>NC_090941.1:163412891-164083740 GCF_040938575.1 Ambystoma mexicanum | reverse complement strand
TTAGTGAGGACAGCAGGATAGTCAATAGAGAAGCCGTTAGAAAATATAGGAGATTGTATCAAAAAAGAAGGTGCTGTTACGCGCAGGGTTGGTTCACCTAGGTTAAATTATTTAGAGAAAAACTTCCTAGTCCAGTCCGTCATTGGAAAATCATTTACACATTCAGTCACATAAAACCACCTTGTCAAACACAAGTATCAAACAAATGTGTATATATTTGTTTAAACAGAAAAACAGTGCAAAAGCGTTCAACACATCAACATAACAACAGGAGAAAATAAAGGACCAAATACATTATAGACACAGTAATTTATGACCTAATCTACATACACATATGCATATTAATGAAAAATATTAGGAAACATCAAAGGAGTGAAAGAAAAAATGGAGAAAAATAATTAATTTTTCAAAGGAAAATTTGGCAAAAAAAACACAGCAACTCAAAAAGTGCTTAAACATAAACATAAAAGGTACAGGCGGCAGATAACCATAAGCAACCTAACGTGGCCGCTTTTCAGACCTATAACCTGTGGTACCTATGAGTTATGCCTATTCGCCTTCCAACTATCATGAAGGCAGTCTTGTGCCTAACCAATGTTATTGGTTCAAAGGATTGGTTTAAAGAAAAAAGAAGGGATCAAGTCCTTCTAAATGTCCCAGAATGAAAACTCTTATCCAGGATAGGGTCTGCCAAAAAGATAAGAGAGACAGATATTGATATTGATATTTTATTTCTATCGTGCTCATACACAAGTGTTTCAGAGCGCGACAAGGCAAGGGAAGGGGAACAGGGGAGAACAAAAACAACAATCTTACTAGGCCCAGTGACATTGAGAATGCGCAAGTGCAGGGTAGAGGGAGAAGGGGGAGAAGTGCATGGAAGGGGGAAAAAAAGGAGAGTGCAGAGCGAGAAGGAAAAAACAAAAATAATAATAAAATAATAAATAAAACGGCAACAAACAATGGGAGTGCAGCCAGCAAGTGGCAAGTGCTGGCTTTATGGCAGCAGGCCATGTAGGTCTGAAAGTGCAGGAAGAAAAGGGGAGGGCTGTATGGGTACAGATGCAGACCCCAGTCCAGGGGGTGGCCCGGAGGTAGTGCGTGAGGGTGGCAAGATGAGAAGGTACCTGGGTCCGGAGGACAGAGGGTGGCCAGGTGCATGGTGCCGAGGGAGAGTAGAATCAACAGGGGAGAGGGGAGGAGAAGGCAGAAGCAAAGAGGAAGGTTTTGAGGTGTTTCCGGAACCGGAGATGGTTCTCCTCAAGTTTTAGAGTGGCAGGGAGTCTGTTCCAGAGGGAGGCCCCAGCCGAAGACAGAGATCTACCCCCAGCTCATTTCTTTGAGAAACGACTGACCCTGAGGGAGTTAGAGGTAGAGGAGCGGAGTGCTTGAGATGGGAGGTATTTGCGGAGGGATAGCTGAAGGTATGATGGACCCAGGCCCCAGCGAGCCTTGTGGACAATGCAGAGGGTTTTGAATTTAATCCTTGCATCCACTGGGAGCCAATGGAGAGATTTCAGAGCTGGAGAGATACGATCCCAGGGCTTGAGGCCAAGGACAAGACTCGCAGTCCTGTTCTGGATAAGTTGTAAAGGGCGGAGAGTAGAGGCAGGTAGATTAAGAAAGAGGCTGTTGCAATAGTCCAACTTAGAGAGAACCAGAGCTTGGGAGACAGTGAGCTTCTGGGGGAATGAGAGGAAAGGAAGAATACCTCTGAGGAGGTGCAGTAGGAGGTTTGACTTTTTTGATACATCAGCGATGTGAGCGGAGAAGGAGAGTGTGGAATCAAAGGTGACACCAAGGTTCTTCGCCTCGCAGGTGGGGATAGGAGATGGCCCAAGGGAGGCCGGCCAGAGAGTGAGGGGAAAGGAGGGTGATGGTGTGCCAATGGGGAGGATCTCTGTCTTGCTGGCATTAAGGCAAAGATCGTTGGCGGCACACCAATCTTGGATGGCAGTTAGGCAATCAGTGATGAGAGAGGTGGAGGAGGTGGCCGAGGGCAGCCTGAAAATTAGTTGAGTGTCGTCTGTGTAGCACTGGAAGTTTTAGCAGAAAATGGCAAAAGAGCGGGCGAGAGTTGCCAGGTATTGGTTGAAAAGCCAGGGTGAGAGGTTAGACCCCTGGGGAACACCACAGGTGGAGAGGAAGACAGATGATAGGAAGGACCCAAGTTGGACCTGGAAGGGTCGATCGGAGAGGAAAGAGGTCAGCCAGGCCAGAGCCTGATCGGTGATGCCCAAGTTATCCCGGAGACGGTTGAGCAGGATGGTATGGTTGACCGTGTCGAAGGCAGAGGAGAGATCAAGTAGGATGAGAACATAGGGAATGCTAGAGTCAAGGTTGGAAAGCAGATCTTCACGGATGTTCAGGAGAGCAGTTTCCGTGCTTAAGCAGAGAGCACCATAGAGTGGGTGGGAGAGAGGCGGTCGAAGGGAGAGGGGAAGGCACTGGGGTAGGTCACAGGAGTAGGCAGACAAGACAATGAAAGGCAAGCAGGTTGCAAACTCGGACAGACGACAACACACAGGATAAGAATTTTCAGAATGTGTTGGTCTGAGACAGGTAAGAGGGCACACCTAAATTTGAGAGTCCTAAATGGGTGAGACAGGCCTGTTTTTCCACAGTACAGGGAATTTAACACAACCGAAGAAGGGTCTAAGGTGGCAGGAAGCTAGTGGAACAACCTGAAAATACTAACTGACAACTGCCGTCCCCTACGGACACCTGCAGACACAACAGGAAGAGCTGCTACAGTGGGAGCCGTCCTTTGCCTTAGGGGCCCTTAGCCTTGGGGCTGCCGGGCAGGGGCTGCCCTGGTATTGCCTGTAATGAGGAGGGGGAGGGCATGCCAATCACAGTGCAGTGGGAGGGATGGGAGGTGGGAGGGAGGGAGGCAACACAATGCACAATCACGGAAGGGGAGAGGGGGAAGGGGGAGCACAACAGTGGAGGCAAACCAAGGTATTACAGCCAAAATATAAAACAGGCCCACACAGTTCAAGATGAGCTCGTGCATTTCATTTTGAAGCTAAAGACTTCTGCCTTCTTTGAATGGTACCCGGACACTAATTCAGAGCCTCAAACCAATCTTCATTGCTGGGCACACCCAGGAATGGTATTAGATTGGGCCAGAGGGAATAAGTATATGGTCCTTTGACATATTGCAAACAATGGTGACAGTGGAATTCACACAGATCAGGTTGGCCCAATGTTTCTAGGGCAAGCGAGGTGGGAATGATTTACGGGCTTCCCTCAGTGGTCTCCGACAAATCCCTTGGACATGGCCAGTTACAATGATAGTAGAGTTATTCTTATTTCTCTTTTTTTAAGAGGACCTCTCCTTATATTCGTATCACATTTGTATATAGTGCTGAATGCTGGATTTTCTCTGCTTCTAAGTACTGTAATAATCAGTGCAACTGTTGCCCAATTAATCATCCTCAGAAGGAGGAAGCGCTGAATTAGGATTGCAGTTCATGAGACCTGTGCCCCGAAGCCTAAACACAGATACCAGAGGCAAACACTTATTTTGGTAAGCTATACTGTCTGCATATAGCAACTAATGGTAGATGTGTAGGTTACTTCCTTTTAGTTCATGGATGGCATGCAGTTTGCCCATCACTGGCTAATTATGCCTTTCAGATAGAATACTTCTGAGATTCTATTTAAGGCTCATTACTGTTGCTGGATGCAATGCTGTCGACGTCTATTCAAACCGAGAATGAGCAGATACAAGACAGAGAGTTAGCCAGTATTGCTCTCAGCATGTGTTGATTGCATTTGAGTCATACTTCCTCAGGCTGTATTTGCTTCATACGTTTTCTTTCATAGGTATTGCATGTATAATTATGCATCTGTTGGATTGACATAACACGCAAAGCCAATGGTGTTTCATCTGACGTTGGGCTGCTGCAAATTGTAGAGTGCAATTCCAGATGTCTCGAAGACTGTTCCCCGGCTATAAAACGCACGCCAACATATAGTGGGAAGACTAATTTCTTTCTGTTTGGCTTTCTAATCTTCATGTGGACATTGGTTATGCTTTTAAAGAGTGCTTTTTATTATGCAATGGGCCTCATCCTGAGTTGGGCGGTATCCGAGCGGTAATTGTGCTGGGATACTGCCCAACACTATTAGCGTTACCGCAACTCGGTCCGGCGCAATTTACGCTGGATTCTGGTGGGGAGGTAATCCCCATTCCCATTGGGTCCATTTGGTTTCTTGGCGCTATTTACACCAGCAGAATTAGCGTTGCGCTAATAGTGCCAAAAACGGGTGGAAAAAGGAGATTTCTACATACAGCAAAAAACTGAAGATAAAATTCCCACTTTCCGCCCAACTCGAGATTGGGCGGAGCAGTAAATACAGCGTTACCAATGCATTTTATGCTCCGCCCAACTCGTGATGAGGCCCACAGTCTTTTGGTGTCCTATTATTTGGGATTGTTATAGTACATAGTCATCCTGCCAAAAAGTTCACATGACGTCTACTGCAATTAACTTGTACTTCTCCTAGAAGTTTTTTTTTGGATCTCTTCCTAATAATGAATTTACACGATGCACATAGAAGTGCGACATATGACCTATCAATGAACATTTAAATAGGTGTTTCTTCAATTACAATCGAGCCAGTGCATTCGCACTCTTCAAGGAAATGCCTCAATGTGTCATACTGTTTGCTAAAAAAAAAACTTTACAAAAAACGAATAGGCCACAGAAGAGTTTCTCCATAATAATCAAAGCTTTTCTAGATACTAGACTTCCTAAGAGATTCTAACAAGTGCCTTCACAATAATGAAAACAAAACACTTCAGAGGGCCATTTAAATAATACGAAGTTGCTTCAGGTTCAGCTGTCAAGAATACTCGGCCTTTGTGTAAAATGCTTCCCAGCAAACATGTTTAAACCAAATTAATTGAGTTTGCCCGATAACTGCGTGTCCTTTCGCCAGGGACTCATTTCACCAAAATGCCAGGGGTAGCGGAAGTGACATCACACGACCCTTGATGCCCCCCGATGACATCACAAGAAGTGATGTCATTTGGCCCCACCCCAAATTGATATCGCGGGAAGCGATGGAACACGACCCTTCACCCGTTGACAAAACAGAAAGTGGCATCACATAGCGTTGTACACTACGAAAAATATGGTTATGATATCACTATAATGTGATGTACATTTCATACAAGAATGGATCGCCATATGTATCGTTAAGATCAGTGTGTATAGGTCCATATTACCAAATTACTGTGAATGCAAGCAGACGTCCATGACCAAATGATAATGATGTGGTATTATATAGCACTTACGCTTAAGCGCTTTACATAGAAGAAATATACACCCAATATCACCCAACCTGTGTTGGTACCCATTTATCAACCTCAGAAGGATGAAAGGCTGAGTTGAGGCGTTTAAGAACAGGCTGAATCAGTGACTCACCCCCTGAAGTGTGCCTAAAATAAACCTTTAATGAGTCTAGCAATTATTGTATAGAATTCCAGAAAGACACATTTTTTGGCATTCCTATTCTTTCTTATTTAGGGTCAGTGCGGAAAGTGTTAGACTTGTGGCACTCCTGTTCTTATTTTTCTTTTTTTAAGGGGCCTGAACAAGAAAGCCAGGCACTCCAGAATTAAAGATCCAGATGGTGCTGGCCACAGACCAGGAGCTTGCATTGCATTGCAAAAAAAAATATATATATATATATCATATATATATTTCTTTTAGAGGTCGCAAGGGAGACAACAAAGGTCGCAAGGGAGACCTCAGAGGTCGCACTTGTGACCTCTGGTGACCCCCAAATGACTTCCCTGCCTTTCGCCTCACGGTATTTTCTTGTTTACAGCTGCATTTCATGCACTAAGCCTGTGCAAACTGCAACCGCACCTGCACTCGCAAGTTGAACTGAATCTCATATTCAGGATTTGGTTGCCTCATGACTTTTCACAATAGTCAACAGTAACCCCAAGCTATGCCCGAGCTCACCTGAACTTGCAAAAACGTGTTCTTTCCTATTAACAAACAAATTCTTCCTGTGCTGCATCTTCTTTTTCGTCACAACATCATCGTATAGGTGTGTGTTTTTCAGTGTGTGCATTAAACAATAAAAGTGCGGTACATAACCCTCCTGTAGCTCTGAATAACCCCCTTTGCTATCTACACACACCAGCCAAGCCACTGCAAGACAGATAACGAACTCCCAACTGTCTGCAACCCTTATGAAGATTCAGGTTGAATTTGCATGAGTTCCCCCAACCGATCCCTGAAGGAAGTTCTAGAACGTTCTGTCTGACTAATCGATGGGAACTCGGATGTTTCAAAGTGTACCTGCGTACATTTCACTAGGACTATTGCTTAATCGCGTCCTGGAGGTCTGAGGTAACTTTCCTTAGTAGACATGCGTGTATTCGTCACGAGTAATCCTGGGCTGCTGGTATATTATTTATTTATTTATTTATTTATTTATTACATTTATAAAGCGCACCATAACCCTGCGGTATCAAGGTGCTGTGACTTAAGAATATGGTTATGGTACAGTTACATTAAGTGCATTAGTTACGATATTATACATGTCAATATGAATCATGCCATCCCGGAAATGTTCATATGGGTACATGCATGTTTATTTCCCTTTTGGGACTTTCTCATTAGAGGTTATATATTATGACTGCCATGTTATGATATGACATGCAAAGTGAAAGCAGGACTGCATTGGCATTTGAATGGTGATGTGAGGTTTATTGGCATGTTTTCTGTTACTTTCTTCAATAGTTTACACAGTTGCTACTGCTTTTCACAACATAAGAATTTAATTTTAATATGCTTCTTACTCCATTTATTTGCTCATTAAATGTATCTAACTCACTTGGATTGAGGACTCATTTAAATAGGTACTGTAACTCATCCTCTTGAAAAATGTATTTATCTGCCTTCATTTTTTGAGCAACATCTAATTCCGAATATCTAATAAAGGTGGTTGAACTTCAAAATATCAGTGAAGTTACTAAGTAAATCCTTCTTTGAGAAAAACGGAATCTACACTGAAAACTACACAGGCGGGTGGCTATCCTCACTGTCCCCACACTTTATTTCAGAAGGATATTTCATAAAATTGTCATGTGCTCTGGGATGTGCAAGCAGCACTGACATATGCTGAAGCCTGTACATTTGGACATGGAGCAAACGCAAACTAGGTTAGCTTCCTGCGGGGAACTTGAGGTGAACTTCAAGTGCTGATTTCTGACACTCTTTTGCATTAGATGGATGTGTCCGGCCTTGCAGGCCACAGTGTGGTGGATAATCACAAGTGAGCAGTGACAGTATTGCAGCAAACATTTCCGAAGTCACTATAGGGTGTCAAGGAATGCAATTTATTTAATCCAGTGGCAGCCACATCTGGCAAGGCCTTTCTCATCAGCATTGGAACTCTCCTTAATCTGACACAAGTGACAAGTGCTGGTATCCAACATACTCTCATTCCGGGACCTCCGCTAGGATCATTCCAAACTACAGCAATACCCCCTTAAAGAAAAAAAGAAGGAGCAGAATTATGTACACACAACACTTGAAAGATTTAGACCTGGCAGCATTAACATGTGCCATTATCACATCAACTCTATGTGAACCATGACCAAGCTCTCCTCTTTAACCCTATCACTCTCTCCCACATCGGACCTAAAGCAATATAGTCCATCAGATGTTCTCTTCTTCCCTATGGATAACATACTCCCAAGTCTCTCTGCCAAGCCCTTAGAAAGCAGATTGGTACACAGGAACCAGGTACTTCTGACCTGCACCCATAAACACCACTGGTTTTGCATCTGCCTCTTCCACTGTCACACCAATAACCTCCCCCAAGTAATCGCTCAATCTTTCGTACAGAGCCATGTGCAGCGAAGCCACTAATAGTGGCAGAAGTACGCTTTACAAGACCCCTTACATTATATATCTCCTGCCTCTTCCGGACACAACTGCCTGACATGGTCTCACAGCTTTCCCTTTGCCTGACTTTGCTGGCCTGTCCTGTTTGCATATGTACTGCCTTTTATTGACATTGCAGCTCAACATGGCCAACAGCTTTACCCTCACCTCTTCTGCCTTTATGTGGCTTGAAGGCCATCCAATGATCCCTACTTGCCCTGGCCTGACACATCCAGTCTACTTATTTCCTGCCTCCTCTTGACACACTGGAACAACATGGTCTCCAGCTTTACCCTCGCCTCTTCTTATTTCCTATGACATGCAGGGCCTCCCTGGGTACCAGCTTTACCTTGCTTGACTGCTGAAGGCACATCCATCCCATCTGCATAGGTATAACCTTTTTCTTGACACGATTCCCTGAAGTTATTGCGATTTTCATCTTTAACATTGCAGGTGTCGGGTGCCTGTGCTGCCTTCTCTGATATTTTCTCAGACATCTTATACGAAGGATTCTACAAGCCTAGACACAGATCACACAGTTGCCCAAGAATTTACGAAATAGCTGATCCTAGCCACACATTGTCGTTTTGATCACTTTCAGGGTGTTGCACATGTCTTTTTTGAATTGCACATCCCTGTTAAATGTTCCCAGCTGGTTTAGCATGAGAAAAAGGCCGGGCGGTGTGGCATTGATTTTGTTGTCACAGAGGGCACCCACAGAAGCTGCACAGTTTAGGGGAGAGTGTGGAGTGCCTGTGTTGCCTTCACTTACATCTTCCTCAGACATCATATCAACTTGTGTACACAATTTAAATGTAAGAATATAATTCAGTCCAAACCTCACTTATTTGAGAAAGGCACCCTCTCCACCTTCCTCTCTTCCATAGTATAAAAGCTGTTAATGGTAGAGGCCGTACCTCCCCAGGCTCCAGGTGAGCCCTTGAGTGGAATCGCTCACACTTTTATGTGTATGGTAATCTGTGACAGTCAGTCCCTAATCTCGATGAATAAAGCAGGGCTGTTTTGCCCTGGTTGCATCATTTAGTTGTGGCACACAGCTCCATGAGACCTTCACCTAGGAAGGCACCAGAGAGACTGGAAATTCGAGATTGCATTGTCATAGGAAAGTCCTTCCAACCCCCTCACCCACATCCCCTTTCTGCCACTGCCAAGATACTTCTCCTCTTCACTATCCTGCAACTGCTGTGCACCCCATTTCTAGGTCAATGTGCTGCCCATTTTCTACTCCTCATTTTCATTGTGAAGCATCCTCTGCAGGGTTGCGGCATCACTCTGCTACTGAAGTCCTGGTGCCGCGTCAAAACCCAGTGAGTTATGGCCAATGACGGGCAGGGGGAATTTTGATTTTGGTCTGCGTGCTAAGAGTTTGTGGCATGCGGGAGCCAGTACGGCAGACTCTCGGAAAAACTAGCAGGCATTCTGGCCCTTTCGCCCACCAATGCCTTATAAATGCTTTCCCTGTCCTTGATGGGCCCTGCCCTCATGGGCACATGGCCCAGCCGGCCACTGAGCACAGTGTCAGAGCATTTTAGAGTGAGGTTTGAGGCAGATCTCAGCCTGCCAATCATACTAATGGAGGTGAAATGTGTGACTGTAACCATCAAATTTCAAGCATGCCTTCCTCTGAACCAAATGTTCCTGCCTCCCATAGCCCTTAGAAGGTAGAACATTGTAATGCATGGAGTTTCCAGACTGCCACGTTCCCTCATTCGCCAACTTGCAGATGCTTGTTTATATTCCTGATGGGATACCAAATATCTATTTGAGACAGAGACAAGAGAGTGAGAGGACGAGAGGGGATTGGCAGGTGCAATTGTGAGCTTAAGAAATGGGTCCTGTCTGAAAATAAATGGTATGGGGGTGCAGGGTTGCAGGTTGTTTGTTGCTGTAAAGCTTACTCCTGCATTCCCCAGACAATCCATCTCACAACTAAGATCTACTAGCACCTTGCTCCACATGCACAACCCTCCCACAGACTACTCCCACAGGTCTTACCATTAGCACATCAACACTAACCAAACTATGACTAAGTTATCCTCTTTAGCCCTATCAAACTCTCCCATATTCACTGCTCACTAGACTGAAAGCACTGCAGCTGACCAGATCTTGGGTTCTTCCCTATGGAAACCATTCTCCCAGATGTATATGCCAAACATGTAGAATGCATGGCACACAGGTACCATTCCATTAAACTCCATACATATGGTAAACATTGCTTCAGGATAGTAGCTGACCTACCATTTGATTTTCCTTTTATGGTTCAACAGCACATTACACTGCAATGTCCCTGACATGACCCTTAACAAGATTACACCCCCAGCAACATTTTCTTCTGAATCAACATTGGAAGAATCCTCATCACTGTACATTCCTCCACAATGGGAACACGTTCAGACTCCAAAAATAGTAATCCTACAATAACATGTGACCTCACACATGGCACTGGTCACAACAACCCCATCCAGCCTACTCCACTGGACACCATGAGCATTGACCAACTTGCCTACACTACATGATCATTCAACGTCACAGCATTGCACCCCCCAAACAATCATGGGGGTGGATTAACCGAGGATAAAGCCTTACCAGACATGTCATAATTTCTAAAGCACACGTGACTAATGATAGGATCTATGTTATCGCATGTTAGATCTTCTGCAAACATTGTGACACTTCATGCATTTCTTATGATCCTTCTCAATTCTTGTATGCGCTATATTGACATCCTAGGATTTCTGATCTGTATCGTTACATATTATTCATGGCAGCAGATATAGTCACTAAGCTGCTTTCATGAAGGTTATTTTTTAGTTGCAGTTTAGAGGATTAGACTGAACAATACAATGCCATCTGCACATCATTGCAGTGGTGTTTACTGACATAAAACACACACTAAACATAAATCAGTATTTGACTGTGCATGGTATAACACAGTTTTCCCAGCCCTACCACATCATGCATTCACGTTCTCCTCCTCCTTGTTGTATCACAAAGCATTGTTACTAGTGATGAATAGTTTTCTTTTGAAAAAACATCAAAATACATTGCATGCTTAGTAATGGTAGAGAAATTGAGAAATCTACATAGTTCTGTAATCAACAAATGGAACAGTACACAGATGGTCTAGTGACAAAATATTGGATGGGTCAAGAAAATCAACAAAACGTACATGTCCATGATATATCACGTGGGTAAATGGGAGCCATTCTTTTTTAATAACTCAAACTTAATTTTTAAGATTGCATATAATCCAACATGCAATTTTATGACATATATTAAAATTGACAGCCAGACAACACACATGTATGCTCTTACTTATGTTCACCCCATAGAGACATTTCTGTGCTTGGCTGACTATCCTAGCTAGCAAGAGCACTTATCGAGCACCTCAGACCACAATTGTATTCTCCATTGATAACTCAATAGCTTTCTTAGAACCTGAAAGTCTCTAGGCGAGAGCCTTAGTCATGTTCTTAACATAGGCTTACTCTGTCTCTGTCTGTCTCCGTCTCTCTATCTTTCTCTCTCTCTCTCTATCTCTCTCCTCTCTCTCTCTTCTCTACATATTTCTGTCTCTGTATGTCTCTGTATCCCTCAATCACTTCCTCCCTCTTTTTTATGCTTAGTTTTCCTTGCAGAGGCCGCACTGTTGGACAGCTTTGAGCTAAGAACAGAGGTGCTAGACTGTACCATAGAATGGGAGGGTCCCCTACCATAGCATACGATTTACAACGAGTCAGGAAGTGGTCATCTAAGAATTGCCAAAGGAACCAGCACAGGCAAATGGACCAAGGATGCACCTTTCCTGCGCCCCTACTGACATGTAGCATTCACTGTGCAGCAGAGCCTCACCACGCTGTCAGATTCTTTGAGGATTTTGTAGAATTTAATTCATAGAGTCCTCCATACAGTATGACAACTCAGTCACACTTTGGACATGCCAGTAGAGAGTAAAGGGATGCATTCTCACACTTATGATTTTGTATTTGTTAAGCATGAGAAGTGGGGTGATGGAGTCTGGACTGGACCATATCTGAAGGCATGCCCAATAATATACAGATATACCCCTGCATGTGACACACACACACATGTACCTCCACTTTCTCCTCACCAAAATCCACACAGGCCCGACTGGGACATTGCCCCATGGCTATCATTTGGCTCCACTGGCTTCCACTGTCTTTTCCATTTGATAATCCATGGGCCTGCTCCCAATTTTGAGTTCAATGTTACTGCCGAGCACCAGAAGGGAAACATTGGGGCAAGGACTGTGGCAGACCTGACACTATGCCTGACAGCATCCGGCTTGACACTAAAGCTCTCCTCACCCACATTCATGCAAGTCTTATAGAGCCCTTCCCCCATCAGCACTTTGCACTATTACTTTCCCCCCTTCCCTGCTTGATACCCCAAGTTCCATGTATCCCACAGCTCAACAACATGGTTCAGTGGAAGAAGAGTCTAGGTCACCTGTTGCCTGATTTTGTGCTGAAAACCATTTTAGCAGAGGACAAGCAGGACACTCTTCTCTTCTGTACCCATGGCCCAGGTGATAAATATGTTCTGAACACTGTTCAAGCAGTAGGTAACTTTTGAGCAGTATAAGCAGCGATACAAGCACGTGCAATTTGATGGATTGGACAAGAAGGAAGGACTTTGTTTTTCGAAGGCTCACCGTCCACACCTTTGTGCATAAAAGGTTCATGGATGACCACGCCCAGCTTTATAAGAATAACATAAGCACATTCAGGCATATGAAAAGGTGGAAAACATGTCCACCTACATCCCCAACTACCACTCCACTGCTCCCTTCCATAGTTCACCAGATCAGTGCCTGATTCACTTGCAGACATCATCCATCCCTCTTCTATGCTACCCACCCCCGCCCTTAAGACCAATGTATTGTCCACTAATCTTACATCGGTGCCCCCAACCACCCCTTCCCCTCATATCATCAAGACAAGTGGCTGGTTCACTGACAGTAAACAACCTTTTCCCACCTACCCCAGCCTCTTTTCTCCCTCCCACTTGGAAGCTTAGACTGGTGTCTGGTGGACTGGCAACCATCAGTCTCCCTTCATCCAGTGTTACCTCTCCTTCCCCTTCCACTCCTTCTTTTCTGCTTTACAGTACAGAAGACGTGGCTCAACTGCTGCATACACTTCTCCTTTCTGTGCTGTACTTGTGTTCTTGCTTCCACAATAAAACGTTTGCCAACAGTTACAAGATGTACTTATCAATTGTTTGTATTGGTTGTCAGGAGAAGTATGAAATCTGAATAACATAAGATATGATATTTATTTGATTTGCGCTCATACACAGGTGTTTCAGAGCGCCATAACATAATCATAATAGCATTCCTTTGGAGGGTCATACAGACCATTAACATATTGGTGGCCGCATCATTTGGCTCCACGGACTTGGGGAGAACTCCTTAATGTTGTTTACTATAGTTGAACTAGTAGGGGGTCCTAACCTGCCACCAGAATGTCAAAATGATCTGCAAGAGTTCTTCCTTACTGGTGGGCCTATGTATACACCCGAGGTTGTCCTTAATATATGCTTAAATAAAGCCAATAGGACTTAGGTCATTGGATTTCCAGGGAGTTCAGACTATAGGTAGCCCCTGTTTCCCAATATAGTATGGCCTAGAGGAGTGTTTGTGGTCAATGGACCTCATAAAAACGACCCTGGCGGACAGCCGTGCCTGTAATACAGGCACGGCTGCCGCCAGAGTCTTTTTTTTTCTGGCGCCTTGGAACGGGCAATTACCGGGGTATTACAACATCGGCGGACCCAGTAATTGCCCATTCCAGGGCGCCGGAAAAAATGTGTCCCCTGTCCCATTTGAGTCACATAGGGCTCAATGGAAATGGAGAAGCCGCATGCACGGCACCATTCGTGAATGGTGGCGGGGCATGCGGCATGCTGTGCTCGCGGGTGCCGCTCTGCCCGCCAGGTCCGACCTGGCGGGCTGTAAGGCACCCGGGAGCACAACTCGTAGTTTGCCGGTCTGGGAACTCTGGTACCGGCAAGCTTACTGGTACCATAGTTCTAGGACCAGAAAGCTTGTAATGAGGCCCAATGTCCTGTAAAATGAGTAAGCTGCTGGTGTCCTCCGGGTAATGCTGCCTCTCATTTGGCAGATGCCAATACATATTGATGTGCTTTTTAAAAGAAATGTCTATCCATTTTTGCCTACAAATAAATCAGGGATATGGGCCCGGCTTGAAGATGACGCTAAATACTTTGATTGGGTACTTCAGAGTGGGCTTTCTTGAAAGGAGCCCTTTCCTCTTCAGGGTCATCTTGCTGAACCATTCTAGGGCAACAGTAGTCACATTTATGAACAGGATATTCTGAAAATGTTCCCTATCTCCATCCAGCCCATGTGAACTTGGGCGACCCACTTTTCTTGTCTCATAGCTTGTTTTGTCAAAATGTCATGATTCTAATCAATTATATGAACACTGCCCTGCTCACTACCCAATACAATGTATTGGTGAAGCGAAGCGCAACTTTTTAGAATAAGGAATGGTAAAAATAAAATATCACCGCTCAATTATAATCCACAGGGGTGGAAGCGAAGGCCCAGCAGTCAGAATAAAGCATGAACATTATTTAAAGAAATCATCACTGTCTCGGTTAGCACGCAAACATTACTCACCTTGAAGTCCTCCATTCCTAGCCCAGAACCTGGTGAGGACAGTAGTTGAACTTATCTCGCATTAGTACCCGGCACGCGCTGCGCACCGGGAATACAACGCGTGGATTGGCTCTTTTCCGAGCCATACCACACAGTATTCCCGTGTACGCCGTGTGTGCCGGGTACTCTGTTCCCGGCCAGGGGCGTGGCAGCCACTTAGCCAATGAGGAAACTTGAAACGGGGCAATCCCCGCTCCAAGCCTCCCCATGGCTGGAGGCTGCCATCATCCCCCGCCGGGGACTCAGGTAAGTTTTTTTTTCTTCCTCCACCCCACTCCCCGCAAACTATCCCCTCCCCACCCTCCCAACCCCACTTACCTTCTTCTTTCTTCTTTTCTTGGAGTGAACGCACTGGAAACGCCTCTGTTCCCAGCGCGTCCGCTCCCGATGGCCAACATGGAAAGGGACAACAGACTACATTTTCCCTTTCCTGGCGGCCATTTTTTTTGCAATTTTTTTTTTCTGTTTCGAAACGCTGCATTTCAAAACAGAAAAAAATGCCATTAGTACCCCGGTCTAACGGGCTGGGGTACTAATGGCTATAAGACCCTCAGCGGCGGGCCAATACCGGCCACGGTAATGCCCCCGGGGCTTCGTTAAGGTATTGGCCCACTGCCTCGGGTCTTATTGTCACAATATGATCGATATTAGCTGCCACGCAGTTCTCTCTTCAACTTCTTGCAACAGCTTATTTTTGATGGTATCTAAAGGGAAGCACACGCAAAAGGGAATATTACTGTAGCAACAAAAGTGGTGCAGCATGTAATATTAATACTCAGTATACACACTCTAGTTGATAACCTGCAATCCTGGAATGAAACAGCATGAGAGCCTGCACAATGAATTGTATTGCTTTCCTTTCAGAAACTGAACACACACCAGAAGAACCTGTGGTTTAAAGTCACGTTTTCAGTCATGTTTTTCATAAGCATGCAGTTTTTATTTGTATTCATTTATTTTTCGCCAAAGCGCATCAAGAGCACATCATTTGCAATCCCTCAAAACAGTGAACATTTTTTTTGCAGCAAACAAGCCCAGGTGCAACCTGATTAGCTGTCAGCAACCACTCTGAATAAAGCTGAGCTAAGTTCAGAATGCCACGTGATGCCCTGCCGGAATGAGATTGGGCCTTGTCCGTCAGGCCAAACCCTCTTTCCATCATTGAGTAACGTAGGTGCGCCAGCCTGTCAGATCAATCAGGCAAAGTTGTGACTGGCCTTCTCACCCTGACACATTTAGGTGGGAAACCGAACAAATCTAGGAAAAATAGCAACATTTTGATTTTAAAAAATGTGACTGTATCTAGCATCCTAAATTGGGATGTGTGCCATGTATGGGTACCACCATCTCATAAAGTATACAGCATGACCAGTGCTTCAGTTGGGCATTTTGAAGTTAAGGAAAAGGTATATAAAAGCAATATAAAAGATATATATATATATATATATATATATATATATATATATATATATATATATATATATATATATATATACACATATATACATATATATACATCTACATTCAACATCCCTGCACCCCTTAACTGTACAACATGTATCCGCCACAATGCTTAATTATCCTCTGTGGGTGTGATTTTCCTCTGGTGTGGTATTCCTCCTGGCAGTCTGCATGAGGGATATTCCAAGAGTAACAATCCATTGCTGGATTTCTAAAATGGAATTCCCAGTGCAAAATCTCCCTCATGTTGGCGCTCATATCTGGACTGATGCTTTCAGAGACTGCAGGAACAGCAGATACTGTACAGCACAAATTGCTGATATGGCAGCTCACAAGTGGTAATGTATAATGATGAAATGTATGGTCTTCGAAATGGGGGTCCTTTAAATGGGGGTAGAGTAGAAGGAGAAAGGGTTTACAAGGCATGTAAAACAATTTCTCGTCTGGAGGTCTGTTTTCTAACCACTTCAAAATCCAAAGCCATAGATGTGAAGCCCATAGACGTGTAAATAAGTGTTAACGCTCCCTCATACATCACCATATGTTCGACTTACAAAAGCGTGCATATGTGTAGCGCAGTTTCCTTCTAGCGCCACACATTGGAGAGAGTGGAGTGGTTCACTTGCTTGCACTTCTGGCCTGTTTGAAGGGATAAATAAAAAACAAATCTACCAAGGGTCGTTCAACAAGGCAAAAGGTCTCCTTCACAGCGCAAGTCATCTGCTATGAAAATATATTATATAGTAGAAAAGATCTTCTACAACGTAATATACTTGCAATAAAGCAGTGATTCACTAAATATTTTCATATCAGGTTACAAATAACAATGAAGGACATTGGGCATCATTACAGTAAATCTGCCAGAATACAACCAAATAGAATTACCATTATTTGGAGACCTTAGGACCCCATTGGGGATTTTGGTGGAATTACTGCTGTTGTAACTCTCGCCGATGTTGGTGATTTTTCGGACGAAAGTGGGAGGATTTACCTCCAGCATGATGCTGGAGGTAAATTCCCCACTCCGTGGCCATACTCATAGTATGGCATTGCGGAACAAATGGCGGTAATTCTGTTACCGTCAATATTTCCCTGCACCACCATACTTGTAATGAGCCGCTATAATTTGACAGCAAATGATTTATAAGCACACATGTGATTAATATCCTGTAAGTATTATTTTTTGATCTGTGATAATTTTTGATGTAATAGATTTTGTTTTACAACAACTTTTTCATGTGTTCATTTAAATATTGTGTTCGTCATAAACTTCAGATGTGATTTTTTTCTATATGTTTTTATGTGACGGTTTTATATATAATATGTGGAACTTTGTATCAAAACTATTCTTTTTTTAGCAAGATGCATATGTGTTAGCCCCAGGGAAACATGCTTTTGTTTGGAGACATTGACAAGGAACTACAATCCCATTCCTGTGATGGTAATAACATCAGTGGAACAGATAGTGTCCTGTGAAAAGGACCAGGTAAGAAGATACTTTGATCAAGATAGGTAAGGGCACCACACAATTGTGTTTTTGCAACCTCAAACTTGGTCAGGGTAGTCTTCATATTTAAAATCCCTTGGGGTTTCATCCCAGGGACATCTTGATTTCCACATATGAGCTCTTTCAGCAGTCATGTAATCCACTTTATTGTCGCTGGTAGCAGAGGGGGCAGAAGCTGTTTAGAAGTTTTCCTGGATCTTCCTGTTCAGGAAAAATGCATGAGTTCTTTCCTTAACCTGGAAGGGTTCAAGTTCTGTTAGGCTGATACCCAACAGTGCTTTATTATGCGGAGGATTCATCAGCTTGTACACCTTTTTTCAGAATGTTTTATTGACCCTTTCTATGGGTTGGCAGCCTTTTCCATATGTTGCCAAATAATATGGAAGCCCTGTGCGTTTATGGTTAAATCTGTTGAGATTAGATGCTGAACCACAATCACTGGGCATCTTTTATTCAGACCTTTTTGGCAGGCTCTGCGATTATGGTGACCACATTCAGCTTTCACCAGTGTTCAGTTTTTAGATTCACTCTAAACATGCCAGGTACACTGGCAATTATAGGTCTTCGCACACTGATCATTTGTGCCATGACCAATAGTGCTGTTGGTGGCTGTTACTTGGTCGGATCTTGGAGGAAGGAGGCAGTGTTTCTACACTGACTCTGGAGCGAGACATGTTCGACTTGCAATTACTCTGTGCAGTTGCAGAGTGCGGCGGAGTGCACACTGAGTGCCGTTGGTAGCTGTTGGACGGCTGGTGTTGGCACACAGTGAGTTTAACCATCTTACTCAATAGCTTTGGAGTCACCCATGTACAATTTGTGAAGCAAAAACTTGAATGAAGCTCTCGTGTGGCCTTCCACTGCTTGTCTCTCCAGTGGAACCTTGTACCTTACCAGCAGCATGGCTCCTGATAAGGAGAAAAGAGCTGTTAAAATTACCTCCTTTTTTCCCTCAGTGGCAAAACAACCTGAACCCCGAGGGCTGGCAAATACAGTAATAGAGGGTGAAGCAGAGGTGAACCACAGTGGAGGTTTTAATAATTTCAGATGCTGCGTTACTCGAGGTTTTGTTGGATGGTAAAGAACCGTGGGTTGACATTTCATATAAGAACATGCCCCTGATTTTTACAGGTTAAAATTCTGATGGGGACACTTACAGTTTGTATACGGTAAATCCAGGCCCATCTCAAGGATTACGTCGGAACTTCAACAAAGAGGACATTAATCAGTCAGCTCTCAGAGCTTTGAACATTGTCTCCACCTCATTTGTTTCTCTGCACAAAAATATACATTCGGAATGGAAAGTGAATTCTATGTTATTAGAGGCTGTAAAAAAAGGTGGACCCTTTGGAGGAGTATGTTGGCATTCACGTTCTGTTCATTAAGAAAAACAGCCGCCATATAATAATAGAAAAGTCAAAGGTGTGCATGTCAAACCAGTGCCCAAGGGAGGCGGGTAGGCAAGTGCTGGGCGGTCCAAGACGACAAGTCCCAGGAGAAAGAGAGGGGGAAAGAGAAGGGGGAGGAAGGGGGAGTGATCTGGACAGGGTCGACCAGGTTTGGGCTAGTCCGGGGAAGGGAGCCAAAGGGGAAGTGCTGGCAGGGGATGCTGTGGGAGTGGTAGGGGGTGGTCTGGCCGGTGTGTGACTCAGAAGGGACCAGGTTCCAGTCGCAGTGGCAGAAGGAGCATTTAGCCTTGGAGGGGGAGAGGGAAGGAAGAGGAGAAAAGGAAAGTCTTGAGAAGTTTCTGAAACTTAAGAAGATCCGGCTCAAGTCTGAATGGGGTAGGGAGGCCCTTCCAGAGGGAGGAACCAGCTGAGGAGAGGGATCTATCTCCCACTCTCTGCTTGGAGAAATATTTGACCTGCAGAGAGTTGGAGCCAGAGGATCGAAGGACTCTGGCAGGGAGGTATTTAGGAAGGGAAATCTGTATGTAGAGAGGTGCCAGACCCCAGGCAACCTTGTGGATGATGCATAGGGTCTTGAAATTGATGCTTGCAGTCACCAGGAGCCAGTGGAGAGATAAAGTGCCTGGGCTTGAGGCCAAGGCTAAGCCTTGCAGTCCTACTCTGGATTAGTTGAAGGGGCGAATTGAGGAAAGATGTAGATTGAGGAAGAGGCTGTTGCAGTAATCCAGCCTAGAGAGAACCAGGGCTCTGGAGACATTGAGCTTGTGGGGGAAAGTGAGGAAAGGTAGAATGCCTCTGAGGAGGTGGAGGTGAAAGTTGTACTTCATGGCAAGGTCCTTGATGTGTGGAGAGAAAGAGAGAGAGGAGTCAAAGATGATGCCCGTGTTTTTTGCCTCACGAGTGGGTGAAGGGAAAGGACGCAACGAGGCTGGCCAGAGAGTGGGGAGGAAACAAGGAGCAGGCATCCCAATGAGAAGGATCATAGTCTTACTGGCATTAGGGCAGAGATCATTGGCCGAGCACCATGCCTGCACAGCAGTCAGGCAGTCATGTATGAGAGATGAGGTAGAGGATGACAGCTTGAAGGAATGCTGTGTGTCATCTGCATAACACTGGAAATGCACTAGCTCAGAGCTTCATTGATTTTGCTTTTTTTGTCACATGGCACATTTCAACACTATGCAGCAACCTGCAACAGATGCATCAGTCCTGTGACAGCGAACTGGACATTGTTTGGAAGATGAAATGAGATATAGCTCCACTTCTAAACATTCTATAATTTTCCCTGCTGGATCACATTTTATTTTATTTTTGCACATTACACACAAACTCTCACTCTAATGAGGTTTTCCAAAAACCTTGGTGAACTCAGCTTCAAGTGCTATACTCTTTGGGATGCTTACAGTTTACAATACAGTAGGGTTCTTACAACAAATTTAGCACTCCAGCATTTTCCTATTGCAAACGTGAAAAATCAAGTTGTCGGTTATAAGGTTATGAGAAAAGTTTTCAGATGTGGATGTCCTATCCAGAATCTTTAAAACTGTCACATATGCTCTTCATACAGGTAGAACACATTCAAGCAGGTAGATGATAAACTGTGGTTTATTCCAACAACTCCAATACAAATTTATGGAGAGGAGGATGGCTGGAGGCAGAATGAAGAAAAGTGTTTATTAGGGTCATAGAGACAGGGCAGTGTTGGCTGTGGCAAAATTGGCTTCCAGGCGGAATTGACCACGGTCAATTTGGCCGCAACCAATTGTGCCACGGCCAAAACGTATACAGCCGTTCTGGTCATTGGTTCTTGCTCAACCTTGCTATCTGTGCTGCATCTGGCCAGAGTTTTCAGGAGTGGGATTTTTTAGCTCTAGGGGTTCCATTAAAGGAGACACCCTGGATCACCTCTACAATGAATCTGGGAAGAGTACAGAGAAAATACAACTCATGTTACATTTGCTCCCATACCCAAAGCACAAGCAATCACAACCTTCTCATTTTTCTTGATTCAGAAAAGTGAGTGCTCCCCTTCATATACTTTTTGGGCTGCATACCTCTCACCCAATCACAAATTGTAACTGTGTTGAGCCCTGTGCCTTCCTATATCAGTGTACACACTGCTGTATATCTGGGGCACATCATGTATGAATTTTTCTCACATTTCTTACACTCCACTGAAAAACATGCAACCCTTATTACTCAGCCATGCTGCACAGAGGTCAGTGCAGGACATCACACCCACATCCATTCAAAATATGATGTATTGGTGGTACTCTGGAGAGTGGTACAACA
The DNA here is from genome assembly GCF_040938575.1 of Ambystoma mexicanum. Classification (NCBI taxonomy): domain Eukaryota; kingdom Metazoa; phylum Chordata; class Amphibia; order Caudata; family Ambystomatidae; genus Ambystoma; species Ambystoma mexicanum. The sequence goes on along the minus strand of NC_090941.1, from coordinate 164,062,425 downwards.
ATGAAAGGTTGCAAGTCCGTGTGACAAATTAGATCCTGCTCTGCAGGAGTACAGGAGTACAGGAGTACAAGAGTACAAGGATGAGTAGGGGTAACATGTCCCACTCAACCCTCAAACTTCTACAAACCAAAACACAGCACAATCATAAAGGTACAACTGGGACAGTTAAACAATATACCTCCTTTGCCTTTTGTGGTAATGTGGGCCGAGGGAAGGCTATGCTCTCAAGAGGGCTGTGAAGGTGAACCAGTAGTCATCCAAACAGCACAGTATCACAGTCCAAAATAAAGAGAATGTCAAATCAAGGTTCTGTAAAACATATGTACACTTTAATCAAACACACCATCTGCATATAGAACAAATAGAAAATACTGTATAAATACCCACCTGAGAGGAAGAACAGAGAAGATGCGACCCACTGGAGAAAGTAGCCCTCTGAGCGTAGTTCTAAGGGTGGTAGGTAATTCACTAGCACCAAAAAGAAAATAGTGGATGAAAACAGGAGCGATCATGACCTAAACAGTCTCTAGGGCCCAAGTGAACTGAGAGGGCAGTTCATAGTCAAAAGTACCAGGATTTAAAATGTGACCACATAGCCAATCCCTAGTGGTCATACCCATAGCTGGTCCCTGGTGGCTATGCCCACTTTCACCCCAAACCCGGTTCCTGGTGGCCATGGCCAGTGGCCAGATTGTCTGGGGCATGGCATCAAAGTTAAGTCACTGTTTTCTGCATTTGTCCTTGCCAGGGGCCAGACCCACTGCCCACTTTAACCACGTAGCTAGTCCCTGGTGGTTATGGCCAGCGGCCAGATTGTCATGCCCCAGACAATCTGGCCATGGCGACAGGCAATGCCTCAGGCATCAAAGTTATGTCACTATTGTTTATACTTACAATTTGACACTTTAATAAAAAAAACAAAGGACAGATTTCCAAAAACATGCTTTCAGGTCCTTGCCAATGCACCTCGCTCAATTTGTTGCAAATACATCCAGCACTTCAGACTGTAGCCACAAGTAGAATTTTTTTTCCCATTCAAGCATAATTCGATTTAGAAGATTTTGGGACCCCTCGTACCATCTTGACAAAATCCCTTCAAACATTCAAAGTTGGGTCTTTAATGTTTTTGCAAAATTTTGTGTGGATTTGTCAAACGACTCCAAAGTTATAAGCCATCCAAAAATTGTGGGTGCCCCCCTTAATTTTGCTCTCTGTTGGTGAAATGGCACCACACTTTGCAAAAACATTTAAAGTTGGATCTGTATTTGTTCTGCACGATTTCATGGTTGTTCGTTGAATGGCGCCAAAGGTATAAGCCGTCCAAAAATTGCTCTTCACTGACCCTATTGCAAACATATGCATGGATGTCCTCCAATATTTGTCAAGATCGCGAACATCACTGCAATGACATCAAACATTTGCGATGTTCGCAGACACCGGAGAAGCAAAATCACCAGATTTAACAAATCCCATCCCATCACATCTTCATAACCTCTCACCTCCCCTCACCTCACCTCCCCAAAGATTGTTTCATTTGTGACAAGTGTAATGTTGTGTTTTTTAAGTTGTTTTAAGAGCAATATTTGCGGTTTGTGGGCACACTTCACGAATTGAACATGGAGTCCATTGAAAATATGTTGACACATTTGATGTTTTTCAACTGACCAATCAACAGCTCTATACTGTGTCCGTGAATGTCACACAACTCTATGATTGTCCTAGAGGGGTTTGCGGACACCAAACCAGGGAGTGTGTCCGTGGACTGGACGGAAACAGCAAACATTTAATTAAGCTACTTTTTGGGCATTTAAAAAAAATATTTTGGACAGATTAACAAGAAATGTGCAAAAGCTAACTTTTGGGACCAGGTCACCACTCTTGGCGTAATTATGGTGAAACCATCCAGTGATTTTGGCTGTAGCCATGAGCAACATTTCTTTCCATTCATGTCTATCCGGATTCCAAAGGTTTTGGGGCGCCTCCTATAAACCCCCCCTTTAAAAAATTGCACCTATTTGGAAAGATTAGTATGGATTTGTTGAACAGCATCCATGTTATAAGCCTCCCAACAATTGCTCTTCCTATGGGTAAATCAACTTAACCATAACTACAGGGACACTATTGTGGACCCTGCAATGTGTATTACAGGGCCTCCGGTAGCGACCCTGTAGTTATGGTCAAGCTGCTCAATACATAGGAAGAGCACATTTTGGGTGGCTTATAACTTGACCCTCCAGGACAAATACTCATGAAACATTTCAAAAACCTATATGGCGCCATCAGATTGAATCTGCAAAGTTAGGTGGGGTTTCATTAAGGGGGGAGCAAAGTTATAGGCGGGTCCCAAAATCTGTGTTTTTTCCAATAGACGCAATGGAAAATAAAATTTGCTCATGCCTACAGCCCGAACCGCTGGATGGATTTTGGTGTAAATCTCTCAAGTCTTTTTTTTTTAAATGACCAAAAAATAGATAAAACAAAATTAGTGATATATGGGTTGGGTCCATGTAATCAGCTGCCTGTTCGGTCCATGAACAAGCCTCCAATTGGTCCTTCAGCCGATGTGAGGTCCGCCGGCATCGGACGCACCTGCTGAATGGATGGTGAAGAGCGAGAGGTGCATCATATTTTTGGTAAAGCCGGCCCTGTTAGATCCGTGGACAGTCACTGGTGTCTGTGAAAAGCGTGCTGGTGAAAAAGTCTGGAAAACACATTTGGGTTATTTGTTGGTGGAAAGAGAGGTATGGAATTGTGGGGGAATGGAAAAAAAAGATTATATGGGGCTATTTTTGTAGGTGGAAAAAGGTTGGGCAGGTATTGTAGCTGTTCCCAGACATCGCAGTAGTTTGTGGACAGTGCCGTGAACGGACAGCTTGGGAACTAAATGTGGGGTTATTTGATGGCTGAAACAGGGCATAGAAATGGTAGGAAAGTGGAATGAAGGTAATGTGGAGCAGTTTTTTATAGGTGAGAAAAGGATTTGAAAATGCTGCAGAGTCCGCTGCCAATTTCGGTGTCATTTCAGTGTCCGCGTACATCATATTGATTGCAGGGCGACAGGGGGAGTTTTATTACATGACAGTGTATGGTATGTACTTCTTACATAGTTAATTGTATTGTGGTGGTTGAGGCCAGTGGGGAGATTCTGGGGGGCATGGCCGCAGGCCATGGCCCCCAAGAATATGTCCACTGGCCACAACCACCACAGTAGTAATATGTGTATAGTAATTATAGATAATTTGGTGGGAGTACAAAGTGTTTGTAATATGGACGAATGATATAATTGAACTGTATATGGTACGTATGATTATAGTACAATTGAGGATAGTGCTTGTAGAATATGTACTTGATTATAATTGCTACGGTTACTTAATTTTATAGTGTTATGAAGCTGGAGTCGCTGTTTTATTTTCTGTGGAAAATAAATAGTACAAATAGTTAAGCAGGATAGTTTAAAAGCTGTAACTGTATACAATTTTACATATCCTTTTTTTTAGCTCCTCTGAACAGTACATTCTAAGTACTATGTTTGGCACAACATTAGTTTATGACACACTGCTGTTGTTTTGACATTACATAAACATTGAATCATTGGGAACAAAAATCTGTACTTGTTTAATAATAAACAATTACAGTAATGTCAGTGTAAGGGTGATAGTATGTTTGTTTGAAATATGTTGTGATTAGGGGAATGCTTGAAGTAGTTAGATACCTGTTGGCATATTATAACTATGTTAGAGGTTAGAGGATGTTTTGTCGTATAAGAATTGAAATGGCATATTTGAAGTGTTTTGGAATTAAGGGTATTTTTCAAGTATTTAGATACCTGTTGGTGTATTCTAACTAGATTGATTTTTGAAAGTACTATTGTTGTATTACAATGTAGTTAGATACCTTCTGGTGTATTCGAACAGTTAATTGTGCTATAGTTTGGTGATATTAAGTAGGTATATGTTACATTTTCTGGTAACCTATGTTTTGTAGTAACAGAGGTATTGCCACATTCAAACCAACCACTTCTTTTTTTAACAAATACGGTGTAGTGCCCTGAAGTTGTTGTTGCACCAGTGTGGTATACTATACCTACTGTTGTGAAGGTTTTCTTTGCAAGAGATACTTGGCCGTGTGTCAAGCTTGTAAGCTTACAGTTATTTTTGGTACCATCTGCATTGTAACTTAGAAGCACTATTATGACATATTGGCTACTCAAGTTTATTTGTATGGTGGAATGATTGTCTGAATTGCACATGCAATGATTTGCATTCTGCGGAAGATGGTGAAATGGAATGGATTCAGAATTTGGTATGGATACATATACAAATCGTTCATTAGGGATGTGGTCTTGTGAAACGTGGTTGCAGAGAGACCATGTATCTTTTCACACGTATGAAATCTGTAAGATTTCATTTATAGGGATGTTTTTGGTTTCTAGTCCTTGTAAGTACATTAGGAATTCTTGTGGATCTTCCTGTGTGTTTATGGTATATCTTATCATTGCTGCACACTAGTCCAATGTGTGCCTTATACCTGAGACACTGTAAGTGTTGTCAGGATTATTTGTGGCATTTCTATGAAGGAAGAGCATTTTCAAACACAACAGGTCCAAGCAGTTTAAAAACATTTTGTGAACAATTGGTGGCATTTGATGGAAAAGATTCATTGTCACATTAGCATAACAATTTACCCCAGTTGTGTTGCTGAATTTAAATGGACCACAGAAGTCTGTTTGTGAATCGTTGGATGGGCCTGCAGATCTTTCTGGATAAGAGACATGTGTGTCTTTCTTTTCTGATGAACATGCAGTTGACTTTGTACTATACAGTTTTGTGGTTGTATTGTTTGATGCCGAAGAAGTTGGTCGTTGTTTTTTAGCGGTATTGTTGGGAGATCTGCTATAGCTTCTGTTTGTATTACTTGTCTTTTAAAAGGTCTCCTTTTTTGAGGTACAGGGTACATATCTAGATGTGGGGTGTATAGGGCCTGTGACCTGTTGTATCTCAGAATGTAAGGAATGTCAGCGTTGACTTTGTTTGCATCAAAGTCGACTAGGAATAGACCATTGACTGTATGCAGATGTGAAAGTGTGACATAACTCATACCTTCTTTAAAGTCTGTTCTGTGGAAATCAGTGCTTGATCTAGGGTTAGACCTTGTGAATTTTGACGGCCTATGCAAGAGATAGAGAAAATTGCTCTCTGCTTACGGACATGTCTTTGAAAAGAAGGAAACGTGCTATTGTCTGGCCAACTTATTTTAACTTCTGCAAGTTTGTCAAAGTGGATGTTGACAAGCTGAATGTTGTTGTCATTTGGATATGTTTGGAAGCCAACAACTGTACCAATTGCTCCATTGACTAAACATTGTTGTATGTCAAGATTACATTTTAGAATTACTCTGCAGTTTAGATACAAAGTCAATATTTTCTACAATCCACTGTGTTGGAGATACAATTTTCTAAGCTATTTAGTCGTGCTGTTGCTTGTTGACACATAAGAAGTGTCATGTTGTGCACTTTGTGTTTGTCTGTGGAGCTGATTTGCAATATGGGTTGCATTTCTTTTTTCAACATTGTCTTGTTGAATTGACTACAGCTTGCAAGGGTGGGCATTAAGGACATACATTTTAGATTTTGTTTAGTTAATTGTTCCACAATATCAGGTACAGATGTGTTTCATCCATACAGCTCATGGATTAGTCTACTTTTTAAGAAGGATTTTACATCTTTAGTAAGCAGACCAGTTCTAATGCTTTTTAAAATGTTAGCATAGGTGAGGTCTGCAGACTAACACATGCTTTGAGTTAGTTCTCTGTAGTGAAAATGTTATCAGCGTTTTAAATTTCCAATGCTGCCGAGGGTATTGCAGCATTGTTGAAAATAGGTTGACCTTTCACTGGTTTTAACTATAGGAGGTCTCCGAAAACAATAACATATTTTCCTCCAAACAGTTCTTCGTAGTTGGTTTTTAGAACTTCTTGAATTCTGAGATGAATTAAAGCCAACATGAGGCTGGAAACCATGTTTACTTCATCTATCAGAAGCACTTTGATTTGTTTTCAAATTCTGCGTGTATCAGAATTCAGAATTCTGTGTATCTGCTGATAATTTGTTGTATTCTAATTTGATTTGGGGGTTGTAGTAGTGGTCAGTGTAAAGTTACACCTCCTATGTTGTAAGCAGCTAAACCTGTGGGTGCAGTTAGTAAACGTTTTGTAGTAATGTCCTGATTATTTTTATTAAGAATGTTTTACCAGAACCAGCTTCACCACTTACATGCAGGAGCAGAAGTTTATAATGTTCAATTTCTTTAGTGATTTTTAGATAAATGGTAAGTTGTTCATCATTTAGCTGTGATTCGAGCACGGACAAGTCTTCCTCAGATTGTTTATATTGATGTATGGGTATTTTCTACCTCAGTCATGGCTATTTCTATTTCATTTAGAATGAGTCATTCTCCAAGTGGTTATTGGCTTCCTGTAAGGGAAAGTTGACTGCCTTGAGTATCTTTATCTAGTTGAGCTTCAATTTCTTCCTCTTGTTGGTGTTCATTGTCCACCATTTGTTTGTATGGTTTGAAATTGTCATCTATTATACTGCTTTCATTTGCTTTGAATGCATCTTCAAATGAGTCATAGTCACCTAATAATTATTTTTCTTTTCTCCATGGTTTAAGTTTTCCAAAGAAGTATTTCTGTTTGGGTGTTATGTGTCAATTACATTATTTTTTCAAATGTCCTGGCTGTTGGGGTCATTTGTGGCTTTGTTTTCTTTCTCGTGGTAGGATTTTAGTACTTTCTTTTAGGATGAAGCTGGTCCAAGGTTCAGCCAGACAATGTGTTCAGATTTGCCATATAAGGATGAACCTGTTTAACAGTCTGCAGCTTTGTAGCACCTGCATCCCTATGGGAGAGCATTTTTACACCAAAGATGTACAATGTTTGTGATAGCGTTTTGTCAGATGATATGCCATCCCAGAGGTCTTTTAGCTCAGTTGTCTCAACTATGGTGAGATAGTCTGTGACATATCTTGCAACTGCAGTGACATTGTCTGAAATGCATTGTATGTCTATGTTTGCATTCCACAAGAAGGCAATGATTGCATTGTAATCATTGATGTACTTGGATGTTTTGTCCCTTTTAATGTTGTATGTATTTTTAGGGTATTTGCCTTTTATTCTGTTGCTTACAGAAGACATCAAGCTATTTACTTGTCCTTTTTTGCAAACTGGTCTTGGGAAGCCAAAGCGATATTTTGTATAGTATTTTCCTTTGTTTTTATATATGTCAAAAGTGCTTACCACACTTATGTTTTTGGAAGCATAACACATATGATGTATGTAGGTCACTATCTGTGGTTTCTGAAGGGATGTTGCAGGTAATGTATTCTTCAATAGACTGTACAACAGTGGTGTCACTATCATGGCCAAATTTGGGAGTATCTTTTATCCACAAAAGTATGTACTTGTGTGGTGCTCCTCTGGATTGATATTATTTTCTCCAAAAGAAGTGTTGCACTTCTCCGAGCGGAGGGGTAGTTTTATTGCAGATAAAATGCAGCATGGCAATGAAGCAATGGTGAAAGTACCTCGATACATTGACAGAGTCAAGAGAACAGAGTTCTCTGTTTTTTTTTTTATATCTAGTCCATCTTTATTTTGGTTTGCAGTGTGTAAGAAGTCATGCAAGTCATCCCAATGCGCACTCTGCACAACTTAAAGTGACAAACCATGTGGGTCGGCGTAGGTTCCTTAACATGACACCAATGTACATCAGCGTGACCTTGGAACCAGCATTCCTTTGTACCACGCATATTTGCCAAGAGATTTGTGATACTTGACGGCAAAATCTCATATTTGTTTTTTTGTTTTTGAGGCAGTTGGCTAGCAGATATGTTTATAGCCTGTTTTTAATGTGTGTGCAACTCCATAACATAGAGTTGCTAATTTACTTTCGAAGAGGAGGTGGAAAATGTATTAGAATTTTTGTCTGAATCTGGGGTCTTCAGAATACATTCTTAAAGAGCGTTATTTTAATGTACTAATTTGCATGGACCTTTCATCATATCTTCCTCCTTTGCCTTTAGGAAAGAGTAGAGGAAAATAATGTTCTTCTATACCTTTTTCTGATGTATTCATTGGAGATCCTTTGGCCTAATGCATTTGATATGTTTCTATTGCATCGTCACTGGTGTCTTTGGAGTGTAGTGGGTGAATTGTTTCCTGGTCCAAAATGTTGGCTGAAGTAACAGGATCTACACGTTCAAATTGGCCAGTTGCTAGTGAGTCTTGAATAATTTGGGTGGTTTCTCTTAAAAGTTTCTCTATGTTTATATCTTTGTAGTATTCATTGTTTTCGCTTAGATATTTTAGGGCTAGTCTAACTTTGTTTAAGCTGAGAAATGTGTGTCTTTTGTTCTTACACCATTAACTAATATAATCAAAGATTGACCTATTGGTCATTGTACTCCAAGAGTTTGTACATTTGCTTTTAGATCTAATGGCAATTATACTACCTTGCCACGGATGCCTTTTAGTAATTTGGATGGATGTAATTTGGCTGATTTCAGTTGAATGTGTATTATAGCTTGAAATGGGTGCACTGTTTGTATTATAATGCTCTCGTACAAGTTAAGTTGTTGGAGAGCTTTCGGAAGTGGGGAAGTTATTAGTGATAGCACCTGATGACATTTCGTTATTGTCAAGATTTGTGTTGCAGAACGTGCAAACTGTTGAGGTTTCAGTTATTTTGTAATTAGTGTCTGCTGTTAGATATAAAGCTAATTGTAACCATTGGGATTCTTCATTGTTTTCAATTTATTAGGCTATATCTGCAACTTGTTTGCTCTTTTGATAAAACGTTCTGTGACAACAGACATATATTTGGTTTCGTATTTCAGCAAATGTGTTTTGAAACATAGCTATTTCTTTTTTGTATGTCTTTATTAGGACGTTGGTGTTCATGAGGTTTTCGGTAATGTTTTCTGAAGGTACCAAATTTTCTAAGTCAACTTCAGTTCCAAAGTATTTACGTTGGATGTGCTCTATTTCTTAAAGCAGTTCTTTGGTTGTTCTGTATAGGAGAATGTTATTTACATTTTGAAGTTCTCGAGCAGGACATTTTGCATAGTATAGTCAATGCACAAGATTCCACATAGAAGAATGGTGTGTTGCTTACATTTTGATCAGGTGGAAAGTGCTTTTGCAAGCATTTCCTAAAATGCAGGCTAATGCATGTCCTAGCAGACCAGTGTGACTTCTCACTGGACAGGATTCTATGGTTTGTTTACTTTTCATTTTACTGTTTGTGTTTTAGTTTCACATAGTGATTGAGGAATTGTCTTAAAAATGTAAAGGACTGTTGGCATACATTTCACATTGAACTGCATGTCCATTTGTACATTGGACGCTTTGTTTGGGAGAAAGGCGCATTTGGTTCAAAGTGTGTTGGAGACCTTTTTTATATAAAAGTTTCTTTTGCCAAAATGGTGTGTTCCACCATTTCATACCCTCGACCGTTATTGTCTATGGCAATTGTTTTTTGTTATTCTTATTTATAAGCTTCTTCATTGAACTATCATTCTGTGCTGCTTGTGTGAACCCATTCACCATTACAGAAGTTTGAAAAGGTTTGTATATTGACACTACACATGTTTAGAAGTCATTTTTGTAATGTATATATTAATTTAGTTAGTTGTTTCATTCTGTTTAAAATCAATACAAACAATTTTCCCTTTAGTAGAAAAGCCCTGTCAATTAGAGCTTGCAGGACTAGTCTGCCGCAGTAGGTTTTAAGGGTAGATCATGACTTTTCAGCTGGTTTTATAGGAGTGTGAAGACCTCTATGCTGGAACATTTCCTGTAACATACATTATTTGGATTGCTTTTCTGTGACTTTAAACTGGTAGATCGAGGGTTAGGTTTATTAGTAGATCTGCTTTTCTATGTACATATAGGGGGCCTTACCTTTTTTAGTTGTGGCCGGTTTAGTGTTGTTGAGTGAGGTTACTAGCTCTTTTGTTTGAATGTGGTCTATACATTGTTTTAGAGGTGGATGACTATATGGTGTAGTTTTATATTTATCTTTTCTATTTTTTCTTTTCTACTGAGTTGCTTTTTAGTAGGCATTTTGTTGTGTCTGTTGGGAAAAGAGAACATTTGCTTCAGAAAGTTGTTTTTGTGAAAGTGACTGTAGAGATGAATAGGGTGCTGTTTGATTGTGAGGTGGTATATTAGGTGTGGTTGGGAAGTTTGTGAGAGTACATGTCTGCAGAGGTATGATGGTTTTGGGTTAGTGAGTAAGGGAGTGGTGGTGTATTGGAATCTGTAGGGTCATTGTGCTGTTTTGAGTGGGTGTTGCAATGGTGGTGTGTAGATGGGAAAAGTAAGAGTGTGAATGGCGAAATATAATGGACTCCATTGAAAGAAATGTTTGTTTGAAAAGAGTAGTCTGGGGTACTATTTAGTGGAACTGAGCAGCTGTAATTACATACATATACGTAGTGCATTAATGTGCTTACTTTGTTGGATGCAAAGGGTATTCATTTTCTGGTTGTTGACTATGGTAATGATCTTTTTTCCTGTAATTGTAAAAGAAAGTTAGTGGGGATATGTGGTAATGGTGAAGTACTTTTAGTAAGCAAGGTTGATATTTATGAAGGAAGGAAGAGTGGTGGGGAAAAACAGTTAATAAAATTGGTGGAATGTTAAAAATTGTTGCTTTAAGGAGCATTTTTATGAAAGTCAAGAAATACGTATGTGCATTTGTAGAAACTCTGTAACTTTTTGTAAAAGAGAAGAAAAGTTGATGGAAAAGTTTTGGCATTTGCTAGAGTGGTTCAAAAAGAGAATATTATTGAGAAGCTTATTACATGCTAAGTAGCAGGAACCATATATATATATGTTGGTAAAATGTTGGTAACCATAAATAATATATATATATATATAATATCGGGAAACACACAGGCAGAGGGAAAAAAAAGCGCACTCCAAAGATAAGGCACTGCAGATCCCAGATGATGACAAACTCGAATCAAGGTAAAGAAACAAGTTTATTAAAGGTAAAAAACACAGCAAGCACACACAACAAACAAAACAGGATACCAAGGGGGAATCCTGAACGACATGTTTCGCGCTTCCCTGAGCGCTTGGTCATGTTAGGGGAACAAAAATCAACATAGATATTAAGATGTAGTCCCTCTACTATTTCACCCATCTCCATAGGTCTACCACCGTGCCATGAAACCAGGGAGGCCATGTTGAGCTGGAGTAGAACCTTATATAATCCAATGGTGGAATGGATTAAGCACAGTGGTTTCACACATTGCAGAATAAACCAGTTTAAGAAACATGTATAAAATTACACCAGATAAAATGTAGCCACAATGGAAAACATAAAATCCAATAATAAAAATCATGGAATGCAAGTGCAAATCCATAAATATAGTTGCATTGTAAGTATATAGCAGATGTTGACACCAGAGACAAATACAATAGTGTCATTAAGGCAACCATAGACATAAAGCATGTTTCAGAGAAACCATAAAGTGCAAACGCATTCATAAAGGATTTCATACATTTAATGACCCATGGCAACTGCATAAAGTGCAAGTGCATTTCAGTGCAAACATGTTTACATAGCAGCAGTATACAATCAAAAATGTTGGTAACCATAAAGTGCAAGTGCATAATTAAACCAATATCTTTCTATCTCAAATACCATTGTAAAATACATATGGCTGAAGGCTAAAGTGAAATTGCGTAGAATTAATATACAGCCTTAGGTCTACAGCATTTTAGAATCTGCATGATAAAGTGCAAATGCCTAAGAACAAGAACCCTTAACAATAATTGACTTAGAAAATGACAAAAATGGAGAAAGGGCAAAAATAGGAGGAGGTAGATAATTTCTACAAAAGATATTTTAAGACAGATTTAGAGTAAAAATGTCATGTCATAACATAAGCACAGAATGGCGTTCTCCAAATGTTTAACAGAAACAAGGCAGCCATAGAGCCAAAAAGAAAAAAAAGTTCTGTTGTGAAATAACACAAATAACAAGATTAAAATTGGGGGAGGGCAATGCCAGGCCAGGGCAATGTACCAAGTTAACACCTGGGAGAAACAATATTGGATAGCCAGAATCAAGGAACGAAGGAGAGGGAACGGAGATGGAGCAAGAAATACAAAGCTATCAGGTACCCATAAATGTGTGTAGCTCCTCATCCACGTTGTGACCATTTGGGTATTTGGTATCAAAATCCAAGATTAACCTGGTTTCCAGTTGTCTCAATTTCAAGGTTCGGTCACCTCCTCTCTGGTGAGTTGGGACATGGTCCACAGCAAAAAACGTGAGTAAATGAAAGTCACTGTTATGCTCCTGCCTGAAATGTTTGTCCATCGGGTACGTCAGGTCAAAATTCTTGATGGCTCTTAAAATGCTGCAGAATTCTGAGCTTTAATATACATGTAGTGGACCCCACGTACCATTTCCGGCAGGGACATGCAAGGACATATACAACAAATGGGGTATCACAATTAATAAAATGTTTTATCCTAAATTCAAGGCCTATAATAGGATGTATAAATGATTTGCAGACAGTGGCATGTGGACAGGCCTCACATTTTTGGCACTTAGTGAAACCTTTAGGTGAACCTTGTAGCCAATTGGTCATAGCAGAGTTTTTTTCAACAGGGGATAGATAGCTGACCAGTCTGTCCTTTAATGATGGTGCTTGTTTTTAAGTCAATATAGGACATTTAGGCAGTACTGGACCAAGATCTTTGTCAAGCATAAGACTGTGCCAATGTCTGTTAATAATCTTCTGAACATCATGTGAAGCATTATTAAATGTGACAATAAAGTGGGGGTCATCATGGTCCTTATTTTTCTTACTGGTAGGACCATGCAATAGTTTATCCATTGAAAGTGCACATGCTTTAAGAAAGGCCATTTCTATAGTCTTTTTGCCATAGCTGTGTTGTAAAATGCCGACGGCGGCCATACTGCAGCACCGGTCAAATTCAAGTGTGTCTGTGCAATTCCGCCGAAAGCGAATACATTCGCCATAAGGGATACTTTTCTTACATGATGGCGGGTGGCAACTCGTGGCATGTAAAGGGGGGCCTGTGTTCGTGGGTTTTTTATATAGAGATGTATGAATTCCTAGATTGTCAAGCCTCACAGTGACATCCAGATATACTATCTCTGTGGAACTGTGACATTCAGTAAATCTCAAATTCACAGCATTGTTGTTAATACTATCCACAAAAGACACCCACTCACTTTCACTACCTTTCCAAATTATAAAAACATCATCAATATAACGCAACCAACCAATAATCTGTGTCGGAAAACTTCATGAAAGTAAATCAGATAGAAAAGTTGCCTCCCACCACCCCATAGTCAAATTTGCATAGGACGGAGCAAAGGTGCTGCCCATAGCAGTACCTCTAACTTGATGATAAAAGGAACCCTCAAACAAAAAGACATTGTTGGTTAAGCAAAACTATAGCATATCCAAAATCATACCACTCTGCCCCAAAAAATTCAAAGATCGAGTGTCCAGAAAATATTTGCAAGCTGCCAACCCAGTCGTTTGATCAATAGAAGTATAGAGAGAAACAACATCAAGGGTTGCCAGAATTAGTCCCTCCTCCCAAGGTATATCAGTGATGTGACTTAAGAAATCCTTGGTGTCCCGTAAATATGAAGGTAGAACAGAAACAAGCGGAAATAAGGTCTCATCGATGAATTGTGCCAAGTGTTCAAGAAGGGAACCACATAAAATGACAATAGGCCTGCCTGGCGGATGAGTAAGGGATTTATGCATCTTAGGCAGAAAGTAGATGGTAGGAATAGTATGACTAGCTGGAACAAGAAATTTAACCACCTTGTCCTCAATTAGGCCTTTATCGGCCCACTTGGCACACAGAGAAGTAAGCCCCGACAATATTTGACCAAAAGGATTTTTGGATAGCCTGGAGTAGCAGCCACGATCCTGAAGTTGACGATTGGCTTCAGCCACATAGCAACCCCTGTCCTGAATAACAATATTAGAGCCTTTGTTGGTCGGTTTTATAACAATGTTAGACAAATTCTGTAGTTCACTCAAGGCCGAACGTTGTGAGATGGTCACATTCTGTTTGTAATTGAAGGGTTTCTTGCGCAATCTACAGAGATCACTAACACAGAGATCATGGAATGCCTCAGCGCAGCCCCCCACAGAGAATTGGGGATTTAACCTTGACTTGTTTTTAAGTTTAGTACGAATATCCCAGTTGGGATCAATGTCAAAGTCAACAGGATCAAAAGTAGAGGGATCAAACCGTTCATTATTGAGACAAGCCAGATCGGTCAACATGGGGATATCAGAGATACAGAGGTCAGTTCGGCCCATTCGAGGCGTAGATGGTCTGGCCAGTGGTGGATTAATAGAGAAGAACTTTTTAAGGCTGACCCTACATAGGAATTTGTCAAAGTCCAGACGTGACTCAACATAATCAAAGGTCATGGTGGGGCAGAAGTTCAGGCCCAGTGAGAGTAATGAAAGTTGTGGACCAGTGAGTATGTGGGAAGACATATTAACAATTTGATGAATCTTCATGTTTTCCGTTGTTATTGTTTTGCTCCAGAGTGCATTGAACTGCTCTCTTGATGTACATCAGAGCCATTTCCCACGACAGCCTCGACGTTTTTTTTCCCTTTTGACAATTTCTGTTCATTTCCTCTTCCTCTGCTCCTGCCACGGCCTCTGCCTCTCTTTTGTTTTTTTCCGTCCTCACATAAACGTCTCATTTCGTGTATATATGTTTTCAGTAAAAAAAAAATTTGTTTAAAGGGACATTATGGTTAAGTTGCGCTACTACAAACCTATGAAATTCAGTGAAAAAAACTTTGTTAAAGGGACGTTATGGTTCCAAATAAAACCGAAAACCCCTGAAATTCACCAGTTATGGTAAGCTAAGCAACCATAACTCGCGCCAGCACCGTGCACTGCTAAGACTAACACCCAGGACATCAAAGATGACATCACAAATGTTATTGATGACATCACATGTCTGGCTCCCTCTTTTTTGGAAAGAACTTCATAATAGAATGCTATTTATATCAATGCATTGCTTAATGCACTACGTACCTCATGATATTTATTCCAATGATCCTTGACACTTTTTTATCAACATTACAATGAGAACCCCTTGTACAGACTTTTCATGAAAAGTAAATGCACATGTGATGTCATTTAAATATCTCTTCTCGGCACTGATGGACATCAGGCAGGGTGAGTAGCACTCTTCACATCCATAGAGTAAAGGGATCCGGACACCGAATTAGTAGTAACATTTCCGTCTTTATTGGTGCCTTGCAAAATGGCACAAAAGTTAAAAAGCCATCAATATGTGGTGCTCCCAAAGTGCATAATAAAGGTGCGCGTTGGGAACGTTAACGCGTTTCGCGGCTCTACTCGCCGCTTGATCACAACAACGGGTCCCCATACAACCAGTGAGTCATAAACATGGTGCAGAGCAGTTTCACAAAAATGGAAGAAGTACTCCGTTGGTAGGTACACTCTCCACACGGCAAAACAGCGGTGGCCATCTTTGCCTGTAAAAGCCACAAAAATGATAAGTGGGAATGGAAGTGGCAATACCGTCTGATCTAAATAAGACAGTCCATATCGTTGATGTTTATTAGTCAACTGTCTGGTTTTACGTTATGTATATGTTACACGATTTATCCACCATGCCCCGCCATAATTAGTGTGCGTACCCCGATGGAGCCCTTCAATGCCGAATATGTGCTTGAATGCATTACATGAATCTTTACATCGTAATTGCTTTGATGACAATTGCACAGGACAAACAGAAATCCATTGTTTTCACAAATGAATCACAACTTTTTGGCATAGTGCACACGTCGTGAGATGGAATTAATCATTTTGTTAAATCGGCTATGCTTGTCCGTAAATTAGGCTTCTGTCTCCTGTTTAATTCAGGTTTTTCTAAAACGAATGCCTATGGCAAGGGAGAGTGGACCACAGCACACTGCTGTCGTTCCTGCTTCCTATTGGATCCCTGGCATAAAGTGCATTATGCGCACTGGCAACAGTGATAGGCATTGTGTGGTAAGGGCAGCATGATACTTGGGTTTGATCTTGATTGGGGATCATACGTGCCCAATATAATGACTGCACAACTGAAATACATATTTTGTATTTCATGTGAACATACATTTTCCATTGTCTTGCCTGAAAACGAACACGCAATTTATTGCTGGATATAGAATCATACAATGAAGTGCATTGATCACTGTAGAGGGCATAGTGCAGAAGACATATAGTAAAATGCATTGATCACTATAAAGTGCATCAGTCACTGTAAAGTGCATAATACAGAAAACATATATTGAGGTGCATCGATTACTGTAAATTATATATGTGGATATCTGGAAAAATGAATCCGGGTCCACACCACTTTAGTCCAGAAATGTCTTCCTTTATTCTTTCAACCAGGGAAAAATCATAATATCACAAAAACATTGGAAATCCATTTAAAATACAAGAAACCAGAATACATAGGTCCTCCCAAAGTGTAGCAATTATATTGCTGAGACTTTCAGGCATTCCGCGGCCAACTCGCCGCTTGCTCACAACAGTTTGTCTCATTGTCAGAAACCCATTTAAAACATAGAGGAAAGACAAAAAGGACCAGTTTTCCCTATTTACTACAAAGACCAAATCTCGTGTCGGCCATTTTAGCCTAGTGTGCTTTGGCATGTTCTGGGTACAATAAGTTTAGTACCAAACATGTTAATAGTGTGTCATACATCTCCTTTACATAAGTCAGGTACCAGCCTAGAATGCAGATTGTAGCGCCCACATAGTAGCGTGACATGTGGAAATTTGTGGCTTATTTTACCTTTGAGTGCAGATTATTTCTGGCAGTCTGTCGGCGATCAATTGCGGGTATGGCATGCATGGTATAAGTTTCAGCAGGCCATCCTGAAAAAAGACTGAGCACAATGTTGTCTTATCTTGGTTTGTGAAGTGCATCATGCATTCTCATTGGATCAATTCAATGCTGCATTTTTTACTGCATCGTGTGCCCATACTCCTTGTCAAGTCTGTACTTTTTTATCTGCTAACAGTGTATACCATTTCTTTTGCTGCACTCAAACATTTGTTTAGCCACTTAAAGTGATCTTCGGGTTGTACAGGAGGGGGAGTGACCCCTGACCGGCCCATAGAGTCAGAGCTCGCCCTCGAGTACCTTAAGACAAGATAGCTGTACCTTGAGGTGGAAGGGATGCAGGATTATGTACTCCAACACCAATCAATGAGGACAACTCAATGGTTTGGCAATGGGAAGTCCATTTAATGACAAGTACAGAAAACAAGGAAACATGGAGACCAACAGCGATGTGATAGCCCATCTCGCTTCAACTCCCACCACTATTCCTTCAAACAGTAACAGTTATACCCAAAATTCATCATCATTGACATGTAAGACTTATAAGTTTAACTTAAGTATAGGTGCTATATCTGTATATGGTAACGGACTGTGAGGATTGGTTAATCCGTATAAGGAGGGCATCTACGCCCTTCCCTCTAACATTACACTTGTAGACGTCACTAAGAGTACGACGTCTCATTGGTTCTACTAGCTATAGGACCCTAGATTATTTGGTCCATTGTGATTGGGTTGGCTACAACCCCAGACAAAAATCTCCTCTTTAATTAGCAGCATGCAGAATGGTCATCCAGATGCAGGATGCCCCAAGATTCACCCAGCCTCCCTTCCATCAATGAGTACTTTATTGCTATGTGTCAATTAGTTGGCTGTGGTTGGCTTCGAAACTGTAGCTTCTTGTCAGGAAAAGTTATGGTATGTTCTGGTTTTGGGTGGCATCAGACGTTGGTAACACTTCGCGCTTGGCTGGTCACGTGTTAATACACCGTGAATCGGCTTGGTTTTCTTTCTATTTGTGCATTTAATTCTCATTTCGGCCTGCCAACTGCCTGGGCCTCCTTATCTCGACATTCACGGGGCAGGCTGCTCTGTTCTTAAGTTTCGATTCTCTGAGATTTCTGTCCGCCTCCCCTTCTTGGTTTGACCTTGATTTCCCAGGCACGGCCTGTTCCTTGCTGAGTTTCGATTCTGCCATCTCTTCTTGTTTTAGCTGGAATAAGAATCCTGTCCTGTTTGACCCTTAGTAACCTGTGTTAATTCTGCTTTTGTATAACGTGGACGTGCACTTATATAGTGTGCTTCGTTGAGGTAGATATATAGTTGACGCTTGCCGCTCTATTCTTCTACTAAGCATAGCAAGCCGCACGGTTCTCTTAGCTTCTTGCATTTCAAGCATATGTACAGGCGTTAACTGGTTGGATATTTTCATCCTGCTTTACAGTTTGTTTCTTTATATTTCAACATCGTCTCTCCTTCTAAGATCATGATGTTCTTATTCAGGACATTTCGTCTTTGTGTCATCTTTTGGTTGTCGTTTCTTTCATCTCTGAGTCTGTCCGGGCCCTTGTGTCATCACCATTTGTCCTCAATTAAGGCCTTTTGGGTTTCTTCTGGGACAGTGTTTAAGCAACCTTCATTTTGTGTCATTTGCTGGTAGGGTTGTCTCAATGGATACCTTACTGTCCATGTATGTCTGGTTATTGGCACTTCAATAGGTGTTGCTCTCCTGATGGTCACTGGGCAGAGTCCTAATGCGGCTCTCTGCTGGTTTATTTGCTCATCATATGTCACATATCTCGGTGTGAACGTTCTTGGTACTTCAAAAGGGGTGGCTGTAGTGCAGGCCATATTTGGGACCTCCTCTACAGAGTGATCTTAAATGCACTCGTACAATGCCTGGTTATAGTGCCTCGTATTCTGGCAACATATTATAATACAACCATCATTTTGGTGAGCCACTAAGAATCATCTTGAACCCATCTTGAATACTTACATAAAATGCCTCATTAACGTGCTTAGTACTCTAGCAGCATATGTCAATGAGTCCAAAGTGCCAAGTGCAGTAGCAGCATATTCAATTGACAATAAAACGCATAGTGCAGATCATAGTTATCATTGTCATCTTGTACCCATCTCAAGTACTTGCACAAAGTGCCTCATTAAAGTGCTTAGTGCTCTAGCAGCATATGTCAACGAGTCCAAAGTGCCAAGTGCAGTAGCAGCATATTAGATTTAGATTACCATAATAAAGTGCATAGTGCAGATCATAATTATCAAGGTTTCTACTGTGACTCATATATATATATATATATATGAAAGAGTTGAAGAAACCATATTTTTTTTAAACATAAGCATACCTGTACTATGTTTTGTTAGATGCAGATCTTGTTGAAACTGGAAATAGAAATATTGGACAGTTGCACAGTAGTTTTTGATTCAGATGCCTTTCGTTAACAGGAGATATGTACTCTGAGAGTTCAAGTGTACATCTGAAGTGTTGAAGTGAGATGACTGTGTTAGATGTAGAGCTTTTGGATGATATTGGTGGATAGATGTGGTGACACTTTGAAAGCAGCCAATGAGAGAGTTTTGAGAACATAAAATTATAAAGGCTATAAGGTCTGCCCTGAGTCTCGGGGTGTGGGCGGCACATGCCACATCCGGGTATTTTGTGGATGCCTGGCATGAAAGGGGACTGTAGGGATTAGCCAATCCTATTTTCTGGGTGTGGTTGCAGATGGCCGCCAGCTGGGCACTCATAGAAAATATGGCAGAGAAAACAACACCCAGGTTCCTGACCATCGCCACTGGTGTTGGAGAGGCATCCAATACTGAGGGCCAAAAGGCCAGGGTCAGTGAAGGAAAGGGGGGGGGCGCCAACCACAAGAACCTCTGTCTTCTCACCATTAAGCTTTAGCCAATTCTGATTCATCCAATTCCCGAGGTCCACCAGGCAGAGACTAAGACGTGATGACACCTCAGTCAAGATCTAGACGCAGCAGGATCTGGGTGTCGTCAGCATAGGCAAAGCAGATGGCGATCATAAGAAGCTGCATGTAAAGGTTGAACAACAATGGCAACAAGGTGGAACCCTGGGGGACACCTCAGATGATGCGAAACAAGGCCGATAGGAAAGGGGGAAGAGAAAGTGTCTGAATATGCTTCGCCAGAAACATACTGTTTAGTAAGAATGTGTTGGTCAATAAGCACCTGTGGTTTCTCAAATCTATATGCAGAGTTGTAGCGAGGATATTATATGAAGTGTACAGTTAAGGTTTGTGATTGGTGCATTCCATTGTAATGTGTGCTAAATAAAATTTTAAAAAATCGTATTTTTTAACATTAGTGTTTGTGCAAATAGTTATATTTGCATGTTGTCAAAATTAGTTGTGATTTTATGTACATCTGTTCGTTGGTTGATGGGTAAATCCCTTGTGGGTCTCCCCTACCATTCTGAGCCTTGTAAATGCAGCCCAATGTCCACAGACTACTGCCCCGTCCGCAGACTCCATATCTGCCATGTTGGAGGGGGAAGTAGGAGAGGGACTTGTAGCGGATGAAAGGTGCTCTAGTAAAAACATATGAAATTCCCTGGAAAAACCTTGTTAAAGAGATGTTAAAGAGATGTTATGGTTGAAAAATGTTGTTAAAGTGGCGTTAGGGTTGGTTAAGTTGCACTAACAAAAACCCATGAAATTCAGTGAAAATACTTTGTTAAAGGGACACTATGGTTACAAGTAAAACCGAAAAAAAACCTTGAAATTCGCCAGTTATGGTACACTAAGCCACCATAACTCACAGCACCTCCATGCACTGCTAAGACTAACACCCAGGACATCAATGATGACATCACAAATGTCATTGATGACATCACTGATGACATCACATATCTGGGCCACTTATATTTCTTTACTGACGTATCTAGGCCATGTGGTTTTGTTCAATGATAGAGACAATCTTAAAAATCAAAAGATGCCACAATATTCACCCTAATAAAGAGATGTCTGTAAATTGCAAAACTTATCTATCAGTTTGGACAGCTGCAGCACTGCTTGTAAGGCTTCGGCAGTTTCCAGTGCAGAGACTTCTGAAAGCTCGTTGAAGAGCTGGTTACTCGTGTGTGCGATAATGCAGCTTCAGATCTGCTTGGTAGCTTTCTGCGAGAGCCTCTGGGCCTGAGGAAAGAGCAGCAAACAGTGGAGGTATAGCAGGTGTAACCTGAGCTTTCACGAGCAGACTGTTTTCAGAACACTAGGCTGCGCACTGTGCTGAGTCAAAGCTTTCTGGTCGTTAACGCGCAGGACCTGGGGGAGACATGTGCCGGACCCGGGGTTGGTCATGTGCTGGCCCCTGGGTCTGCGGGACTGAGCTGCACTCCTGCAAGACATGTTTTGCTGGAGTGCCGCTTGGTCTTGTTCCGGCTCATTCCCTGCGCTGGTTCAACTCCTAAGTAGATAGAGCAAACTAACTGTCTTCACTGCATCCTGCGTTCAACCTGCCATGCTACCCTGTAATCAAATGTGTGCTGCATCTCTAACCTATCACTCCGCTCTTCCAAGTTCAACAAGATAGTCTCCCACTCCTTCAAGCTTACACGTCATCTTCGAACCCGGCTTGAAAAGAGAAGTGTTCTATCAAAACTCTAGTTTGCCACATGTTCCCTCTCCTTTCCTGTAAGAATTACATGAAATCACTGCTAACATCACATTCCAGCACCTGCTCAGTTCCATTTCCTGCCCAATGCTCTTGCCATACCAGGCCACTCCCTCCATCAGTGCCCCCGATACCAACAAGCGTAAAGCCCAAACTGGCATTATTCCTCTCTGATGGACTACCCTCCCAGTTGGCATCCACAAGTCTCTTGGGAATTCAACGACATCTTTGCTGCTATGGCCCCAAGATGCGCACAAAACATATGGCCACCAAAACAATGGGAGCATGCAAGCAGACATGTCCCTTCTCTAACAAAGCGATACTCGGCCAGCTGGCTCCATCACAAATGGACAATCACACTCTGCAGCCCCACATCAGGAGCCACAAAGCAGGTGTTCAATTGACTGAGCTATCCTGACAACCATGCCACGCCGGGCAACCTGTGGAATACTCTTTTTGCACTACACATGCACAGGCCAGAGCACCACATGATGGGCCAAATGAGCAGCAGGCAGTTAGCAATAGTAATTTATGACGGTTATACAATGCATTATAGTGCATTTCTCTAGAACCTGTAAAACATTCATAGGACCTCAAAGCTGAATTGCATTGTGATTTCTACAGCTTGATCATTAGATATAACCAATATCCAAATCAATAAATGACCATTTCAGGGTGAAACAGGTTTCTGAGTTTTTATATTGTGCATTTTAGCCAAAACACATTTCGACTTTTTGCACAGGATACAAAATCTTAAAAACATATATAACTAAGTTACATCATTTAAAGCAAATAAAATAATTGCTTAAAACTTTACTCAACTGCACCAC
Source organism: Ambystoma mexicanum (assembly GCF_040938575.1). Taxonomy (NCBI): domain Eukaryota; kingdom Metazoa; phylum Chordata; class Amphibia; order Caudata; family Ambystomatidae; genus Ambystoma; species Ambystoma mexicanum. Next base: position 164,039,980 of record NC_090941.1, on the reverse strand, counting down.
AGTAAATATAACAGACAAAGTCAAACAAAGAAAAAATCACCATACTCTCAGCAAAAAAGGCATCATGATATATATGAAAGAATTTCTCACCTCACCAATTTATATGAGAACATGATCAACCAATTTTAGATCATTAAGAAACGTGACCACTTCCATTGTCAAAAATACTTAATTGCCTGAAATAATTCTCTCCCACATATCATCAGGATCTACCCATATTTCCCTATCAAAGAACCTCTGAAATCTCCTCCATCTTAATTCCCTTATCCTAGAACAAAATAACAATAGATGTTTAGTTGAATGTTTAGAGTTCACATCACAGTCCTGACATTTGTCAGATGGAAAGCCAGTCTTATCCCTAATATGAAGGATTTTCAAGGTCAGCAAAACATTTAGTTTGAATCAAAAGAAGTTCAACCTGGCCTTAGGATCGGGATATTTTTTGTAAGTAAATTGGTAGAAGAGCTCTGGGTTTGTCATAGGCTGAAACGTTTGTAGAAAGCTTAGCTGTTCGTAGCCTATCAATTGTCCTAATCCAGTCTCTTCTCTTGATAGATTCCTTAGATTTTAAGGGATTGGAATTCAAGGTGTCTACATCTGAGTCTGCTGAAGCAAGGATGTCGGAACATTTGGATTTAAGCTTTTTCAAAGAGATATTATCTCCCTTTAGCAGTTGAATATGAACATCCTCATAAAGAGAGTCCGCTTGAGGGACATTAATTATTCTAAATAGCGAGCAACGATAGTAGAAGAGAAAGCAGGCCCATCTCATAACGAATAAAGGCCATAGGAATAGAGTTGGGAAGATTCAAGACTCTTTTCCATATCCTTGCTTCAACACGTGCCCAGTTAATTTCAAAACTTTGAATATTGCACTCCAATCCAAATAGCAAAGTCGGTATGATCTTCCCCACATAATACTTTATCAACGAGGTAAGGGAAAATGTACAGTATTTTGAATAAATCTTAATCAGATGGGATCCCAGCTTTGTTGCTTCCAAATCCAAGGCGTTATTCAAGTCCAATTTGGTTGGACAAGGAGTGATCTTAGAACCAAGATATCCAAGTTCCCTACCAAAGGGACTGTGAGGCTGTCAGTTTCCCAAGAAAATGACTTCATTTTAGTCAGAGTATGCTTAAAAAGCATCACTCTGGATTTGTCTGGGTTAATTTTCAGACCATTACTGATGCATAGTCTCCCAGCACCGTCAGGAGCCTTTGTTGGCCGATTTGCGTATAATCCAGAATGATGATGTTTTCCGCATAGACTACCTGCTCTCTCTAATCTTAGGGCTAGCCAACAGGAGGGTAAAAAAACAATGGTGTACATCTGATAGATAAAGATTACATAAAAAGGGGGGCCACTAAGCAACCCTGTCGGACTCCTCTCACACTGCGAATCTCCTGAAATAAATTGCCGGCACTAGATAACCTTACTCTTAGGGTGGAGTTATGGTGCAATTCTATAAGAATAGCCAATAAAGAATTTGGAATCCCATCTTCAGTTTCCACAACAAACACTCTCTATTTACAGTGAAAAAGACCTGGAATAGATCCACCCAGGCCCCATAGAGAGGTCTCCCCACCTTAACTGTACTTCCAGAACTCAAACAAGCAAGGATGAGTTTGTTAAGTGTGGTAGATAGGCCTCTACGGAATCCCATCTGGAATTTAGATAGAATTCCCTTCGCCATGGCCCAATCTTCAAGATCTCTAAGGACCAGGGCAGCAAATATTTTGCTGTCTGCATCCAGAAAAGAAATCGGCCTATAGTTAGCTGCCGCCAGGCGATCGACATGCTTAAAAATAGGAATTATAATGGAACTTCTCTAGGAATTAGTGATTGGTGGCAGTTGTAATGATATTATCAAATAATGCCTTTAAGGTCCTCAACCAGAGATTTGGGTTCAATTTTAAGATTGCATTGGAGAGTCCATTCGGCCTTAAGGCCCGTGACACATATGATTTAATTATTAATTATTTGATCTCTTCCACAGAGCAGGATAGGACCAAATTCCCAGGGAGTGTATTAAACAATGCATTATTCTCTGGTGAGCCATAGATCTTAGTGAAATGCTCAACCCAGAACTGCTCCTGTATAATGGTTTCTTGTCCTTGTACCAGAAATTACGAGTTTTTTAACATTTTCTCTCTGTCTCTATGTCCTCTGATTGACCGGTGCATTCTTATCCAGTTCCTACATTTATTGTTTATTTGCCTGCCATCCAGAGAATATTCGGTTTTAGCCTTATTAGATAGTTTTAGGAGATAGAGCTCCCTCTTTCTTTCTCTCATTTTTTTAGGATCCCAATAACAAAACAATGGGTAGGAGATGTTTTATTTTAACTGACCCCATTTGAGGAGGAGCCAGATTCCATAACAGTTTTACAAAATTGTTTGGTTCAAAATGGAGCAAATACTCCTGCTCATTCCGAGCAGCGGTCATTATATCTAACCTATCGTTCAGATTCTGACCCCCCTTATCAAATTTAACCAGCCTATTACCAGCTACATTGGAAGAGAGCATCTGTTTCATGTAGATAGTTTTCTGAGTCAAGGGAATACAGAATGAGGCAGTCAACATGGCATGGTCACTCAGCTCTTCTTCTGTGATCTTTAAACAACCACACTTCTCAAACAGACCCTGAGATGCAAAAATATAATCAATGGTCAAGTGTGACAAACCCCTTCTCCAAGTTGGGGAAGCTCTAATATCATTCTCCAGATTTCCATTAAAGGCCAACAAACCCCATTCTCTCATACATTCAAACCATACTCTACCATCCAATCTCCTTTGATTTCTCTGAGCCAAAAATGACATATTATCGCCCAAGAAATATGAGTTAAAGTCTCCCATAATTAATATTTCATCTGCAGGGTATTGCAACATAAAGTCAATCAGAAGTTCCCACAATTTCTCCACAAAGGGCATTATCGGAAACCAAGCAGGGTTCCAATAAACATTTACCATTAGCCAAACACTGTCCCTTTTAGTGTCCTTCAGCACTGCTCTAAAAATAATGATCCCCAAAGTTTCATTAACCAGGATATTAGACCTCCCAGATATCTCATTTCTACAGAATATGGCTAAGCCTCCAGTAGGGCGCCCTGCTGCCCGCTTCAAGGACAATTGATGATAAGATGAGAAGCCATCTATATCAAATAGCTTAGTTATCCATGTTTTTTGAATGAAGATCAAATAATGACAGCCAAAAAATATATTGCTTCATACCATCATTGCAGAGTGAATTAGGGCCCCTAGAGTTCCAAGATAGGGCTCTAACCATCAATGTCTTTAGAGATGCTGATCTGCAAGCCCCAATTTGAAAAGGATCTGGGAGACAATCGCTGGAACCATATCCAATGCTGTTGCTGAAGAGTTGGTTTCTTTCAGTTGCCTACCATCAGACCGGATCTGAGCCTGATTTTGACTACCAGTGATATTTCCAATGGGCTCATTAGGCTGTGTTTCTGAAATACTTAAACCCCTGCGAGGCCACTCAGCATTTGGCCCCAATAGAGATGACCACCCAAGCTTAGGTTTAAGCGTAAGCTTGGCAATGTTCATATTAGGGGAGCAGGGGAAGTCAACAACCTCAATGTCTGCTGAGGTGAAGAATTTCTGGCTGGGAATGTCCCTTATTTCCGCTAAAATGGCTGAACGATTCAGCAGGACTTTTCCTTTTAATGTTGGAGAAAGGCCGGACAAATATAGGGCCAGTACGTGCCCAGCATTTTTCATCTGATTTTCCTTAAAGTTTGCATTTCGAGCCTCTGAACGCTCCAATAGACGATGTCCTCGTAGAGATTTTTCATCTTAACTATTATCTCTGGATTCCAAGGCTGGACCATAGGACTTTTCTTTTAGAGGTACAACATATGGTGTGGATTTCCCTTTGTCACTTACTTCTTACCTTGGTATCTCAATTTGTTTCAGCAAAGCCATTTGATCTCTCAACTCTCCAAGGGGCAATACTTTGTTACCCACCTCCTTTCTTTTCAGAAATATCGGTGCAATTCTTAGGGATGGTTTTGTTTTAGGCAAGAAGATTGGAAGTATCTTCAGTGGTGGTTTAATTGGGTCTGTTTGGATCCCCACTGTTAACATTCTTGCTTCACTTTTTTGGTCAATGGTTTCGAGGGAGGGGATGCCATGGACACTTCCTTTGTACATTCCTCTTCATCCAGAGCCATCTTACTTTTCTTTTTATTCTCTTTCACTACCAGGGCCGCTTGTTTTATTTTCAGATTCCATATAAATCGAGTAGAGGATCTTGATTTACTCCTGTTCTTCTTTGGTGAAAGCACCTCAGTCTCTGAATCACCTATGGAATCTTGAGAGTCTGTAAGTATTGTGGTGCCTTTTCGTTTTTCCATTAGGGTTTCTTAAATTCCTTTTTTGCCTTATACGGCAATTGGGTATTGCTGTAATTCCAATAAGAGATTTTTCAATGTCTGCCTCATTAACTTGTGGTCTTAGGGCCTCTTCTTGCTGAACCAGTGGGCCAGGCGGACAAATTCCTCCATCGAAAGAGGAGTATCATCCAACTCCTGATTCTTCAACTTTTGGTCGGTACATTTGCAACATTTCTGACTATTAGCTATGAGGGTTTCACCCTCTAGCCAATGTTGTTGACACTTGACCATGTCGTCTTTCATCTCTTCCAATTTTGAGAGTATAAGATCAGATTTCTGGGATTGTATGATGGCTTTTTGAATCAAATCTACCTGGAAATCTTCAGTAAGATCATTTATGGCTAATTTTAGGGTGACCAAAGAGGAATCATACATTTCCCTATCCTTTGTAATTTCCAGCAAGTGACCAGAATTTATTAGAACTTCATTCTTAGTATCTTCACAGACCTTTACGAGTGAGCCCAGGACAAAGATAAGAGCTGCCATGGGTTCAAGATTAAGATGACCGTCCTGATGAGGGTTTTCCTACTGTTCTTCCTCCAAAGCAGGCTGATCTTTATCAGCTATTATTTCCTGATATATTCTGGCTACTCTCGATACCTCCAAGAGAGCAGAGATAGCATTCAGCTCAAAAGATGAATCCAAGTTCCGGAGAATATCTGAGTTTAACAAGTCTTCCTCCGGGAGATCAATTCTCCCCTCCTCACCAGACACTCTCCCCATCTCACCAGGCACAACCCGTGAGGGTGACTTGGCTGGCATATGTCTCTCTTTAGTATTAGTTTCAGCGCTACAGTGTTTTATGTGGCCAAGATCCCAGGAAAAATAGATCAGAATTGTATTCTTGTGGACCAGACCATCGGAATACAATCACTATTTAAAGGCAAAACATGGGAGAGAGGGGGCCCTTTTCGTGTAGACGCCTTAACTTCCCTTTGTTGAAATACAGAAAGTTGCGGGAGACCAGAACACAATGGGCCTCATTAAGAGTCAGCCGGTCCGGAAAGAATGGTGGTGGTATATATGGTACCACCGTTCTTTCCGGACCGGCTGATCTCGAGTTCTGCAGGCTGGAGGTGTCACTCCCGCCAGGTCTGACCTGGTGGGTTTAACACCACCCCCCTGCAGGCGGAGGTTGAAACACCGGCACCATTACAGCATGGTGCCAGTGTTTCCACTTCCCCATTCCCATGGAGTCCTATGGGAGTCCATGGGAATGGGAATTTACCGAATTCCGCCTCCAGAATTACCGGGTCACCGGGGTTGTAATGCCCCGGTGATTCCGGGAATCATGGAGGCGGAAAGGTAATACGAGTCTGGCGGTAACCTGCCAGTTTTTCCAGCTCGGTTACCACCGGACTCGTAATGAGTCCAAATGGTTTTTGTCCATCAACTGGGAAAATACTTTGCTTCCCAAAAAAAGGCACCATACTTTTATTCCGGAGTGGAGATTTGAAAATTGACCTATTAACTTTTGACATAGTAGGAGGAATGCTGGTAATGTTCTCTACTTCAGCAGTGTGAATATCTAGGCCTGCCGAGGCACTTCTCAAATTATAGGTCCTCATTCGATTACAAGATGAAAGCCTCTCGTTTTTAATTCTCTTTCCCCTCTTCACTTCTTTTGACATCTCCTCAGACAGGATAAAAAAAGCTTCACCAATGTAGACGGAATTCTGGAGGAAGTCATGGAATGAAGGCAATATATACATGGTCAAGTGGGTCAAAGGCGAATTGCCAGCAGTCCCCAACTGACCAGAGTTGCTTTGCCAGAGGCCCAAAAATGCCTTACTGCTTTGATGCCAAGGCGGCTGTATGGCCCCCAATGCGCAATACTCCCACTGTGCTCACCACCACAGAATGCAGAGAGTTATTTGGGGTTAGGGTTGATTGGGTTTGGGGAGGGGGTTAAGATTGGGGTTAGAGTTGGAGTTTTGGTCACAGACCACGGCCTGTTTGCATCGCTCAACTTGGCTTGACCTGCGACCTGCACAGACCGCGGTACACCCAGTACAGCAAGCCGAATTCTGAGGTCCCAAAGGCAAGAGAACGACTGGGCAAAGACCACGTCCGCCACAACTCACCAGCAAATCCCCCAACTATGCAAGCCAAACACAAATAACAGAGAACGCAGGAAGCAGAACACTGCAGTTCTCCTCTGCTCCCCAGCTCCAGCTCAGAGTTCAACGCTCAACGTTTGTTTTGTTTGTTTTGTTTGTTTTGTTTGTTTTGTTAACTTTACAAAAATTACACAAAGTACTAAAACATTCACGGAAAGCTTTAGGGGAGTTGCACGGCTCAATATATGACGGCAGTCAAACTCTACATACTTAACATGACACGGTGTAGACACACAAATTGAATGGTTGTGTCGACTAGCATGGAGGGGTCTTGGCATGGGTGGGTGTGTGCTCACGGAAGCGTTGCAATTAGGACCCACAAGATTCAGGCAGAGCAAGAGAATATGGCTCAAGGGAAAATTGAGCGGTGTGGGGGAAGAGAAGGAGCAGGCTACTCAGGGGCCCGGGGGATGTGGCAATGTGTAAACAGTGGCAACGCGAGTGAGGATAAGAGTGACAGAACAGAGGAAAGACACACGAGAAGGGTGGAAGGAAAAAAGCCTGGGGATACTGAAAGGATAGCAGCCCAAAAACCAGGGAATAAAAACTATCCAAACAACAAAATAATCACTGCACTTCTTTGCAAGGGAAAACAAGGTTTATTACATGCAAAAGGGGGCTCAGATTGTCCAGTAGAACCAAACTGACACAGAGCTCCATGATTTTCCAAAGGGTTACAGGTTATATAGTTTCCAGACTGCAAATTAACCATACTATGCATAATAATGAGTACATCATAATCCCACCACCATCATTAGCTACCACCTATAGAAAATGCTAATCCCCCCTATAGTCCCTTGACCGATTGGCCACATCTAGTGTACACCCATTCCCCTAGACACATGGTCCCCTACATCGTCACTGCCGAACACAGGTATATGATTGGTGGGTTCTGTGTTCTAGCACCTTGAAGCTTCTCTTGTGCTGAATGTAATTACCAATTAAGTTCTCAGTCCAAATAACCAGACAGACTCAGAAAATATGGCAAAATACTACTTTAGTCTTAGTTCAATAAAGCAGGGCAAACTGATGAAGAAAGGACTGTTGCTCGCACATTCAAACACAAACTTGATTATACAGGGGTTATATACCCCAATATTCATCATCTATTACATCATTCTACATTGAAAACTGTAAAACCTATTAATCGGAAAGTTTGTTTAGGGGAACATATGTACCAATCGAATATATATGGGTTAGTACTTCATTGGCTGCCCCTTATTTGTAACGCACGCCTTAAACTACCTCTAAATACGTATAATACTGATTATAGCAAAGAAAATGGCTATGGATTGGTCTCTGCAACATTGTGTAGCACGCTGCCCCATTGACCCTATGATTGGTTGGCATGCTCACTCAACCTTAGACTTTCGACTTGCTAGCAGCATGAAGCAAAACAAAACCCAGGTGCACGAGTCACGTCAGATTACTCCCCACTTTCTCAATTACTTCAACATCTTTCATCAGTCAAACCATTAACCAAAGTTTCCCATCTGTAGTTGACCTTGTAGCCTGCTCTCTGTTCTAGGACATTTGAGGGAGTGCAAGCACATCACAATCTTCTTCCGAAGCTTAATGAATAGCCCTTGCTTTTGACTTCCGCATCACGTGTGTGGAGACCGCAAATCTGTCCATTTCAACCACCTATTTACTGCTATTTTATTTAATTATACTGGGTGCTCTTGCTCATCTTGGCCTTGCTCACTACATTTTGTATAGACCTTATTCATTGTTAATTGTCCAATACTTTGCTCTTGCAGATGATTTCTTCTTCTTTAATCTAAGAGAAACATGTCTTACATACATTGCTTTATCTCTCTGCCTCTCTTTGTGCGTTGCAATTGTTCCTTTAAAAAGCATCCTTGATCCCAGGCCGCCAACATAGACTCCACTTTATTTTGCACACAAAGCTATTTCTCCAACGTCTCCTGACTCTGCAGCCCTGGTCTGGTTCTGATGTAGCTGGATTAAGTCTTAACACGAGCCAACGTCCATCTTCCCATCATGGCTGCCTTGGCCACGTTATATTTTCCTCTATAGCAAACTTATATATACCACATCTACCTTGCGTTACTGCATATTTACACTTATTGGTCAGCGAGTTACTTCTTCTATGTATATATGATTACTTTATCATTTCATACATGTTTCTCTTGTCACTGCAGTTATATCATCACTTTTAAGTATTTTCATATTGTTTCTGTATGTCCTCATATATTTTCATGACATCACTCTGCCCTCGTCAGATATCCAATTGTGTGTGCTCACATCCTTCCACTCTTTCAGTGCGAGGGTACATTCAGTATGGTTGCCTGAGTGCATATCGTCTCTCATACACTCAATGTGGTATAGGCATAACACATGGGGTCCACATGTAGCTATTCTCCTACTTTTCCAGTATGATGGTGGGGAGGGGGCGGGAGCTAGGGAAAATGCGTCCACCTGCTCCTCTACAGTTTTTATCAATAGGTTCATAAATTTGAGACCATCACATGAGGTGCACCCTCCTATTCCAGATGCAATCAAAGTGACATGGCAAGGCCAACTCTGCTTTGATTCGACAATAAGCTTCCTCATTAACCCAGACTCCATGGCACACATGAGCAGCACCCCGACCTTGTACTAAATTTAGTCACCTCTGCTCCTTCTGTAAACGTTCCAGACACAGCCCCCCTCCGCCTCATCTCCTCCCAACCCCAGGTGCCCAGGGATAACGTGACCAGGGCAGCGCTAGCAAGTCTGAATTCCGAGGATTTGTTTGCTTACGTTGTGTGTCTAGGTGTCTGTCATATGAGGTATTTGCCCCGTGGGGAGGGCAGTAGTGTGCTACATTCGAAATTGGTACTTGGACAACACAGAGCCTTGTGCCCTATTCTCATGAATTTGTCTTTCAAACGGCATATCCCTTTCCGTTCTTTTAACAACTAACATTCCAGTTCCACTATGTACAGGCCCTGCAGTTGGTACAATTAGTGTTTATCTGTGCCCATGGGTGCCTCTGACCTCAAGTTGCCTCCTGGAGAAAGGGAAAGGGGATTTGTTTTTGGAGCTGAACTACTAGAGCCGCAGCTCCAAACCAAAGCCTGTTTTCGTCTGTTAATCGTGTGCTAGGCCTTAACTTCCAAAATGGTGACACTTTTAATACACTGACCTCGTTTCTACGACACTGCCTTGCTGACTTCATCTTCTGCTTATTTCAATCCTTAGCGCACATCACGCTGTCCTACATCACTACAATACATCAACTAAACACTGGACTATAATGCTGCCCTATATATGTCCTCTGCAAACAGAACATTAATATATGTTTTGCTCTTTCCTTTGCCTATATGTAATTTTCTAATGTGTATCAGACCTAACTAACACAACGGCCCTCATTACATGTATGCCGGTCTGGAAACAACTGCTGGTATTTCCATATACCAGCAAGTTTCCAGACCACCATACTCCAAGGTTGCCAGTGGGGGTTGACTGACTTACCTCCAGCCAACAGCTGGAGGTAAATCAGTCTCCCATCAGCAAGAAACAGCTGGTTCTGCCACCGGTATTACTGGTAAACCAACAAACAATGGTGGGAACCTCCAAACTCGGCACCTAGAGGTAAAACAATACATATGAAACAGGTGGTGGTGCCGGAAACACGAGAGCAACTGAAGAACAAGGCAAAGGGTATTACATCAAAAATTCATTTTATTTTGTTATAGATTGTAAAAAAGTCTTTAATTAATTCATTTTGTAAAACACATCCTATATAACAGACATTCATACATTCATTCATACTAATACAGCTCAATACAGCTCTAAAAATAGTACATTTACATTTTTTAAAGGGAAATGTGAAGAAAGTGCACCAACTGTTCCATTGTTAGGATAAAAATTACGCTTTCTAAAAAAACAATTAATGGGATCAAAAGCAAACAGATACAAATTCTGTGTAATGGAAATGTCAACAACACTTCCAGTGTGCAATGATAATGGTTCATTCCAGACAAAAGTTATCGACTATTAGTGCCCAGACTGTTGATGCCAAGATAAATAAGTCTTCTTAGTCAAATAGGCTTCTTAATACATAGTTTTGACTTCAATAGTTATCTATGTCTTCATCAGGATAGGGATGAACCTAACAACATTTCTAAAAAGAAAAGGAAAAAACAATGGTACAATTAAAATTGGATGTTAAAAAACCTTAATTCACTAGTTGCTCTCTGTGAATACCAATAGTCCAAATATGGGGAGAGGACAAATTAAGTCATACTCTGAAACCAATCCAAAATTTGACTAAATGGAGAGGGTTAACTCCAATTTATTTAAATGTTGCCCATTAAGGGGCAATGCATATCTCAAAAGGCCTCACATACCTCCCTTTCTCTACAAAAGGATAGAGAATTCAATGCATCAGGAAAGAGAAAATCATTTCACATTGATGGGACACTATAATTTCGTGTCAATATATTTTCCCTAGTTTAACACCCCGCTCCCCCCATGTCTCCATTTGGAATTCCATTCAACAATCAACTAAAGTAATACCTGAAAACCATACACCGGATGGTACCAGCTTCTCCTCTGTATTAGAGATGCTGGGTCAAATACAGGTAGTCCTCTTTATAAAGCGCACTCCAGGAAATGTGTAAACATCAAACATCCCTGAAACACCAAACAACAAAAGAACAGTACTTCTGTCACCACTGTATTACAATCCTACTTTAAGAGTATTTGATATAAGGCAAATGAGCACCACAAAAGGTATGCCAGCAAAATTACCTCAAAAAAGGGATAAATCTCCTTGACTTTGTATAGATGAAATGTCGGCACCGTCTGTCTCTTATCGAGGCCAACTTCGTAGAAATGAAAGAGGGATAGACAAAAAACTGTGACCGCCGTAACGTCCCCACTGTGTCGCAGTTCCTACTCTGCAAGCGACGCAGATTCTAAACGCGAAAAACGAAATCAAACATATCAATGCTACGCTAAGGCTGTAGAGAAATGCAATCCAATGTGTGCTCTTCAATTGGAAAACAATTGGAAAACAAGAGAGAGAAGACGACCCTTCTTACTCAATATATGGGGCGCAACACTCCCAAATGTCTTCTGTGCAAGCAATTCGAAGATTAAATGAGGTCGCTGTAATATCCCTTCTGTCAAGCAGTTTCTACTCTGCATGCAGCACTGCTTCTAAACAAGAAGCGAAATGAAAAGTGTTACGCCAATGTTACATGACAAATAGTACATGTCACGCTAAGGCTGCATGGGGAAGCACTCCAATATGTGCTTGATGATAGAGAAAAAGAAAAAGAGGAAGTTCACAGCTAATTTCCAAAACATATTTCAAAAAAGAAGGTTCAAAGCAAATTTCTGAAAAAGCGCTTACCTCACGCAGAGTGACCGTCGCCCACGGAGAGTCCCAGCAGACTGAGAAGACCAAACGGAAAGCGCTAGTCCCTCTTTTATGTCGAGGATGTTAGGGCATAGGTACAAACAAAGGACCATTATCGTGTGTCCCCGGGTCACAGACACAGAAAAAGGACCAACGCCATATATGCACCTACCGAAGGAGAGTTGTTTCTAACGCTCGCGTGTTCTACCGCCGTATAAGTGATCTGGTGCCAAATTTTTACAGATAAATGGCCAATCAGTGTGCAAAAGAAGAAAAAGAATGTCAAGTGTCCTCATTTTGTATACTTCTTGTCGCCCGAATATAAGTGTTCTTCAAAACACATAATGTGTGTAAAAATGAAATAAACTGTGTATTGTCGCCAGGATCTAAAAGATACACTCAGTTTTGAAGTTTTAAAATTAGAAGACCAGACATCGTACTGGTAATACAAGGAGGAATGAAATCCAAATAACTTTATTTTGAATAAAATTATTTTAAAAAAATCCTTCTTAACTCCATTCCTCCTGTTGATTCAGGCCTGCAGTGAGGCTATTAGTATGGTATATCCACCACTGTTCTCTTTGTGCAAGACGTGTGGCCACATTAGCCTTATCTGTGCCACATACTCTTTCTACAGCCCACCATTGCAGATCTTCTGGGCTGTGTTTTAGTTCCAAAAAGTGTGTGCTCAAAGGGGCATTGCGTTGTTTGGTTCTAATCTTCGAACGATGTTCGCCTATTCGTAATTTGACCACTCTGGTGGTCTTTCCTATATATGCCTTCTTACAAGGGCAAATAATAGCGTAAATCACATTAGTACTGAGGCAAGTGGTGTGTTGCCTAAGTTTCCAGTCCCTCCCATGAATATTAACAATGGAGGTGGCTGAAGTGCTAGCACAGTTGCAACAGTTACCACATGGGAAATGGCCAATAATAGGGGACATGCCCCAAGTCATAGAAATAGTGGGTTGTGTATCTTGTAGATGGTTTCTATCTGCTTTCGAAACCCAGTTTTTGATGTTCTTGCCCTTTTTGAATGCATAAATTGGTTTGGGTAATTTCTGCATATTTAGTTGGAGCAAATGCCAGTGGCTGGAGATAATTTTCTTGATCTGGTTGTGCTGCGAATATAATGTGAGCGCACACACTATTTGATCATCTTTCAACTTTCTTTCTTGTACAACATTTTTTTCCAAAAGTAGTTCTCTATGTTGGTAATGTGCTCGTTTTTTACAGCGTCTGAGAAGGTGTTTAGGGTATCCTCTTTCTAATAGTCTATCTTCTATAATAGAGGCTTGCTTTCTTTTGCACACTGATTGGCCATTAATCTGTAAAAATTTGGCACCAGATCACTTATACGGCGGTAGAACATGCGAGCGTTAGAAACAACTCTCCTTCGGTAGGTGCATATATGGTGTTGGTCCTTTTTCTGTGTCTGTGACCCGGGGACACACGATAATGGTCCTTTGTTTGTACCTATGCCCCTAACATCCTCGACATAAAAGAGGGACTAGCGCTTTCCGCTTGGTCTCCTCAGTCTGCTGGGACTCTCCGTGGGCAACAGTCACTCTGCGTGAGGTAAGCGCTTTTTCAGAAATTTGCTTTGAACCTTCTTTTTTGAAATATGTTTTGGAAATTAGCTGTGAACTTCCTCTTTTTCTTTTTCTCTATCATCAAGCACATATTGGAGTGCTTCCCCATGCAGCCTTAGCGTGACATGTACTATTTGTCATGTAACATTGGCGTAACACTTTTCATTTCGCTTCTGTTTTAGAAGCAGTGCTGCATACAGAGTAGAAACTGCTTGACAGAAGGGATATTACAGCGACCTCATTTAATCTTCGAATTGCTTGCACAGAAGACATTTGGGAGTGTTACACCCAATATATTGAGTAAGAAGGGTGGTCTTCTCTCTCTTGTTTTCCAATTGTTTTCCAATTGAAGAGCACACATTGGATTGCATTTCTCTACAGCCTTAGCGTAGCATTGATATGTTTGATTTCGTTTTTCGCGTTTAGAAGCTGCGTCGCTTGCAGAGTAGGAACTGTGACACAGTGGGGACATTACGGCGGTCACAGTCTGTCTATCCCTCTTTCATTTCTACGAAGTCGGCCTCGATAAGAGACAGACGGTGCCGACATTTCATCTATACAAAGTCAAGGAGATTTATCCTTTTTTTGAGGTAATTTCGCTGGCATACCTTTTTTGGTGCTCATTTGCCTTATATCAAAGACTCTTAAAGTATGATTGTAATACAGTGGTGACAGAAGTACTGTTCTTTTGTTGTTTGGCGTTTCAGGGATGTTTGATGTTTACACATTTCCTGGAGTGTGCTTTATAACGAGGACTACCTGTATTTGACCCAGCATCTCTAATACAGAGGAGAAGCTGGTCAAGACAAGACCAGTTTACCATCCGGTGTATGGTTTTCAGGTATTACTTTAGTTGATTGTTGAATGGAATTCCAAATGGAGACATGGAGGGAGCGGGGTGTTAAACTAGGGAAAATATATTGACACGAAATTATAGTGTCCCATCAATGTGAAATGATTTTCTCTTTCCTGATGCATTGAATTCCCTATCCTTTTGTAGAGAAAGGGAGGTATGTGAGGCCTTTCGAGATATGCATTGCCCCTTAGTGGGCAACATTTAAATAAATTGGAGTTAACCCTCTCCATTTAGTCAAATTTTGGGTTGGTTTCAGAGTATGACTTAATTTGTCCTCTCCCCATATTTGGACTATTGGTATTCACAGAGAGCAACTGAGTGAATTAAGGTTTTTTAACATCCAATTTTAATTGTACCATTGTTTTTTCTTTTTCTTTTTAGAAATGTTGTTAGGTTCATCCCTATCCTGATGAAGACATAGATAACTATTCAAGTCGAAACTATGTATTAAGAAGCCTATTTGACTAAGAAGACTTATTTATCTTGGCACCAACAGTCTGGGCACTAATAGTCGATAACTTTTGTCTGGAATGAACCATTATCATTGAACACTGGAAGTGTTGTTGACATTTCCATTACACAGAATTTGTATCTGTTTGCTTTTGATCCCATTAATTGTTTTTTTAGAAAGCGTAATTTTTATCCTAACAATGGAACAGTTGTTGCACTTTCTTCACATTTCCCTTTAAAAAATGTATATGTACTATTTTTAGAGCTGTATTGAGCTGTATTAGTATGAATGAATGTATGAATGTCTGTTATATAGGATGTGTTTTACAAAATGAATTAATTAAAGACTTTTTTACAATCTATAACAAAATAAAATGCATTTTTGATGTAATACCCTTTGCCTTGTTCTTCAGTTGCTCTCGTGTTTCCGGCACCACCACCTGTTTCATATGTATTGTTTTACCTCTAGGTGCCGGGTTTGGAGGTTCCCACCATTGTTTGTTGGTTTACTTAGTGCAGCACTTTGCTGTGTGGGAAATATTGATACATTTAGTCTCTTGTCTCAGTGTTTATTGAGATACTGATCAAGTTTCTATTTTTGACAGTGGCGTATATTGTACTCCATTGCGTCATTTTCCTGGGTCTTTTATTCCTGCTCTACCATGTCTGCATTGGATTCAGTTTCTTTTAGTGAAGAACAACTGGCGGAGATCACTAAGGTCCCGTCTTTTTTTGACAAATTACAGTTAGACAATGTGACGGGCGATTTTCTGAATGTCACTAGTGATAGCATTTTGCGTCTTAAGAAAAAGAAATTTAGAACGGAAATGCACAGTCATCTCCTTACAGATTATTTATAGAAGAATATTATCCCTACAGGACTATTAGTCCGTAATGAGCCTTGTTTATTCATAGATGATGTTGAATACAAAAGTGCATTTTCTGGAATAGGGACAAAGTGCAGTAGGGACTGGATGCTGCTCACTATAAACACAGCCTTGAAAAAAAGTATAGCAGTTGGAGAAGAGATAGAAAAGGCAGAAGTCGCATTTAGGGCGGATACTACTATTATGAATATTAAAGAAAAACTAGAGACCATCGAAAATCTAGTCACTGACTTTATCAAAACAACCACGGCGAAAAAAATGGAGAAACTTATCAAAGATGTTAAAAACTTTTCTAAAGAAACAGCATATCCATATCTCAGAACTGACTACCAGGGTCCAGCCAATTGGAGGGACCCAAATGACAACACAGGGAATTTGTTTTCCCGCAAGAAAGTTACCTTTTCAGATACCTCTTCCGACGAGGGAGATGGCTACCAAAAGGGTAGGAGAGGTATCCAACAAAATCAGAGACAACGGGCAGAGGCCAACAAAGAGGGGGAAGGAGAGGAAGACAAAACATCTTCTTCCAATATCCTCCTTATTTTTATTCCCAGGGTTTTGCTCAGCAGGGGCAGATGCAACCTTATCCTCCACCTGAACTCCCTTTTCCTCCACCTCAGACAGGCCCGCCCCCATTAGGAAATGTATTCGAGACAAGAAGGAGGGCGTACAGAAGGTAAACCCTCCCTCTGCGGTATACAACCTGTCAAACAAGAATTTGACACCTAATGAAGTTTATATACTAGAAAAAGGCTTTTCTTTTATTCCTATGAGGGATCCTAGTAAAATGGAAGTAGAAGGTGAACTCAGTAGAAGGTGAACTCAGGAGCATGTTCCGTAAGATTAGACTTAAAGATTTATTTTCTAATACTCAGATTGCCTCTACGGAATTAAGCCCTAATACGCCTTTTAGACCTCCTTCTAAATTTACTCCTTCACTGAATATGATATCTAAAGAAACGGCTACTTTTGAGAAAGTGGTGCTTAGAGATTTTCATGCTATCTATGCGAACAAAGATAAGACTACGTCGAAAAAATGCTTCAATTTCACCAAAGAAGATTGGGCAGGACTTAAGGAATTACAGTCAGATAGAACGATTGTGATAAAAAAAGCCGACAAGGGAGGGGGAGTTGTAATTTGGGATGCTATGAAATATGACCATGAAGTTACTCGACAGCTTGAAAACAAAGAGGTTTATGTAAAACTACAAGGAGATCCTTCCCCTAGGATTCGGAAGGAAATCGAAACATTGGGCAAAGATGCATTGGAAAGAGACATCATTTCGCAAAAAGAACTTAATTTCCTGCTGCCCTCTAACACCAGGACTCCTCTTATCTATATGTTACCTAAGATACATAAAAACATGAGTGCTCCCCCGGGTCGACCTATTGTTTCTTTGAGTGGTTCCATTTTGGAACCTATAGGTCAATACTTAGATTTTTTCTTGAAACCATTGGCAAAAAATACGCCTACTTACCTTTCGGACTCAACGGATGTTATAAGGTTAGTAGAATCTTTTCCTTTTAATAAGGACCATGAATGACATACTCATCACATTGGATGTTGAATCGTTATATTCGAATATCCCACAAGGTGATTCCCTGGGGATTATGAAGAGATTTCTCCAAACTAGAACAGATATTATTTCTGTACCTAGTGAGTTCCTGGTAGAACTATTAGATTCAAAAACACATATTACATGCAAATAAAGGGGACTGCAATGGGGGCATCTTTTGCCCCAAATTATGCTACCCTATATATGTGGGATTTTGAAGACTCTAATATTCTCACAGAGCCCAATCCATTTCAACCGGCTCTAAAACTCTACAAAAGGTACATCGACGACATACTGATTATTTGGGACGGTTCAAAAGGTGACTACAATATGTTTTTCACTTGGATTAATAATCTTAATCCAAATTTGAAATTCACGATCCAGACCAGCAACAAAGAGATTGCCTTCTTGGATTTATTAATAAAAGTGGACGATAAGAGATTGGTTGTGGACCTGTACAGAAAGGACTCTGATAGGAATACAATATTGCACCATTAGAGCTTTCACTCTCAATCTCTGAAATCAAATATTCCCTATGGGCAGTTTCTTAGAGCTCGTAGGAACTGTACTAAAGTAGAAGATTTCATCAAGCAAGCCTCTATTATAGAAGATAGACTATTAGAAAGAGGATACCCTAAACAACTTCTCAGACGCTGTAAAAAACGAGCACGTTACCAACATAGAGAACTACTTTTTGAAATTGGAAAAAAATGTTGTACAAGAAAGTTGAAAGATGATCAAATAGTGTGTGCGCTCAGATTTAATTCGCAGCAAAACCAGATCAAGAAAATTATCTCCAGCCACTGGCATTTGCTCCAACTAAATATGCAGAAATTACCCAAACCAATTCATGCATTCAAAAAGGGCAAGAACATCAAAAAATGGGTTTCGAAAGCAGATAGGAACCATCTATCTATGACTTGGGGCATGTCCCCTATTGTTGGCCATTTCCCATGTGGTAACTGTTGCAACTGTGCTAGCACTTCAGCCACCTCCATTGTTAATATTCATTGGAGGGACTGGAAACTTAGGCAACACACCACTTGCCTCAGTACTAATGTGATTTACGCTATTATTTGCCCTTGTAAGAAGGCATATATGGGAAAGACCACCAGAGCGGTCAAATTACGAATAGGCGAACATCGTTCGAAGATTAGAACCAAACAACTCAATGCCCCTTTGAGCACACACTTTTTGGAACTAAAACAAAGCCCAGAAGATCTGCAATGGTAGGCTGTAGAAAGAGTATGTGGCACAGATAAGGCTAATGTGGCCACACGTCTTGCGCAAAGAGAACAGTGGTGGATATACCATACTAATAGCCTCACTGCAGGCCTGAATCAACAGGAGGAATGGAGTTAAGAAGGATTTTTTGAAAATAATTTTATTCAAAATAAAGTTATTTGGATTTCATTCCTCCTTGTATTACCAGTACGATGTCTGGTCTTCTAATTTTAAAACTTCAAAACTGAGTGTATCTTTTAGATCCTGGCGACAATACACAGTTTATTTCATTTTTACACACATTATGTGTTTTGAAGAACACTTATATTCGGGCGACAAGAAGTATACAAAATGAGGACACTTGACATTCTTTTTCTTCTTTTGCACACTGATTGGCCATTTATCTGTAAAAATTTGGCACCAGATCACTTATACGGCGGTAGAACACGCGAGCGTTAGAAACAACTCTCCTTCGGTAGGTGCATATATGGCGTTGGTCCTTTTTCTGTGTCTGTGACCCGGGGACACACGATAATGGTCCTTTGTTTGTACCTATGCCCCTAACATCCTCGACATAAAAGAGGGACTAGCACTTTCCGCTTGGTCACCTCAGTCTGCTGAGACTCTCCGTGGGCGACGGTCACTCTGCGTGAGGTAAGCGCTTTTTCAGAAATTTGCCTTGAACCTTCTTTTTTGAAATATGTTTTGGAAATTAGCTTTGAACTTCCTCTTTTTCTTTTTCTCTATCATCAAGCACATATTGGAGTGCTTCCCCATGCAGCCTTAACGTGACATGTACTATTTGTCATGTAACATTGGTGTAACACTTTTCATTTCGCTTCTTTTTTAGAAGCAGTGCTGCATGCAGAGTAGAAACTGCTTGACAGAAGGGATATTGCAGCGACCTCATTTAATCTTCGAATTGCTTGCACAGAAGACATTTGGGAGTGTTACGCCCCATATATTGAGTAAGATGGTGGTCTTCTCTCTTGTTTTCCAATTGTTTTCCAATTGAAGAGCACACATTGGATTGCATTTCTCTACAGCCTTAGCGTAGCATTGATATGTTTGATTTCATTTTTTCGCGTTTAGAAGCTGCGTCGCTTGCAAAGTAGGAACTGCGACACAGTGGGGACATTACAGCGGTCACAGTTTTCTGTCTATCCCTCTTTCATTTCTACGAAGTCGGCCTCGATAAGAGGCAGACGGTGCTGACATTTCATCTATACAAAGTCAAGGAGATTTATCCCTTTTTTGAGGTAATTTCGCTGGCATACCTTTTGTGGTGCTCATTTGCCTTATATCAAATACTCTTAAAGTAGGATTGTAATACAGTGGTGACAGAAGTACTGTTCTTTTGTTGTTTGGCGTTTCAGGGATGTTTGCAAATTTCCTGGAGTGTGCTTTATAACGAGGACTACCTGTATTTGACCCAGCATCTCTAATACAGAGGAGAAGCTGGTCAAGACAAGACCAGTTTACCATCCGTGTATGGTTTTCAGGTATTACTTTAGTTGATTGTTGAATGGAATTCCAAATGGAGACATGGGGGGAGCGGGGTGTTAAACTAGGGAAAATATATTGACACAAAATTATAGTGTCCCATCAATATGAAATGATTTTCTCTTTCCTGATGCATTGAATTCTCTATCCTTTTGTAGAGAAAGGGAGGTATGGGAGGCCTTTTGAGATATGCATTGCCCCTTAGTGGGCAACATTTAAATAAATTGGAGTTAACCCTCTCCATTTAGTCAAATTTTGGGTTGGTTTCAGAGTATGACTTAATTTGTCCTCTCCCCATATTTGGACTATTGGTATTCACAGAGAGCAACTGAGTGAATTAAGGTTTTTTAACATCCAATTTTAATTGTACCATTGTTTTTTCTTTTTCTTTTTAGAAATGTTGTTAGGTTCATCCCTATCCTGATGAAGACATAGATAACTATTCAAGTCGAAACTATGTATTAAGAAGCCTATTTGACTAAGAAGACTTATTTATCTTGGCATCAACAGTCTGGGCACTAATAGTCGATAACTTTTGTCTGGAATGAACCATTATCATTGAACACTGGAAGTGTTGTTGACATTTCCATTACACAGAATTTGTATCTGTTTGCTTTTGATCCCATTAATTGTTTTTTTAGAAAGCGTAATTTTTATCCTAACAATGGAACAGTTGTTGCACTTTCTTCACATTTCCCTTTAAAAAATGTAAATGTACTATTTTTAGAGCTGTATTGAGCTGTATTAGTATGAATGAATGTATGAATGTCTGTTATATAGGATGTGTTTTACAAAATGAATTAATTAAAGACTTTTTTACAATCTATAACAAAATAAAATGAATTTTTGATGTAATACCCTTTGCCTTGTTCTTCAGTTGCTCTCGTGTTTCCGGCACCACCACCTGTTTCACCGGTATTACTGGTGCCAGAAATACCGGCCATTCCCCATTTCGTGTTCTATCGGCCTCCATGGAATGGGGAATGGCCACCATTGTCGGCATCTGTGATATCCTAGTAATACTGGGATATTATGCACCAGTAACGGTAGGTCTGTGTGCTGGTATCCTGCCAGAATTACTGGTGGGATACCGGTAACTTATAATGAGGGGCCAATGCATGCGCTGTCGGTGGCACAACCTTCACTCTGCTCCTACGATATTGCACTCTAATAGGTTTTCCGCAACCTGAACCTTTTTGATTGGCTGGGATGCTGTACATGCAGTGGTGCATATTCACATTGGGAGATTCAAAGTGCTCCTGATGCCAAACCAAGAGGGTTTCTAATCCTGCTGCCCCTACTTATATGGTCCTTGATCCCAGCCCCGATGTGGAATACCTTTGAATGTGACTTTCTGCATCTACCAATTTTTCCCTTTCCTCATTGCCTTTTATTAGAGCATGGAGGGTGAGAATGTCTGATGGGCATCCCCACTATGCAAGGGGCATGTCACTGTCAATTACCACAAGTTGGCTGTGGAAAACATGGCTGGGTCGCTGTGAAAAGTGCATTGAAATGTAAGTGATGCTTCATAAAAAACACATTTATAATTCATTGTTATGAGGTGTGGAGTGGGTGCACTGGTGAATTATGGAGAAGAGGTTTGGTGGTGGCCAGTCCTTTAATTTCAGCTGACATTGCTCTGGTAATGACAGCCCAGAGTTCTCTCTTTAACGTTTCTTCAGTTAGAGGATCTTTTCCAGTTTTCTGCAATCTGACTTTGACACAAATATGAATGTTCTGATTTTTGTGCAGCTGATGTGCTTGCATTGCGGCCCTTTAAACGTTTTATCATCAAACTCTGGCAAACTTACAATAACATGAATTCTGCAGCTATGCACCCATGAGCCAGGCTTTCTGGATTGTCTAATGCAGTTTGGTGGCTCGGTGGAGAAAGAAGGGTAGCGGACCAGATGAAAATGATTCCTGCAGTGGGATAGTGCATAGTGTGACCCACAATGTCCCAAGGAGCAAATGAGGTGGGGTAGTGGTGCCCACTTCCCTTCCAGGTGAACACATCTGCAGACAGCTGTGATAAATCAGCCTGGAAACGGTCCCTGGATGGAAGGCTCAATTCAACACTAAAATGGGGTCAACAGTATCCCTGGCCTGGACTCCTAGCAGCAGAACGCAATCATGATGTGCCTAAACTTTTGCATGTAGCCAGTATGACCAAATGAGGGCCTAAAAATGGAACACCAGTGGAGAAAATGGTACGCAATCTTATAGTAGGTCAGCAGACCTGTTTCTGTCAAAATCCAGCAACAAGAGAGTGCACTGTCAGGGAAACCCCTAAAGGAGCAGCCCAGTCAGAATCTGATGAGTTGTGGCTGTTCAAGGTGGTGGGGGTTAGGGAGAGGTTCATATTGATATGATATGATATGATATGATATGATATGATATGATATGGTATTTGTAACGCGCCTATACACAAGTGTTTCAAGGCGCGACGAGGCAGGGAGGGAGGGAAACAAGGGGAAGACAGACAAACGATCCTACTAGGCCAGGTGTCATTCAGATCGTGCAAGTGCAGAGGTAAGGGGAAAACTAGAAAGTGCAGGGGGAGGAGGTGGGGGGGGAAAGTGCAGTACAAGGTAAGTAGCGTAATAAAATAATAAATAATAAATAATAAATAAAAGGGCCAGCTGGTGGCAAGTGCGAGGTAAGTGCAGAGCAAGTGCTGGGAAGGGGGCTGTAGGGATGCAGTGACAGTCCCACAGTGCAGGAGGAGCCAGGGAGGCAGTGCAAGTGGAGAGTGGCTGGGCCCTGGACCGAGGTCACAGAGTGGCCCAGATGCAGGTTTAGTGCAGACTTCAGTGGGGAGTTTAGCAGGTTTAGCAAGGGAGAGGGAGAGAGAAGGCAGAAGCGAAGAGGAAGGTTTTGAGGTGCTTCCGGAACCGGAGATGGTTCTCCTCAAGTTTCAGGGAGGCAGGAAGGCTGTTCCAGAGGGAGGCCCCTGCTGCGGAGAGAGATCTACCCCCAGCTCGTTGCTTCGAGAAGCGGCTGACCATGAGGGAGTTGGAGACGGATGAGCGAAGGGCTCGTGAAGGCAGATATTTAGGAAGAGAGAGTTGAAGGTATTTAGGCCCCAGGCCCCAGAAGGCCTTGTGGACAATGCAGAGGGTTTTGAACTTAATCCTCGCAGCCACTGGGAGCCAGTGAAGAGATTTCAGTCCTGGAGAGATACGGTCCCTGGGCTTGAGGCCAAGGACAAGTCTCGCAGTTCTGTTCTGGATAAGTTGCAGAGGGCGGAGAGTGGAGGCAGGCAGATTAAGATAGAGGCTGTTACAGTAGTCCAGCCTTGAGAGAACCAGGGCTCGGGAGACAGTGAGCTTCTGGGGGAAGGAGAGGAAGGGAAGAATACCTCTGAGGAGGTGCAGCTGGTAGTGTGACTTCTTAGAGACGTCAGATATATGAGGAGAGAAGGAGAGTGTGGAGTCGAAGATGACCCCGAGGTTTTTAGCTTTGCAGGTAGGGGCAGGAAGGGGGCCAAGGGAGGCCGGCCAGAGAGCTGCAGGAAAGGAGGGAGTGGGTGTGCCGATGAGTAGAATCTCAGTCTTACTGGCGTTAAGGCAGAGGTCATTGGCGGCACACCATTCCTGGATAGCAGACAGACAGTCGGAGATGAGGGAAGGAGAGGAGGAGGCCGAGGGTAGCCTGAAAATGAGCTGGGTATCGTCCGCATAGCACTGAAAGTGGGGGCAGAGAGCGGCGATGCGGTGGGCAAGGAGTGCCAGATACTGGTTGAAAAGCCAGGGAGAGAGGTTGGATCCCTGGGGGACACCACAGGTGGAGTAAAAGATGTCAGAGAGGAAGGAGCCCATTTGGACCTGGGAGGGTCGACCGGAAAGGAAAGAGGTCAGCCATGCCAGAGCCTGACCAGTGATACCCAGGTTATCACGGAGACGGTTGAGCAGGATGGCATGGTTGACAGTGTCAAAGGCAGAGGAGAGATCGAGCAGAATGAGAACACAGGGAGTGTTGGAATCGAGGTTCAGGAGCAGGTCCTCACGGATGTTCAGGAGAGCAGTTTCCGTGCTTCTGGCCGCTCTGAAGCCGGATTGATGGTCATGAAGATTACCAACATATTCAGCATGGAGGTTAAGCTGGGAGATGGCCAGTTTCTCCAGGAGCTTGCCCAGGAAGGGAGTAATGGAGATTGGGCGATAGTTGGCCGGGCAGGAGGGGTCGGAAGAGGGTTTCTTGAGGAGGGGGTGCACAAGGGAGTGCTTGAGGGGGGATGGGAAGACTCCAGAGGCGAAAGAGTGGTTGCAAAAGTCAGCTAGGGCAGGAGCCAGGGAGTCGATGTGGTCCTTGATGGTTTTGGAGGAACAGGGGTGAACCTGTTTAGACGAGGCTTTCATAGATCGGACTTGTCTGGAAACCTCATCAGCAGAAAAAGGTGGAAAAGCAGAGAAGGAGGGCGGAGGGGTGGCTGCAAGAGAGCAAGAGGAAGAGCCGGGAAGAGAGGGAGGGAGGAGAGAGGAGGAGAGCGAGGACAGGATGTCCTGAGTTTTTGAGATGAAGTGCGAGGCCAGTGCAGTGCAGAGGGCCTGGGAGGGGACAGGAGAGGTAGAGACTGCAGCAGGGTTGGCCAGCTCCTTGCAGATTTTAAAGAGTTCGGCCGAGTTGTTTGATGCCTCAGAGATGCGGGCTTGGATAAGGGCTCTCTTCTTGGTGAGAACGGAGAGCCGGTATTGCCTTTGGAGCAGGCGGCAGGCCAGTTTGTCAGAGGATGAGCATGAAGCACGCCATTTCCTCTCTGCCACCCTGCACTTGCGTTTTAGGGAGACGAGATCCGAGTCATACCAGGAGTTACATTTGGCTTTGGGCTTCAGGCGGATTCTCATGACGGGGGCAAGGATATCGAGAGTATCAGATATAGAGGAATAGAGCATGGAGAGGGCTGTGTCAGGGTGGGAGTCAGCCAAAGGGGGAGAAGGGGGCGAGAAGGTAGCAGCGAAAGCCTCAACTGACACGCGATTCATGGGTCGGATGACCGAGAAGGTGGGTGGCAGTGAAGAGGGTGGCTTTGCCTGTGGGGTAGGGAGGGAGAGGTGGGAGGATAGGAGAAAGTGATCGCTCCAAGAGAGAGGAGTGGAGAGAGGGAGGGAGAGGGGAAGGTCAGAAGAGATCAGAGCATCAAGAGTGTGCCCTGCAGAGTGAGTAGGCCCAGACGGGAGAATAGAGAGTGAGAGAGAGTTGCAGAGTTCGCGGAAGAGACCAGTGGGGGGACAGGAGGCATCGAGGTGGATGTTGAAGTCACCGAGAAAGAGGAGTTGGGTGGTTGAGGACAGGAGTGAGGAGGAGAGGTCAGCCCACTCAGAGAGGAAGGAGGAAATTTGACCAGGTGGCCGATAGATAGTAGCCACGGTAAGGGAATGGCTAGGAGAGAGAGAAAGTCGGCAGACAAGACATTCAAAAGAGGAGTAGGTCTGCGTAGGAGTGACATATTGGTCTATATGAGAAGATTTTGGGGTGTGAGGGGAAAAGTAAGAGAAGACCTTTAGGCAAAACTAACAGGGATTCTGGCCCCATCCCCAACCAATGCCTAAAAAAGGCCTGACAAACACCTTGCTGTCTTGACTGGCTCCATCCTCAACTTGCAAAGATCCTTGCAATCCATTAAGCATAGCACCCGAGCATGTTAGGTTTGAGGCATCTCTCAACATGCCAACCTACTTACTAATGAAGGTGAAATGGATGACTCCTTTAAATTTCAAGCAGCCTTTCCTCTGAACCAAACATTCTTGTCTCCCATAAGCAGGTATCTCATTCTAATGTCTGACTTATTGGATTGCCCCTATCCTTTATCTGCCAACTCACAGATACTTGTCATGTTCCACATGGGGTATGATGTATATATTTGAGATCATGCAAGAATGTATTAAATTGAGGGGCGTAACCTACTAAGTGTCAAACTGACATCCTCGTTTCCTGTAATTCATATCCTACTGATTTATTGTCCTCCTCAGAAATCCAAAGATTTGAAGAACTCTATTATTCATCGTATACTGCCTATTCTAGGGGCAAAAACCTAAATGTTATTACTTGTAGATTTCATCCTGGGATTAAATGATCTGTTAGATCTAACGGCTGCAGGTTTGTGCTTGTTCTTAAGGTATTGTGGTTTCACTTAACATATTCCCACTCATACCAGAGATTGCACGTTGGACTGGAATTTAGCCCATGACGTGGCCATTAGTGAGGTCAGAGAGAACACCATTAATCGGTCAGATCATCTCTATATTTGTTCTTTTATTTATTTGTATTCAGTTCCAAAATAACTTTTACAAACCCAAAGAAATGCAAATTCACTTATAAAAACTCAGTATACATATTATGCAAATTATATCACAGTACATTTTTTTATACACCCCTATCCGATTCTGTTAACACATTTAATATCTCTCAACTAGAATATCCAAAAACCCTCTAAAATCACAAAATGCATACATTGACTATACATTTCATACAATATAAAAGATATCAAAATGGAAGCAAAAGAACAAGAGGTACCTTTAGAGAAAGGCAATAGATAGACCATCAACAATTGCTCCCTTCCTCTATCAATTAATATTAGGCAAATTCGTTAAAATGATACTGTAATTATTAAATTCCATTTAATTTAGCCAGTATAACTGCTGCACCCACTCCACCTACAACACCACAACACATTAGTTAAAATAAGAAATCAGGTATGTGCTGTAGCCTCTAGCACCAGTCGAAACGTACAAAAATAATTAATTGCTAGCTCACCCCCGTAAACCCCATCGCCATGCCCCTCCCACGTGCAATACAAACCTCATTCATTGGTCCCTCCTTTCCTCCATTCCACCCCCACCACTGTGTAAAGGCTGAACGAAGCACAAAATGCATTTCAAATGACCCCCATTGACTTCACTCGTTGTCCCACAAAGCATGCACACCGTCCCCTTTCCGATCACCAACCATTTGCACCTCATTAGGGACATGATAAAAGATTAAAGCCACCCCTCCCACATACCTATTAACTTCATGTGCAGCTGTGCATGCAGTATGTTCACGTTAAGTTGCTCAAATGCAAAACAAAAATTCTGATTACTGTGGGAGCAGGGATATGATGGGGCGTGGGAATGGGCTTTGTCCCAAGCAGGCCACTGACACATAACAGCAACATGATAGCTCACTCTGCTGTGACGTTGGATCATCTGATCCAAAATGTCCCAGGTTCGAATTCACAGTGAGACGTACACAAAACACGAACGTGCCTGTTGTTTAAGGGAACGTAGTGCACGTGTCAACGTATTCCTGCACTTTCATCTTAAAAAGAAATAATTCCAGAACAGTTTATTTTTAAAATAAAATTATGGGAACGGTGAAACGTACTAAAAAAAGTATAAGAGCGACCCTCCCAACTGCTTCCACTGGCCCGTAGTCACAATAGCAGTCATACACATTCAGCGGATTTAATCAAAAGCTTCTTCTCCTCAATTATGACAGCGCTGTAACACAGCGACCACGCACAATCCACGAATTCCCCTCACCGTGAATAAAATATGCAAGGGTTCTCTGTAGAGATATCTGTTACTAAAACTCAAGTCCGAGCTGCTGAGAGGAAAGGGCATATAGATTCATTTTCTCATCACAATTCTGAGCTGAAAAACTGTCAAAATATCCATAAAAAAATCTTTTTTTAAAGCAAAAAACGTATTTTAACTTCCAAATCCAGACATCTGCAATCTCGTTGAAGATGCTATTTAAGAGACTTTTGTAATTGAGCACCCTTAGCCCTGCCTTTCTTGGACCTAATCCTTCAAGCAATTGGTGGAATGATTTACAATATTTTACTGACAAACTTATTGAAAGCTGAAATAAAATCCTGTTATCAAAAAAAAAAAAAATCACACCTCTCGATTAGGTCTTTCATTTACCATCGGGCATCACAGTCATACAAGTGTGCACTGTAGCTCATTGCACTCAACAACCTTTGCGATATTGTCAAATCTCTTGCACTCACCTCTGGTCCAGGTGATTCCTGTACAGCAAGGCTCACCCAATACCATCTTGAAGTCTGGGTACCGACTTTGACTTGCATTATAAGTGCTTCATTTTTAGAGATTGCATCCAGGCCTCTCTGAAAAGAAGTTGGATTACACCACTCATGAAAAAGCCTTCACAGGATGTACTCAATCTATCGACCTCAAATAGTTCTTTCTTGCTTAAAATTCCTGACAGATCCACTTACATTCATTTACTAGATTTCACAGAGAAGAGTAGGCTCCTGGGCAAATATTAGTTAGATTTTAGAACTTGACATGGCACCTAAACGGGCCTAGAACACATCGAGGACAGCGTGCTTCATCTAATGATGATGCAGGCGTCTTGATGCTGCTCAGCCTATCAGCGGCTTTTGACACTAACGATCAAAACATCTTGCTGGAACAACTTATCAAGAACTCTGACTTGATCCAATGACACGAAGGAACATAGTACAGAAAATGTGCACAGTACCAGCACTAGGGCCTAGTTTGCGTTGTGCAGTAAACATTGGGGCCATATTTGAAAACCTTTGCTAAACGACAAGTATCATTTCACATGGTAAGAACTCTACAGCAAAAATTACGCTAGTGCAGAAAACATGCACTTTCAATGCATTTTTAACCAATGCAAAGTTTGCCGTAGTGCTAATATCATTCCATGTTAGCACTAGGGCAAACGTTGCCTTGTTACAAACCTGCATTGTAACTGTATGTTTTTTGTACTTGCTTGTACCATGCCAAATTACACTTGTCGTGGAGCAAATATTTTCAAATATGGCCCCAGTGTTTTTGCACTAGGGCAAACATGGCCCTATTGTAATACAATGCAACTTTGCACTTGCACTGGTTTACAGTTTCTGTAATTTGGCCTCAAATTGACTTTCTTCCTTTCTTACAGAAAGGGTCACCACAGTTCAAGTCAAACGTTTTGAATCCTCCGCCGATCCTCAGCTGTGTCCGCAGGGTTCATGTCTGTCGCCACTTCTGGTCAATGTGTATTAGAAGCCTCTGAAGGATCTACTAGATAAGTCCCGGGTTACATTCTATAATTACGCGGATGATACACAGATTGTTTTTATAATACACAAAACCTCTGATACTACATGCGTTCAAAGTCAATCTCTTTATGAAAAAAAATTCAAAATGTGGTAGATTCAGTCAAAAAAGATTATGGGCCTCATTACAAATCAGGCGGTCCGGAAATAACGGTGGCATTAAAGCCGCCGCCACCATTGTTTCCGGACCACCTGATCCCAACTCCTGCAGGCGGGAGGTGATGTTCCCGCCAGGTCTGACCTGGACGAGGAAACACCAGAGGAATCACAAGATGCAGCCGGTGTTTCCAAGATCCCCATTCCCATTCAGTCCCGTAGGACTCAATAGGAATGGGGATTAACACCATTCCGCCTCCGTGATTCCCGGGAAACCGGGGTTGTAATGCCCCGGTAATTCCGGGAATCATGAAGGCGGAATGGTAATACGAGTCCGGCGGTAACCAGGTGGATTTACCGCCTCGGTTACCGCCAGACTCGTAATGAGGCCCTATTATAAAATTAATTCTGGAGTGTTCACAAACCTACGGATCCTTGCTTACATTGCATTAATTGCAATTTTGTAATTAAGGGCAATGTGGTATAACATCCACCCACAGGCAAAAAGATTTTTCTAAAAACCTATGGCACATGTGACAGTAGTAACATAATTTACGGAATCAAATGTCCCTGCGGTAAGTATTACGTAGGCAAGTCTACAAGATCAGCCAAGACCCGCTGGAATGAGCACCGCTCATGTATTCGCAATGAGAATGTAAACTCTGCAGTAGCTCGACATTGGGCCAGTAAAGGACACGGTTTGACACAGATTAACTTCCAGATCCTAGAAGTTTTATCCAGGAATAATCCTCATGAAGATTTAAGCTTACGACTCAACAGAAGAGAGACTTTTTGGATTGATAAATTAGGGAGTTTAACTCCCAATGGACTCAATGAGGAGATTAATTTCCACTGTTTCCTTTGAATAATCTGTTTGTTCATTTATGAAATCTAATGTGGAAATGTTGCATCATGTTGAGTGATTGACTTTAATGGACATTGTATACGTACAGCAATTTTGTTTCTCCTAGATCTTCAGAAATATTCCTTTTGAAAACATAATGCTAAACATGTTCCTAGTTGTACCCTGATTTTGAACTGACTTTAATTTGTCTTTCTTTCAGTATTTTTTCTATTTCTATTTTCACATCACACACGCAATTGCTTTATTTTATTTTAATTTGACATCCCGCTAAGATCTTCCATTCATACCTTCCATGTAATTATTCGGGATGGCATTTCTGTTACGCTCACCTGGTATCCACGGGGACGCCCTTATGCCCTGGTTGCCGGATTCACCCTGGACTCTTCCCGATTCCGGACGGTGCCTTCTATGGCGGTCGGGCCTTAAAACACAGGAGGACTGGACTTAGGAACAGATTTCATTTCCTCCCACCGGCCCCCTGGACTCGATCTGATGGCCCACTCCTCACCTTGTTGTGATGTCTGGCATGCTCTCCATCCTGCCTTCTGTGCAGGGGTGCGTAGTTTTCTGCGGGTTGGCGCAACCGAGTTAACTTCACTGGTGCGAACCCATTCAAGTTTCTTTAAGGAGGTAAGTCTGGTTATAGCAGTCTTAAAATGTCCTTGCTTTCCTTTCTTCCTATTAATGTCCTTTCTTTATTTATTCCCCCTTAGGTGCACGGAGGTTCCGTGGATGTGCTGCTTGGATCAGGCTCCTGCCAGGATGATGGACGCAGGAGCGTATGATGGTTGGTAGGTTAAGTGCGAAGTGCGGCGCGGTAATGTCTTTTATTGCTAACCTGTATTCTTTATTCCTTTTCAGGTCACAATGGTCTTTCTGGGCATGTGAAGATTTACGGAGCGGAACTGGCCAAGAAATGCCCAGCCAGGTGAGGATTTCGTGATTACTGCTGTAAATGCCACGAGTAACCTGTTTTAACGTTGTCCTTCTTTCTCTCTCCCTCCAGGTGCTTCGTTCCGGTGCGTGCGTGGTGTCCTGATGATGCTGCCGAACGGATGGAAGACCGCGAGCAGCAGGAATCGACGGATGGAAAGTTGCAGGTAAGCAGAGACTGCTAATGATGTTCTTTTGTCTCCTCTGCAGGTCCGCTGTTCAAGGATCGCCGGGTGCTGGTCTCTGGACACGATGAGCGTCATGCTGCTGGCTGTAGAATAAAGCGAAGCACGTTCTGTAACCTGTGTGTGGTTTATATAGCCCTCTGTAAAGTAGTCCAGGTAAAGTAGTCCGGGCTACCACACCCGAAAACACTGCACTGCACAGTCTAGTTCTTAGGAACTAGACTGTGTGGGTGCCTCCATGTTGGCTGCAGGCCTTCACAGAAAAAGTAGTCCCTTCAAGACAATGTCCCAACCTGAACATGAGCCTGGCACCAAAGGCACCAGGACTAACTCCAGGAGAGTCCTTGATGATAGTGCAAGGCCTTTGGGGCCCCAAGTGAACCCTGAGTCCTAACCCTAGCTGGCATGTGACCATGCCAGTGGGGTTTTGGGTCATGGGTCTTGACAACTTCCTCATATATCTCCATAGTAATCCGTGCCATGCTCGTTGTAATGCGATGCGGTCACGTACATCAAAAGAGTTCCGTTGTCATGCCAACGGTTACACAGGGAAGCCACGCACCCGCGGTTCGCGCAGTACCAGCAGCCTGAAAGATACAGAAACCGTCTCCGCCGTGAGGTGGGTCCCGTGCAGGCCCTATAATATTATTAGTACTCCATTTGATATTTCCACATTACCTTGTAGCTCTAACGCGTAACTCTTTCATTTAACACAATACAGAATATACACGGTTGTGGCGCAACCGGCAGCCTGCTTAAGCTTTCCAAGACAGCATTGTTGATTAGATACGCTTTTGCAGCACACATCAGGATTCCATCCTGCTTTCAAAACAGTTGACTATCGCACAGGTAATCTTCATAAGGAAGCCATTGTTTGCTTGTAAACCGCATTCACTCACAACCCAACTAACCTGGACTTCGTGCTTTGATGACAATTGAATATTTTTTGAATATGGTATGTTTAAAACCTTTATTTTATATTTTGATTGTTCACTTTATGCTTGTATTGCACTAATGATCTAATTGCATTATATAAGATTCACCCTGATGAAGGAGGAAACTCCGAAATGCATTGGCAATTGAGTCTAATTAGATGGATATGCTGACTGCTTCCTCACTAAGACGTTATCAGTGACTTTTAATTTAAAGATAAACCTCATGGATAAATACTTCTGAGATGAAGAATTATGGCGTAGATTGATTTCTTTCAAACTCCTGATCATTTATAAAATACTTGAATACAAGAATAGATATAGCTATGTTTTACATACTATGAGCTCCCATAGCCCTTGTTGGGTACAAACAGAGAGCGATTATGTGGCTAGGTACGGTTACCCAGCCTTTTGCTACATGTATTCCAGAAGTCCCACAGGCCCTGTTGGGCTGTGCAAAAAAGAAGCCAAAAACCATTTGAAAATGGCTGACTGCAATCTACTGAACAACCCAGTAGGTGAAAGCCTGCCTCTGGAGCACCGTGATTTGCTAGCAGGACCTCCACTGCAACTTCCTGCAGGGAGTCAGCAGGTCACGCCAGCCCCCTCTAAAGGCCATTGGTTAAGACCATGGGGAGTAGTCGCTGCCTTCTTCCCCTGTTATGCCGCTGGAGCCGCTGAGCCATTAGCCCTCCTCGGCTCAACGCCCCGATTTCCATCTTCAACTGATGAAATAATCACCTCATCATGGCCTATCCCCACTTCAGATGCCTTGTTCCATGCCGAGCAAAAACCAAGTCAGGCGTCTCTACACATATCCGATGCCTTCCATGATGGTAAAGGTAAGCCACAACCTGCACACATTTTGTTTTATAATGACAAGGTGTGTGTGCCTCATAGTCCCACTCTCTTTTGCATTTCCTGTGCACTGAACATCCCCTGCCGCCCCAGAGTCCTTTCCTCCCCCCGTCCGCCCTACCCAGCCTGGTCCACCACAATCGGCATTTGCGCAATCCCCCGACCAAGAGTGATTTAGCAGTCACCTGCTTTCCACTTATTTTGGCCCGCAATGCCTTGCAGCATGCAATTAGCGCACACACACTCTCAGGCGTTACTGATACCCAGTCCTGCAAGCCGCCGATGATGCTACTTCCATTTGTCTCCCAGCAGCCATCCTGTACGCACGGGTATATGCAGTAGCAATACTTATTCTCACCGTTGCATCACTCAGGCACCTTCCCATGAAAATACACACTCTGTGCACATTACTGGAAACAGGATCCGGCAAGGCAGTATGAATGCAGTCTCTGCCCAACAACTCCAACCCTCCTGCTCTAGAAACTATGCTGCACTGGGGTCCACCTCCACCTCAACCTGTAAGCCACCGTCTCTCTCCCACAGCCCATCTTTAGAACTCAGATATGCTCACCTTGGCACATGCCTCAGCAGATGTGCAACCCTTGTTCACTGTTCTTAGAGAGGCACAGCTCCACCTCACTGACGATGCCCAACCAGGCCGAAACACGTGTCTATGGTTGCTGTTGGTACTCTTATTCAGAAGAGAATTGCCGGGCATTTCAGTGCTGGACTGCCCTTGGGCAGGACAAAGACTTATATGTAGTGGACATTTCCCTTCTGTAAAAGGATGGTGACCTAAAGACTCTGGTTGAGACTTTAACCAGGGATATAGGCCGATAGTAGAGAAACTCCCAGAACCCCTCTTGTTTTTGCATAGCTTTGTATTTTCACCCTAAGTTACTAGGATAATCCAGACGTTGAACCCTTGCTCACTGTTGTTAGAGAGGCACAGCTCCAACTCACTGACGAGGCCCAACCAAACCGAAAACTGTGTCTGGGGTTGCTGTTGGTACTCTTGTTCAGAAGAGAATTGCCAGGCATTTCAGTGCTGGACTGCCCTTGGGCAGGACAAAGACTGATATGTATTGGAAATTTCTCTTCTGTGAAAGGATGGTGACCTAAAGACTCTGGTTGAGACTCTAACCTGAGATATAGGCCGGTAGTAGAGAAACTCCCAGAACCCCCCCTTGTTTCAGCACTGCACATACCTTGGGAGCACAGCTTGCCCCTAGGCACTGCAAAGGCACCGACACCCTAAGCCCTCTCAAGGGGAACACACACTCTCACTCCCTCTCCCAAACACTACTATAAAGAAACTCTCACCTTGGTGAGCTCTCTGCAACTACTTCAAGCCTTGAGCCCTATAGGGAAACCCTGCCTGTCTCCTCCACCAGATCAAGCCACCTAATACATCTCAGAAAGTCTGAGTACTGCTCCCATCAAGGCAATAAACCTTGCCTTACTAATAGTGCTAAAAATCTACCCCTCACTGAATGCCCCTCAGTTCAGCCCAGCCTTTGCTATACCTAACACCATTAAAGCTATCCTGACTTTGCCTCTCCTGATTTGTGCGCTAGTAGATGCCAGGTCTGTACCTGCATATGCACTATGCATTAATGATTTGATCTCTGTGCTCAACCTTGACATCTTGGCAGACTCAGAAACATGGTTGCATGTCGTCTCGGGACTTGCCCTATCGATAGCTGTCCTGCTGGCTATTCTATCCTCTGGAGTGAAGGACCCAACACCAGGGGTGTCAGAGTTGCACTGATAGCTAGGGACTCCCTACCTATCAGACAACTTAGCACCACTTTGGGTGGCCCTTGCGATATCCTACCTGTCAAAATGACAATTTCGCACACAGACACCATGACTGTCTTCCTTATCTATCGCCCTCCAGGTCTTGCACTAGAGTTTGAAGAGAAACTCTTGCACACCTTGAGCACCCTCACCAATCCGACTTCCATAATAATCCTGCTAGGGGGCATCAATCTGGATACAATGACTAACCACCACTTCAGTAGCCACCTCGCTCTGCTCACTTGGCTTTATGCAATTCATACTTGACTGGATTGCTGGCTTACTGGATTGCTGACTTACATTTCCATGTATCTATCCACTCCAGCAACCCTTGCCCGTGGTCTGACCACCATATAGTACACTTTGCAGTTGCCCCCACTAGGCATACTACACCTGCCGCCCACGCAATGCACCCGGCTCTGGCCGCTAGTGCAAGAAACCCTACCAAAGCTCACATTGTGCCCTTGCTCAGTGAACTCCACTCCACTTTGCCCCTCTCTAGGGATCCAAATCCACTCACTGAACTTTACTCTAAGACCCTGACCTCAGCTGTCAACACCATCTGTTAGGGAGAATTATCTCATTAGGCTGAATTTCCTAACCTAGTGAGTCCCCCAGCAGCTTTGCTGGATTTCTGGAGTTTGTTTTTTTTTTCCTCCAGCCAAGAGTGAGACTCTTTTTCTCCCACTCTTGGACATGATTTATGGAGTTCCTTTGACTGTTAATGTGTTTTATGGGCTATGGGGTCCTTTACCCCATAGGGTCTCATGTGTTTTTATTATGTGTGTTACATAGCACCCTCCGTGCAGTAACACAGGGGTGTCATAGTGACCCCCCACCATAGACTCCATACCCTGGGACTGACTACTGTCTCCCAGGGCATGTAAAGTCACCATTGGCTTTACTAGTCCCAAATTATTAACAGAAGCCAGTACAAACCATCATATTGTGGACGTACTGGTCTGGGCAATTCGATTGCCCCGGGGTCTGTTAGTCGAGGGGGCACGTCTCCGTCCCCCCTGATCGAGTTTTGGCTGGTGGCAGTGGAAACTACTTTTTATATTCGACCGCAAATATTTTCCTATGGGATTTTCCCATTGTTCGAGGCTACCAACTTTAATTATTTAATTCTCATAGCCTCGAACATACCGCCGGTTTATTTATTTAATATTAATTCGCCGGTTGGTATTTTTTGCCAGCACTCAATTCTAAAATGGCGTTTGTGTTCTCTTCTGTGACTCCCACCCAAGTCGAGCCCTTTGTTCCACTTTTTGGCGTGCTTCTCCACAGAAGCCTCCAAAAGTGGTGCCACTCTGTCTGGGTACCACATGGGATGTGGGAGGGGGTTTAGGCACCCTGGACTGAGTTACCTTGGTAACTCAAGTCGCACTCTTGTGTGACTGGCCCAAGTGGTGAGCCGGCCGGCTCACCACTTAGCATGTTTGATTGACAGCTAGGGTGAATGGGGGATGGGGGTATGGGTGAATGAGTGAATGGGGGTATGCTGCAAAAAAGCAGGGCTTTGGGGACTGGAACTTCAGAAGTCGCCACAAGACCTGAGAATCCGACGAGGGAGAAGCTGAGCCGACCTACCACAACGACACCACCGGTGGAGCCCTGCGGAACCGACTCACCACTTCCCGACGACAGAGAAGATCTCCCGGCTGGAGAGACTTCTTCCCCTGACTGGTGGGCACAACCAGTTTTTACCTTCCTTCTTTGCACCTCAGACCGGTTTGTGGTTGAACTGCCCGTGCCAAGCACCCCGGCGGCCGGATAGCCACTCACCACTGAACCGCAAATCAACGGACCGCTCCTTGTACCTGAGAAACTCTGCGGCTGGTTTCTTCCCTGGCAGTGCAATGGACTCCTGTCTTCCTCCACGACGAGATCCTCTCTTCCCCCAGATGAAACACCGACTTGCATCCGCTGCCAGGAACAACTGCCCCCGCTGGAGTCTTCTCACCACTTTAAGGTACTGTGTCCGCCATGCCTCCCTTTCTAAAGATTGCTACAAGGTAATAATAACTCCTTCACCTTCTGGCCTGGGCTGGCCGCCTTGACCCTCTAACTGGTCCCTTTCTGTGGTCCAACTCCTTTTTGAACCATTACAAGACTTTTGTGCACTGCAACCGTGTGACCTTGGACACATTTCGTTTTGATCCTCTGAAAGTGGATTCGGCCCATTGAACTCTAACTTCACGGTTTTACTTTGCCTTCCTCTCTTGTTATGTTCTTGTAAAAGTGTTGGGATCTGTTTCAACTTGTTCTCTGCTTTTCTCTCCCTTTTAAAAACAAACTATTAGAGTGCCATCTACGTTAAGCGCTCACCGCTGTCTGAAAATGAGTGGGGCTTTACTTAAGACTTGTCTAATATTCTTTTAAGGGAGTGTATATCTTTTAGTGACCGTGTTTTTGAATTGCTTACTATTGGTGCCTGTGTGTTTTTCTAGATGTGGTTTTTAAATAAATAATTATATCTCTTTTACACCAAGCTCTGGTCAGTGTTTACTTGTTCTATTGTGTTCTCTTGACCTATTGTGAATACTCTGTATACTGCCTAACTCTCCTTGAGGGAAGTCTGACTGCTCAGCCACAGCTACCAAGTAAATCTGTGTGGTACAGACTGCTACCAAGTGGGTTTACTGCCAAACACCTGTAGTCTTAAATCTTTTGCAGTGGTCCCAGAGGGAACTGCACAGGTTTCTGCCTAACACCATCACCCCATTAGTCCTTTGTATCGCCAAATCCTCGGCACACAACAACTCCTGGTTCACCATGGACCACCTGGAGCGTTGTGCCATCAAATGGTTGGCAGAATCCAAATGGAAGAAATCTCTCACAGATTCATTGAAATCACTGTTTGCTACTGCGGACAAACAGTATGCACATGCAATTCTCCTGGTTAAATCAACCTCTTATGACTCTAGAATCACCAATGCAAAATCTAGCCCTCGCAAGATCTTCTCCATCCTCAGGGAACTTGAAGCCCCAGCCAACCCACACCTCACTGTTTTGAAAGATGAGGCCTGGTGCTGCAATATACAAAATGCCAGGATCACCAAAATCAAAACCCTCCATAAAATAATTAACTGTAAGCAATCTACACTGAAAGCTCAGCTGCAGCTGCCACACACCACCACCCTTACCACTGCCTCTCAAAAAATACTCCCCAAGTTTCACTTCTCCAATGTCTCTGAGGCAGAAGTCGCTACCCTACTTAAGGGACAGAAGCCTTCGAAAGGGGATATTTGTCCTGTCTGCCTCATCTAAGACTGCTCTGACACCCTGGTTTCATTCATAGTCGCCTTTGCCAAACCCTCATTCTCCACCGGGGTAATCCCCACCTGCCTCAAGGAAGCATGGGTTCTTCCTCTCATTAAAAAAAACCTTCTCTAGACCCTACGAACCCCAACAACTACAGCCCAATTATAACAGTCCCCCTCCTATTGAAAACCCTGGACAGGGCAGCCTATTTTTAAATTCAACACTATCTGGAAACTCACCATATTCTTGGTTTGCGTCAGTCGAGGTTCTGCCCAGGACATGCCATGGAATCTGCTCACCTAGGCTGTGCCATGGAATCTGTTTTACTCGATCTGAAGAACCAGCTTGATGATTTTAGG
This sequence comes from Ambystoma mexicanum, assembly GCF_040938575.1. Taxonomy (NCBI): domain Eukaryota; kingdom Metazoa; phylum Chordata; class Amphibia; order Caudata; family Ambystomatidae; genus Ambystoma; species Ambystoma mexicanum. The sequence goes on along the minus strand of NC_090941.1, from coordinate 164,001,631 downwards.
GATGAGGGCAAGCATGCCCTCCTTCTTCTCCTTGTATCTTCTGCGTTCAACTTGTTCGATCCTAAAATTCTCTGCCATCCTCTAACGCAAGCTTCTAAATGTTCTCCTGAAGCTACTGCATGGGCTACCTCCTTCCTAGAAGGGAGAATCATTAGGGTATTCGTGGAGAATCCCAGTGCCTCACCAGCACTCATTTCATGTGGCATTCAGCAAGGGTCCTGTGTTACCCCGACCTTTTACAATATCTTTACGCAACCTTTGTTTGACTATCTTGACTCCATCGGCATATCGTATACAAATGATGCTGAGGACACTCAAATTCTACTCCCTCTTTCAGGCACCTGCCAGGAGGATGCCTCGACTCTAAAGATTACTTACTCAAAGATTCAATCATAGATGGCCACTCACTGACTGTGCCTTAGTGATGAAAAGACAGAGATCTTTCTAGTAGGCCCAGTGGCAGTGATTAGGAAGCTTGACTCCAAATATTCTGCATTCATGATTGATGCACTAGGATCTCGGCTTCTCCCTCGGTAAAGACTCTGGGAGTCTACCTAGATTCTACCCTCTCACTCACCCTCCTGCAAAGACAGTTGTGCACCCCTGCTTTGCAATATCTTTACGCAACCTTTGTTTGACTTACTTGAATCCATCAGCATATCATTTACAAACTATGCCGATGACACTCAAATTCTACTCTCTTTCCGGCACATACCAAGAGCCACGACTCTAAACACTGCTTACTCAACCATTCAATCATGGATGGCCACTTATTGATTGTGCCTTAGTGATGAAAAGACAGAGATCCTTCTGGTAGGCCCACCAGCAGTGATTAGGAAGCTTGACTCCCAATATTCTGCATTCACGATTGACGGCACTAGGATCTTGGTTTCTCCCTCAGTGAAGACTCTGGGAGTCTACCTATATTCTACTCTCTCGCTCACCCATCAGGTTAACTCCATTGCCTCCTCTGCCGCCTACACCACAAAGTTGACCAATGCCTCCAGACCATTTCTGTCCCCATACAATTGCCTTACAATTGCCCCGGCCACCATCGGATCGAGGCTCGACTATTGCAATGCCCTCCTCACAGGCACCTCAGACCTCAACATTAAGAAGATGCAGGTGATCCAGAACAATGCCCTGTGAGCTGCACTTAACATGCCAAAACTTTAACATATCACCACCGCCAGAAGAAAGCCCCACTGGCTACTCATCCATGAATGAATCCTTTTCAAAATCTTATCGATCACACACAGATGTCTTGCCAGGGTGACCCCCATCTATCTGTTACAGAAAATGTCTAGAGCAAATTCAGCCACACTGACTAGAGCAGAATACGCTCAACACCTCACCCAACCTGTATTCAAACGGGTGAAAGGCTCCAGCTTTTTATCTGTTGCTAAACAGGTCACTGAAAACTTGACTGTTTGTCTAAATAGACTGCTTGTGTCTCTGTTGGTAGTACTGTCTTCCTTAAATATATCATGTTGAGTAACTGGTTCATGTAACAACACCTTGATGCATGCAGGTTAGTGCATTTTATAAATGTATAAATTAATAAATAAATACATTCAGGCTGTCTTTAACGTTGGCTTACTCTGAATCAATCATAAATTGAATTTCTGTTGGCCTGCTCTGACCAGCTCGGAGCCAAAATGCAATCTGACTGTGCCCAAGCGTGTCTAATATAGAAGTTGTTTATAACCACCAGCAAACACTTGGCATCAGATTTGTTTTCAAAATGTCCATGCTTTGCCAGGGTAATGCTGTTTTCAGTGCCTCCCCTTATCTGGTGCTGCTGAAACTAACTTGCCCATTCCTCTATGCCAAAATCTCACCATCATAGCAAGGGCCATTATCGGGACCAAACTTGATTATTGTAACTCGCTATTCCTGGGTGAAAAAAGAAATCCATACAATGGATACAGATGCTTCTTAATTCAGTGCCCCACATTGTGACCACCATGCCCCGGAGGGCTCAAATGACCCCAGTGCTGCAAGAATTGCATTGGCTTCTCAGTGAAGGCATGTTGAAGTTTAAAGCCATGACCATGGGCCACAAAACATTGTACAGACATTTTTCAGTATAAAAGGAGGATCTGATTTAATGGCACTCCCCCGTGAGAAATCTAAGCTCTAATAATCATTTTTCAGATGTTCAAGAGCCTTAGGATGCTCATTTCAGGCTCTGGAGGCTTTCCTCTGAAAACTCTCTTCCCCTAGAACTATGAGGCATAAGATCTGGCCTTTAGAAAAAAGCTGCAGACCTTTAATTTGTTAGTTCCCTTTAGTTTTATGAAATTTCTGATTTATTGATCACATAGATGATCACCTTGCCTGAAAAACCCATCCCACACCTCAGGTTATTTTACCATCTCTCAGGTAGGCCGCGGCAGCAATCAACCTGACATTAAATTTACTGAATGACGGAAAGAATCAATGCCAGTAGACCACAGGACAGTATCCACATCACTTCTATGAAACTAGTCCAGACAAATGGGTACATAAAACACTACATGCTTGTCGAAGTTAACTGAAGGCATGCACAACATTGCACAACACCCCTGCCATAAGAATACAGCTATCTCCTAGCTGGACACATAATGAGTCTCCTGCACTCGCATACTCTCCAGACTACCTCTTAGCTCTCGACCACATGCCAGCTCGCCATGGGTAACTAACAGGGACTTGGCAACCCCTACCTACCTTTGTATTGGTGAAAATGCAAACAAACAGAATCTCCCACACCTTGTGCTTCGGTCCCCCGAGGGTGTTCACCTACAGCACTTTGAGGCCATACCGATGGGAAAAGGTGCTATACACATGACAAATTACATTACATTAAAGTACTCTCTGAGCAGGTAGATTCCCCAAGGGTCGTTAGCACAGACACAAATATCTCTAAATCAAATAAAAGCAAATCCAAATTCAGGAGAGTCATTTTGTGAGCTATTTAACCAATGCCCACTGGCATGACCATGCTTGGCATTCTTGAAATCCTAACGCATTCACCTCATTTTCGATCCCGTCTCCTTCTCAATCTATCACAAGCTGCAACTGCTCCTGGAAGACCTGCATCAGCACCTGCAAAGAAGATGAGAAAATTTCACATTCAGTATACAAGAAGAAACTGTGCTTTGCAATGTTTCATATAATTACTTGATTTGGCCCATGATTCCTTTGTTCAGAACTCCTTGGTTTTGTAGTCACTGCTTTCAACCTAAAAGGGGGAGAATGGTAAGAGTTAGAAGATATTTCGAATGTACCCTAAATATTGCACACAATAACATGCCTAGCAATGTAACTGAAAGGAAAGGACAATAACAAGATCAGTACAGTAACTGGGAAGGGACACCAGCAAACCCAGTGCCATCACTGGGAAAGGACAATAGCAAATCCAACACAGCAGATGGGAGGAAGACAAATGCAGTTGGGAGGGGAATGCACTTGAAGAACCTGGTCTCTTCAACACATTACCTTGGACTTGCTCTTGCCACCAGCCTCCTGACCTGCAGCTAATTGGAGATACCGTGGGGTTAGTGGATTTGTGAGGGACTCTGAAGCACATAGAGGCTAATCATACTGCTTGTTTCCAGGCAAACCACCACTATCCAAGGTGAGCTGGTCTCCCCTCAAGACGACTGCCCCCATTGCTGTGTCAGACTTCATCCTCCATATTTAATAGAATATGATCCGTCTGGTAGAGGTAGTGAGGTATTCACAACATTCTGGCCAAGAAACCACAGGTAAGGCATTACAGGGATTAATTCATATATTTTAGAAGGTGAGATGTAGCCAAATGCTAAATTTTAAATTGTTTTACAAGACGCCTGTGCTAAAATCCCAATTTGAACAAGATATATGATTCTCAGGTTTAGGGCATAGCTGAATTTTGACTTTGCCCCTAGTTCCCCCTAATGCCTTGTTCTCTTGCACCTGGACCACAGCTGCACTTACCACTGAGCATGTAGCTGCCAAGTCTGATGTATTATGCTCTTACTACTTTGCCAGCTTTTACTTTTGGTTGTATCTCTATTGATCATTTTTCTTTGCAAAATAATTTGTTCTCACATTTGTTTGCTCAAGCCTTTTTTGATAGAAAGCAGAGGTGACCCCACACACCCCCCAACTGCCCCTACACACCCCCCTCCCTCACACCAATATTGCCTAATCGCAATATGCCTAATCTACATTTTTTGGGGAGAATTTGAGTAACAATTATTCGAGCAAATATAAAATGATCAATAGACCTCCTTCCTTGCACTTGCCTTTGATGCTGCACTGGTGGTACCACCTTTCTAGTTGTATTCCTCTTCCACTACCTTTCACATCTGAATGCTCCAAGAACTGAGAATGACCTTCTGTTGCTACTCCCCCTATCGTTGCCTCCACTCCCTTTCTCCTTGGCGCCTGTCAAAGCATTCTGCATGTGCTGGTGCGTTATAAATGAACTATTAATACATAAACCTTGTTTACCCTGCTGTGCCTTATTTTCGTCTGGCTGCTAAAATGAAATCACTTAGAAACAATTCTGTTTAGTCTGCACTATTCAAAAAGCCTGACTTGTGCATGGCAATAGAGCACCATGCTGCTGATTATACAATTATAATGATGACCATTTATAGAGTGCACACCACAAGCTGAATTGCTACTTTGCTAATTCTTGGCAATTTAACTTCTGAGAAAACTTTAAAAAAATATAATAGACTACATTGTTTGGTTGTGGGGAGATTGTGTGGGATCGGGTTCTAAAAGAGAGAGCCACAAATAGTTCAAATACATGATGTATCCTGTCTTCAGGTTAAATAAGTGATATTGTGCATCCTATTTTATTTAAAACATTGAAGTGATATGTAATATATGGATTGGCCTCCAAAATGAACCGTGAAACGTACTGCTGGGGGATATGTGGGGAGGCACTTTGCCATTCTTCAGCAGCTTTTGCATACTAACATAAATAGATTGATGACTGAAAGGGTGACATTGTTTAGCTGTGGCTACTTGATGTCTAAAACAAGTACACAGCAACACCATTATTGTACTGCATTACTGTAATGCACATTAGACAATAGAACTGAAAGTGACATTTCTATCTAGATCTCTTTCTCTCTCGCTCTCTTTCTGTCAGTTTCAGTTATATCCTCTTATAGCAGCAATTGAACAATGTCATGCTTCCAGAGACCAATCTATGTTGAATAATGTGTAAACGTTACGGCAGGATGGCAATGGTTCATTCTAAAATGAGTACCTACAGGAACACATTCAAGTGTTTGTTTTGGGGGCTAATATAGAGATTTCTATTGGGTCTAATGTTGTTCATCAAGGTGACAACCATGATTAAATAAATGTTTTAAATAACATATGATACATAAAAGAGAACTTGTATTTCAATAATTTCTACCTAAACAACAATGCATATATTTGTGTTGGAGGACAATTGTTGAATGTGTTGGCTGTGAACATTTATGTTTTCTCAAACTTTTTAGGAGGAAGTTATCTAATATGAAATCTGTTATCCTTGTATATCTTTGGTTTCAATCTAGGCTGCTTAGAGTTACCAGCATTTTGCATTCTGTCCAAATCATCTTCTCTCATGGATGAATCAGGGGAAACCTCTGTGATCAACACTACACTTTACAGCAGTCATATCTGCGGAGGAAGATGAGACACCAGCATTGGGACAATTCTGAAAAATCAATACCACCATTGTTATATATGAAACAGTCATCACTTCAATGAATTATTAAACAAAAATGTATTACACTGGGCCATTCTTCACTGCTTGAGCTGTTAACCGGTAACTTAGAATGCATTGGTTGTAGCTCCTGAGCTTCTATCCGGGGCTACAACCAAAAGACTAGGGGCTATAGCCACATAAGCCCCTCCCAGCAACGCCTCTGACATTATGTTCCCTGACCCTAGTGTAAAACTAATCTAATGAAGTCACTGCCGACACTTAGTGCGGGATCGAGAAGGTGAATGCATGCCCTAGAACAGCAGACAAGGGTTACGTTAGCGGTTGGAGACATAAAGAGTTTGCTCGCAACCATACTAGGGGAGCAAACAAATGCAATTAAGAGAATGAGTGATACCCAGGGGTTCAACTGGAGAGGGACGTTCATGATGGGCTCCACTTAATAACTGCTGAGTCCGTATATGGGAATGCCCTGAGGAGAACATACCCAGAAAAACCTGACATTGGATCAATCATATGATATGATAATATATTTGCTATATATATTACTAGGCCCAGTGATATTTAAAACGTGCAAGTGCATAGGAAAGGGAAAGGGGAAAAGTGCATGGAAGGGGGAGAGTGGAGAGTGTGGAGCAGAGGAGAACAGATAAATAATAATAAATACAAATAAATAGATAAAAGAGGCAATACATAGTGGTAGTGCAGCCAGCAAGTGACAAGTGCTATGTTTACAGCAGCAGACTGGGTAAGTCTGATTAAGTGCAGAAAAGGAAGAAAATGTGGGGGGAGGCTGTATGGGTACAGATACAGTCCCCAGTACAAGGGGTGACCGGGAAGCAGTGCAGGAGGGTGGCAGGGTGAGCAGGTACCTTGGTCCAGGGGACAAAGGGTGGCCCGGTGCACAGTGCCAAGAGAGAGCAGATCAGCAGGGGAGAGGGGGAGCGAAGGTAGAACCAAAGAGGAAGGTCTTGTGGTCATGGCTCTCACCATGAAGTGTCATGGGTTTTGACCCATGTTGAATCAATAGACTGGGTAGATGTGGGGATAAGCTGTTGCCGCCCATTTTTCTATCCCAGAACAAACTAAATCAATAGACTGGGTGGATGTGGGGATGAGCTATCGCCGCCCACATTCACGCCAGAATAGGAGAACTGCGCAGTTGGCACGAGACCACTCCAAAGATACAACCTTCTTGTGGGGAATTAATTTTCTTAATCACAAAAATGGTTGCATTACCAGTACTCACCACTATCAGAAAGCCGGCGTTTTAAAACCACCAGACTTTTGTGTAAAATTGAACAAATGAAACAAAACCAGACCAAGGAAAGACTTGCTAAGAGGTGGATACAATGTAAAACTATATTCTGAAATGACTTGAAGGAAGTAATTATTTAATGTATATGTAAAAATTGTCAGTTTGATTTGAATGTAGAAAACTGGGAACAAAAAGTGACATTTAGCTGAAACCTGGCTTAATGAAACTGAATTCTGCCTGACAACTACCCCAGACAGGAGTTGATACTGGATCAACAGCTGTGTTCCCAGGCCTGGCTGCCAGGCCTGGCTGCATCCTGAGGTCACATGGCCCTGTTGATTAGATTAGGGGTGGAGCAGCTGGGGACTACAGGGAGTTGAACAAAGGCCTGTCCTGGACTCAGGCAAATGTTATATTGGGGGGCCGTAAAGTGGCTTCCTCTTAGGGGAAACTGGGGGGGCAGTGCCTCTGCTAGCAGCTGAGCTTGGGGGAAGTGGATAAACCAGTTATTTCACCCTGTGATGTGGAAGCCACACCCCTTTTTGACCAGGGCATAATTTTAAAAAGATAGATAAGTAAAAGTGCGGACTTGTCAGAATTATATAAGTAATATCATTATTTTTGTGATTTTTCTGTGAACATTTTGAGATGCGTTAGGACCCTGTGGTGTATTCTGGGGGGTTGCTAGCGGAAAATAGGGTCTCACTCCAAATGTCTGCATGTTAAAAATCTGACACTTCATCAATTAATGTCCATACTCCTTGCGCACATGTGTGTAAATTTGGGTAAATGTCCGATATTGCAAAACCAGTTAAAAAGCACAAAATGTTGTCATTTTTGAATGCAAGCCCCCAGGAAGATCAGAGGCGGACAAGCATGGACCATAAGGAATATATAATGTGCACATGTAATTTCAACAAATTGTATATCTGGGAACGATGTATTTGAATCAAATATAGATTTGTGGGCAAACTGACCAGGGGAGGATCCTTTGACCCATAAAACCTACAGCATCACTCTGACTCACATTTCCTTCCCCCAATCATGGGAGAGGGGAGAATTGGGCCAATGACAAGTAGAGAGGGGCAGGCTTAGCTAGGCCCAGGCACACACCCATTTTCAAAACACATAAAAAGAGACTGCTGGGACAGGTAGAGAGATTCAAATCCAGTTGCTGCGGAGCGTTTTGCCGGACCACACAACATCCAGAAGATACCAGTTCCAGACTGACTCCAGCTACATACTCCAGAACCTAGAACTTATACTTTAGAACCTAAATCAGAGGCCTAAAACCACAAGCTGAGTTCTCTGCAGCAGGCCTCAAATCATTGCAAGCTACTCACAGCCGGGCGAGCTGCTTGAATCCCTTGCCAAGAACTTTTGCCAGGACCAGTGCAGAGATCCAGGAGCCGTGCAGAGACCACTGTATCCGGACAGACCAGACCAGACCAGAGATCCAGAGTGACCCAGACCGCTGTGAGCAGAACCAGAGAGCTGACCCAGATCACTGTGAAGTGCCGAGACCAGAACTGGAGTCCAGTCCAAAACCTGACCAGATCCGTGGCGAGGCCTATTTCAAATTTATATTGTGAGTACCTAGCAGAACTGTGCAGAACCAATCTCTTAGTTAAAATAATCTAATCCAAACTATTTTAACCTAAGTAGAACAGCCTCCTAGAAATCGTGTCATCTGTCATTTGTAAAGCTGCACAACTGTCAACTGTCATTTGTAAAGCTGCACAACTGTCACCTGTCAATTCTGAAGCTGCAAGCTGTCACCTGTCATTTGAGTTTACTTTAAATCCGAAAAACTACCTTTATTTAATCATCCGTATCTCTGGAACCGTTTGGGATAGGAACGAAATTTAGAATCTCAGCTTTCCAACGAACCTAGAACCGACTTGCTTTCACGATTCACGCACTCGCAAATTTTACCGCGATTTGCGATTTGGTTAAAAATCCAGCCACGTGTAACCATCAGCAGTCATTTCTTTACTTGCTAAAAATTTGTTTGCCTCTTAATCACCATCTCTGAATCATTTCTAAAGTGGGCCTGAACTCATCCCAAGTATCTCTCACTCACCCTGGACCTCCTAAAGGGAATTAAAAGCATTTTCAGCATATTTCTCACTTCATTGCCACCACATTCAAAGCACTTGGGCCTGTGTTTTAAAACTCATACCGGTTTTCTCTAAGCTTGCTGGGGGGGAACTGAATTTCGTATTGTATTTGATTGCATTCCTGAGAACTGTGTGCTCCTCTTTCCATCTACTTCCATGTCTTACATTGCATAGGGGAGGGGGGTGAATTGCCAGAGTAAAAGTGATTATATTATCTTTTGCTAAAATCATCTCAAGTATTTCTGTACTGCATTTTATTCCTCATTGCTTTTGCCTTGAAATCATAAAAGTATTTTTGCTACTTGATCCATCCTATACTAACTCCTCATTGATTATAAAGAAGTGTGCTAGTGTCAGATTACCCATTGTTGATTAACATTATATTTATAAGGGCGATATCGATTATTAATTTATTATAAAAGCGTGGTATCTATATTTTGTCTTATTTCTCAAATAAACCTTTTAAACTTGCAAAACAGAACTACTTCTTGGCTCAGTGGGGTCAGGGGGATTCTAAAAGAGGGGTGTTATATAGGGGTAGTCATCCAGAACTCATGAACTGGACATAAAGATATATCAATAAGGGTTTCCATTCAGTATCCCAGACTAGGCATTGACTTAGCTGTAGTGTTGAATTGAATCTTCTTACAGAAGCAATATGAAGAACCTGGATCATACATTCATTTGATCAAAGAGAATGTCGCAAGAAGAGACAGGGGCTGCATGGGATAAAAGCATACCAGTATTTTATCACATGTTATGTAGCGGTCTCTCCACTGAGGTACAGGCATATTTGGACAAACTGTAAGGCCTACCTTACACTATAAACATAATGGGGAGTCAATTAAAGAAATCTAGCTCATATAGCCAGCATTGCCCAGGATTTCATTCCCTCATAGGTACAGGTAACTGTGCAAAATTTGGTGCAGATTGGTGAAATGGCGTGGAATTGTATAAGGAACAACGCTTTGTCAAGTCACAAACCCACAAAAATGTTTTGACTTTTGCTGAAATCCAGGGAATATGGTGGGGTCTCCAAATGTCATGTAGCCAGTAAGGTTCGGAGGGTCCTAACAGGTGACTCTGCATCATTTGGTGCAGATTGGTGAAATTGTGTGGAATTCTAAAGGGAACATACGCAAATCCACATACCCACAAACCCAGAGAATGTTGCTGCAATCTGGGGAAAGGGGTGGGTGTCCAAATGTCATGTATCCAGTATTATCTGGACGGTCCTAAAAGGTGACTGTGCAAAATTTGGTGCAGGTTGATGAAATGGTGTGGAATTGTATAGGGAACATAGGCGAAGCCACAGACACACAAACCCACACATTTTCACATATATATATATATATATATATATATATATATATATATATATATATATATATATATATATATATATATATATATATATGAGCAAAAGACTGATGTTCACATATGTGTGTCTTGAACACAAATTAGATATATTTTGGGTCCAAAAAGCTTGAGGTGCACAACTACTCTTTCTAAGCCCAACATACAAAGTGTACTCCCTGACAAACTTTTTCTACCAGTGTGATGAGATCTGCTTATACCTCAAAGAGGAAGAAGGGGTTTCAACATTATGTTCAAGCCACACATGACCCCAACTTTGCTGTCGAGTGAAGATGTCACTCTTCATTCATTGCCTTCGGACATTTGGTCAAGACCAGTTTGAACATTTACTACCTCTGAACCAAATGGAAATACAAGGCCACACAAAGTATGATAAATCCATAGAAATATTAGCTAAACACTAGGAGAAGAAACAGAGTGTGATCTTGGAGAGGTACCATTTTGGAAAAGGGGTTGAAGCTGAAGAGGAATCCTTCAAACAGTACATAACAGCCCAGCGACCTTTCTGCCACCTGTGATTTGGCCCACATTTTGAGCAGTGACTTTGAGATCAATACATGCTGAAGTGCAGAGAAACCAAGGTGCAAGAGGTGTCACCCATGGCTAAGGATGTGGAGCACACCAACCAGTGTGTCAACGAACTGCAACAAAAGTCACATGCAGGGAATCAATGAGAACCCTACCATACATTGTCAGAAGTACACATTATCCAGCCAAGGACTTTCAAATTCCCCAAAAGAAGAAGGCGTGCACCCAAGAAAGGAGGAATAAGGACCAACCACGAGAAACTTAAAAAGAGGGCAAGAAGAAATGTTATCATTGCAATATCCCATAAAAGTTTTTCAATACTGAAATGCGCTCAGCAATCAAGGTAGTGTGCAAGAATTATAATCGAAGAGACATTTTGCAAACTTTTGACACAGCATATGCTCAACTAACTGTATTGAAGAACTATGTGAGGACTCAGATTAATCTTCATTCATGGTCTAAGATGAAGCTACAGAAATGAGAAACCCAAGGCACTGATAAGAATAGCTGACAAAACAATGGAAATGGTGACTGATTCACAAGCTAAGTGTACTCTGCTACCAGAAAATATATGCAGTTCTAAATTCCAACACAATGAAAGTCTCAGAGAAATAGACACAAACCCTGTGATACCTGTACATCACAGGGTTTGTGTCTGTTTCTTTGAAACCACAGAACTATTTGGTCTGTTCAAGGAAGAACTGGTCTTTAAGGATCAAGCATAGAATCAAAGTTTTATGTTTCATGGAAAGGGTGTGCACTATTATACATTTAGTCACACCGAAAAAGGCTGGCAATTTGCTAGGATCCGAATGCTAGAGAATCAATGTTTTCATGTGCAGAAAGATGCTACAATAGAGTCTGCGGTCTGAACCCTGCATCCAAAAGACTGACTTTGCAGAAGGCAGCTGGGAATGTCATTCCCTACAATGTCAGTCTTTTGCATTCCCCACTTCTTCCCACTGTCAATTTCGAGGGGCATGCCTCTATCCCACTGTGTGGCGCTACTACCACACTCCCCTCAATTACCTCAACTGGATCTGGAATTCTACAGCCATCCTCCAGGCCAATAATCGAGGGTCACTGACACAAAAGAAGGGGAAGAGGAGGATGAAACAGAGGAACACGATCTCAGTTTAGAACAAGGAGTAGTGTCAAAAGAAGAATGGTAATCAGCAATACAACAGGACAAAACCCCCAACGGAATGAATTTAGAATTAGAAAGGAATGCACATAGTGAGAAGTTGTTGAGGATCCAGGATGCAAAGCTCAGTGGAGAATCAAGGAAGAACTATACTGCGAACAAGGTTTTGCAATGAGAGGTGATAGCATCATTCCACTCTAGGTACCCTCTCGCATCCCCGCCAGAAGCACCCGTAAGCTCACTGTCGAGCTTTTAGCCCCCTCCATGCTAGCCTCTATCATCCTGCCCCCTGACAATTCCACACCAGAAGTCATTCTTGCATATTACAACTCGGCATTGCTCATTACATTAGACAAACATGCTCCCCTCAAAACCACCTCCCGCAAAAAAACACAATAACCAAAACTGGTTCTCTGACGATCTAACCTCCTTCTGAAAAAAGAAACCAGCACTTGAACACCTCTGGAGAAAAAAATAATACCTCTGAAACAAAGAAAAAGGTTCCTTCCAATGCACTGCAAACACCTATAAATCAGCCATTATTCACACTAAAGCTAATTACTTTAATACTTGTATTGGTTGTGTTGAGCTATACCTTGATAGTGTCAAGGACACTCGAACATACGTAGGACTTCTTTGTATCAGGAGGGATTCATCCCTGTGAATTTCAGCATCCTTATGCAATATGCAGTGATCTATGAGCTACCTATATAGCCTGGATTTGAAAAAGGCAGCTCTGCCGAAAGACGTGTCATCCATAAAGGCTCTAATATCACAAAAATAAAAGGAATGTATAACTCTGATCATAACTACTCGCCTATTCCATTGTTTTTCGGTGTATTATCAAGGTATAGCTCAACACAACCAATACATATTGTCACAAATGGAGCGGAGGGGCTCTAAGTCTCCGTAGTAGCTAAACCTTGCGCGACGCAAGATCTTTAACATCACCTCAACTCTCAAGGACAAATCCTTCGAATCCAACGGGGCGCGTAGGTACCAACAGCAGGTGTCATCACAAACAGTCCCCCACTCGCAATGCAATACTATAATACTAGGATCTCCAACGCTAGCTCCAATGCTAGAGAACTCTTCAGAATCCTTAGAGAGCTTGAATTCCCAGCACCCACCCCGACATCCTCCCTAAAGACAAAGCTTGGAGCGCACTCATACAATCCGCCCTTGCCACCAAAACACAGACACTAAGGGACAAAGCTACCCTAAAAAAAACACTCCTTCCACTGCAACCACCCTTCCCTGTGGTCAGCACCCCTACCACTGTAACCCCACTCCTCTATTCCATTTCTCCACCATCTCCCCGTCAGAAGTCTGTACTAACATCTAGCACTTGAAAGCCTCAAATTGTGCTGGTGATATGTGCCCAGCCCATATTGTTAAAATATGTGCTGAACCCCTGGCCCTTATTATAGCCACCTTCATCAATGCAACATTCAAGACCAACTCAATTCCTTCCACTATCAAAGAAGATTGGGTCACCGCCCCCTGAAAAATCCCACTTTAGACCCCTCCTTCACCACTAACTATCGCCCCATCGCCACAGTCCCTTACCTCCTCAAAATCCTTGACCACACAGCTTACTCGCAACAGCATCTCGGAAATCATAACTTACTAGACACCCACCAATCTGGATTTAGATCTAGACACAGGACTGCAACTGCCCTCCTTGACCTTAAGATCCAGCTTGACCTCATCAGGGACAATGGTTTATTTGTTTGTTTGTTTATTAATTTGATAATGTGCACCAAGCCCTTGGGCAGCTGGGCGCAACAGTACAAGAGGTCTCGAAGCTTAGTTACAGTGCCTACGGGCTGGTACATACATGTGAGTACAGTGTATAATACAGTATGAAACCGTACAGACATTTGCCATTCAAGGAGCACGGCAGGTATAACTGATCAGATACATGACAAGGATCAGGCTTAACATTGCGTATATTTAGGGAACGCCTAAATCTACGGCCATGGACAAACAGTTCTGGTGTATAAGTTGCAGTAGTGATGTTAAGTGCGAATAGTTGTCGGGGTAGGAGGGAGGGTGGTTATGGATCATTAGTGCAAAGCCATTTGAGAGCATTGATTCTAAATCTGGCATAGGGTAGTGGACGTCTGAGGTCAATTGGGAGTGTATTCCATGATTGCGCAGCTTTGACTGGGAAGCTAGTTCCACCAGCCGTGGTCAGTTTAAATCTAGGGATTTGGAGCAGGAATGTATTGGCCGATCTCAAGGGTCACGTAGTCCCTGGAGATTTTTTCCGATAAATAAGGAGGTGCTATTCTTCTTCTGTTAGACCTCTCTGCAGCCTTCGACTCAGTCGATCACCAAATCCATTGTAAACTCTTCACCATCGCTTTCCACCCTGCCCCAGAAGCCACCCTCTGGATCCAATCACCAGAGTCTTTGCAGGCCTCGATTTAGCTGACCTCATATCTGTGTCATATGGTGTCCGACAGGGCTCTTGCTTCTCCCCCACCCTTTACAACATGTACACCAAATTACTCTTTGACAAACTCGACAGCCTCAACATACCCTATACCAATTTTACCGATGATACTCAGGTCCTCCTCAAGCTAAGTGTACTCTGCTACCAGAAAATATATGCAGTTCTAAATTCCAACACAAAGAAAGTCTCAGAGAAATAGACACAAACCCTGTGATACCTGTACATCACAGGGTTTGTGTCTGTTTCTTTGAAACCACAGAACTACTTGGTCTGTTCAAGGAAGAACTGGTCTTTAAGGATCAAGCATAGAATCAAAGTTTTATGTTTCATGGAAAGGGTGTGCACTATTATACATTTAGTCACACCGAAAAAGGCTGGCAATTTGCTAGGATCCGAATGCTAGAGAATCAATGTTTTCATGTGCAGAAAGATGCTACAATAGAGTCTGCGGTCTAAACCCTGCATCCAAAAGACTGACTTTGCAGAAGGCAGCTGGGAATGTCATTCCCTACAATGTCAGTCTTTTGCATTCCCCACTTCTTCCCACTGTCAATTTCGAGGGGCATGCCTCTATCCCACTGTGTGGCGCTACTACCACACTCCACTCAATTACCTCAACTGTATCTGGAATTCTACAGCCATCCTCCAGGGCAATTATCGAGGGTCACTGACACAAAAGAAGGGGAAGAGGAGGATGAAACAGAGGAACACAATCTCAGTTTAGAACAAGGAGTAGTGTCAAAAGAAGAATGGTAATCAGCAATACAAGAGGACAAAACCCCCAACGGAATGAATTTAGAATTAGAAAGGAATGCACATAGTGAGAAGTTGTTGAGGATCCAGGATGCAAAGCTCAGTGGAGAATCAAGGAAGAACTATACTGCGAACAAGGTTTTGCAATGAGAGGTGATAGCATCATTCCACTCTAGGTACCCTCTCGCATCCCCGCCAGAAGCACCCGTAAGCTCACTGTCGAGCTTTTAGCCCCCTCCATGCTAGCCTCTATCATCCTGCCCCCTGACAATTCCACACCAGAAGTCATTCTTGCATATTACAACTCGGCATTGCTCATTACATTAGACAAACATGCTCCCCTCAAAACCACCTCCCGCAAAAAAACACAATACCCAAAACTGGTTCTCTGACGATCTAACCTCCTTCTGAAAAAAGAAACCAGCACTTGAACACCTCTGGAGAAAAAAATAATCCCTCTGAAACAAAGAAAAAGGTTCCTTCCAATGCACTGCAAACACCTATAAATCAGCCATTATTCACACTAAAGCTAATTACTTTAATACTAGTATTAGTTGTGTTGAGCTATACCTTGATAGTGTCGAGGACATTCGAACATACGGAGGACTTCTTCGTATCAGGAGGGATTCATCCCTGTGAATTTCAGCATCCTTATGCAATATGCAGTGATCTATGAGCTACCTATATAGCCTGGATTTGAAAAAGGCAGCTCTGCCGAAAGACGTGTCATCCATAAAGGCTCTAATATCACAAAAATAAAAGGAATGTATAACTCTGATCATAACTACTCGCCTATTCCATTGTTTTTCGGTGTACTATCAAGGTATAGCTCAACACAACCAATACATATTGTCACAAATGGAGTGGAGGGGCTCTAAGTCTCCGTAGTAGCTAAACCTTGCGCGACGCAAGATCTTTAACATCACCTCAACTCTCAAGGACAAATCCTTCGAATCCAACGGGGCGCGTAGGTACCAACAGCAGGTGTCATCACAAACAGTCCCCCACTCGCAATGCAATACTATAATACTAGGATCTCCAACGCTAGCTCCAATGCTAGAGAACTCTTCAGAATCCTTAGAGAGCTTGAATTCCCAGCACCCACCCCGACAACCTCCCTAAAGACAAAGCTTGGAGCGCACTCATACAATCCGCCCTTGCCACCAAAACACAGACACTAAGAGACAAAGCTACCCTAAAAAAAACACTCCTTCCACTGCAACCACCCTTCCCCGTGGTCAGCACCCCTACCACTGTAACCCCACTCCTCTATTCCATTTGTCCACCATCTCCCCATCAGAAGTCTGTACTAACATCTAGCACTTGAAAGCCTCAAATTGTGCTGGTGATATGTGCCCAGCCCATATTGTTAAAATATGTGCTGAACCCCTGGCCCTTATTATAGCCACCTTCATCAATGTAACATTCAAGACCAACTCAATTCCTTCCACTATCAAAGAAGATTGGGTCACCGCCCCCTGAAAAATCCCACTTTAGACCCCTCCTTCACCACTAACTATCGCCCCATCGCCACAGTCCCTTACCTCCTCAAAATCCTTGACCACACAGCTTACTCGCAACAGCATCTCGGAAATCATAACTTACTAGGCACCCACCAATCTGGATTTAGATCTAGACACAGGACTGCAACTGCCCTCCTTGACCTCAAGATCCAGCTTGACCTCATCAGGGACAATGGTTTATTTGTTTGTTTGTTTATTAATTTGATAATGTGCACCAAGCCCTTGGGCAGCTGGGCGCAACAGTACAAGAGGTCTCAAAGTTTAGTTACAGTGCCTACGGGCTGGTACATACATGTGAGTACAGTGTATAATACAGTATGAAACCGTACAGACATTTGCCATTCAAGGAGCATGGCACGTATAATTGATCAAATACATGACAAGGATCAGGCTTAACATTGCATATATTTAGGGAACGCCTAAATCTACGGCCATGGACAAACAGTTCTGGTGTATAAGTTGCAGTAGTGATGTTAAGTGCGAATAGTTGTCGGGGTAGGAGGGAGGGTGGTTATGGATCATTAGTGCAAAGCCATTTGAGAGCATTGATTCTAAATCTGGCGTAGGGTAGGGGACGTCTGAGGTCAATTGGGAGTGTGTTCCATGATTGCACAGCTTTGACTGGGAAGCTAGTTCCACCAGCCGTGGTCAGTTTAAATCTAGGGATTTCGAGCAGGAATGTATTGGCCGATCTCAAGGGTCAGGTAGTCCCTGGAGATTTTTTCCAATAAATAAGGAGGTGCTATTCTTCTTCTGTTAGACCTCTCTGCAGCCTTCGACTTAGTCGATCACCAAATCCATTGTAAACTCTTCACCACCGCTTTCCACCCTGCCCCAGAAGCCACCCTCTGGATCCAATCACCAGAGTCTTTGCAGGCCTCGAGTTAGCTGACCTCATATCTGTGTCATATGGTGTCCGACAGGGCTCTTGCTTCTCCCCCACCCTTTACAACATGTACACCAAATTACTCTTTGACAAACTCGACAGCCTCAACATACCCTATACCAATTTTACCGTTGATACTCAGGTCCTCCTCAAACTCTCCAGCAACCATGACACTGACTCTACACTCATCAACCATGGCTTCAGCATCATACAAGCATGGATGGCCACTCATCTATTATGCTTGAATGATGGAAATACAGAACTCCTCATCATTGGATCACCTCAAGCTTCTGAGCCCTGCCTTCACCTCCTTTTGCATAGATGGCGACACCATTCCAGTCTCCAAACATGTAAAAACGCTAGGCGTATATTTGGACGCAGAACTGAACATGCAAAAACACATCAATGCTATCGCCTCCTCCACAACCTACTCCACAACCTACTCTACCAAACTCATCGACCTCTCCAGGAAATTCCTCACATCAGACAACTGTCTCACCTTAGCCAGAGCCATCATAGTGAGTAAACTATACTATTGCAATGCCATTCTAGCTGGGACCTCAACCACAAATCTTCACAAGCTCCAACTGCTGCAAAACAATCCCCTGAAAGCAGTCTGGGGCTTGAAACACTCCGACCACATTTCCAACATGAGAGGGGAGGCTCATTGGCTCCCCATCAAAGCCCACATTGAGTTCAAACTCCTAGCCATCACTCATTGCTGCCTACATAACACTGCCCCATCTTATCTCACAAACCGCATCACCAAGAAACACAATCTGGGCAATCTCTGCTCCTCCACCTCTTCTGCCCTGAGCATTCCCAGATTTACCAGACAAAGAGTGGGGGGCTCCTGTTTCACCACCATAGCTCCCACACTCTGGAAAGCCCTGCCTCATTACATACAAGATAACCTGCCTAGGTTATCGTCCTCAAGAAAGCAAAAACCTTTCTGTTTAACAAATATCTATAATGTACTGCCTTACCTGTTATGAAACTGACGTTTGAACTGATGGCAACATAAGCACTATGGCCTTTATACCTGTAACTGCTCTTATACCTGTAACTGTATGCTTGCTTGCCTGTACTTTTAGCGCTGTGATACCTCCGGGTCTGGGTGCTACCAACAAATACAATAAATAAATAAATAAATAAATAGAGTGCACTGTTGCATCATTAAATTGGTGGATGAAGGCCACCAAAGCATGCCGAAGACCAAGTAAAGGGTTCAGCAAGACGTCTGGTGGCCTGCTTATGATGTAAAAATGCAAAGAACGGTCAGGAATGTCACATATGTGAATGTAGTGAATAGGCCTGTCAATCACCATGGCCATGACCATAATATCCATATCCAACATCCCACAGAAAAAGTATGTTTTCATATCATATGACCTATCAGATCAGAAGTGCCACTGCTCACTCATATTGTATGGTGTTAGTTGACCTCCTTACAAGGTGGATGAAAGTAGGGTTTGTTCAGAATATTTGCACCAAAAGATGTCATCAATTTTCTTGAAGACATTTTAGGAGGAAGCAGTATTCCAATATTTTACTCACAAACAAGCGATTTCATCTAGTGTTACAAGAGATGGAAGCTTTCTAAATGACAATGTGATAGACCTTTGGACCAGTGTGGTATATCACCCAGAAACAAATGTCATGGTTGAGAGATTCAACTGGGCCATTAAAAATAGAATAAACTAAGGAATACATCAGAGACAGAAGGTCATAGATAGGGTTGTGGTGGACAGATCCACACATCACTCAACTTTAAATGTATCACTTATCAAACTTCTTAGAGGTAGGACACCCAACACCAGGGTGTGCCCCCAAGGCTGGGGGGGGCATCAAGTCCAAAGAGGTCCTAAACACAGTTAAGAAAATGATCATGAATATGAAATTGAGCAGCAAAGTATGTATGATACGTAAAATGCAGTCACCATGAGAGATTATACCATATGAGACTGGCTACAGACCAAGCTACCAGACACCGTTTAAATGGCAATTACAGGCATGGTCACAGCCCTGCAAAATGAAGGATGTATTGCATGGGGCCATCAGGAACTTAGTGGCAGAGTACGGAATATGGGCAGGGTGCCTAATGGAGCAAGGATAGCATGGGTGAAGTAAAGAAACAACACACTCTATGGGAAAGGAAGTGAAGTCACATATAAGCAATCGAAGAGAAGCAGACCGGGACTCACAACTGTATGATACAAAGCCAGGTTATTTTGCCATGTACCTTGGAAAGTATGTGAAATAATGCAAAAAGGGGGTGATCCACCCTTTCACCACTCTTTCTGTCAAAACAACCAATTGAGACATCACCCAGCCCTCCCTTACCATACTCCTCCATCACTGCTAATGAACAACCTTGTTTTTTTGTGTTGCCATTCACAACATCCACAAGTTGGGGAACTTTGGAGGGAAGAGAAGGAGGGTTGAAACATGAGGGACCGGACGGTTGATTAAAGAGAGGTGGTCGGACGCAATGGTGTTAACAGATTAACAGAGTATCTACAACAAACAGAAAAACACTTTGCAAATATGTTTAGAATGCAAACAAATGCTATGTCAGAGCAAACAGAAGCTCGAAGTGCGTGTCCAACAAGGAGGGAGCATTCAAGGTATGCTTCAGGTGGTATCGAACCCCAGAGACACTAAATAAATGCAACCCCTCGATCCCCCCGGCTTGCTGGAGAGGATGCCCAGACAAAGGCACACTCTTCCACCTGTTTTGGTCATGTCCCAAATCTATCCAATTCTGGAAATCAGTGCTGGATCACATCAAGCAAATCACAGTTCTCTCCATCCCATGGGACCCGGGCATCGCTTTATTGGGATCAAGCGGGGAGGGCCAATTCCCCCTCTCCGGGCACAGAGCAGAGTTATGCTCCCACCTATTGACGGCCGCGAAAATCTCCATAGCTAGGCTGTGGAAAAACCCAGAGGGCCCAGCAGTACAGATGTGGTGGGCAAAATGTTGGGACATAATTGCAGCTGAAAAGATAACTGCCCTCCGATTCGGAAACAGAGACAAATTCTCCCTAACATGGGCTCCCTTTTTGGACTACACCAAGAATTTCCCAGGGTTGGCACGTCAACCCCCCTCTTTGCGCTGGATGGACAATACCTAATAAATACAGAAGGGTCAATGCAGTAGCAGAGGTCCATACTGGCCCAAGACCCCGTTGGTGATTAAACCCAGGAATAATACATCAAGCCCCGGACAATCTGACATTCGCTGCCACCCACTCATGACCCAGCGCCTAATATACTTTCATGGATCCCCTCCCCCCCACTTGTAACCCATCACAGCCCACCAGGGCCAAATTAATCGTTTGCCCTTCCCCCGGACCTGTCCCCTGACCTGTTATTACTGTTGTTTTGTTTTGCTGTTTTACTACTTGTATCTTGAAGCTCAAAGTCGCTGCTCGCAGCGCTCTTTATGCACTCGCTAACACCTGATGCAATGTTTGTACTAAAACCAATAAACATATTTTGGGAAAAAAAATACTACTTTTTCGACGTGACTTTTTGGGAAAAATGACATACGTTTATTAAATACAGATAAGACACATAGGGCCTCATTAAAAGTGTGGCAGTCTGGAAATAAGGGTGCTGCTTGCACCGTACTGGTACCCTTTCCAGACCGCCACACTACAACTCTGCAGGCATGGATCGTTGCGCCCGACAGGTCTGAGCTTCTGGGCGTAATGGCACCCGCCCGCATTTCTTTCATGGAAGCACTGTCACTGCTAGCAATGGTGCAGGTGCTCCCATCTCCCCACTTCCATGGAGTCCTATGGACTCCACGTGAATGGGGAACAACATTGTCCAGCGCCTGACATCCCGGGCCACCGGAAGTTCTAATGTCGAGGTGGCACCAGGATATCAGGCACCCAGAAAAGTGTTACGAGTCCGGCGACAACCCGCCAGTCGCACCGCCAGGTTACTGCCCGATTCGTAATGAGGCCCCAAGTGAACTCACATCATTGATGAAATGTGACATTTGCTCGCTCATAGGGCTGTGCAGTCTTGTTTAAGCAAGTAAAGTTATATTGAAGAATAGCAATTTTCACCACAAGTAAAATGAATGATTCTTATCCTTAAGCTCTGGCTTTTGGAGGCAAGGTTTGCTCTGGCTGGAGATTAATATTAAAAGTTCAGGCTAAGATCTGCCATTGGCGAAGCTAATTTGTTCTGCGTCTTAATTCATGCATGTATCGCCCAGGACAGAAATAGAATGAACATTTATATTGTTGCGAACATGCTTCCTATAAAAAGGCATTGACAAGTGTCATACAGGGAAATACAACATTACCAATTTGCTGTATTTAGTGAGCTGTTGTAAGTCTAAGTGATCTGAAATTATGAATTGCATGCAATGAAATCCATTTCTAATGACTTTTCACTTGTCAAATGAAACTTGTGAGAGCATTCCTGTCAGAAGGCTCACCCAAGTGTGTAATCCCGATGCCTACTTGCTGGGAAATATGTGCCAGCTTGTAGAAAGACAGAGACATTTTCTTTTTCCCAAGCTCATTTTGATTTTAAATGACGTGTATTTCACATGTGCTACAGGGATATCATGTGTGGTTTGCGAGAGGGGCCATCTGCTGCACTTGGCTACTCCTCTGTTAACTCTGGCACTCCCTCTGTGAGCCCTGGTTAATGGAATGTAGAGTCAGAGTCAACCTAAATGTTAGGAGCTCTCTAATGAGAGCCCTGTTTACCTTTGGGAGCAGTGGTGCTAGTTAGAGGAAGGACAAGATGAGAGATTTTCTACTACTTTGAGCACGTTGACAGGAATGTACTGATGTTCTGCATGTAATAAGAGGTGCAGCAACCAAACCAAAAAGATGAACCGTGGCTCTATTTGCTATACTTTACATGAGAACACATGCATGTTGAAGATATGCTCACTGCATGTCAGCTCATCTGGAGCATCAAGTTAATGCAGAAAATATATGTTATATTCCAAAGTGTGTTGCAATGTTGAATAGGTTAATGCAGGAGAACAGTTTTAAATAGAATACAAGCATAGCGTGGCAATGTTGAACATAGTGAAAAAGACACATCTTTGTTATTGGTAGGAATTCATACCCATATGTTACGCGAAAATACAGCCTAAGCTACCCCTCCAAGCTGAGGAAAAACAGGGGAGAGCTGAACTCTCTCCAGATATCACATGACTGTCGACGGAAATGTGACCGATTATGGTACCCTTTCTCACTATCATCCATAGAGTGCATTCAGGTGGTTTGGGTCTCATCCAACCTAATGCTATTCTTCTCTTTGTAAGGGTGAGTGCCAGCTCTGCATGTTTTTTTGAGGTAGTGTGAGACCCAACTGTAATAGAAGAAGAATCTGAACTAGTTCTTGTATCTGGCCTACAGCTGTAATAAATTGCTCCCTAAAGTGAGACACCACCTTATATTTCCACAATGAGTGAAGGAGGCTAGCATATACGTGCCCACATTTTAGACTAATTCCAGCAATAAGCGGTGCAGCCCTACCAGGTTTATGTAATATCTAACTGTCGTATGATGTACTAACCAGTACTTGACATTAACAGGTATTTTTCGCATTTCAAATTATTTTTAGGTACCTCTGGATTAAATGTAGTTTTTACAAACACTCCATATATCGAGCAGATTTCATGTGGACATACCACACCATTGAGAAATTATTGTAGTCATTTGGTAGTGTTGGATGTGGTGGAGAGTATGGGTTAATATCACCTGCATAGTATTGATCAAGCAGGGCATATCAAAATGTGGCCATTCCTTAAATTGTAATCATATTAAATTGTTAGCTCTATGAACAAGGATTCTAAAAAAGTATCTCTACCACTCTTACTGCATCATTATCCACTTCCTTAGGTGAGTGACTCTGTTTAAGGGGAAACCAGCAGGTACACTGGAGGACTATTGGGTACTTCTTCCATAAATCACAGGGCAATAGACCAGTACATGAAAGAGCAGCTGACCCGGTTGCAGCTTTTCTCTTTCAGGTGTCCAGAAATGTGAGATATGTGGCGGCTTTGTATATACATGCATTCTGCTCCATTATAACATGTAGGTTTGCATTTTCTAAATCTGACCAGTATATTACATCTTGTAGCTGCACCATCTAGTAATTGACATACGTTTCAGAGAATCCAAGCCCGCCCGGTTCATATTCCCTGGACAATATCACAATGTTCGTCTGTGCAATTTCAGTGGACAATAACTAATTATTAAGCATTCTCCTGGAGTTTCTGAAAATTGTGTAGGGTGGGGTCTAATGAAGATCTTATGAACATTTAGGCAACACCTCTGTTTTTCATATTTGCACTATATCAGTTAATGCAAAGTGTGTCCATCTGGACACCTTCCCTGCTAGACCATCAAGTGTACTAATTTGCATAATCACCTTTTCTATGTGGTATATCTTAATTGTCAGATATTTTCTAAGGTCCATGCCAAAACAGTGTCCCACATTCAGACACAGTCTGCCGCACCCAATGCAAATAACGCAATGCTCAAAAGTTCGTGGGCAGTTTGCATGAGCCATCAGGATACTCTGTCATGCATCTTTTCACACCCTGCAGTGAAAGAGTATATTTGATGGTGGCAGGCATGAACATCATTTGTTGACATTACAGGGGCTAATCAGGTGTTCTGTTTGTGGAGCGGAGTGGAACTTGAAAAGCAAAACAAAAGTAAGGGCTCCATTTCATTCTGTGCATTAATGAAAGCATGGGCCTGAACAAGAAGGCAATGTTGGTAATTAGACATGTAGGGTTTCATTGCTTAGACATATATTTAAAACAAATTGATACCTCACATGACCTTGGTTTTGATAACGTGGTGGTGCTGTGGATGTACCTTTTTGTATACAGTGAAATCAAGTGTCCAAAGTGTCAGTGCATAGAGAGTTGCAAATATGCACAAATGACAATTACTCATTGTCAAAGCAATATTTTCGAATATGTCAATGGATTATCATTGCAATTTGCCATGAAAGGTACATTTGAAGATCTGAGTGCTGTTTTTCCACAAACCACATAATCTTTCCATAATTACTCAAAGACGAGTGTGCAAAAGATCCAACTAATTTGGTCCATACATTTAAAAAAACAGTCAGAATGTAAACAGAGCTGTCACTGCATTTCATCATAACGACAGTAGGGCATCTTTTGAAAAAAAGGGAGTTAACCCTCCAAGAAATGCAGGCATATTTTAATCAATGCCATGTAACACTGAATATAGAGCTGCAACATGTACAAAACACACCGATCAGTGCATGATCATTGTCAAAGAGGAGAGGACCCATGCCTGGCCTGCCTTGCCTGCAGCTGTTCACAATCCTACCTTTAAAAATGTTCATGACAGCAAGCAGAGCATCAATAAATCAAAACCGAAAAAACACAGTTCAGAAACAACAATGACACATGACCTGACCTGTGCTGCACCTCAGGCATACTTATTTACAAACACAAATCAAAGTGAACCCTGAACCCAATAACATCATGCATATGATCTTAATCACTGCTAGGGAACTTTGAACCTAGAGATTACAAATATGCAAATAAACCGAATAATGCATCAGCATTCCTAAAGAAGAGTACATTCCTGGCTGGCCTCTACCAGGCCGTACCCCACCCTTTCAAATGTTCATTAACAGCACATGTTGCATAAGGAGGTGCTGGGAAAAGAGTGCACGGCCCAGATCCCAGGCCCACTTTTCCCTGGACCTGATGATGACAATGCCCACTGCATAATCTGGGACAAGGAAAAGTGGACGTGCGCTGTGCCGCTAAACTGACTGCATAAATAGGGCCAGGGAAAGGTGATGTTTATGTTTCATTCTAGGAAAAGAGTGCGATACACCAATCGGGACACCTTATTAATTGCAAAACCCATAAGTACAGATAAAGAACAAGTAGTCTGCGTTTCTACATTCTGTAAATATAACGAGACTTTTAAAGGTATTAGAAATGGAGGATTTTGCGCTCTGCTGGAATTAAGTTACAAAAACCACTTTTTGCTTTCAAAAAGAGTAAAAGTCTGCCACAGAAACGTACACGAGCCAATAGATTACTCTTACAGCGGAATCCGGTTAGAGACACCAATTTTAAACCTGTGTTAGGTCATTATCCTTGTACTTCATGCATGGCATGTAGATTCTCTAAAAAAATGACACAGTTCTCGAATGATGGAAGGAGTTGGGATTTGCGCACCTTCACTACTTGCAAAAGCAAGAACGTAGTCTACGCAATCCAATGCCCGTGCCAGTTGCTGTATGTAGGCAAGACCTCAAGAGAGATTCATGTGCGCATCAATGAACACCGGTCAAAGAGCAGGATGCGCTCCCTGACTGCTCCATTGGTTTCCCATTTTGTAGAGATGGGTCATGATGCAGATCCATTAATATGGTTCTGCATTGAAAAATTTTCAGCCAACGGGCCACTGCAAACAGCTAATAAACTAGCTTACAAAGAACAATTCTGGATTTTTAATTTAAGAACTCTCCACAAAGGCTTGAACTCCATGGAATCATGGGAGTTCAATGCAAGGTAGTCAGTTTCAGTTCTATTTTTCCTTTTAACATTTCCAATTTTCATATCATGTTAACATTTTTCAATTTCTATTCTCTCCTTTTTCATGAGTCTTATGGTTCATTTATTTTAATTGCCTTTGATAATTGATTTTTGCTATTTTTTACATTTTACTAGCCAAGTCATTTCCATTTAAACATTTATGTATGGCCGCTTGGTTTATTGCAGGCTATGCGATTCTCACTGTGTGCCTGGCGCGGCAGCCTGATCGAGCATCTAGCCCTCTTTCTTTGTCCTTAGTGCATTTAACTTTGGACGGCATCATATGGTATTGTATCAGTCACATATATCACGTGATACACTTGGGTCCCACCCAGCATCGTAACAATGTGCCGCAATTATCACGTTTTACACGTGACATTGCCAGGCTAATTTAGTCTTTTCCAGCTATGCCGCCAGTGGAGCACGTTACCAGTGTTTTCCGTCTCGGACGATTGTCAAGTTGATATCCCTGTGAGGGTCTGCGTACTCACTAGCACTCATGTAAGTACTCGGTTATTCACCTTGCTTCCTACAGTGGTTGACAGCACGCCTGGGTACTTGGCTGTCTGACTCCTTTAGTACAGCGTATATGTGGCTTACTGCCCTAAGGCTTAGCCACTGTTTTGAGTTTATTAGTTGTTGGCCTAGATTGAATAGACCAAGCTGGCATTACATTCTATGCCGCGGTCTGTCTGTGTCAAAATCTTTGTGTCTTACATCTTTCACAACGCAGTTGGCCTCTCACCTTAAATTAGTCTGCATGTTCATTTTTACACATTATGGACTGGTTGCCCACTAGGCTAGTACACACCAATTTGATATCTCCTATATGGATGATGGTATATTTGGTATTTCACTAGCCATATGTTTGCCTCCTGGGGGGCCCTGTGCAGTTTACGCTAGTTCCACAGCATCATTTTGTGCCCATACAAGGTTGGGGTAATTGCCTCATGTTGATTGGGTCTTTTTGCTTTATAGTGAACCAGGGCACTTTACGCTGACATGTGTCGCCCTGCTGTACAACCCATTATGTGGACACCCTTACATGCCTATCACTGAAGGGTTCCACCAATAGCAGTGAGACCCCGGGTGCAGGTGAGCAACTTTGCAATACATGATATAGGACGTTCCTGCCTAGTGTTGCAGTTCCCGGCTAGTTTATGTTTAACTGTTCTCTTCTCTCGCTTTTTCTCTCCGTATTCATCTGACTCAAGATTTCAGTGGCCCCTTTGGGAACGCACAGCAGTTACTCCATTCTTGTTTCATTCTGGCTGCGAATGCTCATACATATGAGGTCCGTTCTATTACACAATTGTGCAGCCTTGTTGCCGACAGCCACTTTCTTATTCATTCTCCCTTCTCAACATTAAAAACATTTTGTAACATTGGCTTCCCGTGGTGTAACCTACTTGTCACTCTCAGCATGGCTCTATGGGTCTCACTCTCTTGCTCTGGTGTGTCAAAATACTCTGCAGTTGGGGGTGTCTTTGACTCTCTTTTGACTCCCCAATTTAAATAAATGTTGTTAAAATAATTCTTTTCAACACTTAGTTTATAACAGGGAGCACGTGGTGTAGATACTTTTGTCTTTTGAGTCAGGTTTGGGACAGGGCACTGCCACATATTTATGTGGTATTGCTCTTGCCTTGCAGCTTTTATGACATCTTTCTCCTGATGAAGACGTTGTCCAAAGTACATTCTATGTCGAAACCGGTTGAACCTATTCTCAGGGATGTGATCTACATAATATTCCTCTCTCTAGATCCACCCTTGCGATAGATTATTTTTTAATCATTTCTATTGCTGCTTGTGAAAAAAAACTCTAAATGTTAAAATAATCAGATGGGATGTGAGGAACGTATATCCCGCATCCTACTGTTGATAAATTTTGTTATGCCTTTTAGTAATTGTTGCATGGTTGAATGTCACTGAGTGGTGTGTATATGGTCTGAATGCTGCACTATGAATGTTTGTTGGGGCGGATTATTTTTAGCCAGTTTTTATGTATACTCATGCTGTCTTGTTATGTGATATAATGATGTAATGCAAATTAATATGTCATTAATTGACTTTTTTGAATCTTTTGTATCATGGTGAATAAAATTCGATACACTACTGTGTCAAACATGTTTTACTCTCTGGACATTTTTTCAGATTTGTGATTTACAGTAATACTCTGGTCCAGAGTACAGAGTCTTCCTGCTTCTTTCTGTAATTGTTGTGTTATGTAGATCACCAAACATGTGGGTGCCCTTCAAATTCAGAAAAAAACAGCCCTTTATTTACCACACATACTCCATCCACTCCTCACTGGCTCTCCCCTTCTAATAGGTTGTTTCATAAGGAAAATAGGTTTAATGTTCTGTTTAGCAAGGGCCCGACCCTTTGGGTGGCCATGGACGTTGCAACACGTTCACAACCACTTTTGTGCCCACGAACATAGAAAACAATCAACACCCACTTTTGCCATTTGCTAGATACATTTTGCCAATCCCCTCCATTCATCGACTCTGTAGAGATTGCTTCCTATATAAGACAAATGTAATTCATTTTTTCAACATTTTCTTAATGCACTGTTCGCAGACTATGGGTACACGTTGCAAATCCAACATGGAGTCAGTTTAAGAAAGTTTGCCTTTTCACAAAGTTTCTCTATTGACCAATCCGAGGCTTTATCTGACTTGTGCAAATATTATGCAGCTCTCTGACTGGTCCAGAGTCATCGGCAGGCACCAAAACAGGAAGTGAGTCCACAGACCAAACTGAGATATCACTACAATTTGCACCTACTTTTTGACCATTTCTAAAAAATCCTCTAGTCAAAATAACATCACCGGGAGGATAGCTCAGTGGCAATGTTCTCACCTTGGAAGAAAGACGACACAAAGCAACACATGTTCGATCCTCGGGTCCGTGCTTAGAAACCTCTGGGTATTTAAGCGTGTTATAAATATGCAACTTAAAAAAATTAATTCCTGTAACAGCCCCTCGATGCCCGCGAGTTGTGTAAGCGCTTTCAAAATGCAAAATAAATAAATAAACATCAAATTTGCAAAATCATTCATTTGGGACCAGGCCACCACTTATAGTGCAAGTATGGTGGAAATCCATCTAGCACATCAAGATGTTGGAGCAACAGACATTTTTTTTTCTCCATTAAAGTCAATCTTGATTTCAAGATCTTTGGGACCTCCCAGTAAGTTGTGTGCCTTTGTTGAAACTGCCCCAAACTTTCCATAAAAATTCAAAGTCAGATTTATAATTGTATTGGAAATATCGTGCAGATTCATTGAATGACATCAAAGTTATAATCCACCCAAAAAGTGGTCTTTCTATGACATGGCAAACTTGACCATATCTAGAGGGTTGCTATGCATTTGGGCCCCTCATTCAAAATGAGTCATATAAATCTACAAGGTGCAAAGTCCTTTCATCGACAGTGGTTATTTCAATGCGTTTCTTTACGAGTATTTTTTAATTTAAAAAGTTGTTGAAATATATAGGGGGTTGGGGAAGTGTATATAAGGGGTGGGGGGGTCGGGAATAGTTAAAAAAATCAATAGGGGATGGGGGCTTGGACGGAACCCCCAAAAATAAAAATAAATCAATTTCAACTAATTTTTTGTTAAAAAATACTCGCAATAAAACTCATTGAAATAACGACTGTCGATGAAATGACATAGAATCACCTACAATGCCCTAATGTTTTAACCACGGCAGAGCGCATTTCTTGCATTCTATTGTAATACTATCTGGGCCATCCTGCTGATTTGGAATCATATGTTATTCTCCTGCAAAGTAAGTTGTGGCCTGGTGTCCTCTAGCCTATTGTAAGCTTTTGACTAGTACCTTTAAAATGTGTGATTCTTGTCTAACCTGGATTAAAATGCCCCCCGGCAGCGATTAGCGAAGTGCCAAATCTTGATTGCTAGACTCAATCTGGTGCTCTATGTAAGCGTTTGATCCATATTTTGGAGGTCCGTAAATATTTTTCTTGTGAACTGTCATGGCCTAAAATAACCTATAGTGCCCTGCTATTGCAAAAAAATTAAAAAAAAGCATGATCAGTTGTGCAGGGCTTCACTTTAAGGGCATGGGTTAACAACTCTCTGGGTAGCCAGGGCACTACTGGAGTCTTGGGTGGTCGTGGGCTTGGAGGGGGGAGGAGGGGTGGAGGGGAACACATGCAATCAAAGGTTTTCCAGAGTTTTCGCACAGGAGCTGTTAAAAGCCTGACTACGTACTTTGTTATGCATTGTTATGTTTTGGACTAAAAGTGGCATTGTTCGGGCTGCTGACAAACAAGGCTGAAAGTGTCGGAATGCGGTTGGCAGATACATTAAATCACAGGCTGCTGTAGTACTTGTGTTGTGAGATTTGCTGTGGTTCGCCAGACTTGAGTCCATGCTAAATAGTTCCGTTGTTGTTCTCAAATGTTCATGGTGAAACACTGTTTACCATGACTTTTCTGTCGGCAGAACTGGCAAAATGAGCAGAAAAAAGAAGGTCATAATTAAAAACGGAAATCCCTACTATTTATGTAGGGCAGCGTTTAGGCAAGAACGAATAGTGGAAATGGCTACATACACAAATAATGATCCTTATAAATAATGACAAGGAAGCAGAGTCGCACCCATTCATACACAAATAGCATTGATCTTTGAGAAGAGGTTGAACTATGGTCCCGTGAGTTTTGTATCCAACTCAGAAGGATCCTACGTTTAATGAGTGAAACCAATTTTACTTAAGGCTCTCTGTTGCCTCCCTAAAAGTCAAAGGATGTGTGCATGATGCCCACTAGTGCCTACAAACAGCAAACGTCTCAATAGCTTGAAGGGGTAATTCCAAGGGCCATGCAATTGGTTAATTCTGGGGAGGGGCAAGATAAAATGGAGTAAAGTTGTATGCCCTCCACTGGACATTCTTCTTACTTGGCAAACTACGGGGTTAAGTTGTGCAAAGTCTGAATAGATTTTGTCAAGTGGGGGCTTAGTGATATGACTATTGTATCTATGTATATTTTGACACTTTTGAACAAATAAAACATAGGCGCATTTGCATCAAATTTGTGTAAGGAGCATTGGCAAGCACCTGAAAGCATGGTTTTGCAAATGTGTCCGTATTTTTTTTTTTTAAAGTGTCATAATGTGGGTACAAAACATAGTGATATACCTTTGTTGACTGAGGTATGGCCTCTGGCCATGGGCGGTAGCCAGATTGTCTGGGGCCTAAGGCCATGACCCGGACAATCTGGCCATGATCACGAGGAACCCCCAATGGAGTTAAAGTGATCATGGCCACCAGAGACCAGCTATGTGGTAAAGTTTTTTGAAATTGGGATAGGTTTGAATGGAAACAAAAAATCTGCTCGTGGGTACAGGTTGAAGTACTGAATGGGATTGCAGCAATATGCATGAGGAGGGTCAGCACCAACTTAAAAGCATGGTTTTGCAAATATGTCTTGTTTTTTTTTCTTCAAAAGTGTAAAATGTAAGTACTCAATGTACACAACACGGTGGTATGACATTGGTGTCTGGGCAAAGGGCCAGCAAGGAGAAATGTGTACAGTAATTTAGCGTAGGTTTGAATGGGGAAAAAATATTCTGCGTGCAGTTACAGCCTGAAGCGATTGACTAGATTACAACACACTTGCGTGATGAGCATTATCAAGGACCTGAAAGCATGTTTTTGTAAATATGTCTTGTGTTTTATTTTTCAAAAGTGTAAGAATGTAGGTAGAAAAACTAGTGATATACATTTGGTGTGTGCATAATCGCCCGGGACCTCCGCAAATGCAAATATGTACTCTGATTTTCTTATTGGTGAATGAGGAATGGCTGAAGCCTATGCCTCATGGATTTGGAGACTGGCCATGGCTGCAAACCCCTAGTGTGTATGTGGGTTTTTCCTTCTGGACTTATTCTTTTTGGGTCAAATACTCCATTGACGATATATTCCATTAGTAAATAACCAGTGAAGGTTCCTTGATTTCATAAATTAAGTCATGCTTTATTCAATGACATATAATCAAGATAAACCCTTCCAAGTAGCAGCACTAGTTTCTGTGTATTAGTGGCCATGGCTACAAGCCATGAGCACTGGCCATTGGCTACATTATTAGGGTATAGTGGACATTGAGCTAGGATGCAGGGTAAGTGCAGTGGATAATAGGGATGGTTTGGTTCGGCTGGGGTCATGGTGGAGCCTTATGCCGTAGGTAATTGAACAATGATTTCCATCCCCAGCATGCACTGCTGATAATGACAGACATAAGCATGTATTGCAAATGTTTCTTAAATGAGTTTTATAATTCGTTCATTTATATCAAAAGAGGAATTATTAATAACTTATATACAGTGACGTAACGCCATGAAACATTTTACTTATAAAAACCTATTAAATTGACAGAAAAAATGTTGTTAAAGGGATGTTACGGTTAAGATGCCTCCCGCCCTTGGGACTCCTCTACTCCACTAGTTAGCCAGTGGCATCCCACCTTGGCATTTCTCTCCTGGGTTCTCATGAGCACTTGCCCATTCGTACTGCCCCTTCTATTTATGCACTTTTCTCACTGCACAATCCATATGTCTATTTATAGGAGCAATGTGTACAATTGTTTGTATAAGCAGGGATAGGCAGGTGCAAAAGATTTGTAGAAGATTGTTAAGTGGCAGTTGGTGTGTCGAAGCGTCGTATGGTAATTGGGTTATATGTACAGTTTGTGGAAATGATTGGTGGATGGATGTGTGACTGAAAGCAGGCATTGAGGTAGTGTTACAAATATACAATTAAAAAAGATAGAAGGGTTGTGCTGTGCAATGTTGTGCATGTGCCATCTCGGTCTTTTAATGATCCATGGCCTGGAAAGGGGACTGTGAAGACTCAAGATAGTTATAAAGGTTCATCGATTATGTTCCCTATTTAATGCTTTAGAAAAGGATTTGGGACAGGCATTTTTTGTCCTTTCATATTTTTCTCTAGTATAAAATTGTCCATTCGCACCCTGGGCGGGGGAGCCTGCCGATCAGGTGGCTATGAACGCAGGTTTGAACCGCCGCTACAAGCCCGCATTCCAAGCCGCCTGATGGCCAGCTGTCCCCACCGCCATCTCCCCCCACCCTCCGTGCCATTTTTTTCCACCCCCAACTGCCTCCAATTATCTTAGTTCGGCAGTGGCAGGTGCCGCTTCCTCATTTACTGCTTCTCTTTGCCTCCTGCAGGCCACCATGGAAAGAGAATAGGGGCTCTGTATGAAGCCCTGCCTTCCCTTTCCATGACGGCCATCTTGTTAAAGGATGTTCCTTCCTATAGCAGAACTCCACACGTGTCACGTTGTAGAAAGGAAATCCTTTTTTTTAACACCCAAGGTTACCGTTTTGGTAACCCGGGGTGCTAATGGCCTTCATCCCCCATTGCAGAGGCTGGAATGGGATAACAGCTCGGAGCCCTTGTTATCCGCCCTCTCTTTGCTTGTGCCAGTAGCTTGGGCTGCCAGACCATTATCCCCCCGTTCCAGCCCCTGGAATGGGGGATGAACACCACATTATTCCCATTAGCATACCAGAAAATGCTAATGGAAATGTTGGAGAATCTTGTTGAGTCTATCTACTTTATTGAGAAATGTAAGTAGACGAGTCTATAAGATTATTGTTTTTAGTTATATCTTTTAACTGTGAAAGGTGGTTCCTAAAGGAACCCTTTTCTTTTTTGCAGGAGAGGTTAGAAAGTAAGGTGGGTAGGGAAATGAGGGAAGAGACACCAACCACTAATATGAAGGGGCAGGTGGTACTTGGAATATGTTGTGCATGTGTTACATCTAAGGTAGGGGGCAGTGTTTCTCATGACCCCTGATTACAGCAACAAATCACTTAGAAATTGCTCCCCCTGCAGAGTGGTTTGTTGCAGTATATACAGATACTGTTGTCTTCGAAGGATATGGATCAACAGCCTCTTTTATCACTTTCAAGGTAGCTCATGGGATTTTGTGTCCCACAGAAGTAGTCTGTGTGGTTACAGTATTGGTTGATGAAGATGAGGTGGAGGAAGGGTATTGCGTCCTTTTGCCAACACCTGTTTTTCTAACTGGTGTTTTGCTGTCAGAGTTGTGCTGAAATAGAAATAATAATTAAATTAATGGGGGTTTGAGGGTGAACCACCAAAAAATAATTTAAAAAAGATTCAAATCACTTTTTTGGCAAAACTCCCACAGCAAAATACCCATAGGAAAAAAGGGGGTCGGCGTAATGACATGGAACCAGAGGAAGACAAGCAACTACTTGCTAAGAAAGGAACAACCTTTCTGAGAGCATTGCGGTGGTTGAATTTGGTGTACGGAGCATGTAGGTGGTCCAATAGGACTACTGTCCAGATAGTCCATGGCTGAGCACAACGTTGCACTCAGTGCATTTTATTTTGGTAGCCTTTGGTACATTCCCAACAGTGGTAAAGAACTGGTACACCCATGATTTTCTCTGGGTGCTAGAAGTAGGCACTTCATCTACCTCATCTTCTTGGTTCTCTTCATTGTCTTTGGAAGTACTGCACTTTTTTTGTTGTATAGATCCTGCTGCTGGTGGTGATGATGGCTCTTGGGGAGGAGGGATGGAAGTGGCTGATACCATTTTTAAGATAAATAGCAGTTTTTCTACTATTCTTCCACGTATGTGCTGTGTACTAGATTGTTAATGGATAATGAGTAAGAATAGGTGTAGGAGTTCTGCAAGGGTACATTTAGAGGTTAAAAGTTCCTATATCAGCAGAAAATATAGTTCCAAACTGTCCACAAAGCACAGACCTGTTCACAAAGTGCGGACGCGTTCGTGAACATGTCATCATGCCACAAGCGCGTGGTCATGTAACACTGTCTGGATAGTCCGCGATGATGGCAGATGTTTGTGGACATCAACAAACAGAGAAAAAGTTGCAAAAAGTGTATACAAGTGCTAAAAATATGCTAGAAGGTGGGGAATGGCAGAGTTTTAAGGTGAACCTTTGTAAATTGGACAACAATGCTGCCATATTGGGCGATATTAGTAAGTTGTAGGAAATTAAGGGTGCACTGGTAAAAAGCTATGAAATTCACTGAAAAAACGTTGTTAAAAGGACATTATGGTTAAGTTGCACTAATAAAAACCTATGAAATGCTCTGAAAAACATTGTTAAAGGGACATTATAGTTAAGTTGCACTAATAAAAACCTATGAAATTCACTGAAAGAAACATTGTTAAAGGGACGTTATGGTTAAGTTGCCCTAATAAAAACCTATGAAATTCAATGAAAAAACTTTGTTGAAGGGACGTTATGGTTACAAGTAAAACTGAAAAACCTCAGAAATTCGCCAGTTATGTTGAGCTAAGCAACTGGACATGAAATCTGACATTACAAATATCATTGATGACATCACTGATGACATCAAATATCTGGACCACTTGTTTTTGTTTACTGACACGATTAGGCTAGTTATTTGTTTTTACTGACAATGAGAATTTCCAAAATTTAAAAGGTGTTATATATCAACACATTAACCTTTTTATATGTTCTAAACCTACTTTCCTTAGAGTTTAATCTGAGCTCATAGTGTACATATACACAGCTCCATAAGGATATACTCTTTTTTAGCCTCTGTTGTCAGACCCCATGTCTTGGCAACATTCTCCACCTACTCACATGAAGTGCCAGTTAATTGTACCATAAATGTGTTCAGAAAATTCATTCTTCGTAACTTTATAGAATTAAAAACAATGTTAGTCATTCACATACACCTATGCATTGTGAGTATTTTACTTAGATTATATTGAAAGTAGCCATCCCTAAAAATCTGCAGGTTTGCCTACATATAATGCTACATTATTTTGCAGGCACTACTAACTGATTACATGTTGTGCCAACATATTGCACATGCTTACACCAAGTGCCAGTTACAAGTACAGTAGAAATCTTTTGCAATTGCATTTTCCTTACTTGTAAAAAAGGTTCAAATCATCTGACTCCTAATGCACATATGCATTTTTTGACTTTCAATAAAATGCTACTAAAAAGATACATTTGTAAAAGAACAGCATTTAGCATTTGTCCTTCCATATAAATGTCTAATGTCTTCCAACTGTTGCTATCAGATCCCTTATAGTGCCACCTTTCTCCACATGCTCAGATAAACTGCCACTTAATAGTAACATACCAGTGTTGAACAACTGCATTTCCATTCCTTTGCAGAAACATAAACATTTTGGTGCTGTTGATGCACCTATACACTGCATAGTTTTTACTAAAATACAGGTAAAAATATGCTTTATCGAAATGTATCAGCTTTCCCTACATATAAATGTACACTGTTTTGAATCTAGTGCTACCACATCCCATATAGTTGCACAAAATTACACCTCATTACAACAAGTGCCACTTAAAACGGTTGCTGGAATATTTTGCATGTGCACGTTCCTTATTTCAAAAACCCAGTGACATGGTGGAAGTCCTAATGCTCTTATGCGTTCTTTGCCTTTCAATACATTTCTACTAAAAGAGCCAATCCTAAAGGCAACACCTTTCCCTACATATGAAGGACCAGTGTTTTCTAACCAGTGCTATGAGATACCATATAGTGACAACATAATTAACATACTTCTGTACCCCACACATAGCAAAACTTTTTACAATAACGGTTTCTACCACAGTTATTTTTCCAATAACTGTTTCTAGAAGGCCAGCCTCCACCTAAGGCTCGCACATAAGGGGCAAGACAACTCCTGTCTGGGCCCTTTTATGGATCTGCCCGGGTGCAAGGCTCTTCCCAGCAGCCTGCAGATCCAGGGCCACATGGAGGGGCACTCTGGCCCTGCAAGGCCGAATTAATCATGGGCGCCACTGCCTGACACTGTCCTCCTTCTATTTGCCTGGAGGCAGATTTGATTGGTCTACTACCTACTGAAATCATGCAGCCGATGGAGCCAGATGGTGAATGCCGGCCTCCACCTAAGGGCAGCACATAAGTGGCAAGACAACCTCTGTCGGGGCCCTATTACGGATCTTCCAGGTGCGAGGCTCCGCCCACCAGCCTGCAAACCCAGGACCACATGGAAGTACACTCTGGCCCAGTGAGGCCAAATTCATCATGAGGGACATCAATGGTGCACTCCTTGATTGTTTAGATTAAGTATATCAAGAAAGAAGTTGATACCTTAAAGCAAGAATTAAAGAGGCAGGGAAGGAACTGTGCTCTTGTCACAAAACCACCACACAAGACAAGAAAGAAAAAGAAGATTCAACCTAGGAATCCTCCCGTCCCCTGCACACTATCCAATATTGGTTAAACCAATTTAGTAAAGTTTTAAATAAAATAAATAAAGATTATCATGAACAAGTTAATCTAAAGAAAGATATTCGCAACACATCCGTTTTCATGAAAATATATATATATTATTGGGTTTACAGGTATAAAATATGCAAAGTGAAGCAAGAACATTAGTCCATTTTCTGTGGCGATGCGTTTTGAGGAGTCTTTCCTCTTCTTAAGGCTGGGCCCTTTTACAAATCTGTTCGGGTGCAAGGCTCTTCCCACCAGCCTGCAGACCCAGGGTCGCATGGAGGGGCACTCTGGCCCTGCGCGGCCAAATTAATCATGGCCGCCACTGCCTGACCCTGTCCTGCTTCTATTTGCCTGGAGGCAGATGTGATTGGTCTACTACCTACTGAAATCATAAAGCCAACAGAGCCGTATGGTGAACGCCAGCCTCCTCCTAAGGGCCACACATAAGGGGCAAGACGACTCCTGCCTGGGCTTGACCGGGACCGGGAGGGCCATGAGGCCTTTCCCTACCACATGCCATGGCTGAAAACACTGGTTCGCTCCCCGACACATGCTGGTAAGGCTACCACAAACCACTTATGCCAATATCCATTGCAGCATTACATTCACTTGAGCATACTCCATCCTCACCCCCTGCATTCCTGTGACAGCTATCTCTTCTGTTCCCCTCACTGCATTGACGTCTCTACGTCAGCCGACCACATTGCCAATTCCACCCTATAATACCGGCATATGCAATCACGACCCTACCTATCCATATTCGCCTCTACTCTGTGCCCCTCCCAACTCCTACTGTAATTAGTTAATTCACCTTTGCATTCGGCGCCTCACCTACAAACCTTGGCTCACGCCCTCACCCAATCACAATTGTATCCCTTGCCCCTGCTGTCCACCTTTGCAGTGTCTGGTCAAAGTTTTGACTCAAAAGGGTCGAATGACAAAAGGGTTGTGTCAATTTGACTGAAAACAAAAGGATCACATTTTTTTTTTTAAATGTATTTTTTTGTGTGCTTTAGTATAGGTAATTCGACCCTTTTTTTTTGGTCGAATTGACTCAACCCTTTTGTCATTTGACCATTTTGAGTGGAAACTTTGGGCCTCATTACATGGAAGGCGGTAAGTGTTAACGGTCAAGGGCAATGGTACCGGTGACCGTTAACCCTTACCGCCTTACTACTAGGTCCCTTTGCGGGTTGGAGAATTTAACGCCTGCTTTTTGCAGGCGTTAAAAACCAACCCGCAAAGGGACCAGGGAGCAAATTACGGTACCGCAATTTGCGGTGCCGTAATTAGCACCTTCCCCATTCCCATTATGCCCTATGGGGCAAAAATGGGAATGGGGAAGGGCAATGGGGGAAGGGGGAATTACCGCCCCACCAACATTGGAATAGGGCGGTAATTCCCCTTTCCACTAAGGCGGTGCCGGTATTTTACCGGCATGGACCAAGGTGCTAATAGCACCTTGCTAATAGCTAATAGCACCTTGGTCCACCGCCGTCAATTTAATGAGGCCCTTTGACCTATAACCCACCTTTGCTTCACACTGAGCAGCATTGCTTCAACCTCCCTGATCTAGATCACGTTTCTCAGCTGCAATACTTCCATAACCTCTTAATTACAAATGGCAAACCTCTACTCTTACAAGAAAGACACTAATGGGGTAATTCATGGATTATTTGCGCCGAGAAAAACGGGATTTGTGCACCATTCTGCCCGCAAATCCCTGTTTAACAAATGGGGATATGCGGGCAGAATGGCGCACAAATCCCATTTTTTTCGGCGCAAATAATCCATGAATTACCCTGTATACCTGCTACACTGTATCTGCATATACTCTAACGACTTTTACTGAACTGTACTCACCATGTCCTATGTATGCAATCTGAAGTAGTTCCCTGCAACATGAGGTGGCTTTCCCAGTCTGTATATCTCCAGCTACCATGTCCTATGCCTGCACTTTCTGTACCTAGCGCCTAGATGCCTCAGAGATTTGGTGCTATAATAAATGCTAAATAAAAATAAAAAATACCACAATAAATAAAAAGGTATGCTACTGAAACTACTTAAAGATTACCACATATAGCAACTAACTTTTTTTTTAAATTACTGAAAAAATGATTGACAAATTCAGCTACCGTACAAAGAAAACTCTTCACGTCAAAGCAAATTAATATAGCATGCATGTCTCTCTAATTGAAATAACATAATTTCACTATGTATTAGACTAAAGCAATCTTTTCCACTCGAGGGTATTGTATTACCCTCTTACTCATTCCATTGCAGCAGTCACATTATTTCCAATCCCATCTCAACATTCCTCCTTATTCAATACACCACCAGTCTTTTATTGACTAACACAACTTTCTCTCATATACCTTCTGTAGCACAATTTAATTTCCTTATTTTTGCATAGCCCTATTCTCATACATTTCTGAAATCATACCCAAAAAAAGTTCACACTCATTGCATTCCAAACTACCAACACACACTACCACACATATGCGCTCTT
Source organism: Ambystoma mexicanum (assembly GCF_040938575.1). NCBI lineage: Eukaryota > Metazoa > Chordata > Amphibia > Caudata > Ambystomatidae > Ambystoma > Ambystoma mexicanum. The sequence continues at coordinate 163,961,485 of NC_090941.1, read as the reverse complement.
CCTCACCCCTTTACAATTACTCCCACACAACCCTCATACCTGTACAGTAAATCACATCATTACAGCATCTGCTGTTTTTCTCATCACTATCTGGCCCTACCACATTAGAAAAGAAAAACATAAAAATGAGCTAAAGCCTTAACAGTTCACAAAAGAAAAGATTTCCAAGTATCTTTTTAATTCCTACACAAACCAAATGTCTCTAATTCTTTAAGGGGGTGTGTTATACCCTTAATCCGTTTCCATCAATTGGACCTTTTCTTTCCATTAATGTACCCCATTCTCTCATCGCCACAAGTGCTACGCGACTGGGCTGGGGCCCCCTCATGAAATACTTCATGAAGCCTATCTCATTGGTAGCGTTTCCGTTGGATGCTTCTCCTACTTCAAACCTGTTTCCTGTACATCAGAAACCTGATGACTTATATACATGCTTGCTAACTCTCACCATGATTGCTCCTCATGAAAGCACTAAGACCTGCTTGCCCTCCATTATATCAAGGAAGAAGACTGGGTGCCCTTTTGACCTGAGCAAGTCATCATTTGCATCTTAAGCATTAACTATATGAGATGGAATCCATGCTGTTCACATGCTGGTCTCATTTGAAGAGTATCAAACATGGTATAAGAAATTCAACTTTGATGGGCTAGACAACTAAGGATACTTGCCTTTTAATTGGGGACCACCATAATGATATTTGTGCATGCATGCACACTTCATTGGGGATCACATCAGCACATTAATAATAAGATGAAATTTACACTGACATCCCAAGCATCTTTTGCATCCCCTCCTGCCCGATGCAATGCTCCACCTCCTCCTTTTAGTTAGGCAGTTGTCTCTCAAATCCACCTTGGGGCAACACATGACTCACTCAGACACACTACGTATCTGCCTAACATAGAACTGTACTCCGGGATGAATGCATGTATTGAAGTCTGTGTAAAAAGGACGAGTATACGCGTCCTTGGCACTTAAATGGTTAATGTATCTTATTTTATTCAGCTCTTTTGGCCTAGTCACACATAACACAGTGCCAGCCAGTAGCCATTAATGAAGGTTCACCTCAATTTCAGAGTCAAATTGGCAAAGCAATGTATTATGGGTAGGCAAATTAGCTCACATGTCAAATATTTGCTGGAGGAAAAAGAGTTTGCCTATAGTACAGTGCCATTTGATACATAGCATTTTTCAACCCATGACAGACAGCTCTGAAGGATTCAGACGACTGCACCATTATTCTAGTTCTGTTTCTTATCATAGGTGTCACTACTACATTATTTAATACAATTAAAATTATCCACCTGGAAAACATATAGTAATGAGCTGAACTCTAGTTTCTACGCATTTTGCTGCAGCAAACCATTATATCATTGAACTATCTGACCATGTCCGTACAATCTGTGTTACTTCATAGAACTTTGCTTGTTGCAATGTAGCATTATCTTAAGAAAACATGTGCATTGTGTGGGAATTTGATAGCATTTACTATTTGCCACCTATCTCAATCAAGTGCCCATGAACTGCCACCATTTGACAGGGATCGCCATGGTATGCGCTGGTAATCACAGCATATGAAAGGTGCTGATTTTATATATCTACAATTGCCACTGAAATCATAGGTACTGTGAAAAATTCCCCAGCCTCGTTATGGGGTCATATAGTGGGGTGACCAATTGGGTGGGGAGCATCTCCAAGATTAGAAATATAGGCGTAAGAGTGGTGTGGAGAGGATCCCCTGTTCCTCCCATTTGGTCCCGATCTCAGGGTAGGGGAAAATCACAAGAAAGCAACTGGGAACTGGGCCCCTATATTGAAACAGCCCTTGAAGCTGAGGATCCAATGCCACATGGGGCCACAGAAATCACACTCTCCCCAAAAGCAAACCACAGTGTTCTTGCATTCATTGACACTTTGGACTCTTTGGCTACTGCCCCTTTAAGACAAGCAAGGAACAGAGTTCCCAATGAACCGATAGGCTCACCTCACATGGGGACATGAAGCCCATCTTAATCTACAGATAAAAATTAGAGGGAGCAGAATTATGGAGGAAAACTCAATAGCCAGCCATCCATCCATCAGAGCAGACATCATCACCCATTCAGTTAAGAGTAGATAAAGGCAGAGGACAGGGTTAGGGCATGACAACAAGTTGAAGAACTCCCCCCAGAAGAGGGGTTAGCCAGCCTCAAAAAGTACCACATCAGAACTGGAAACCACTCTCAGCATTGGGGCAAACTAGTCAATCCCTAAACCATTTTTATGTGAAAACATGTCACCTCTTTAACATCGCTCAAGAGAAAGTTTTTTTTTGCTCCCATTATCCTGCAGTTTCCCCATATTTTCTAAGCCTTCAGTATGTTCATGTAAGTACACTGGTCAAATAATATGTTGGGAAGGCTGCATAGGGTGTACTTCAAAATGGGTTTGCAATAATGGTGTGCCACATTAAGAGAACCGCTGTGCCTACGACAGTCTCCCCACTTAAGAACACCCAATGTTGCTTAGTGCTCGTGCCACTAAGAATGCCATGCCACATCCTGGCTGTGGCCATGTCAGTATCCCCAACTGAAAACACTCACTTTGAGTTTCTTGTAAATGCCACTAATAATGCCTCGCCATAAAAATAAAATAAAATATCCATGATGATAGTCCAGTAATCCCACGATAAACACATATTTTGGCTCTTCTCATGATGCCATGACAGTTCACTGTATCCTCCGATCATGTGGAACCTGACCACATACTCAGCAGCGTTCACACACATTGGGCCTCATTACGAGCATGGAGATAAGCAAAAAAGGAAGGCGGAATGGTAATACCGGCATCGAGTACCGGTCTGGGCCATTACGAGCCTCAAACCCGGCAATACTGCCACCGCCTGTACTGTGCCCCTACTTACCGGCATGCACACGTACAAGCGGTACACGCGCCCTTTGTGGCGGCAATACCGGGATGCCGCTAGCAGGAGGACATCAAAAGTCACGCGGCCATTCACCTACCAGCATCCCGAAGGTGGCAAATAGGGCCTGGACGATGGCGTTATTACAGGCATTGCGGATCACCCGTAAATAGCAACCTGCTGTGTACCCAACTGCCACAGGTGCACTCAATCACCACAGGTGGAGGCAATGGAGCCTGTCCCAGCACAAAAGGAGCACACCCACACACCACACCCCTTCCTACACCAAAATGATCACACTTGCTGTTGCAATCCTGGGGCTGGAGGACATGCCTGTACTGCTACACCAGCAACAACAACAACAGGCAGCACAGAGAGATGCAGGAGGAGAAGGAGGGTGAGACAGGCCCAACAAGTCCCACCAGTGCAGGCAATGGTACCACATAGGCAGCCACCAATCCCTCGCATCGGACCCAGTAGATTCAACCTAACCCCTGTGCAGATCCACACCCTGTACCGGTTGGACCATGACACCATCACCACCATAGTGGACATGATACACGATGACATCGTCAGCCTGATAGAAATCCGCACTGCCATCCTCTCTCTACTGAAGGTAGTGTTTGTGCTCCACCTCCTGGCCACAGGCCCCTACCAGCACACAGTGGGCCAGCTGCATGGCATATCACAACCTCTCTTCTCACGCATGCTGACCCAAGTGCTGGATGCCTTCCTGAAGCACGCAAGCAACAACATATCCGCACCACGGACTGGCCAGGAGCTCGCTGACACTAAAGTTGACTTCCATGCAGTGGCAGGCATGCCAAATTGCATTGGTGCCCTCGACTGCATCCATGTAGAATTGTTGGTCCCTTATGCCATGGAGATGGTGTACCACAATCGTAAGCAATACCACTCCATCAATGTGCAGTTGGTATGTGAGTCCAGCAAGATCACCACACATTGTTGTGCTCGATTTCCCGGATCCACACATGATGCCATGGTGCTGCAGAACTCCTCACTACCCCGCTACATGGAGAGACATGCTGGACGACATGCCTGGCTACTCAGTAAGTTGCCTGACAGGCCCATGCCAGGGCAGTGGGGGGATGCACACTCCAGCTGGGGGAGATTGGGGGGATACATACCCCAGCTGGGTGGGATTGGGGGGGTGGGATACATACCCCAGCTGGGTGAGATTGGGGGGATGCATACCCCAGCTCGGTGAGATTGGGGGGGATTCATACCCCAGCTGGGTGAGATTGGGGGGGATGCATACCGCAGCTGGGTGATATTGGAGGGTGAGTGGACAATGCACATACAGCAAAACACTGAGGCCCTAAACATCCCAACCTGAACATGACACATCAATGCCATACATACGACCAATGCTGCACAACAATGACAATATCCCAGATGTAGAAGCAGGCCACTTCCCTCAACGCATCGACTGCACATCAACTGAGCATACCCTCTGCCACACAATCCAGCAACATGCAGTGACAATGCATAACGGGCATGACTGCAGCAAGGCACACCACATGACATGCACCCATGAGTGGTAACAAAGAAATCCCACCGAGGGAATACACTGTTTGTCACTGGCCCACCACCACAGTCGTGCTGCATGCCACGATGGGAATGGCAACCGATGGATGACAAATAATGATTACACCAGTGCCAATGCTGCTAGTGGGAATACATACAGAGTACTATAAATCATCAATATGTATGCAAATACATTGTTCAGCATCCAGAGTACATCTGCAACAGCATGCAAGTGAACACCTTGCATCTTCTGGACAACGCAATCCACTCCTGCAGACCATAGTACTGCATACATTGTGACAAATTAAACTGTGTGCATACATCCAGGGACATGTGCATGTCAACACCAAATAGCTGCAGCCATGACAGTGATTTCTACAGGTGTCATGAAAGATATTGACTCACACATACCTCATTGTGCTCCCATGCAGGTGATGGTGGCTATCCCTTGAAGCTGTGGCTACTTACCTCTGTATGGAACAGGCAGGAAGAGGAGTACAACCGGATTCACACCCGTACCCGTGTTGTGATCGAGCAGACCTTTGGCCTGTTGAAGGCATGGTTCCACTGCCTCAGTAGGTCTGGTGGAGCACTCCTTTATGGGCCTGAGAAGGTGGGAAAGATCACCATGGTCTGTGCCATGCTCCACAACATGTGCATCCGGAGAAACGTACCACTGCCACCTGACATTGACCTGCATGCACCGGGTGAGGATGAAGATGATGATGGAGGAGAATCAGCACCCCTGCCAGTTCGCGATGCACAAGATGGCCGTGCTGTGCACCAATCAGTGATTGACGATTTCTTCTGAACCACTGGGATGCAGATAGGTCTGTGTCAGTACTACACTGAGCACTGGGATCATGTGCATATGGACACAGGGTGTGTGGGGAGTTGGGCACTGTGCGCTGTCATGAATTGAATAAACACACACGAAATGAACAATGTCCAGTCAAGATATGATTTTTGACATAACGGGTATATTGGAATGTAAAGATTATTGTGGTTGAACCCTCCATCTCACACACACCCTCCCCTTTCCCCCAACACCCCCAATACCCCATACCCCCTCCCAAAACCCCCAAAACCCCCAACACCCCATACCCCTCCCCCATTGACATCCCACACATGATGTGCCAATCATGGTTTTCCTAAGGAATGCAGGGTGGCCCTGCTAGTGGCAGCCTCTCTTTGGTTCTGGGGGCTGCATATCTGTGTGGCATGCGCTTGCCGGGTCTGGCACACAGGGCTTGTTGGAGCTGAGCTGGCATTTGTGCTTGATGCGGTAGAGGTGGCCGCCTGTGCAACCGTCGGTGCAGGTCGTTGCTAATGCAGTTGCTCAACAATTCTGCCCAGGACCTGGATCACTGCTGCCAGATTGTCGCAGATCACCAAAGTGTTACTGTTCATAGCTAGGATGTTTGCTGCATTGGCCTCACGTATTTCGTGGCGGGTCAGTTCCCCATCCGCCACGTACTGCCAGACCAGCTCTAGCATATGATCCTAGCGGGCTTCAATTCTCGTCATGTGGGCCTCCATGTTAGTGGTGGCTATGGAGGTGGACGGGGCAGTGGCAGGGCGGGCCAATGCTGGACTGCCCTCTGATGGGGACGATAGATGTGGAATCCCCAGTAGTCCGGCCTGTTCTTGCATGGGGCTGACTGGTGTGCCCTGTGTGGAGAGCAGGGGGCTCTGGGTATGAGGACTTTACACATGGGGGTGCTGAGGCAGCTACCGGCCCAATAGAACTGGTGGCAGCAAACTGTGAGCCATCACCTTCTGCCTCTACAATAGTGGTCAACTGTGCTGTGGCTGTGTCGTCGGGTGGTTCTCACTTGTTTTGTCCTTCACTGGTGGCCTGCCCTGTACTGCTGGTGCTGGCCTGTGTTGCAGTCTGGGTATTTGTGTTGTACTGGAGGTAGAAGGTCCTGTGCCTTCTTGGCTGGCCCTGGATCCCTTGGAGGATGTCGTGGCCTGTGCGGCAGGCTCCTGGCCTTCACTGTCAGCATCTGCAGCTGTGGGGGAACAAGAGATGCAGGGCATCAGTGATGGTGGTATGTGCAACATGCATACATTGGTGTTATTCAGTAGTTCACATTTCATGCATTGCATACTTGTAGGTGTGCCGCACAGGGTGCTTGCAATAGGGGGGACATATGGTCATACATCGTGGACTCTCTTTTTTTAACTGATGTGTGCTATATGGCATACCGTTGTGTTGCGGTTTGCATGATGTGTGACATGTGATGTTTTGCTGTGTGTTGGGTGTCTGTTGGTAATGGGATTCATACGCAGAATGCATATCAATGTGCCAGGGTTTGGGCCATCATCTGGACATGGATCTGTTTCTGTGTGTGTGATGGGCCATCCATTGACTTGATTAACTTTCACATCAGTTGTGCTACGTCATGCTTTGGGTCTCTGTGGTTTGTGGGGACACTCACCTCCATCTGCCGATGACGGCACACCTGCCTCCATGCCTCCGAAGCCCTCTATCAAATCCATGCTGATGGTGGTGCTACACGTCTCCTCCCACCTTGTCAGTTTGGTGGGGGAGTGGTGCCCGCCGCCAGTTGCCATGGCCTCCCTGCGGTTGGCAGACAGGATGGTGCGGACGCATACTTTTTTAGCATACTTCACTGTGCAGGTGGTGGTGCCAACTGCTGTGACTTTCCTTGCCACCTCCTCCCAGATTTCTTTTTTCCGCAGTTGTGCTGGGTGCTTCAGATCTGTGGAAAAGACTTCCTCTGCATGTGCAACCAGCGTGTCGGCTAACATATTAAGTTTCCGAGAACCTCTTCTTGCGCAGGCGAGGGGTGGATTTACTTGCTGCCTTGGACATTGTTTGTTGATTTGCCCTACTCCCAACTCAGTAGCAGTGCTGTGTTTGGAGGATTGCGATGGATTGTGTTTTTTAAGATGGCCGCTGCTGCAATTCCCGTTCCGGCGCGATGACATTACTTCGCGGTCCGGTATTACGAGGCCGGTATTAGCATAATGGTATTGCTGAGTCCGTTATTGAGGGGTTGCTCCTGGACGGAGGCGGTATCAGTTGGTTCCTCGATGCCGCTATCGGGGGGTTTGAGGGGTCTTCAGCAGCATGGCGGTGCAGCCATTACTGGCAAGGGGGTTCCACATGCTTGCGTTCTCGGAATCAGCCGCTATTTGTGGCGTCGAGGGTACACGGACGCGCTACTACCACCATGCCGGTAATGACTGTGTTTTTAACGCGATTCTAGTAATGAGGCTCATTCATTCTTATTCACTTGTATTCACCAGCCCCTCTCCTTAGCACACACACTCACACAAACACACTTTTACAAAAAGTACCTTACCCAAAAACTTCAGTACACATGTCAGGAAATAGGAATCAAGTGTGTTTTTTGGTAGCCTCATTATGATCTCCAGCACAGGGATTAGAATATGGTTGCCAAGCAACGCTCTTATTTCCCCTCTACCTCAGGTTTGGGCTTGGCCTCAGTAATCATTGCAATGTATACATTACACTGACTTTCCCTTTAAAGTTAAAAAGTGGGTAGCAGGGGGCCCTCTGGGACATGTAGGAAGGGCCCAAATGGGCAAAACACCCTGTGCCACCCCCTGGCTCCAAGCACTCTACTTAATTTGCGTGTGAAGAAAGACTGCCCTACTATTGCCTGTGTAGTACCTGTTAGGCATGCACTCAGGAATGATTCTCCTATCTGTAATTTTCCCACGTTTTGCCTCTCATTTCAATTGCCAGTTTCTTTTTCCATTTCCTTTCATGACATTCTTTTACAGTGGGACTGTGGCCATTTCTTGAGGATTTCTGTTTTAATGCATTAAAGGTGAGCATTATGTAGAAGCTAGCTATGTGGGTGTGACTACTTATATGGCGGGGCCGTGTCAGTCAAATGAGACATGGGCCTCATTACGAGCATGGCAGTAGCTGTGCCTGTATGGCAGGCATGGCTACCGCCATGCTCGCAACTGGCACCTCCTCTCGCGATTGGGCAATAATAGACGAGTGTGTATTGCGCTGCCTCAAATGTGTAAACGGGGTGTTCAGACTTCATGCTCATTCAGTCTTGTGCCCATCTGCTGTGAATTCAATGAAGTGACAATTACTACTCTAATAAAGCCATTCAGGCGTTGTCATATCAAAAGTATAGCAGACATTCTTGTTGAGAAGTGCATGTGCAGTCTCATTAAAAATGAAGCTGCCCCGTGGAAAGGTTGTTGTAATGTCTCATTAGTACTATAGTGACTAAACTGCGAATTGCCTGCAGACCCAGTAAACAGTTAACAGCCATGCCAACGATTTCTGATGCTGGCCCGCAAATGCATCATATCTGTTGAACTGTGTTGGTATACAGTCACATTTCACAACATTGTGCACTTTCACTGCTCAGGAGGGTAAATGAAGAGTGTAAACACTACCAATCCATGACCTCTGTGCTGAGGCCACCAGCATGTGACAGAATGCTCTGTACATGCAATCTTTTAAAACAATAGACACAATACATATTCATGTACAAACCATAAACACTATGGACCTCATTACGACCCTGGCGGTAGGGGTTTAACGGGGCCGCTAGAGCTGCCGGTCCCATTAAACCCCTACCGCCTCATTACGAGGTCCGCTCGCGGGACCCGGTAAGGACGCCTGGTGAAACCAGGCGTCCTTAGCGGGTCCCGCGAGCGGCCCAACATGCTAACAATGGGCCCGTCACTAACAGGCCCGTTGTTAGCATGCTACCCATTTCCCACATTCCCCTATGGGGGCTCAAATGGGAATGGGGATGTACCGGGTCCGGGTTCCCAAGGTCGTAATGGCCCGGTAATTCCCCATTGAGGGAACCCGGATGCGGTACCCGGAATGGGGTTAGCCATGCCGCAAATAACGGCATGGCTACCTCCATTCTTGTAATGAGGCCTTATCTATTGAAGTACGGGCCTGTTGCCTTTTCCAATGTTTGCTTTATGTATTGTTTATCGTTTTGTTGTATGCCACTAAATCTGATCAATGGCATAGTCCAAAATTTGTTGCAAGACAAGCATGTTCTATTTACCCTTCACCTGTGCAATGTGGTGAAAATGATTTGAAGATTAACATCGTAAAATTGATCCATTAGTACACCGTGAGAGGAACACATACAATCAGGATGCTCAGAACACGGGTATTATTTACTATCTCAAGCCAGACATTCTCTGGGGAACTAATTTCCTGCTCCACGTAACAGAATCAGCGGCATAAAAGACTTGCGTAGGCTTCTACGCTGCTGATTCCCAACACGCCCCATTTTCATTCATTGTATGATGGAGAGGAGGGGAGGAACAAAACTTGTATTTCTACCGCCTCCCTTCCTTTCCTCCATACAAATGCAGAAGAATGTGTGCCAGCATGCATTTTCATGACCGTCCAAATGCTGGGGATCCCTATATAGTCTGCCACCTTTATCCTCCAGCATAAAGCAGGCACACTAGCGTGGTGGGCAGCATTTACAATGTAACACTGCCTATGCGCATGGCAGGAAGAATTTACAATTACAATTAAAAGCTGCATGGCATAGCATGGCATGGTAGGCAGTGTTTACTCATTTGCACAGTGCAGTGCAAATGTTCAGGGCAAAAGGTGGCATATACGTGTGACTTGCACATTTGCACTCCGCCGTGCCAACAAATTCAGCTCTGGAGCAAAGTGCGCTAACATTAGGGGTGACAATTGATAACTGTACATTATTAATTTTTTTTCCAAAAGCCAGCTGGTATCTTAAAGGAAAGTATATGGGTGCTGCTATCAGCAAGTCACTTGCATATGTTCTCTGCTGAATACAATGCCCCCCTGAGAAGTAGCCATGTTTCCTAACAGTTACAGCTAAAACAAATAAATGGTACACATAAGAAAGTATACATAGGTGTCTATTTTTTTTTGTCAGAGATTCAGTTATACATCTTAAGGACCAACCGACCCAACTTGGTGGAAACCACTAATACGTTTTAAGGCACAGAGCATTTTATGAATGTGGGATCTAATAGCAGACCTATCTTTCATGCATAATCCAATGTTATGTGGTTCTGACCTTTCGAAAATACATTTCAGGATTCTGCTCGCAAATGGCAAATCGTCACACCTACACTAGGATCCATATTGGCATTGTTTTTCAGAAGTTTGAGATCCACCTTAAATGACTTTAAATGTTGAAATATTCCAGACCTTCTGGCCACGGGATCAGGAAGAACTATCCAATATTTTGAAGACCAGCACACTTCTCAATGCTGGTTGACCTGTTCTTGTGCTTTCACTTATGCTGGTTGACCTGTTCTTGTGCTTTCACTTTCCCACTGAGCTCTACTCTGCATATTCTCAACTCACTACAACTCAACAACTTTCAGAGATCCTTAAAGTGTTAGTAACATAAACCATGATATCCAATTGAAAAAACTGCAATAACACCTGCTATAAGCCGTGGTATGTTCCATTCAAAATGGGGTTGACCTAGCCTTGGGTGACTTGTCCTATTATGTTCAACTTGAGATGTCACGTTATCATCACACTTACTCCATATAGGTAGATACACACCAAATAAGAATGCACTTTTTTATAATTCTACCTGAACTCTCTTCTGGCTGGGGTTTCCTGACTTTACCCCACAGGTGTTTATCATAATCGTATCAACACCCACAAATGTTGTTCAAATGTCCCTCCTCTTTTCTCTTAGCAGTGCCAATGCAATCACTGGGGAAACTAGGTGGCTGCCTATGGTGCTGCCTCGAGGGGGGTTCCAAAGAGCGTGTTTCCCCTCTGCTGACATGAATTACAAGAGATGCAAACCAATTTGAATTAATGTAGCTACACAATGTCAATCTACAATTAGCGGGATCACTGCCGCAAATCACATTGCTCACTTTTCTAGTTGTGTCTACCATGACAGTGGAAGCAGGGCCAACGCCTACTACAACATTGTGTTGAGCAACACAGAACATCATCACAGTGCCTAAGCAGGAAGAAATGTTGATAAAACAACGCGGTCAGGTCCAGGGCACTCACACCAGAAAAGTCAAGATTCATGGTAGAACTATCCTGGAACCTCTGCCAGCAGAGAATAGGCTAAGCAAAGTACAACTCACAGGTAGGAGCCGGAGGGAGATGGGGTGGGTGTAGGGGCCTTATGCAAGTTCAGAAAAAATAGGAAGTGCCTTATCCACATAATCTCAGAATAGGTCAAAGTGCGTTGTGCTGGCAGCACAGTTACATGAAAACATTGTCATTAGCATGAACAATCTGATAGACATACATTTTTAAGTAATGTAAAGAAGGGCAAACTCTGAGTACTGACCCCACAATTGACCTGTTGTAGCTTTTGCTCTCAAGTGGAAGTAATTCATATTTATACATGTAGCTTTAAAACATGAATAATAGATTGTTTTGGGCACACACGCTATTTGAATGTTGAATATCTTTATACGAGTGGAAAAGCCTGTGTACATGGGCTAATGTGCGTAAAGGAAGAAACTTTCAGAGTGTAAACAACTGATTTTCCTGGTATTAGGCCATGTGCAGTAGCTTCACTTTGAATGTAATCTGTTCATCCTGTATATTTTTAAATCCGAATGTTTGCTTGATTTAGACAGATACAGTTGAGTCTGTTAGCCTCAGTCTTGACATAAGCATTGACATGAAATCACCAAGGAAGGGATTGAATTAGACCCGAATTGAAATCCTGTAACAGTAGTATTTCTTTTGACTAACTCTTATCCTTGGGTTGGTGGGTGGTCGTCTTTGTACATTACTGATTAATGTTGTCCTGCAGTTAAGAGCAATGTAGGGACCCTAACTTTGGTCCCCATATGGGAATAATATAGGATAGACCAATGGTTCAAGATTAGGGTCCAAGACACTTATACGTTTTTTTTTTGTTTGATCTGTAAAGCAGCAATGAATAAGAAGGTTGTGTTCATGGGGAGGTTCACCATCTGAATTTTGGAATATAACAGTCACCTCATTAACTTCTGGAATCAGATGTTCAGTCCTGAAGAATTACCATAGAAACTTTTGATGATTGAACTCCATTTAAGACGGCTTCATGGATGTATTGTTGCTCCACCTCAAACAGCATCATACATGTTTCAGCAGAAGGGTTACACTGAGACATATAAACTTAACTCCCTCAAAAGATCAACGTGACACCCTGAATTTACATGTAGCACTGCTCTTTGGTTCCCAGCTTCCTCTGGATAAAAAATGTACAGCCATGCAAATTTGTGGGGATCACCGTTTTCAGGATGCAAGGCACCAGATCAGTGATACATTTGGCAATTTATTCTAAAGCAATATGGTCCGTATCCTGAAGGTGGTTCAATGTTTGCTCCCATTGATGCAAAATCCAATGCACTATTGATATAATGGATATTATCCTTAAAATGTGTTGAATATGTGTGATGTTCAGTCATTAGTTGTTGGATCAGTGGTGAAGCTTGTATGTCATCTAGTTGGATTTTGCATTCATTGCAACGTTTATTAAAGAGCTTATTGCTTGTTTGTTCCTGTGGAAAATGCTTTCCCATGAAGAAGATACACAACATTTTAAGTTGATCACAGGTGTGCATGTGGACATTCTCTTCATTAAATTCCAAACCGTTGCCCATCATTACTTTTGCTAACTTTCCATTGAGCAGCGCTTTCTTGATCAGTTATGTTGGCGAGACCATTTTTGTTGCGTTCACAATTGTTTTCCCTTTCAAAGGCTCTTTCTGCATCTGTCATATTTATTGTACAGTCTGTAGACCGTGATCGTTACATGGCCCATTGGAGAGCTATTTCCTGAGCTGTCATATTGGCCCTATTTTTTCATTTTCTTTCAGTATTGTTTTCACATTGACTTGCCCTTTGTTGCTCAGTCATGTTTGTCCGACATATACGTTGTGCCTCATTTCTTCAGCGTTTAACGTTTTCTGCATCTATATGTGATAACATTCTCTTTGGAGGCATTGTGGATGAGTGATATACTGAACATACTTGTATTTACAGACAGCTCTCTGTATGGGGAACAAAGTAATTTATTTTGTTAGTGAAATAGCGCTTAATCAAATGAATTGGTCTTCATAAGTTTTTTTAGATGTATATATTTACTTTATCTATACAACTTGAAGTATGCTGTCAAAGTGCTATCCCTGTCTTGGGCCTTTTCTGCAGATAATTGTATGTCATTATTGTTGAAATACACATACACATTTTGGGTGTCTGGAAGATGAACTTGAAGTCTTATTGTTGTATGTGAAAGGCAACAGCCCCCTCTAGTGGTGGTAACAAGAAAAGTGGGTGCATGAAGGCTTCAGCCAAACATACATCTGTTGTTTTATTATATATGTATGATCTGGGTGAATTCACAGCTGCAATCATTATCTAGCATTTCGTGGAAAGTTAACAAGATGTCCAATTCATTTGCAATTTTCTGACCTTGCTTTCAAATCAATACTGAACCATATTGATAAGGTTTTGCTGTCCTTAATTATTTATGTCCAGTGGAGATTATAAATCCAAGATAAGCATGCTGGCTGAGAATATGTTCATGTTAGGGGTACATGCATAGTACTAAACCTGTCAATGTTATATGTGGGTCTTCTAGTGTTAAAATACTGGTCAAACTTTAAACTTGCTGTGAAAGGTATTAAATAATAAGGAACGATAGGGAAACAGGCAAAGGAGGTGGAGTAGCCTTCATTGCCAAAAGATCCCTAGGCCTCAGAGCTAGCCCGTCAGCCAGCATTCAGTCTTCTGAACTCCTAACAATTAAGAGCCCACTTTCATCATCAGAAACAATTGTCATGCACCTTATCTACAGGCCACCAGGCCACATCTCCTCATTCGAGGAAGATATTTCTGAGCTCCTAACTAACAACACCAAATTAGGATCTCAAATCATCCTGCTTGGGGACTTCAAAAATAGGCCTCAGTGATCCTAATGACGCTAATGCTCTATCTCTAGAAAACACAATCTCCCAACTTGGTCTCAAACACAGGGTCACAGCCCCAACGCACAATAAAGACAGAACCCTGGATTGGTTGGCTGACTATAACTGCGCCACCACCATCCTTAATAAATAACCCACTGCTTGGTCTGACCACGATGTCATCTCCTTCTCCATCCAAGGAAGTGCGCATTCCAACACTACTCCGACCACCGTCCCGCAAACCCTCACCAGGAATAACCGCAACATAATGTTGGAAAATCTTTGCCCACTAATCCACAATATCCTTGCCCCTGCAAACTACACAGACCTAGATGCAAATAAACTAATCGATCTCTATAATAAAATGCTTGAAGCAGCAGTAGACAACATTGCTCCCATCAAACTCACCAAAGCTAAACCGGCAGCCCACCGCAACAAATGGTTCACCCCTGAATTGAAAATCCTTCGGAATGCCAAACGAGCGGTGGAATCTGCTTGAAGAAAAACACCCAGCTCATCCAACAAAGCACTCTTCACTGCAGCTGCTGCCACCTATAAAACTGCTATCCTCACCGCCAAAAAAGAGACCTATGACAAATCTAGAACAAAAGAGCTTTTCAATATCTTGAGAATTTGAATTACTGTCTACACCAGTCTACAAGCGTTGAATCCTGTGTGAAAGATGCAGATTGGTGTGAAAAAATCCAAAAAGCTCTCGCTGACAAAATTTCCCTGCTCCAATCTAGAATTGAGCAAAAAAAAGAACTGCTTGGCTAAAAACGCCAAGTCTCCTCCACCTCCTACCAATAAGACCCGCACCTGCCCTCCCTTCTCCTTTGCTCCATTCTTCGCCAAAGAAGTAGAAAACATCATTAAAGGCCTCAAGCTGTCCAGGTGGCAAGGGAATCTTGGCCCAACCACCATCATTCAAGAAGGTGCCAACGAACTATCCCCCTTCATAACAGCCTTGATCAATTCCTCCTTCGAAACAAGCTCAGTACCCAACCGCCTCAAGGAGGCTTGGGTCATGCCCCTCCTAAAAAAACGAACTTAGACCCCAACAACACCACCAACTATAGGCCCATCCCCACTGTCCCCTACATCCTAAAGATCTTAGACAGAGTGGCTTATCTACAAATCCAGAAACATCTGGAAGATAACAACCTTCTGGGCCTCAGACAATCGGGCTTTAGGCCAAGGCACGGAACGTAAACAGCCCTTCTGGACCTAAAAATCCAGATGGATGAATCAAAGGACAATGTAAAACTAGCCATAATCCTGCTGCTTGACCTCTTGGCAGCTTTCGACCTCGTCGACCACTGAACACCTAGCGTCAGCAGCTGCCTCCTCTAGCGAGGCGACCACATGGGTACAATACTTCCTCTCTAACCGCACCGCTAGGGTCTTCTCACCCTCAGCATCAGCTCACCCTATCCCCATCCACTGTGGCGTCCCTCAAAGTTTGTGCGTATCACCAACCTTATACAATATCTTCACAAAGCTCCTGTTCGACCGCCTTTGACAACCTGGGTGTTACATACACAAACTATGCTGACGATACCCAGGTTCTCATTGCTACGAAGAGGACTGCAAATTGATTACCAACCCTTACTTGGAGATCCAGGTCGTGGATGGCTGAACACGGCTTATGCCTCAACGATGAGAAAATGTAGCTTCTTCTCATCGATCCCAACCATGACTAAACAGAACTTGACATGTGTTACTCTTACGTCAATATAGATGGAAACTTGATCAAAGTGGCCAAAGAAATCAAAACGTTAGGGGTTAACTTGGATTCCACACTCTCCCTCAAAAAACGCCACAGCATCTTCCAGAGCCTACACAAACAAGCTCATAAATGCGTTTAAGTCATTCCTTTCGCCCAAAAGCTGCATCACCTTAGCCAGAGCAACCTGAACAAACTCCAGGTTCTGCAGAATAATGCCCTCAGAGCTGCACTGAGCATCCTGTGGCACTCCCACATCTCCAGCTTTAGACAGGATGCCCTAAAAAAAGTGGGTGGTTCTAGCTTCCCGGTCCCAGCAGCCAAACAATGGAATGCTATTCCCCTTAACCTCGGAATGGAATCATCGTTCTGGACCTTCAGAGCTAAAACCAAGTCCTGGCTTGGTAACACAAATTGCTCAACTGTTTGACGAATCACTGTCTCTCACCTGTACGGTACTTCACCTTGTTTCAATTCTGCGACTATCATGTAACCTGGTCACTTGCACTTATTGTTATTTTCCTGTATAATATGAAAATGCATGTAACTTGTTGAACTCGCTCTAAGTCTCTGGCACCCAGTAACCTCAGGGTTCGGTGCGCGGTATAAATAAGGAAACTGAACTAAAGGAACTGAACAATTTGTAAGGTCATACTAGCAATTTGATGGAAAAAATGTCTGACCTTCAAAATTGATGGCACGGAAAAGCAGGGCCAGCACAACTAATAATACACTGAGGGTGCGATTGAAAATAGATGACACTGCTGGCACTTTGCCTGCAGTGCACTTGCACTCCAAAGGGTAACATATGCTCCAGCCAAGCTACACTGCCATGCAGTCTTAAAACGTTCTCCCTGGCTGTCCCCTCCCAGGTCCTTTTCAAAGCCTGAGATTGGCAAGTGGGCATCCTGGGTAGACTTGAAGTGAAAACATTTTGCAATGGGTAATGGTTGCATGTGTGTGTTGTGCAGGCCAGCCACAGCTGCCCTTACCACCCTTCTATTTCACCTCACCCATCCACCCATAACCAAGTAAGTCTGGTAATGAGTTTTTGATGCAACAGAGTGCAGTAAGCAGGCAAGTTTGCACAGTACACCCCCTGTACCTGCCCCACTCCCCAGCCAGCACACAGTCATTTATAGGAGCTGCTGATTGAGTTAAAGGGTCATACATAGGAGGAGCTATCAACATGCATGGGAGCTCGCAAGCTGCATGGTCCACATGCTGTACCTGTTCTTCGTAAGCAGAACTTACATTGTCACAGCCTATGCTGTGCAAGGTGTCTTTTGAGTGAGCTTACCCTGGCTCTGACCATGTTGCACCTCTACTAGTTTAGGACTGAAACCTTCACTGGCCTTGCACATGCTGTACCTACACCAGTGAGTGAGGGAAGCTTGCACTGATCCTGTTTGTACCAGAAATGTACCAATATGAGTGACATGCACAGGCCCTTGCTATCAGTTGCTCTGCTAATGCTGCGCTTGTGCATATTTGTGAGGGAAACGTACACTGGCCCTGCCATGCCGGGCAAGTACCTGTCTGCCCTGCCCATGTTGCACCCGTTCGGGAAGCTTGCAGTGACCCTAAACACACTGTGTCTGTATTTGAGGGACGCTTGTCTGACCCTACCCATGCTGTCCATGTTCCCATTTGTAAACATGTAATAGACATATCCATTCTGTGCGTGTACCCACTTGTGATGTTAATATGCACTGGCCTGTCCACTCTATATCTGTATTTTTCGTGAGGGACGCTTGCATTGGCTTTTTGTGAGGCAACTTCCACTTGACCATCCTGAACCGTTTGTGAGAGAGGTTTGCTCTTGTTGTACAAATGCTGTATTTGTTTGAGATGGAATGTTGCACTAGCCCTTTCCAAGCTGTATGTATGCTTGGTTGTTGGGGAAGCTTGTGGTGACCCAACACATGTAGTACCAGTTTCTGGAAAGCATCCACTGGTCCTTCCCATACAGTACCTGATGGATGTTCAAGAAAACTTCCAATACCCTGGTATATGATGTACCTTTTCTGAGGAAAGCCTGTACTGGTCTTGCCGATGCTGTGCCTGAACATGTTCTGTTTGTGAATGAAGCCTGTCCTGGTCCTATGCATATAGTAACTTTATGTGCTGTATTTGTAAGGAAGTCTAGTACTTTTGAAAACTTTGCAGCACTGCTGCCTAGTCTGTGACTTATGGGTGCCTGTGAGGGAATCTGGACCTGCTGCTTCACATGATGTACCTTTGTTTGGTGTGTGATCACTGTTGCTGCCCATATGTCCAGTGTGTGATGTACACTTTCAATTCTGCTCCAGGTGTGGTTCTTGTTTTTTGTGTGATCATAACTTGCTCTGATACCCATATTTATCTTCCCTGTGTGTCAAGAAAGGTTCTACTTCTGCTGCATTTGTTGTCCTGTCCTTTCTGCGGGCAAATAACATTTGCACTGTTTGTGCCAGTACTGTGCCTGTTAGTGGCATGCAGCACAGTGGATCCCTACGGGTCTGCGTAATTTATGCTAGTGCATAAAGCAGACAGACTCCATAGGAATCTCCAGCATTTGCGCTTGCATGACAGTCCATGCCAGCACTAATGCAGGAGCACTTGTATGACGGAGAGGAAGGGAGGCAGTGGAATTGCAAGTTGCGTCCCGCTCTCTGCCATACAAATGAATGAAAATGGGGTGTGACGTAATAAACATGCGTAAAAGCCTTGCATGAGCCTCTCAAAAGTTTCTTACATTGAAGAAGCAGTGTGGCATATTTTTAAGAAACACAATTAATAACATCACACAGCATGCAGGTTAGTACCAGGGCACCTTCCTTGGGCAGTTTGTGAGAAATGGGACACTTTAAAGAACACTGGGCCATTAAAATGAGTTAAAACTCCCAGCTTCACATCACACTAAAGCCCTTATTTGGAAAACCTGGATTTCACCACTTTTTCACTCCATCTCATGGCGACCTGGCCGGGAGTCAGGGCAACTGCCCTGTTTTTGTATCCAGCTCTAATGGTAGCCCAATGGCGTCCATCAGCCTAGTTAAAGAATGCTCATCACATGGATTTCCTGAAACAGCAGGTGGTGCTTACCACCTGCTTATGGATGGCCGGGGGTGGCTCACTCCTGTTATACTCTGCATCTCTGAGACACCAAAGGATCCATCCGCTCGCCTGCAAATGCAGTTGAGCAAAGGGTTGTTTTCTGCCATCCATGAGATCTGGAAAGAGGATGAGAGGGGGCTATCACCAAACAGAGCTAGCACTGGTGAAACTGCTGATAGCCAAAGCCACTAACACCCTCTCACATTTAGTGACTGGAGCTGTGGTTTCTGACATTCTTTTTAGTGGATGCTTAATGGATGCAGGTGGAGGTAGGGCAGAGACACATATTTGGCAAGCAATGCCGGTGGTAGTTCCACCTCTAAATCGGGAATGCTAACCAGAGAGCCAGCGGGTTGGTGGAAGGAAGCAATTGCCTCCTTCTAACAACCATTAAATAGACGCCTACTGTATGTAAATACAGTGACTCACAAAAGCCCAAAACACTGCCTCACAGAGCCATACTCGTGTGGGTGCGGGGGCTGGACGTGTGGCAAGTTGGTGTATTAGGGTCATTATTCAATGATACTGGTATCATAGCTTTTTTGTGCTTATGCCTATTTGTATTGCTACTCCTTCCTGATTTGGCCACAGTTTCTAATCCAGCCTGTATGTTATATGTTGTGTATGCAAGAGAAAGTGATTTAATTTTACCTTGTTATGAAATGGTCTAAAACATGATGGCAAAACTGCAGCATGTGAACATGGCGGGCAATACATGCATGTGAAGAGTTGAGGAACATCTGGGAAGAGGGGACTGTATAGTCAGGACACATGGGTTTGGTAGCAGGGGCGGCAAAACTATCTTTCGTCTAGGATGCCGAAAATACTTGCACAGACCCTGCTTCTTAGACCCTCTTAATTCTCCATTTTCACTCCCTTGCCTTAATTGCATCACGTCTTGCGGCCTATTCATAATTCACATCTTCCAATCCCCCTCTCACTCTATTCTTCACTTATATTTTTTTAAGTTAGTTGCAAACAATTGGTAAGCTTCCCCTCATCAGTCTTTAATGTTATGCTTAAAATATATGTTCCTTCCTCTGACTATAATTCTCCTCAAGGAGCCAGACATAACAAACCTTCTTGAAATTAGGAATTCATGCACACATTTCCTTTGAAATGAACTGAAAAGAAAAGAAGGGTGAAATCAGGTGATATGCTCTGAAAATAGCAGACCTGTGTATTTTGATGTGAGTGTTAAAACCTGCTTAATCCAATCACTGGAAACCTGGTAGACATGACACTTTTCTAAATCTGTGAAATTGGCTTCTGCTCACGCATCCCACTAAAAGAAATGGATTTTGGCAGATATGTACTGCAGCAAGTTAAACTTCCCATGAAGCTAAATTGATCTTGGACAAGCTGTTTCTGTTGGATCACAAGTTTGGTTTACATGTCTTACACCAGCTGGTATTACACAATAGAAATCACGTTGAAATATGATGAGCCATAGTCAGACATTTTCAAACATGGAAAAGGGCTTTAACCTATTAGTTTTACAGAATAATGTGACATATCATAATGTATGGGTTCAGTGTGTCTGTTTTCTGTGGCTTGCATACTAGATGAGATTATCAAAAACAAAAATGCGGTTTCCCAATACTAATGCATCACACCAGTGAATACAGGACATTCTTTTTCACTCCTGGAATATCATGTCAGAGTATAAGAATTTCTCAGTCTCATAAAACATAAGCGAAGTGGAAGACGGCCGGATAACATTATTTCTCTTCATGGAATAGCGCTTCACCCAGCAGCAATCCTGCCACTGTAATAGGCTAGCTGGTGAGTGTGGCACATAGTGGGTGTTGGGCTGTGCTCTGTAGTGGGTCTCTCACAATGACTGACCTGTTGCTGATGGAATTGATGCTAATGTTCTGTCACAGAGACAGCAGACACTGAGTGGCCATGAGACAGGGAGGGAGAGCTGAAGTGTTACTGAATTACTGAATTACAGTAGTTCACTTTACCAGAATCAGAACAGTCTTGTAATTCCAGTTAAATGCTGAGATGCAAATGATACAGCCCAGTTGTTAAACCCATATCTGTTCCTTTGTAGCAGAGAGGTATGATAAATTGGGACAGCAGCCTTTTGGGAGCGATGAAGAAGACTCGTGATTACTGTTCAGGACAGTGATACAAATACAGTTGGTAGTCGTTTACAATCGCTACAATGTGGAGTTCATTATTCTTCACTGGGACGTTCTGTTACACATTGTTATGTTGGTCTAACTAGACATGAAGAATACAAATGTGAGTCATAGATGCATCCTATGCCAGAGAGATGCGGAATCTATGCTACTCTCCCTGACCAATAAGTCGTCGGCAGAAACCTGGCCCCTTGTAAGGGTGCTAAACCAGTCCCAAAAGTCTCTGCAGGCGAATTGTGTACCTGAATCGGTTTGGTCTACTTTATTTGGCTCCTTGTTTGCCTCGCCCTTGATATTGAAAAACAACAGTTAACAACAACTCTCTCTTGGACCTTGCCATATGATCATGAAGATCTGATCATCATAATTAAATGTTTGAGTTCTTTGCAAGCCCCAGGACCTGATGGTCTATCTTACATCATTCTAAGAGAAAATCCTGAGCAATTGGCATCAATGCTTGACCTGGTCCTTACTAACATTCTCCTAACTAAAGTCACACCACTATCATGGAAGACGGCACATATTATTCCGATATTCAAAAATGGTAGCCACACAGATCCAAACAACTACAGGCCAATAGCACTACTAGACGTGCTAGGAAAATGTACTCAACCTTACTCCCGAAAAGGCTATCTATGGGGGCCCAGACCAATGACCTGAATAACCACTTTTAGGCAGGCTTTGTCAAAGGCCCAGGAATAGTGCAGCTGGCACTCCTGATCAATCTACTGAAAGGCAAAACCACTTAAAACAACACTAAACTCCATCTTGCATTCGTGGATTTCACCAAGGCCTTTCATAGCCTGAATAGGTAACTTCTTTGGGAGAGAATAGTGGAGAAACACAGTCCACCCGACTTGTTGGAACAAATACAAGGTCATTACACAAACACCAACATACAAATTCGCCTATCCATGAAAGGCGACTTAACTGAAGAAATTCGAGGAGTAAAGCAGGGCTGTGCTCTGGCACCCGCATTGTATAACTTTACAATTTGGGGGACTTTATGAAAGTCTGCAGATGTTTTCACCTAAGCTGGGAGATGTGAGAATAATCCAGCTACTATATGCGGATGAGCTTGTATTACTAGATCACACTGCCGTAGGGCTACAAAGGCAATTAAACCGCGTACAGGAATACGCAGAGGTAAACAACAATATCAATAAAACTAATATGCTTACGTTGAAAAAAGGCTGCATAGTGCGTAAAAAAGCCACAAACTGGTTTCTTTACCGTTTAGAAATTGAAGTGACATGCTTTAAATACCTGGGGATCTGGATCACAAGTAGTCCTACCAACACTCATTTCTTCGTAAACCAAAAATTGAAAGCCAGCATGCTTGCTTGTCAGGCGAGTATACTGATTAAAAAGTACTGCAAATTTAAACTCAAGCCTCTTATTGACTTCTATGTTATGAAAGTAGCTCCGGTCTCAACCTACGGCTCCGAGGCCTTTGTGGCTCTACCAGCTAAACTATAGGCCCCTTTGGAAGGATATTGTTTGGAAGAAAGTGCTCGAGCTTTCATGACCAGTCCCTATTCAGGTGGTACAGAAAGAGCTAGGCCTGTGCTCTATGAAATCTGCGGCACATTGGAAATCACTAAGCCTGCTCTGAAAGTGCATTGACCCTAATCCCCCAAACATGATAAAAGTGATCAATAACAAATGCTTGAAGGGGGCCAACAAATATCTAAATGACTGGAGTTATAAGTGCATCAACCTCCTAAATGAGATAAACTGTTCGATGGAAGAGCTCCTGTTAAACACGGATAGGGATACAGACTATGGACGATGTTGCTAAACTAAAAATACATAAGCAATTAGCGACAGAACCAAGGAAACAAGGTGACCTACAACCTTACCTTCATAAAAGTCCAATCCCTAAAATACAGACAGCCTTCATGAGGATCCGATTTAATCTATGCAGATCGAATGAAATTATTGTAGCCAGATCACAAGGAGCTGTAATAATGCCTGGGTGTAAGTTTTATAAAAAAGTGCAACTCAAAGAAACTCTCTGTCATCTCTTCACTTCCTGATTGGCTTTTTTCTCGAAGCGTACAGAATAGATTGGCTGTTTCGTGGAGAAATTTAGATCTTTGTCGGCAGAAGATTGGTGGCACCGACTAATAGGAGGAACGCACATGTCAATGTTAATTGTGTTGGTTCAATTTTATTGGAACATTCTAGAACCAGTGTTATAAAAGCTGTTGAAGTCTCATTTAAGGACTAAAAAGTTTTTTTTTGTTAAATTAATTTAATTACGAGAGACTGGGAAAGTGTTATTTTTGCTAAAATGTTTTACTCAAACATAAATATGCAAATAAATGAATGTTTAAAAACTATTTGCATGTCTCCATTTATTGGTGGCATAGCAGATTACTTTCATGACAAGGTCAGCTAGAAGATTGTAAATGCCTTTCTTGGCTAAATTATCCTCTGGATCTACTGCATCATCAAGAAAGGTTTTGTCATGTTGAATTCAGACATGCTGGAACATTGTTTTTTGGTGGTGTCAGCGAATGTGGTGAGGAATGGGCTGATCCTCTTCCGCTGAAGTCATGATATAGTCATTAGAGTCATAATTAATGCCATGGTGCTTTTAGTCCGACCCCTTTATGCCTTTGTGCTTGTTCAAAAACAGCTTATGTTTTTTTGTGCCTGCTAAAGATGATCAATGTGTTAGTGAGGAAATTAATATTTTGTTGGAATCTTTCTTAAATAACTAGTATTGCCAGATTTTGGTGAAGCTGGAAATAATTGGCATAAGGCTAGAATGGCTCTACAGGAACAGAGATTCAAGCAGTGCCATTCTCTCCTTTTTCAGACGATTCAATAAGTGTTGAGGCCCTGAACAGTTGACCAGTTTGTTGACACTACTAATGATTTTCTATGCTTTTCAACTAACGGAGATTGCATAAAACGTCACTGGTGAGAGCTCGCAGATTATAGTTAAGGCTGTCCAACTATTCTTGTTGACTCCATGAGTTCTGTCATTGATTCTTCAACAAAAAGTGCCATTGTGTCTAGTGGTGATGAGGTGGAATTCATCTTTTCTTTATGTTTTGACTCTACTTCCTCTCCCTTTACAGTGAGAGGCAACATATGATAATTGGCTCTATTATACAAGAAAATAAAGACATATACAAATCTTAACATTACAATGTATATGTTGGGAAATTAGACTGGAATTGTTAATTTGAATGTGCTCATATTTTCGGAACTTTATGTAGACGAGAATGGGTGATATAGTTGTACCTGTACACATGTAGCACTGGGGAAAATATACACGTGTTGCATTTGCAGAGGCTTCAGCGTAATTGTGCATGTGCACATATACTGCCTGTTGCCTAAAATGTTCATATTGTAAACATGTTGTGTAAACACAAACTTAAATCAGATTGAAACATTTAAAATCTAACAAAAAGTAGCAACTGATTTTTGAACAAGTAAAATAGTGAAATATTTTGGAAGAGGTCCACTACAAACTCAAAACAGCACCCAGTTCCAAATACATTTCTTGAGTTGTCCTTATGTAAGGGCGGGTGACTGCACTCTAGCAGTCACAGTCTTATATGAGGCTCAAAATCCATCCTCGCCTACACGTCCTTGGTTGCCTCCTCAGTCTGCTCTGATGGAATGTGCTCTTTTTCAGTTCTAATCGTTCAAAGGCTTGCACATTCCAATGATTCCCTGGATCACAGGCTTTTTATTACCAGGCCAGAAAACATTCCTGGATTGACATGTGCCATCAGTAATGGCAGCTAAGATCATAATGAATTCTTGTGGATTCTCCATGTGTTTTGTACATCTGAAAACTAGGATGATACAAACAGGGATTTAAGCATCTACTGCATTAAAATGAGGTGTAATGTTATGTTAGGTGAAGTTATTGGTAGGGCTGGGTGCAATTTTTGAATTCTGTTCCGCTAGCCACGGAATAGAATTCTGTAAGATTTTGATCAGTTTCGCTGCAATTCGCCATTCCGCCACTGCTGCGTAATGGAAAGAGAGTGTCAAAGTTTCTCGTGACTTCTAAAAAACTTAAATGAGCCACTTGAATTTTCCTGTACCTTTGCACGAACCTGGCACGGATCGATAAGAGTGCCACAAAGTTTCTCGTGCTACTGCGTGAACCTAGTACGAATCAAAAAGAGCGGCACAAAGTCTGTCCTGTTTAAAAAAAAAAGTGCACATTTTCTTGTGCAGCAATGCAAAACTATTTGTTTTTTTTTTTATTTTGATTTAATTGTATTACAATTTTTACAAAACAGAAAGCTGTAGGTAAACTCCTGTTTACAGTTTGTGAGAGAGCCTCGACTCCGTTAATCTTTATGTGTTAGTTCCAAATCCTAATTCCCTTCGCCAAGTCTCTTGTTTGATAGTGATGATAATAATAAGTCTCTGTTCATATGTAGGATCGAGGAATCCCAACGTGGTTCTCCGTTTGAATGCGGCATACCCATCTTTACAATCTTCCCTCATTGTAAGTTCAGTGATTTGAGAAACAAGCTTACGCCTATCACGCATCTTTTATTGTTCCCATTGTTCAATAATGACCAGAGATTTTCCCGGTCTAATGTTTGATAGTACTTCAATGGGTCCATCAGGAAGCAGAATCTTTCAGTCACCAAGCCTGTGCAATCCATTATTAGATGTTTTAAAGTTTCTATGTGTTCAGTTGATTTGCAGAACCGACATAGATTCGTTTGCACTTGTTTACGAATTGCCAAGATCTCATTGGTTTTCAGTTGGTTCAATTTAAATCGTAGAAATAGGCGACTGAGATTCTTATCCGGGAATTTGTGGAGATATCCTCGAACTGCATTTAGCTTCATGGGAGCGTTCGGCAGATTGCTTGTTAATGAGTGGTCGGTTGCCAGTTCTTGTGTGTGGATCCAATCCGCTTCGAACAATTTTGCCACCGCTCTGTTTGGGTTTTGAATTAAAGTTTCCAACGGTAAGTCCAGTTCTTTCAGGAGGGCTAGATTTGCTTGTTCCCATTTCGCAAGCATCCGATTGTCTCCTTCTGTCAATTCTTTGCGGATAAGGACCAGCACTCGTGCTTCTGGGTTATTAATAACTTTACGATAGAGCATCATTGATGCTCTCATCTTGACTGCCAGGAGTGATGAAATACAGAGTTCCCTCCTTATTAATGCCATGGGGGTTGATGACGCTAAACCCAGGACACTTCGCCAGAAGTAGCCTTCGTATTTCACCCAAATTGAGTTCGGGATCGAAGGCATAGCATCTGTGCCGTATATCAATGCTGGTACCACCTTAGCCTTATAGAACCTCAGAGTGGGGATTAACGAGTAGCGGCCATGCCTTCTATCCACTGCCTTTGCTTGGGCTGTAAGGTTCTTCAATTTTGTCCAAAGTGCATTTAGCATGGTCTTTTCATTTTTCTCGTTGCTAATTGTGATTCCCAGGTATTTGAAAGCATGTACTGTTTCCAGTTTCCTGCCTTCACAGTGCCAGGAACATTTTAGGATCTTTTTAGATGGTTTCCCCAGGACAAGTACTTTGGTTTTTTCATTGTTTAACCGCAGATTGTTTTTTGACATATATACTACCAAGTTGTCTAACTGACGCTGAAGACCAATGGGCGTCATATCCATCAGGATAATATCGTCAGCGTATAGTAGACGGTTGATCTTCTCTCCGCCCAGTTCTGGTGGGAAATGTCTGATTGCCAGACTTGATTCCCCATAGTCTGCGATATATGCATTGTATAGAGAGGGTGCCAGAGGGCAGCCCTGTTTCACTCCTCTAGCTGTCGCAATCTTTTCAGATAAAATTCCTTCGGCACTGAGCCGAACTTGGATAGAGGTTCCTTGATGCAGGGCCTTTATAGGGTCTAAAGTTGAGGCCGGGCACCCTTTTGCCTCTAATTTCGACCAAAGACGTTGTCTATTGACCTGGTCAAATGCTTGTACCAGGTCAATGAATACGACGAAGATCGGCAGGTCTCCTTGTAGCGCTTTCGCTTTCAGGGCGCTCATGAGCAGGATATTTGTGGTTGTCCCTGAATTCCTAACAAAGCCGTTCTGGAAAGGGTCCATAGATTTAGAGGAATGAACCCATTGTTGAAAGTCATCCAATACAAATGCAAAACTATTATGGATCATGTTGCTGTGCGAAACTAGCAGAGATCATGGAAAACTGCACAAAGTTTCTCATGTTGCTGAGCAAACTTATCACGAATCGAAAATCTGCCCCAATTTTCTGATGGCACTGCACAAAACTAGCACGTTCTGGAAAAACCCACACAAAGTTTCTCGTGTTGCTCCACGAAACTAGAACAGATTAAAAAAAGGACCAGTGCAAAGTTTCTTGTCACTATAAACCCCATACACTTCACTACTCCGAAACAATGAGCAAACCACACATAGCCTCGCACAACAGCACATGACAACTGCAGACCGAAAACTCACACCTACGCTCAGCGAATGGTGTAAACCGAACTGAAGCTGCCAACAGCACATCACATACTCTTTTGCACTTTTTCCCACTCAGTCCTACAAACTTACCTTACCCTTTTGCTTCTCAGATCCGCCAGGTGACCACTCATGACAGTGCACGGTATAAATATCCTTTAACGTAACATAACTATACACAAAACTAACATAGGAACGAAATACCACGTTCCACGCGAAAACGCAGGAAACTGAATTTCAGTAATGCTGGTTTCGCGGAATGGGTGGATGCAGATTCCAGTGTGGATTCATCACTTTTTGCTTCACAGGTGAACATTTCGCTCACCCCTAGTTATTGGGATTCATACCCTACTCTGGTATATTTGCATGTTCTCTTGGCTTTATGGGCCCTTACAAAGAGCAGGCTTGGGTTTTGGTTATGGAAATTGAGGGGGAAAACCAAGACAGCGTTGCTGTGTCCACACAGGGAACATTTCTGTGCATGACTTTACTGATCTGTGTCGTCTTACATAGCAACCAAAATGAGCATATATGTGGGGACTCTTTTTTAAAAGATATGTCTGATCATTTTAGTTGATTTGGCTCTATGAATGGAAACATGTTCTCTGCTATAGATATTTTGCTGAACAATTATACTTTATAAATAAATTGTATACAACTGTAGCCTTACAATACCCCTACAGCTATAACCTGAAATATTTCAGACACAAATCACCTATAGAATGGAGACCACACTTTGAACGCACGTACCATTGTCATACTTATATGTTAAATACAGTAGAGTATGTGTCATTCATGTATGTAATATTGGTAGCAGTGCCCTTTTTGTCTTTGAAAAGACCCCTTGTCTCTTCAAGTCACCACTGCTTCATTTATTTGTTTTCTCTCATTCTTGATACGCCTAAAAAAGAAATACAAGGCATCTCCTCAGTCTCTCCATAGTGTGACACCAGGTGGAAACCATGCAGCGAAGACACATGGGGCCTCATTCCGAGTATGGCGGTAAGGGATAGCGGCCACCGGTAACGAGACCGGTGGCGGTAATCCCTTACCGCCATACTCCGAGTTCCCTTTGCGCCCTCGCCCTTAACGCCTGCTTTGAGCAGGTGTTAAAGTCGAGGGCGCAAAGGGGCCTCCAAGCCAATAACGGTGACCGTAATGAACGGTCACCGTTATTTGCATCTTCCCCATTCCCATTGAGCCCTATGGGGGCTCATTTGGGAATGGGGAAGAGCCTTGGTGAATGGGGAATTACCGCCCCGCCAACCTTGGAATGGGGCGGTAATTCCGCCATCCACCAAGGCGCTGCCGGTCCGGGTACGGCGTCAACCAAGGCGTTAATAGCGCCATTGGTTAGCGCCGTACTCGGAATGAGGCCCATGGTTGTGCCTGAGCAGAGTTCGTGCTGACATTTCATACTGCATACATGCTCATCTGCACATCCCCAAGCATCATGTTCAAAGCAGGGCTAAGAAGAATCGCCACTAGAAGCAAGAAGCCAACTGACCTGGATGTCGCTCCAACCTCCTCCAATGCCTTTTGGAATAGGACATTGGCCCTCATTACGACCCTTGCGGAAATCAACCGACCGGACCGCCATAGCGTAAATAGCGTTTCCGCCATTGCACGATGGAGCAAAGTGCAGCTCATTCCGACCCATCGGGCACGAGCACCACGCCATGGCGGAAGTGCAAAGTCCGCGATGGCGGAAATGACCCCAAAACGGCCCACACCGCCGCCGTACGGTGCCCTAGGTGCAATACCGCCACCCATCTTAGCGGACACCGCAGTGAGCGCCAACCGGAAAGTACGGTGACCGTAAATATACGGAAACGGAAGTAAAAGCATGGTCCCGGAACAGGAAACATCACGCCGTACACCTATAAAACCATAAAATCCACACAACCATAAAAAATACTACCCTGAGACACATCCCAACCCGTCATCCACCCTAGTGAAACCAAGAAAAATGGGAAAAGTAGCGAAGAAAGCGTGCGACCGCAAGCGGCAGGTCCACTTCTCCCGTGAGGAACTCACGGTGCTCACGGAGACCCTCCAGGAGAATGCTGCCGTCGTCTTCTCCACGCAAATGACCAGGACGGCACTTGCGAACAAGAAGGCCATATGGGCCCTGGTGGCACAGCGTGTAAGTGCGGTGGGGACCGCACCCCGCAACCCACAGCAATGCAGAAAGCGATGGGACGACCTGCGGATACGCGTCCGTAGCATACTTTCTGCCAACCGCAACATTGCCACAGCTACCGGGGGAGGATCGGAATCACCCATCAAGTTGACCCCCTGGGAAGAAATCTGTGCCTCCACCATTGGAATGGAGAGCATAGAGGGAGTCGGAGGGATGGAGAAAGGAGTGCAGACATCCGAAGATTCAGGTAGGTGTCCCAAATAAAACAATGCCAAAACCACAATGTCCAATCATGTGAAGTACCACGTGCCCACATAGTGCAACAGGAACACATGTCCAGGAGAACGTCCACATACATAGGCCTGATAGCACACTTTAAAACTCACATCAAATACATAAATAATTAAAAATCCTAAAAACACCCTCTACACGTGCAGCAGGCACACCCTAACTGCAGGCTGCCAAACAACTGCACCCTCACTCCACACACAAATGAAACCACCTCCAAGGCCCAGACCCAAATCACCCTCAGGTACCACCCCAATGCATGTGATACATTGCCATTCCAATTCCCACAGACCCATTAATAACGCTCGCCCTCCTTTACTCCACCACAGGGTCCGATCCAAACGACGAGCTCCAGGACACCCCTACCAGCACACCTGCAAAGAGGGCTCAAGACCAACGGCCAAAGACCCTCCACCTCAGCTGCACGGATCAAGACACGGCAGCAGCACAAATCAAGTGACAGCACACAGGAGGGAACTCCAACAGGCACCCCAGCAGCCAGCATGCCCACAACACCACCACCACAGGTCCCCCCAATGGATGCCACAGTAGGCACTGCTTCTGGTGGCAGCAGCACCATAGGTGATACTGCATTAATGGCAGCATGCTCCGACACAGAAAACGGGGATGTCGAAGTTAGATCCATCCATGACCTGTCTCAATCCCCCTGTCTGTTCCATCCCGTACACCATGAGGATACCACGCAGGGGCACCCACAAGACGACGACTGGCCATCCCCCACAAGCCCTGTGGCAAGGCAACATGAGGTGATCA
This sequence comes from Ambystoma mexicanum, assembly GCF_040938575.1. Lineage (NCBI taxonomy): Eukaryota > Metazoa > Chordata > Amphibia > Caudata > Ambystomatidae > Ambystoma > Ambystoma mexicanum. Next base: position 163,930,478 of record NC_090941.1, on the reverse strand, counting down.
GCCCCTCTGTGACACCACCGCAAATGGCCATGGCCCAGCAGAGGCAACAGTCCCTCGACCAGTTAATCGTGCAACAGCAGCAACTGGCCACGCTCCTCAAGGACCATGCCGATGAATGTGGGGGCACTAAGGCAGACATAGAAACATCAACTGAGACACTGAGGGCAGAAATGGAGAGAAGTACAGAGACACTAAGGGCACAAATGGAGAGTAGCACCGAGAGCCTGAGAGTACAAATGGAGAGTAGCACCGAGAGCCTGAGAGTACAAATGGAGAGAAGCACCGAGAGCCTGAGGGGGGAACTGCATGCGACGTCCAAAGACGTATGTGCCGAACTTGCCGCAGTGCGCCGTGTGCTCACTGAGCTCTCACAAACCCTTAGGGACATGCATGGACGTGAGCAGGCAGAGACATCATCCGTTGCAAGTTCCGTCCAGGGCAGCCCCCAACGTAGATCTGGGAGGAACCTGCGCTCCACAGGCAGGGGTGCCCCTGATACCCGCAGAGGGGGCTTGCAATAGCGACAGCCCACTGACAATGAGCATCTTTGGACACTGGTGTTCGGGGGGGAGGTAGGAGGGTGGAGGGGGTGTGTTGGGCTCACTTGGGTGGCGGGTCGATAGGGTGTTTAACATGATATCACATATGCCATAAACAATGCACGATCATGCAATGAGATGTGTGGACATTGATCTTTGTGTACGAGGCCATTATAGGCGTACAGTCCATATTGTGCATGTCCCAGACACACACAGTGCCACGAGTCCCGTGTCCATGTATCAGCCACCAGGCGTGAGTGCTAGAAGCATGCATCTATGAGATGCTGACGAATGTCACGCCCCTCCTGTGCCTCGCAGACTCCTTGAGGTGCTGCCACATCCCCACCCTCATCATGACCATCATCAGGTGCTTGCAGTTCTGCTTCAGGGGGCATGGGCACATTTCTACGTACGCACATGTTGTGGAGCATGACACATGCCATGACCATCTTTGCAACCTTCACATGGCGGTACAGGAGTGCCCCGCCAGACCTGCTGAGGCAGCGGAAACGAGTCTTCAGTAGGCCGAATGCCTGTTCTATGACTACACGGGTACGTGAGTGGGCATGGTTGTAGTCCTCCTCATGCTGGTCCCGTGGGTTCCGGACTGGTGTGAGGAGCCATCTCTTCAGTGGATACCCGGCATCACCTGTATGTGGACAGGAAAGGAATATTGAGGAATGCCATTGCTACGTACGCACCCCCCCCCTTCCTGCCAGGTCATTGCCGCATCACATACCCCACATCATCATGCATGAAATGAGACTCACCGAGTAGCCAGGATCTGTTCCCTGCGTGTCGCTCCATGTAGCGTGGTATAGTAGAGTTCCTCAAGACCATAGAATCATGGGTTGATCCAGGGAATCAGGCACAACAATGTGTAATGATCCTGTTGGAGTCACACACCATTTGTACATTCAGGGAATGAAATTGTTTTCGGTTGCGGTACTGGGCCTCCATGGCATGTGGGACGACCAATTCCACATGGGTGCAGTCGATGGCACCAATGCAACCCGGTATGCCGGCAAGTGCATGGAATCCCACTTTTGTGTTCGTAATTTCCTGCTCCGAGCGTGGTAGAGAGATGTAGTCGTCTGCGTGCTTCAGGAGGGCATCGAGCACTTGCAATAGTGTCCGTGAGAACAGTGGCTGTGATATGCCATGCAACTGTCCGACTGTGTGCTGGTAGGTGCCTGTGGCCAGGAAGTGTAGTACAGACACCACCTTCAGTAGGGGTGGGATGGCGGTTGGGCTATCTATCATGCTGACAAGGTCAGCCTGTGTCATGTCCACAATGGCGGTTATGGTGTCCCGGTCCAAACGGTAGAGGGTGTGGATCTGCTCATCAGTGAGGTTGACCGGATGTGCTCGGAGGCGTGGGATTGCGGGCTGCCTGCGTGGTGGTAGTGGCTGTGCTGGCGGCCCTTGCTGGCCCTGCCTTGCCCTCCTCCCCCTCCTGCGTCTCCGCCGTGCGGCCGGTAGTAGTTGGTGTTCGTCTTCTTCTTGAAGTTGGAGTACTTGCAGTGCTATCAGGTCCCCCAGGGCCAACATGGCTAGTCCTGCCGGTAGCATTTCGGAGTGGGTGTGGTTGTGGGAGGAGACTGGGTGTGCAATTTATGTGTTTTCAGGCTGTATGGCCTCCACCTGTGGTGATTCATTCCACCTGTGCAAGCTGCACTCCCCTTTGGGCGAGCACGTCCCGCACACAACGCTGCAATTCGACGAATGGCATCTTGCTATTGCAATCATGTATTTGTACCCGATGGCAGTGTAACATTGGTTGATATGTTCATTCGGCTATGGTCCCATTGTTTCACATACAATCTTTGCAGTCGCGAACAGACTTGTGAAGGGTCAGTGGAACGTAGTACTCGAGTAACGGTGGACCCTCATGCAGCACTGTACCGAGCTTCACCGACGGGCGGGGCGTTCCATTTGTGAGTGAAGGCAGTTGCCATTTTCACACACAGCCGCACTAGATGGATTAATTTGTGGTTTCAAGCGGCCACAGATGCCTTTTCGACGTGATGTTGCAAATGAGGAATTCGAAGGGCGGCGCTTTCGGTTTTCAGCTAGCGGCGAGGAGATGCCCACAGGTCTGACTGCAAATATAACGTTCTATTGTTCAATGTCCTTGGGACAGGGGCCATGGCGAGGATGCAATGATTGATATGAATAGTATGGGATGCGCAATAGCGACGTGGGCGATGAGGCCGGACGTTCCCAAATACATGTTACTTCACAACACTGGAATAACGGGCTGGGGCACGGTGGATTTTGCAGGCTGCATAACGCACAGACTCAATGGAAATTTCACATGTTATATGAGTATGGAAACAGGCGTTTTCATTACGGGATGAGGGTATGATGTATGGATGCATGGACAGATGATTTGATACAGAGTTTGCCATGTACAGGGCTTCTTTGAATCTATCCGCCTCCCCTGCGCTATGTGATGCAGGGCTGCCATAGTGGGGCCATCGTCTATCTGGCCTTGTTGAGCCCTCCCTGTCTCGACGCGCCTTCAGACACTTGTGTCTATGCACGTTACCAATCCCATCTGATGGATTCTGTTTTAACAGACGCAAGCACAGGTACACTCGTTTGTGATAGTGTTTTCACCTCGATATAGATAGTTATGATTCGCAAGTGGTTTTTGGGTGGTGATGATCCTTTGGAGTGGGCTAGCATGCATATGGCTGTGGATTTGGTGTGATCATTGAAGTGAGTAATTCAAATGTAGTTCTGATGGCCATACTATTCTTTTTCATTTCATTTGGTTGACAGGTATCTCCTCCCCTTTTGCCACTGCCATCTGTATGCCACTCCTGCAGATGGATTTTACTCCCGACACCTGCTGCTTCGTGTTAATCAGTGGAGCAGCATTACGATCTTATGGGACGATCGCCAATGGGCCACATGCCCTTACGCAGTACTAGTGGCTAGGAGCAACATTTCGGCCTTTCAGCTGGACTAGTGCCTCCCTATTGGGACGGCCCTGCGGTTCTAGGCGCTTCCATGTTGCCTTTTCGTACGGGAATGTAGCCCCTGTGTACCATGAAGGAACAGGGCGTCACACGAGAAGTAGCTGGTCATTTATTGCGGATGCAGCCCACGATAATGAAATATATTTTGGAGTTCATGGCCTAATGGCTGTATGGGCTTGGTGAATTTGTTGTGCATTAAATTTCTATTCTGATATGAACCGTGTAGCGTTCTTCTTTGCGAGTGATGTGGCATATTCCTATTTGGGGAGCGATGTATTGTGAGGAGATCTGCATTGAGTTCCAGCTTCGGAGTATAGTTGCGTGGTACTGTGCTGGGCGCGTTTGCCTACGGAGCCCAGTGAGGTCAGGGATAAGGGCTGCCATTATGACTGTTTTGATGATGTCATGCTCAGGGGCGGGGGATTAGCTTTTGTGTAACAGATGCCGGTCAGCCAGTTGGATTGGTGGAATGATGTGATTATCGGAATATTGCTGGTCACAGGTGCCTGTGTTTGCGTGCGTTTCTTGGTGGGAGACTGAGGTCATGTCCATTTGTATAGCTTCTGTATTCGTGCCATCTGTGCCCTGCAGCTCCCATTGGGCACTCTTGAGATTCATTTGTTCGTTGGCAGGCATGGATGACTTGTACATTTCACTGGTTGCATTGTGTGACTTCATTGCACCTACGGGGGGTTGTACAATGTGGCCAGGGAGCGGTGTACGAGCACTCAGTAGGGCCGTTTACGGTTGATTCGCGATGCCGTACTTCTCACCATGGCGGAATGGTACTTTCCGCCGTGCTTGATGGCGTTAGGTGCATGTCCGCTAGGGTCGGAATTCGCGTACCGTTGCGCCATGGTGGTAATTACGGTTTGGCATGGCGCGCGCGCGCGTGCTTGGTGCAGTTAGCGTTGGCGTTCACTACGGTGTCGCTAATGGCATCGTACTTTGCGGTGACGGGTCATGATCGCACCGAGCGCTATTCGATGGCGGTATTGCATTTCCGCCATCGTTTTTCGATTTCCGCCAGGGTCGTAATGAGGCCCATTGTCCGCTTTTGTTTTGACATCTTTAAACAATACAAATAATACACTTAATCAATACATAAAAAACACAGGTGGACAGTGCACTGACAAGGTTTATGAATTATTGGAGCCGCAATTAACATAATGGCTTAAATGAACAACGTAGATAGGTGTGTGTGCTGTGGTGGTTCTGTGTAAACCGTTCCCTCTCTAAACCCCATCACATCCAAAGCAAATTACATATTTTCCAAAATATACAACATTATCTTTAGACTCTGATGACCCATTTTGATGCCTTCTTGATGTATTTTATTCCATTTTAATTATTTGTTAATGTGCTTTTTATAACAAAAGGCAACATGGGGCGCAGCCAAATCCACAAAAACATGTGGAAACTGATCTGCGCGCATTTCATATTACTGTGTTTGATTGTGTAGCTTCTGTTACTTTTCTAACACAACGAAATGGGAAATCAAACCTTATTCTGCAAACATAATAGTATTTCTTTTCATCTTCCCAATTGACCTTTGGGTTTATGTTTGGATTGGTATGGAGTGAGGGAGCACCACTGATATGGAGATGTTAACTTCTTGCAGAGTGCCTGGTGATGATTTCGGTCTGCCAGTGATGAAAACTGTCAATAAGCCGTGATTAAGCCACAAAGCCTTCATGGCTCCTTTTGAGATGGCACCCGATGAAACAATTAAACTGCTACATTATCGCACTGTCAAACTATGGGTTTGGAGGAAAGGTGGAGCAAAAACCTACAGAAATATGCTGGAGGTGATTCTGCCACCATACCACCAAAAAACGGTACAACGTCCTTTCATCGCGGGATGTTTTTTCGCAGAGTTTTTTACCATCAATATTTTATTGAAAAAAAACCATCAAATTATTTTTGGGGGGTTAAAAATAATATATATGGGATGTGGGATTTTGGTAATAGATATAAACTGAAAGGGAATGGGGGTTGAGGGGGCAACCCCCGAAAAAAAAACATTTGATGGGTTTTTTCGATAAAAGATTCGCGGTAAAAAACCCTGCAAAAAAACATCCAGCGATGAAATGACATGGAACCCAAAAAACAACAATTTCTGTGGAATTACAGGTAGTAAAATTACTGCTGGTGGTAATTCTACTGAAATCCGCATGGAGTTCCATGGACTCCATAAATGGGGACTACCACTGCCATACCACCACTTATAAACCAGCAGTAATTCAGGCGGACCAAGTGGTGGTAACGGTCTTTGTTCTGAAGGTGACCTTACAGTTAGTTATTGGCCCTCATTACAACACCGGCGGTAACCAATGGTGCTATTAGCACCATGGACGCTGCCGGTATTGTAACGAGTCCGCCAATGGTAAATGGGTAAATACCGCCCCATTCCAAGGTTGGCGGGGCAGTAATTCCCCATTTACCATTGGCCCTTCCCCATTCCCATTTTTGCCCCATAGGGCTCAATGGGACTGGGGAAGGCGGTAATTATGGTACCGCAAATTGCAGTACCGTAATTACCTCGAAAGTCCCTTTGTGGGTCCCTACTTTAACGGCTGGTCCAAACCAGCCGTTAAGGTCGGGAGCCGAAAAGGGACCTCGTAATCAGGCGTTAAGGGTTTAACCGCGCCAACACCTTTTACGGCGCTGTCAACCCCTTTACGCCAGGTTCCTAATGAGGGCTATTGCATATTACAACTCGTAAGTTACTTCACCTGTTGCACCTTAGGTCTCTGTAATGACTAAATCCATGAGCAAATAGATGAGTGCCAAGATGTGAGAGTGTTATGGAGCTGGTTAATCTGTTACAGAAACCCAGCAATGGCTCATCACTCCTGGGTTTTTACTCACACTGTCTGTGATCTACTAGCACACCAGTGGAAAATCACACTCACAGAAGGAGCGAGTTAAACTTGTGGATGGGTCAGTGGAGTACAGTACTGTTTACTGTAGTATCTTGTGGTGCCGTGGGTTTCTCCATCCAGAGTGTTTCTTTTATGATGTAAACCTTTATTTTGGATTTAATAAAGACCAGAAAGGGCTTCTCAGAAGTACAGTGTACTGTTACAAGGGATAGCTTGGTTTCGGACCCCACATATCTACAGTCTTCCCCTGAAAGAGCAGAACAGTGGATGGGCCAGACCTCTGGGCGTGCACCAGATGAAGAGACCTGTGTGCTGAGGGCCTACCGTAACACACATTGGCCCTCATTACGACCCTGGCGGATTTATTCCGCCATCGGCGGACTTTTCCGCCATGGCGCAAAGTCCCTTTACGCCATGGCGGATGGCGGACTTACCGCCCCATTCCGAGGTCGGCGGGGCGGTAAGTCCCCATTGACCCATTTACCCTTCCCCATTCCCATTTCGGCCCCATAGGGCTCAATGGGAGTGGGGAAGGTGTTAATTACGCCACCGTACACTACGGTGGCGTAATTAACACCGAGGTCCCATAGCGCCATGGATTTTTACGCCCGCAAAAAGCGGGCGGAAAAATGACCATGGCGCTATGGGAACTCGTAGTTGGCGGTAAGGGGTCGGCGCAGCTAACGCTGGCGCAAACCCCTTAGCGCCAGGGTCCTAATGAGGGCCATTGTGTCTAGTTACAAATAAAGCAACAATATGGCAATTGCTTGTCTCGCAAATGTCATGTCCATGTCCATTAAGATAAGGGCTTAATGTCACGTAACTTAGGGGTCACCAGACATTATAGGAATAATCAAGTTGGGACAGCATTTATTCATAATGTACTGTTTCTTGCAGTACATTCTTTAAAACTGATATAATTAGCAAAATAATCCAGTAACCCTGCCCTATTTTTATGACGTTATCCAGCCATTTTTGCAGGGGCCTGAAGAGAGGGTCCCTGGAAGGGCCCTCATGTCCCCTATGCTAATGTCAACCCGCAGAATTAAGAATTAAAGGTGTAACTCCTTGTTCGGTAAGCCACCAGGGGCACCAATGTATCAAAGATATGACAACAGATATTTTCTCAGAAATCCATTCAAGCCATGTCCAGTTGATGGGTTCAATGAGACAGGGGTCTCATCAATGGACCAGGTGTACTGACAAAAAAACCAAGCATCAATCATGTCACTAGAGACATCATGACATAGCAGCGTTAGTCAACAAGCAAATCTGCACTCATGCATGAAGTTACACAGACATACACTAGTTTGTTGTTAGTAGACATGAACAACATGCTTGTAACTCCTGTAGGTAGAGGACAGATACACTTACATAATGCTAAGAACCTATTCTTTCTTTCTCCAATGCAGAAATGCAAGACAACAAAGTTGTCATGATTTTGTCAACAAAGGGTCCTGACATGTCTACAAGTGTGGAATTACACGAAGGGTCCTGACATGTCTACAAGTGTGGAATTATCCGCTCCTTATGATATGATATGATATGGCATTTGTAACGCGCCTATACACAAGTGTTTCAAGGCGCGACGAGGCAGGGAGGGGGGAACAAGGGGAAGACAGACAACGATCCTACTAGGCCAGGTGTCATTCAGACCGCGCAAGTGCAGGGGGAGGGGGAAGGGAAAAGTGCAAGGGGAAGGGGAGGGGGGAAGTGCAGTACAAGTAAGTAGAATAAAGTAAATAAATAGGGCCAGCTGGTGGCAAGTGCAAGGTAAGTGCAGACAAGTGCTGGGAAAGGGGGGGCTGTAGGGATACAGAAACAGTCCCTCAGTGCAGGGGTTGCCAGGGAGGCAGTGCAAGAGGAGAGTGGCTGGGCCCAAGACCGAGGTCGGTGAGAGTGGCCCAGTTGCAGATTAGGTGCAGATTCAGTCGAGAATTTAGCAGGGGAGAGGGAGAGAGAAAGCAGAAGCAAAGAGGAAGGTTTTGAGGTGCTTCCTGAACCGGAGATGGTTCTCCTCAAGTTTCAGGGAGGCAGGAAGGCTGTTCCAGAGGGAGGCCCCTGCCACGGCGAGAGATCTACCCCCAGCTCATTGCTTCGAGAAGCGGCTGACCCTGAGGGAGTTGGAGATGGATGAGCGAAGGGCTCGGGAGGGAAGATATTTAGGAAGAGAGAGTTGAAGGTATTTAGGCCCCAGGCCCCAGAAGGCCTTGTGGACAATGCAGAGGGTTTTGAACTTAATCCTCGCAGCCACTGGGAGCCAGTGTAGAGATTTCAGTCCTGGAGAGATACAGTCCCTGGGCTTGAGGCCAAGGACAAGTCTCGCAGTTCTGTTCTGGATGAGTTGCAGGGGGTGGAGAGTGGAGGCAGGCAGATTAAGATAGAGGCTGTTACAGTAGTCCAGCTTCGAGAGAACCAAGGCTCGGGAGACAGTGAGCTTCTGGGGGAAGGAGAGGAAGGGAAGAATACCTCTGAGGAGGTGCAGCTGGTAGTGTGACTTCTTAGAGACATCAGTTATATGAGGAGAGAAGGAGAGTGTGGAGTCGAGGATGACCCCGAGGTTTTTTGCCTTGCAGGTAGGAGCAGGAGGAGGGCCAAGCGAGGCTGGCCAGAGAGCTACAGGGAAGGAGGGAGTGGGTGTGCCGATGAGTAAAATCTGTCTTACTAGCATTAAGGCAGAGGTCATTGGCGGCACACCATTTCTGGATGGCAGACAGACAGTCAGAGATGAGGGAAGGAGAGGAGGAGGCCGAGGGTAGCCTGAAAATGAGTTGGGTGTCGTCCGCATAGCACTGAAAGTAGGGGCAGAGAGCGGCGATGCGGTGGGCAAGGAGTGCCAGATACTGGTTGAACAGCCAGGGAGAGAGATTAGATCCCTGGGGAACACCACAGGTGGAGAAAAAGATGTCAGAGAGGAAGGACCCAAGTTGGACCTGGGAGGGTCGATTGGAAAGGAAAGAGGTCAGCCACGCCAGAGCCTGACCAGTGATACCCAGGTTATCACGGAGACGGTTGAGCAGGATGGCATGGTTGACAGTGTCAAAGGCAGAAGAGAGATCGAGCAGAATGAGAACACACGGAGTGTTGGAGTCGAGGTTCAAGAGCAGGTCCTCACGGATGTTCAGAAGAGCAGTTTGCGTGCTTCTGGCCGCTCTGAAGCCAGATTGATGGTCATGGGGACTACCAACAGTTTCAGCATGGAGGTTAAGCTGGGAGATGGCCAGTTTCTCCAGGAGCTTGCCCAGGAAGGGAGTGATGGAGATTGGGCGATAGTTAGCCGGGCAGGAGGGGTCGGAAGAGGGTTTCTTGAGAAGAGGGTGCACAAGGGAGTGCTTGAGGGGGGATGGGAAGACTCCGGAGGCGAAGGAGTGGTTGCAGAAGTCAGCCAGGGCAGGAGCCAGGGAGTCGATGTGGTCCTTGATAGTTTTGGAGGAACAGGGGTGAACCTGTTTAGACGAGACTTTCATAGATCGGACTTGTCTGGAAACCTCGTCAGCAGAAAAAAGTGGAAAGGCAGAGAAGGAGGGAGGAGGGGTGGCTGCAGAAGGGCCAGAGGAAGAGCCGGGAAGAGAGGGAGGGAGGGAGGTGATAGGAGGAGCGTGAGGACAGGATGTCCTGAGTTTTTGAGATGAAGTGAGAGGCCAGTGCAGTGCAGAGGGCCTGGGAGGGGACAGGAGAGATGGCGACTGCAGCAGGGTTGGCAAGCTCCTTGCAGATTTTAAAGAGTTCAGCCGAGTTGTTGGATGCCGCAGAGATGTGGGCTTGGATAAGGGCTCTCTTTTTGGTGAGAACGGAGAGACGGTATTGCCTTTGGAGCAGGCGGCAGGCCAGTTTTTCAGAGGATGAACATGAAGCACGCCATTTCCTCTCAGCCACCCTGCACTTGCGTTTTAGGGTGACGAGATCCGAGTCATACCAGGAGTTACATTTGGCTTTGGGCTTCAGGCGGATTCTCATGACAGGGGCAAGGATATCAAGAGTATCAGATATAGCAGAGTGGAGCATGGAGAGGGCTGTGCCAGGGTGGGAGTCAGCCGAAGGGGGACGGGGGGTGAGAAGGTGGCAGCGAAAGCCTCAACTGACAGGCGCTTCATGGGTCGGATGACCGAGAAGGTGGGTGGCAATGATGAGGGTGGCTTTGCCTATGGGGTAGGGAGGGTGAGGTGGGAGGTTAGGAGAAAGTGATCACTCCAGGAGAGAGGAATGGAGAGAGGGACAGAGAGGGGAAGGTCAGAAGAGATCAGAGCATCAAGAGTGTGCCCTGCAGAGTGAGTAGGCCCAGACGGGAGAATAGAGAGTGAGAGAGAGTCGCAGAGGTCACGAAAGAGTCCAGTGGGGGGACAGGAGGCATCAAGGTGGATGTTGAAGTCACCAAGAAAGAGGAGTTGAGTGGTTGAGGACAGGAGTGAGGAGGAGAGGTCAGCCCACTCAGAGAGGAAGGAGGAAATTTGACCAGGTGGCCGATAGTAGCCACGGTAAGGGAATGGCTAGGAGAGAGAGAGAGTCGGCAGACAAGACATTCAAAAGAGGAGTAGGTCTGCGTAGGAGTGACAGTGGCAGGAATCCACTCAGGGAAGATAAGGGCAACACCCCCACCTGCACGGTTGGGCCTGGGCACAGAGAAGATCTTGTAACCGTCAGGTAGGAGTGTGTCAAAGCTGGTGACAGAGCTGGCTGTGAACCATGTCTCAGTGAGACCGAGGACGTCAAGGTCCAGTTCCTCAAGAAGGCGACAGATATCAGAGGAATGCTTGATGGCAGAGCCAGAGTTAAGAGTGGAAATGTGGAGAAGGTTGCCAGCCTTGAAGGACTTCCGGGGAGGGGTACAGATCAGAGGTACGTCCTGCGGAGGTGTAGAAGAAGGAGGTGAAGAAGGAGCACGAGAGGGGGCAGGGAGGGAGGGTAGAGGCAAGGTAGCCGAGGACAGCGGAGGGGGGACAGCGGGAGAGGAAAGGAAGTTGATGAGGCGAGGGAAGCGTCTATCAAAGAGGTGAAGGTTGGCCTGAGGACCTTGGACCAAGACGGTCCCATTAGCGTAGACATTAATGATGGCCTTAGAGGAGCGGAAGGGGGCCAAGAGGACATCCCAACGGGTGCCACCATTAATGGGAGCAGAGGAAAAAGGAGAGAGCACAGAGACCATATGAAGGGTCCATAGGTCAGGTGAAGGCACGAAAAAGAGGATGTCAGTGAGAGTTTCCTTAGAGCAGGCACTAGTGTAGGTGTCAGCGATAGGGAGGCCTGGGTTGGAGACCAGGATGTCCTTTTTAAACTTTTTCCTACCAGATTTAGTGAGGAGAGCAGGATAGTCAATGGAGAAGCAGTTAGAGAAGATAGGCGAGATAGAGAGCACCATGGAGTAGGAGGCAGTGGGGGGGGGGAGACAGACGATGCGAGCGCCCGCAGTCAAGGAATAGAGCGGCAAGCACAGGTTTACCACAATTCAGAGCAACAACAGTAATGCGTATTAGGTACACAGAGGAGAGCCCACCTAAGTTTGAGAATCCTGCGAGGGGAGAAAAACCCTAGTTTACCACATTTCAGAACAACAACAGTAATGCGTATTAGGTACACAGAGGAGAGCCCACCTAAGTTTGAGAATCCTGCGAGGGGAGAGAAACCCTAGTTAACCACAACTGTTGAACTCAGTGAGGTGAGGACACCAATGCGAATGTAGTGTCCCGGTGTAGGTGGGGTGGGCCGGGAGAAGGTGGAGATAGCAAGTGATGCTGGCGCCTGGCGTCCCCTGCGGACACCTGCAGACACACAGGGAGCCGCAGCTGGAGGAGTCGCCCTTGGCCTAGGGGCCCTTAGCCGCAGGGGGCTGCCGGGCAGAGGGCTGCCCAGGAGGGAATGGTTATAGGAAGAGGAAGGGGAGGGGGGGTGTGGGCGGGCAGGGAGGCGGGAGGGAGAGGAGGACCAGGAAGTGGGAGGGGAGGGGAGAGCAGGCACAACAACGCGCTCAGAGCGCGGATGCAAAAAGCATCAATGGAAAAAAGAAAAAAAATACAAAAAACACTTGTTCAAACTCACGGAGGCCCGCTAGGGCCGGGCAGTGCTTCCAAGGCCTGTACTTCCAGCAGGGCTACCGTTTAACCGCTCTCCCACGCTCAGCTCTTCCAACATGGTGTCCCGAGTAACCTACAGTAGCAGGCTAGTGTGTACATCGCAGAGAGGGCAGGACTTCCGGGTGGAACCACACCCTTTGAGGAAGTAAATAGTCTATATGGAGAGCGGACGTAAGACACAGCACGTAGCTACTCTACTAGAGACTGCACAACCCTCCGTAAGTTCGCTACATGGAATCATTCTTACCTTGTGCTTGTTTTCTGTCCTTGACTTCTTTTCCATATCTTGAACCCTTTTTCTGATTCACAGAGACTACAAACGCTCCGGCTAACCAATCCTTGGAGCATATGTTTCCCGACCGCTCTTGCTATCGGCGGTTGTTTTCCCCGCATGACTTAGGTAATTTCTTTGGAAACGCGTGTAGGTTTCTGTAGATTCATTCGATCTGTACTTAGAGAGGGGAGGTTACCTATTATATAGATTTTCATTGGCGCTCCTCTTTCCGTTCATTATTAGGCGGGAATCCAGAGGCCTCGGATTGGAGGAACTACATCTACCACAATCCATGACTACTTGCCTCTTTATTCTCTCTGAAGTTCTCAGGTTAGTTAGTCCACTTGCAGTAGGGGGTTATTCCGATCTAGAAATTCCTCCCACTTGAAACACATTCTGTTCTTTACATTAATACTTCCTGGGAGGCGGAGCCTGACTGTTACGTCTTTCCACACAGCCATATTTCCTTCTGCATCCTTCTAGGGTAGGTCCTTGAGATTTCTGGTTCTGGCTTTAGTTTTCTACTTTCTTAAAATATCCACTAGAAGTAATTATCTTTTTGTGTTCAGCTGAGTGGAAGAGTGGAGGCCACGTTGTTCATTACGAGGATTTCAGACCGAGACCAGTTCATCTCTACATGCGGCTTTGGGGAACGCAGGACCTGCGCTCCCTAGCAGCTCAGCCCAGGGTTTTCTCCCCCAAGAGGGTTTCCCTGGGATTGCCATTGTGATTACGTGTTATTTCACTGGACCGCGGCGGTGGTCTCAGGGGGATTCTTGACATCAACATTTCCGGTATTGACACTTGCTCCATTCCTCCCTGAAGTTAAGGTAGGAGAGTAATTATTGATGCATTTGGATTGATTCTGCTGTGAACCACAATCTAGGTACTTTTTGATAAGAGACAATAATTACAGTTTACATGTAATGATGTCACTAGAGACATCATGACATGCAGCATTAGTCATGAAGCAAATCTGCATTCATGCATGAAGTTACGCAGACATAGACTAGTTTGTTGTTAGTAGACATGAACAACATTATTGTAACTCCTGTAGGTAGAGGACAGATACACTTACATAATGCCAAGAACCTATTCTTTCTTTCGCCAATGCAGAAATGCAAGACAACAAAGTATACATGGACCAAGCTTGCATATGCTTTACTACAACTAACCTTAGGAAGCTAAAGAAACATATAGGGAACCTGTAGGGTGACTAAAGTGAATGAGGCTGGAAACACCAGCCTCAGATCCATGGAAGGGGAGACACAGGTCCTGCATATGAGGCGCAGAGATCCCGAGGGATTAGCCCAGACAGGGGCACAGTGTGGTGAGACATAAAGCAACGGATTGACTAAGGGGAGATGGACGGGGACGGCTCACATGTTCTAGAGCCACATCACTCAGCGCAGGAAATATCACTCCATATACTCAGAGGCTAAGAGATATGCCGGGGTGAAGGAAGGGAGAGATGACATGGGTGTTTCCACCACCAAAGATATGGGGAGACAAAACGGCATGGTGGGACTGACTCAGTACCCACTATTAGAGAAAGGAGGAGGGCGACCTCAATACATACCATGGCAGCAGATGGACAAGGACAACAAGGTGCAAGCTACCATCGTTGACTGCAGGAGCTGGGAAGTGTATATATGAGCTAGCCAGACTGACAGCAGGTACGACATTAGTGATGGGTGACATGAAGAGTTTGTTTTCAGCAATTCTTGGAGAGGTTGCAGACGATGTATGGAAAAGAGCAGGTTACCCCAGAGTAACATTAAAAAACACGACACACAATGGTTCACCGTTCAATAATTGTCGAGCGGCCCTGTGGAACGCTCTGAGGGTGCAGTACCAAAATACCTTGGATATTACCGCGATTATGGCATGCAAAATGGGGGAGGATGAGGATCCGATTCAATGTATTCAGTATATTCAAGAGAAATGCAGGCTGGAGACGTGAACCGTGTGACAAAACAGTAAGATTATTTTATCATGCATTGTGTCAGGGGCTACATGAAGTAGTGCATTGGCAGCTCAAAATATTAGTGGGGATAGAGGCCAAAGTGTGGTCAGAAATTCAGCTTAATATAGTACACTATTGTAGGTTAATGCAAAGAATGCAAGAAAGAAGCGTGAGGACAGAAAACAGGAGGAAGCAACTCTAGTGCAGAAGAAGTTATCAAAGTATACAATGGAAGGGGCGATGTTGACCAGCGCAGATGGAGCAGTTGCGCCGCATGTGTAGTACATTCCGCCACCCGCGGCGGGAGGTTTTGTGGCATGGGAGACATGCACCAAGGATTTAGAGAGAGATGAAGGAGCACCCAGGGGAAGAGGGTATGGATATCAAATGCAACAAAGGCCAGAGGAGGTCCCAGAAGGCTATCAGAGACCAATGGTGGGCTACCACTGTGTTGGGTGTGTGGACAGGTAGGGAACATCTCTCAAAAGTGCAGAAGCAGGGGGGAAGCCATACCAACCAACATACCAGGCAAAACAGACTGACTATTATGCCCAAGACCAAGCACAGCAACAAGTACAACCCAAGATGTGTATATGCAAGCATTTCAGCCTATGACACAGGCACCAAAAATTCAGGGACCCGCACAGCCATACCCACAATCGCCACCTGCACAGCAGATGCAGAGACACATGCAGCCATCACTAGCAGCACAGCAGGATGTTGGGACAGTGACAATTGTAGACTCTGTAGGATCAACTCCCGTTCGGAAGCTAGGGCGGTGACTGTCATGAGGGCAACCCGTTCACGGGAAATGGGAGGTCATTTAAGACAGCCCACAGATGGAACTGATGTGTTCATTCCTATTGATTGCACCCAACCTGGCAGAGGAACCATGTATAGGGGTGAGGATAGGTGACAATACTTTTTCCTTTCCCGTGGACATGGGGGCAACTAGATCCTGTATCAAGGGAGGGAAGATACCCAATGTAAGGCAATGCCATGAATGCTCAGGGATTCTCTGGGCTGACGGATTTGGTTCCTTTCACAGACACATTTTCACTCTCTATGGGGAGCATGACTTAGCTATGCCACTGTTGTATTCTCAACAGTAACCAGTGAACATATTGGGGATAGATATCATGAGTAAGCTCAATATGACCATCTCATTCACAGACAAAGGGATAGTCAGTTCAACACCAGGAATTCATTATATGAATGTGAGAGAGCTTATTCAGGCATATTTTGGGCACACGGTACAGAGGGGGTGCCAGCAGACATTGAACTATTTCAATATGGAATAGAAGTACTGATATCACGGCTCCCAGGAATTGAGGGAAAGCTATGGTGATAATCCCCAATGAGTACATATTTAGGCCAGAAGTTCCATTAGATGAGCCTGAGGGAAAGTGGTCCCAATAGAATTTGGGGCATTAAAAGTAAGGGACAACAGGATAACATTACATGGGACAGATGACACAGGATGATCCTGGAGGACAGTAATTACAGTGGGGCAAGGGTACAGGTTGACTGACAAGATCGACAAAGAGCTGTTTCAGGATGTGCGATCAGATCACAAGGTGGTGTTTGACATCAGCATTACGTATTGTGTGAGAATACACTACAGGGAAGTACCACAGAGAATGGCGATGTTGCAGAAAGCACCACCACCATTCCTCAAGGAAGATTTGGCAAAGGTACCCAGTGTCATATGGACCACAAGACCCTATGACGTGGGGCTACTGAGGGGGGTAGAGCATTGAAGAGAAAGCTTAATACAGGAGCAATCTTACCAAGGACAAAACAATATCTCTGTTTGAGAGAAGTGGATGAGGGCATTTATGAGATGATGACAGCCTTAGTGGATCAGGTCATTCTAGTACCATCAGAATCACAGTGCAATAACACAGTGTACCCTGTGGAAAAGGCAACAGGGAGTTGTGGCATTTTACTCAGGATTTCCAGCCTTTGAACCAGATTGTAGAGGCAGAATTTCCTTTAGTTCCAAATCCAGTGACAATTCTATGTAGCATTACTACGAAGATATCCACTTTATGGGAATAGATCTGAAGAATGTTTTCTTCTCTATACCACTTCACCCAGAGTCACAGGACTTGACATCATGTCTATATGGAAATAAAAAGTGGAAATACACTCGGGTCCCACAGGGGTACTGTGAGTACCCTTCCCTATTTAATAGGATCCTTCAGATGGATTTAGGTAACGTACAATATCTAAAGTACTGTCATACAGTATGCTGATGACATTTTGATCTATAGCAAGTCAGAGATACAGAGCAGAAATGACTCAGTGCATATGTTAGCAGCATTAGCATAGAAAGGGTACAAGGTAGGCAAGTCCAAATTATAGTATTGTCAGAAAGAGGTGCTCTACATTGGACAGTTAATATCACAGGAGGCAGTGTGATACCAGAAAGGGCGGAGGCAATTTGCAGAATGTCCAAACCTACAACAGTGAGACTGATGCAGCAATTTGTAGATCTCTGTAATTATTGCAGAGCATTAGCATTTGACTACAGCACATACACGAGGCCTCTTTTAAGAGCATTTAAATAGGCACAGAGAGGGGAGGGCACACTACATTGGACAGAAGAAATGACAGGTGCATTTGAAGAGCTGAAGGAAGCAATATGAACAGCTCCTGTACTTGGGATACCAGTCTATCAAGACACATTTTATTTGTTCTCACACTGCAATGAAGTAGTGATGACTGCAGTGCTCGCACAGAAGACAACGCTAGGACATAAGCCATTGGCATAATATAGTGTGAAGTTAGATCCGGTAATGAGGGGACATTACCCTTCTGAACAAGCACTGGCTGCTGCTGTTTTTGCGGTGGTGAAATCAGCGAGTATCACAAAGGGAAGAAGCACCACTCTCTTTGTGGAGCACGCTCTCTTTACAATACTAGATCTGCACAGGAGTACACTAACCACACAGAGGACTTCAGAGTACAAAGCAATATTATCAAATCCAGCCATAAAGGTAGTAAAATGCAGAACTACGAACCCGGCGAAAATGTGTCACCGAACCAAAAGAGGAAGGAGAGTATGTGCATGGTTGTACAGAGGTGCAGAGGTGCTTTACATTGATGGTTCTTCAATGATAGACCAGGCCAAGGTGGAGAGACATACATGAAAGCGGTAGTGAAAATAAATGCAGTTGGAACAGCTCAAGTGGTAGCAAGTGCACGATTATCATCACATTTTTCGGCATCGGTAGAAGAACTAGTAGCCCTTATATTGGCATTAGAGAAGAGCAAGAACCAGGAAGTGACAGTGTATTCGGACTCAGCCTACATGACGTCTACAGTACACTGTGGATTGCCACATTGGCTAAGGAGGGGCTTCTGACATGCTGACGGCACACTGACACAATACGTGCCCCTATTAGACAGACTCATAGAGACACTTCAATTGCCAATAGGCATAGCAGTCGTGAAGTTCCAAGCCCACACAAGAAGAGAAGACCCCGTCCACAGCGGAAACAAGGTGCCAGCCACAAATTTGATGCATGCAGCATATTTTGTTGACATTTTATATTTCGATACCCCATCTCACACGCATACTCGTTTGTGCACAATGGTGTTACAAGAACAGTACAGCACATTACCAGTGACACAAACTATGGAGTTACAGGGAAGTGTGCCAATTGAAGAAAAAGAATTATGGGTGAAAAGGGGCTGCTCTGTATCTCCATCAGATGCTCTATGACGACCCGGGAGCAATGGCAAACTGGTGATGCCACTGTCATTATTACAGACTCACTTACCCAACTACACCATCCTACCCACATGGGGAAGGATGTACTTGCTGCTCACATTGGAGAAGACTGGTTCTGTCCTAATTTAATGGAACATGTGACTGTGTTTATAGAAAATTGTGTGACATGTAAATGCTTCACTGTGGGCCATACATTAAAGGAAGTGAGAGGAGCCACACCTCACTCATTGGGTCAATTCCAAAATCTCCATGTTGATTATGTAGACATGCTTCAGGTATGACAAGGCTACCGCTATATGATAATGGTTGTATGTGAATTTTCCTGATGGATCGAGGCTGGTCCCAATTCACACCCTGATGCCCTTAGAGCGGCACAATTCCTGGTTAGGGAGATTTTCCCATGCTGAGGAGTGTGTGAGGTCCTGCGGTCTGACAATGGACAGCACTTTGTTAACAAAATGTTTCAGTATATCACGGCTTTACTGGGGATCCAGCACACATTTTCCTGTGCTGATCACTCTCAGGTGAGCGAGGTGTGGGAACACCTCAACGGTCTGCTTAGAAAGGGGATCGCCAAGATTAAGGCAACCCTGAATAAAAGTTGTTTGCATTGTCTGCCCTTAGCATTGTTCACATTGCGCAATCAGCCTGGGTCCGACAACCATTTAATGCCACATGAGGTGTTAACCGGATGGCACATGCGACTACCCTTGGCTCCTCCCACTCCGGCACTTACAGATGCACATCAAGTATCTGATTTGTTAGGTAAAGAGATGTACGAATACACTGCTTCTTTAATGACGAAAAATCACCTAAAACCACCACAGCTTTACCCAGGTGATTCAATTCGCCTGTGCAACTTCGTGCAAGCCTGGTACAAACCCAGGTTCCTCCACCCCTATACCGTGGAGTAAGCAACCAATCGAGCAGTACAGATCAAGGGCAAGAGAGACTGGAATTACATCAGGGACGTGAATCCATGTCGAGAAGAGACCTCTCCCAGCCGCAAAGTGGAAGGGGCGATTTGAAACAAGAGGAAGAAACTAACACCCAAATAAGACAACACTAGGCAGAAGACTTGCAGCCAAGGATTATCCACTCTAGAGCGAGAGGGGTAGGGAACAGACGTTGTGCACATCCAGATTAAGGAATACTGGGCCTCACTACAACCCTGGCAGTAGCCGTGCCTGTAAAACAGGCACGGTTGCCGCCAGAGTTGCATTTTTTCCAGTGGCCAGTAATGGGCAATTACCAGGTCATTACCGCCATGCCAGACCCAATGTTTGCCAATTCCTGGGTGCCAGAAAGAATTCTTCTTCCCCATTCCCATTGAGCTCCATATGGCTCAATGGGAATGGGGAAGCTGGATGCAGAGGCACCGTTATCAACGGTGCCTGTGCATCTGAAATGCTGTGCTCGCGGGTGCCTTTCATTCTGCCAGTGTCACGACCCTCGCCCAAAACCCCCTCTGACAAACCCATTGGCCAGGTGGAGTCAGGACTCGGGCCTCTGGAGCCTGGCATCCTCTTCAAAAGCCCTCATGGGGCCAGTCCTGGCGCCTACGGCGCCAGGCTCATACACCATGAAAAACAATGTGCTTGGGAACTACTTTATTGTATTGTCAGCCAACATGGAGGCATCCACATAGCTTTGTTCCTAAGAACCAAGCTATGCGGTATAGTGTTTTGGGTGTGGCAGCCTAGGGACTACTTTACCTGGACTATTTTGTTGGGGCTATTTAAACCACACCCGAGCAAGACAACACGCTTCGCGTTACTTTGCAGCTTGTAACGTGATGCTCATCGTTTCCAGCTATTCCCTCGAACATCAGAGAAGCAGAACCTGCAAGGAGACAAAAGGAACATCTTTAGCAGCAGCATCTTACCTGCAGTCTTCATCTTTAAACACTCGCAGCTACTGAGAACAGCTTCCTCAAATTTGCACGCCTCCTGGACAGAACGACCTGAAAGAGGAAGATAGAGGCAACATTAAAGAAAGCAGTAGAGACATTTACAAATTACGAACTGATCAAAAGGCTTACCTGGCTGGTCGCCTCTCGGCTGGCACTACTCCGGACATTCCACTCGTGCTGAAGAACACCGCGACCTACAAGGAAGCAAAACACAGGTTAGCAAAGGCAAGACTTTGCAGCGCTGCGCATAGCGCTTACTTATTGCATCATAGCGCTCTTAATGCGCCATCATTTACTAGCGGGGCTCAACCAAGCCAGTTCGCCGCGCTGAAGCTCTGCATACCTAAGGGAGAGAAAAGAGACATGTTAAACAAAGAAAGGCATGCAGGATAGCAACAAAACTAAAGAACAGCAATAAGACCTACCTGAACAATATCAAACGGGCCGGCGTCAGTGAAGTAACTGGACCGCACTCACCCATGAAAGACAGCGCGCCCCTGCAAAGAAGGCAGGATGGAGAGCACGCCTAATTCTACCACAAGGTGAGGAGAGGGCGCCAGAGGGACTGAAATCATACGGGGGTGAAGGGAGAATACTTACCCCAGTCGGTCAGTCTTGAACACAGTCCTCCTGTATTTTCAGGAAGAACCTTCCCCGCAGACCACATCAGGGCAAAGCTGAGAAGCATACCAGCGAGCAACCCGGCTGGGTGGCGTCCCTGTGGATACCAGGTGAGCGTAACAGCCAGGTGAGATCTGTCTGAATGAAAGGCACCCACAAGCACAATTCTGAGTTTGCCGGTCTGGATACAAAGGCCTCCAACCTTTCAGCTTCAATTTGTCAGATTTCTCAGATGGTCTGAAGGAGTGTGAAGACTACCTCCTAGTTTCTTTTTTAGTGCCTTTCTGATTTATTTGGGCCAAATGTAACCACGACTTTTCCAAGGAAGTCCCTCTGTCATAGAACTCCTCTGTGAACCCAGAATCTGTGCTATGTGGGAACGACTAGTCTTCAAGGCACTCGCCCAATACTATGCCCGCGGAGCTTAAGATTCGATATATTAACAGCATAACCACGCATTTCTGATGAATTTCAGGCATGTTCTACATCACCTTTGGAGCTACAGAAGAGTCTGAAGCAAAGTAAGTGATGGGTATCATTATTTAAAGTGTAATTGTGGCATTTTGTGTCTTATGTTGTCTCTACCTCTTTACCCTCATCGTTTTTTGGAGACTACTTTTTGTGGATGCACAAGCTGTGACTCCTTCGAACATAACCGCAGTCCACCATGTCAGATTGGGTGATAAGCACTGCCAAACCAGTAAAAAGAGGTAGGTGCTGTTCCGATATAGATTTAGGTGGGGTTGATTCATACCTAACTGACTCAGCCAGGTATCTAATAACATGTGCTACAAGCACATTACCAAATCAGGCAAACAAACCACTGGAGAGAGCTGTTATGTCTGCTCTCTCATCCCCCACACCATGACTGCCTCCAGAATGTTTATGGAAACTGAAATCCCAGCAACAAGAGCACAATGCCTTATGTACTTATCATTGTGCACCGCATGGGGAATATTTCAAGGGAAAAGAGCTACCCTAAAATGAATGTCCAAAAAGACAACTATATAAAACTCTAGACATGATGGACGATTACTGGAAAAAAGATCAGGCCATAGAATACATAACTGAAGGTCCACAAAAGGGAGGAACAAGAGCAGTGACATTAAAGGAATTACCCTCTCCCAAAAGGGGGCCAACAGGGATAGGAGGAGAACCATAATGCTGGGAAAGACCACAAATGCTGGAGTATGGTCAAGTATACACAGCCGACGGCTGGAAACAAGGGGTGTTGGGGAGCAAGGCACATGCGCTCCTAACAGTTCCAGTTCGAATAGTACAAGAAGAAAACTACGAATGCCTAAAAGAATGGGAAAACAGCGTAAAGTTACTAACATGGGCAGAGAATGAAGCTGGACCAATGCCCATAATACCAATCAAGGGATCAGCATTAAGTTTCTTGAATGATGGTCTAGTAAAGGTTTGAGAAAACAAAGAATGTAAGCAGAGAGTAACAGTTCCAGGTATGAAATATGGAACAGATGTGCTGATGGATCACTACTGGGCCTGCAGATCCATAGTTTATGTGAAGTTACCACCTAATTGGGGAGGGACATGCTCACTGGGGCATCTCAACACACCAGCACAGGTCGTACCCCAGAAAGATATCAAAGTATAAGGATTCCCCAAGATGGACTCTAACAGAAGGAAGATGAGATCTGTAGAGCTAACCAGAGTGAAGAGGGGAAACAGTTCCTCATCAAAGATGGATGAGTCCCTGGACACTATTCCTCCAGAGCATAGACTATTTAGCAGAACAGAAATATTTTGTTGCATCCATCATTCCAACAGTGCAGGCCAGCACAAACACAAAATGGCTACAGATTATGAGGTGGGAGCTGATGCAGATAATATACTCAACCGTCAAGGGGTTGAATGCAATCAAGGAAGAGCTTTGAGCAGTGAGGTTGATGGCGCTACAAAATAGATATATCTTACATTTGCTAACAGCAATAGAGGGAGGAGTTTGCACCAAAATCGGGTCCTTTTGCTGTCCATTCAACTCAGCAAATGATGAAGACAATGAAACGCTCACTGAGGCAGTTGCCAGATTATCAGAGATGCTTGCTAAAATGGTAGCTGATACAAATGCTGCATGGAAGGATGAAGGTTGGCTGCCGTGCATCTTTTCATGGATACCAACATGGGTGGCCAATGTACTGAAGGTGATAGCTGCAGTGCTATTGTTAGTATTGCTGACTTGTTGTGTCATCAGGACATGCATCACACAATGCTGGAAGACAACTGAAAAGACTGTAGTGGTGAAGGTACTGGTAGACACAGACTCAGAAGATGACAAGATAATAAAGGCTCGAGATACACTGAGGGCACAGATAACAGACTGCCCTCTGTTCCCACCGCGAGTAGTGTTCGAATATCCCTACAACATCAAAGACTATTGGGGAAAATGGGTTTGGTGCAATCCTGGAGAAGACTGCAGTTATGTGACATGGATTTTGGATGATCATGCAAGATTATAGGGACACTTGGGGGAGTGACAAAGATATGACTCCAGAAGTTGAAGGTGCAGAAGGTTGGATGAGTGGTTGATATGTCGACCAGAGGGGGGATTGAAGAGAGGGTCCCTGGAATGGCCCTCATGTCCCCTATGCAAATGTCAACCTGCAGAATGAAGAATTAAAGGTGTAACTTATTGTTCGACCAGCGACCAGGTGCACCAATATATCAAAGATAGGACAGGAGATATTCTCTCAGACATCCATTTAAACCATATCCAGATGATGGGTTCGAAGAGACAGGGGTCTCATCAATGGACCAGATCGACTGACAGAAAAAGCAAGCATCAATTATGTCACTAAACACATCACGACATAGCAGCATTAGCCATGAAGCAAAACTGCACTCATGCATGACGTTACACAGACATACACTAGTTTATTGATTGTAGAGATGAAAAACATGCTTATAACTCCTCTAGGTAGAGAACAGATACACTTACATGCAGTGGTCGAAGTGTATGAAAAGAAGTAGTGGAACTATTTTCCCTACTGGCCTGCAGCGCTCCCCACAGACTCCATCACCGCACACCCTCCCATGCACAATAAAAATCCCAAAACACATGTGCCTGCTCTTTAAGGAAACGTCCTGTGCAGTACAGTGAAAGTGCAAGGTTCAACTTCTTCCTACATTTTTATTTTAAAACAAAACCGTTCCGGAACGGTTTCTTTTTAAAATAAAAGTATAGGAATGGTAAAACTTAATTAAAAGAAGTAGAGGAGCAGCGCTCCCAACCGCTCCCGCCCACTTCGACCACTGCTTACATGATGCCAAGAACCTATTCTTTTTTTCGTTAAAGCAGAAATGCAAGAAAGCAAAGTATATGTGGACCAAGCTTGCATATGCGTTATTGCAACTAACCTTAGGAAGCTATATAAAAATATAGGGAACCTTTACAGTGACTAAAGTGAATGAGGCTGGAAAAAAAGGCCTCAGATCCATGGAAGGGGAGAGACAGGTTCTGCAGCACAAGGCGCAGAGCTGGTATTCACAACCAAGGGAAAGGGCAGGTGGACAATTCCTGGTTCCCGAGACAGCAAGCCACCTGCAAGAATTCAAGATAAAATCCTCATTATTACAGACAGAAGAGCTCAGTTGTGCGGTCTCGTCACACATGACTCAGCAGCCCAAGACAATTCCCATTGACTCATGGTGAGAAGAGAAGCTGTTCGGAGCAAAGCAGAATGAAATTATACATGTGTTGCCCACCAAAACTGCAACCTGTAGGCACTCTCTCAGGCTAGGTGATCAGACCAGTAGCAACAATATGAAACACACAGCCAGCACTCTAAAGCCATTCCAATTAGCTTGAAAAGGTACACTGAGGTCTGTGACCAGAAAAGGGCCTCCTTCATGGGAGGACCTGCTCTAGCTAATACAGAAAATCCATTTATAAGGTGATATAAAATGTTGCACGGGCCAATGGTCTTCCTGCCACCCTGCAACAATGTAGTGCGTATCCTTTGGGAGTAGTCTCAGGCAGGGCCACCTGACATGGCGAACCAATGGGATAGATTAATATATGGGACCTCTAAAGGTGATTAGTAAAAACTGACCAATGGGGATACCTCATAGGTTTTGTAGGTGGACCTGGGTTTTGGTGACATCATTTGGACATAAACCCTTGTGACACAAGTTCGGAAGCAGAGATTGCTGGAGAATATTTTGTTCTGTATGATCCCTGTCTATTTGAGAAATAAAGACAGTACACTTTGCCCCATATCTGAGTCTTCTGTTTTTGCATTGGGGAGTCTTGATGGGCCTAAGTTACTCTGCTGATGTTGGACATTGTTATTGCAAACCCATGATTCCTCTGGCATACTTCAGGCATATATATAAAGAAGCAAGAAAGAACAACCTGCCTTATCCACAATAGTAAACCAGGTAATGGGCTAAAGAGGTAAGCCCTTAGCAATAATTATATAGGAATTGACATTTTAATTTCAGATAGGTCTAGACAAGGTCTTAAAAGCTACATTAACATGTCTCTTGCAGCCAGAAGAGAGAGACATAATACTAAATCAAACGAACAGGGATATTCAGACTGATATTACCCATGATACAATGGGCAAGTGCTACCATGTTTCTTTTCGTATCCCATGAGGGATATTGAACAACTGATCGGACACTAACTTACATATTCAAATCTGGCCCACAGGCGAGAGAGAACAGCAAACAGTGGTGTGTTATATTTCATTTCTCAACACCGACTCAATTGGGAATCTATTCTTGGCATTATTACAATCATAAACCATATTCACAATGGGATGCCCAACTTACCAGTAGATCCCAGTTCACCACAAAAAGTTCCCAATGTATGTAATATATCTGTGGCACCACGCATGGGTGTAAGATTATTGAGTTACGAGACCACAATTAGGTCATGTGCTGATTCTCATTTATTAATTTGTGGATTCTAATATTGAGTTTTTCGATGTCTGTGTTTGTTTTCTTCTTTTTCCCTCCCTCCCCTAACCATGATCTTGGCATGTATATATTATTTTTTCATATGGGTTTATGCTAACATGTATTCATATTATCACAACATAGGGTGTTAATAACAGCCTTGACACACAGATGAATCTGTTGGCCTCCTAAACTTGCATAGTTCAGTCCAAAGTAAATTATCTGGTGAAAAGACAGACTGTAGGAAGTGTTTCAGTTATCTATATTGGCAATATTATGCAACAGCAAAGTGGTTTTAATGCAAATCACTGGTATTACCAAAGGCCAACTCAAAATGACTTGAAGAACTTTATCTCAGGCTGCATAGGACTTGACAGGTATATCCCAAAAGATTTGCCTAGTCCATTGGGCAGTGCATCGTTTAATGTGGTATTCCATCAAATTGGGTAGTGTCTACTACACAGTGCTACATTTTCTTTTTTAAATTACATTTATAAGTTATCACACCACACAGCCCTAGGGACAATCAGATGCTCTGCTTTTTCACACAGCCTTAGGGACAATCAGATGTTCTGCTTTTTTTACACCTTATGACAATCTTCTCAAATGTCCTACTAACTCTCACTTTCTTAACATTTGTCTCCTCAAGGACTTTTCATGCTGGTTAGGTTCAGCATACTGGTAATATCCTGTCAATATTCAGACCTTCTCTCTTGTATCTACTGCAAAAAGTAAGGACCTCCCACTACAAGGTCCTGTATAGACATAGACGTATGTAGCATTCCAGACAGGAAAAATTCTCCAGTGCAAACTACTTAAGGAATGGGTGTACAAATTAGAGATCAAAACAAAATGACAGGAGCCACACAGAGGACCACCTAGTATATTGGAACCTTTACTTATCCAGATCAATATGTTTCACACTCCCCACGCTTTCTCAAAATGAAAACGAAAACATGAACTGCAAATCACCATTAAATACAAGATATTCTACAAAGCCGCAATGCAATGCCTGCTATATACATGGGAAAAGACACATCAATGCAAACTTGGCATGGTCCATAAAAACAGTAAACTGACAAAATTATCTCATGTTTACCATGCAAATAAAAAAAACAGAAGAACTACTGTAAGCCTAGAAAATCATATACTGGCACTACTTAGTAAAAAAAACACAAATGTCCTCATCTCTCTACGTTTAACAATACACATAGGCCCTCATTGTGAGGTTGCGGGTACTACCGGCAACCTCTGCTTGCCGTTTCCACTGCCCGACTCCAGTATACCGGGATATTATGTGCGGCGGAACGGTAAATTCCCTTTCAAGTGGAGTCCCATAATACTCCATGGGAATGGGAACACTGAAGCACCAGCACCGTTAGTAACTCAGAGTATGCCGGTTTGGAAAAGGTGCCAATAACCAGCACTTTTTTCCAGACCGGCACAGCCATAATCAGGCGCATATATTGGTCTTGGTATAAACAATATCTGGAATTAATTGGTAACTCAGTTCATCCACCATTACATGCTGAGAGGACGGCTCTAATATAGTAGGACTCATTGTGTAGCCTTGGCTTGCAAGTTTACTCATCCACAATTGTAGACGGATAGTCCATAACCAGCAACTTACTTGCATCTGTACATACAATGTACAGGTACATGCAAAGCTTCTCCTGTGCATGTGTTTGCAGTGCTTCACTAATTGGCTCAACACCATACCCCTCTACTGGCAGTATATTTGATTTGATATTATAATGTTCGCAGTAATTTAAAAAACAAAACAGCAACTGTGTGTTGAAGTATTTATGCACCACATGCTTTCAGGGTACTTTGAAATCAATATACACGGTGTACTGTCATAATGGAATCAGCATCATATCCATCAGTTTGCGCTTTTGACAAAATGTCAACAAGCTATTGCTGGCAGTTCAAAATGTCTGTCATATTTGAACATTGGCCACTGTGGTTAGAAACAACATTTTTGGGGAAACAAGGCCCTAAGGAGTAAATTATCAGGCCCCAGTTTGTTATAAGCACCTAGTACCTAGATTACTGGGGTAGGGACACTCTCGGTTTGTCCTCTGCATTCAGCGTCTTTTCCACACTGTAAATTCATGACCTATCCGGCTTCCTATTTGGGTACCTTCAATTCCCAGTTACAATCCACACTCATCGATTGTTACATGTGTGATCTCCATTGACTGAATTTGGTTTTGTTTTTCTGCATGGGTCATGGTTTAGTGTACTGCAACTGGTGAACAAATAATTATTTTCTTTATCATACAAGTGATCAGTATTTATTTTTTATTTTTAGTTGTCTAATGGTACTCCTATACATTTGAAAGCAGGGATGGGACTGCGTGTCTCTTTCTTTGTGTGTGTTCCACATTTTGAGTGTTGAACAAAAATGCCACAAAATTGCCACAACAGTTGTGCCCTTTCTACTCAAAATCAAGAGAACATTTATTTCTTTTGCTGAAGAGCTTTGGTGCCTGCTGCCCTGATACTTTGCATCACAGCCATAATGCAGTTCAACCGGCACTGATCATTGGGTGAATGACACACTGTGCTTAGGAGTGCCATTCATGCAATGGCTCAAAACCAATGAAGAGGTGCAGTTGACTCATGTCACAATATTCACTGTTTCAGTGCTCAGGCACACTCAAAACAGATGGTTTTCAGAACAGCTTCCTCTTATCTAAAAACTACTTTCATCAGGCTACACTCGAGCATGTGCTTCTTCTAGTCCAGCTCATAGCGGCTAGATCCTTTAAGCTCATGAGGACCAGAAAGGAAGCTGTTTGAGATTCTTTCTAATGAATGGTGCCTTTACAAGAAGAGTTTGGGCTTTTGAGTGCTCTCAACATAGATTTGTTTGTGGATTACTTCTGGTCAGTGTTTTAAGCTTGATATGACTAGAAATGAATCTGTTTTGGAAACGTACAGCTCCGTAGGTCTGTAACTGGAAGAGCAGATGCTCTGTAGTGTTATCCAATGGGGTCAAGTCCTAAAAATGTAAGTGGGGGGACTCATCAACAAACTCGATGGGAGGTGAAGTCGCCAGAAATGAGCATATCAAGGCGAAATATGCCCGTTTCATTAAATTGGCTTAGCATAACACCCAAATTGAACAGAACGAATGGCATTTGCCTTTCATAAAATCAAAATACACACAAAACCAAGACAGGATATTTTCTTTTAATAGTGTTTTTGAAAACGTTAAAAGGTGTGCATGTTTTAAACTCCAAGAACCAATACAAATGTTTTCCCTGGTACTTGCAGTACCGAGATGGGCTATGTTTGTTATTTTTCATCAGGTTATATACTGCAGTGGCGAAATGTCCGGCCTTCAAACCTGATGACTGAGCTCGGCTTGAAATCATAAATTCGAAGAGGACATCCAATGTTTCTATTTTAGCTAGGGGGGACTGAGTCCACCCTCTGAATAAAGTGAGTGGACTCCGCCCCCCTACGTGTAGCCTCGACTTGAGCCCTAAATGAGAGTGCAACCTCGATGATAAACTATCAATATATTAGACGTATGAGGTCCAGAAAGGAAGCTGTTTTGAACACGCAATTTTCTTGGGCTGGACCAGAATGAGCACACATCTTTGAGTGTTTTCCAAACAGAGACACGTTCCCATATGACAATCATCATCTTTTTTTGGGACTATTTAAGAGATGACCCAAAATAATCTCCCCATTTGAGAGTTTGACCTCTGGTGAAGTTGGCCTGTGGGCTCCGTGGCTGAAGTTATATACACAGGTAGATTGATTGTGTATCCGTATAGTACCAATTGCGGTTGGGTTATATAGTATATAAATATGTGCTCCGTAAAGCGCTTTGGATTAAGGCGCTATATAAATAACACATCATTATCATATATGGACAAGAGGAATGAAGATGAAAGCCCCCAAAAATATAAATAGCAATATTCATATCTGTCATTTAAGGAATTTCTGAAAGATATGAAAAAACAGTACACCGTTTTGAGAAGTCTGAAAGAATAAGCACTCAAATTGTTTATAGATGAAGATGTGAGGTTAACTTTATAATTGTTACACTAAAGAAACGTTAACACCTGAAAAGGGATGGCTTTAAAGGGCTTGTTTTATTTTGTTTGCTTGTATCACTGGGGGAGATGATAAAAGGTCAGTGATATAATCTTGAGCCATGAGTATAGAGATTGTGAGTTAAGGTACGTTTGACGATTCGCCTAAGGAAAACACGTGTGCAATTGAAAAGATGGTGAAACATGTCTTGCGCTTTGTACAACTAGCCTGATTTATTTAGTTTGTCTTATTTGTCGGACTAAATAAAATGTTTATTTGGTTATTTCAGTAGGGGACTAGAGGGGGTCATTGAAATCCAATGCTCCTATGTGAGAGATAAGCCGTGTTTTTGTTACAATTCACAAACATGAATACATACAATATTTTCTTTATGGTTAGTTGAGGCGCTGCAAATATGTACATATAGAGACATTGTATAGTATTGTGTTCATTAATTGTGTTTCATTTGATGTTGCGCCAGGGTAGGAGAGGCAGGGCCAAACTCACTATAGTCAATTTTGAATCCAGCTGTAATCACAATGAAGAGAGTTTTTGTTTAAATGGCAATTACTGAAACATATATGCCTTTGGCACAGAAAGGACTGAGGTTATTGTGCAGATAGTCTTATGTGAAACAGCCTGTTAGGAACCACAACCCACATAATCGTATCTGCAAGTCATCACTCACCACTGTCTATAGTATTTCTATTACGTGTAGATTATTTTTCTGTCTTTATTTGATATGGTAGTCATTGAAAATCTGTGTACAATATGTTGTTATATATGGTAAAGTAAAATATAAAAAAGTATTTCTTAGTTAAATATCAAGAGGAACATTATTTAGCTTCATCTAACTGACTGGCATGTCATTGGTTTACATTGTTTTGTGTTTATTAAGTTGTACACAATAATAATTAGACATGTAAATGACATGGCTTTCCATTCTTTGTTGATCGCTGTGTACGACTGCATTAGATATACCTGCATACCTGTTCAACAAATAATCACACCGAGTTTTACCAATGCAATGCAAACCTGTATCTCTAAACGTCCTTTTAGGAAGTGTGCAACACATTTGAGACAGGCTCCGAAACGAATAAGTTAGTTTGGAACTAAAAAGTCTATTGCAAGTTTGGTAATGACTAAAAGTCATATTTAATGAGCAAGACAGCGATGGCATGTGACCCATTCATTCAGGTTTCTTTTGGTTGCACCTATTGATTAAAAAATAACCCCTTTTTTGTTGTAGCTAAAATTACACAAGAGCAAAGATGATTTATTAAACGCTCAGCAGTGAGGATTTTATTTGCAAAAATATGTCTTTTTTTTTTAGAAGCAAGGATGGTTTGAAATGTAAAACGATGGAAATATAAATGTGCCGTTCTCATTTTCTGCCCTTGTGATGGTACTGCATATGCGCAAGGGCAGAAAAAGCATTTCCATGATAAAGGCAGCGTGCCTTCTGCGGTGGCCCTTCCTGTGAATTGAAGACATTTCTCATTTCTATACAAAGACCAGATTTCTTCACAAAATGAATTGCAGGAACTGTCACCCTTGATGCCCAGGATCTCGGAAGTAACGTTTGAGGGGAGAAAGATATTAGCTGTCAACTTAGTAGCTAAAGCATTAAATTGGTGCACCTATCTAAAATGCCGTTTTGTCCTTGTGGCCTCGATAATGATTACTGAGCCATTTGCTGACATCGGAACAATAAGATGTAGATTCTCATCAAAATAGTTTAAAAAAAAGAATAGAGGTTGTAATGAGACATTCTGATGTTATTCATCATTCAACAAGTAATGAGGTCCTGGGGACTCAACCACATATTCAATATCATGCGTTTCTCTCTTTTTTTTTTCTTTTGATTGCCACCAACTGCCAAGTGAAAGGCTATCGGGAAAAATTCACTATTCAAGACCACCCTTCACACTATATCAAAATCCCGTTTGTTACTCCACTAACAAGAAACATGTCCAGTAAAATACAAGCGATACAAAAAGTGCATATTTCTACAATATATTCAATACAATAAAGCCATATATGTATATAATGAAGCAACTATCATGTAATAAATCCTCCCCTCACAAAGTCTTCCAAAGGAGACTTTATTATGAAATAAATTCTCCCAACGAGCATGTATTCTAAAATGTACCCCCCCCCCGAAAAATATTTTCTTCCATATGACAACAATTAAATTACCCGCCATTGTGAATCCACCATCATATGAAAAGCCCAGTCGGAAAGGAAAGTCTTTATATTCAAATATTCTAGAGCCTGGCTTGCAAAGGGATACTTCTGTATCAGAAGACAATCTCCCCTTTTTGGAGGGTGGCTCTGTAGCATCATAATGTTTCCCCCTTGATGGGGAGACTCTGTATCAAAATAACCACTCTGCCTCAAACTTAAATATTCACCTTGGTTGGGGAGACTCTAGCAGAAAACACCCCCCTGCCTTGAAGACGATAATGTTCCAGAATAAACTTTCCCAACTTTGTGGGGACTCTGCATCAGAGTACACCCTTCCCTTTGGTGGGGAGAGTCTGTATCAGAATACACTCTCCTCTTAGAAGGGGAGACTATGCATCAAAATAAACCATCACCATGATGAGGGAGACTCTATATCAGAATAAACTACTCTCTCCCTTGAAGAGGAGATACTGTAGAAGGGCACACGTCACCCTTAATGGGGGCCTCTGAATCAGAATAACCTCCTCCCTTTGATGGTTGAGCATCTGTATCATAATAAACTCCCTGCTTGATGAAGGATACATTGTAGCTGAATCACCTTGCCCCATGATGTCAAAACATCTGTGTGAGAATATACTGCCCCTGTGATAGAGGAAACTTTGCAGCAAAATACACTTACCACCTTGATGTGGGAGGCTTCAAGAGGAACATTCTGTAGAAGAATAAACTGTGGCCGTTTAAATCAGAGACTCTGTCATATGAGTACATTCTCCCCGATAAAGGCATGTCATTCGAAGCAGAGCAGACTCTGGCGCTTGAAGGTAGAAATTTTGCATCAGAATAAGACACCCCCCCCTTAAGCGAGAGACTATGTAGATAACGTAGCAGAATAAAGTCAATAAGTCTTGAAGGTCGGGTGCATATCAGAATAAAGCCTCACCTTTCAAGGTGGACATTCTGTATTACAATAAATGATCTCCTTGAAAGGGAATACACCAATATACTCTCCCTTAGAAGTGGGAGACCCTGTATCAGAATTAAACAACCCCCTTATTTATTTATTTTTTCATTTAAATTTATAACGCACTTAAGCCTGGAGGCGTCAAAGCGCACAAAGAGATATTAGATGACATAAAGTTACTGGACATATACAGATAAATAACAGGTCTGTGTGATAAGAAGTCATAGCAGGCTAACATATCAGATGAATAGGAGGGTCTTCAGTCTCTTGCAGAACACCAAAAAGTTCCTTTGCACAGAAATATCCGCAGGGAGAGCGTACCAAGCTGTAGAGGCATGAACTGGAAAAGAGCGGCCACTACCTCTTGCTCTTTTGGACCTAGGACAGATTAATCTGAAGGTATTGGAGGAGCAGGTCGATCTGGTCTCCTGTTTTTGGGTAAGGCTAAGCTTAAAATAAGAAGGAGCTGCACCAAATAAACATTTGTCCTTAAAAGTGCTGACCCCGAATCACAGGGCTGAGCAACCTTTGGCTCTGAAGATGCTTTTTAATACAATTGCCATCATGTCTAGCATAGCCAATAATGGAGGATCAAGGGATCTTAGTTCAAATGATCACTAGAGTCGGACGTTATGAACCACTGCTGTGGAAGTACAGACTCTCGCCCTTGAAGGCAAAGACTTTGATAATACAATGCTAACCTTCAAGGGGAGAGGGTGTAACAGAATAAATACTCCAGCTTGATAGGGTAGACTCTGAATTAGAATAGACTCTCACACTGGAAGCAGATACTCTGTATCGGAATCAATGTTCCCCTCTGTTGGGGAGACTGTAGCAGTATAAACTCTCCCCATTAAAAGGGGAAGAGTTAGTTTGAGAATAGCTCTCCCCCATAAAGGTAGAGACTCTGTAGCAGAATAGACTCTCTTGTATGAACGAAGGGGCTCTGCAATAGAGTAAAATGTCCCTCCTCAAGGGGGACATTCTTTGTCTGAATAGGACTTGTGCATTGAAGGGGAAGACTATTGGAATACAACCTCACCATTATAGGGGAGACACTGTAGCAGAATAAACTCTTGATCTTGAAGGGGAGAGTCTGTGTCAGGTGAATACTCTGTAGCAGAATGCCATCTCCTGCATGAAATTAACGAGGAAATAAAACTCACATTTCAAGAGGGAAACTTTGTTTCCAAAACAAATCTCTTCTCTGAAGGGGAAAACTGCTGTGTATCAGATTAAAACATCAGATTAAAACATAGCCCTCGAAAAAATATATCCGAGTAAAATATCCCTGTTAAAGGCAGCGACTCTGTATAAGAAAACACTCTCCCCTTGAAGTGGAGAAAAATACTAATCTCTCAACCATGGAGGGGGACACTCTGTAGCAGAATAAACTCTTCCCTTAATGGGGTAAACGCTGCATTTGAATAAACTCTCCCCCTTGATGAGGGAGTATCAGTACCAGAATAAGCATTTCTGCTTGATGGTGGAGACTGTGTAGCCAAATAAACTCTTCCCCTTAAAAGGGAAAACTCTGTCACAATATATTATGCTGCACAAGCAAGACGGGACCTCTTCCCTTGCAATGGGTGTGTGCACAATCAAACCGCTTTTTAGTTTTACAATCCCCAAATATATATATATATATATATACAATTTTTTTTTTTTAAGGAGGCCTCCAACCTATCTCATGCCCAACCTCCACCAGCACCCTTTGTCTCAATAGACCAAGAACCAGGCTGGTGTGTTGTCAATGAAGAATTTATTAATTTATTATTTTAATATTCAATCAGAACAAAATATGAGAGCAGCCACTATTGAGGTGGCAACACAATGCACAGGCTTCTAGAACATCACAAGATTATGATAGACTTCATTGCCACATTTGTGTTGTGAAAAGCAATGCTAAATCATTTCTCTCGAATGATGGCAGGAAGGTTAAGCGCTCACCCTGTTAAAATGGAGAACTGGGTTTTTCAGTGATGTAATACTACTACCATGGAACAGAGCTCAAGAGTATTTTGGGCTGCTTACACTAGAGAACAAATAGGGCTTTAAAACAGGCTATCTAGCACTCATAGAAAATCTGATTTTTACACAGGCAGCACATGAAAAATAAAAGTAACAATAAAAGGGAATAGAATTGAATCCGAGATCAAGGTATGGTAGAGAAAGAAGGATTGAGTGGGAAAAACGATGTTTCAAAGTTGAAAAGAAAGATTTAGAAAAATGCAGATGCAAATCACGCCCCAGTTTTTTACTGGGCCTGGAAGTGACAGGCAAACTCAAGACTATAAAATCAAGGAAAGGCAATGCTAAAACCGAACTCAGAAAATGATAGAGAAAGAAGGATTGAGTAGGAAAGTCACTTGTTAATGGAGGAAGAGAAGGTTTTGGAAAAACGAAATTTCAAATCACAATGAATTTGGCTGGAGCTGGAAATGATACACATGCTTTCAACAATGAGAAAGCACATAGATACCACGGTGTATAGTGAAACTGACAGGGGCAACTCACAGGGATGTTTTGGGCAAAGAGATTCTCACAGTGGGAACAACGGTTTGGGTTAATTATGACAGATGCAAATGCAGATTTGTTTATAGACATACAATTTACACATGGACAAATTCAGTTTTAGCTCATAATGGGAATAATTCTTTTGAGGCAACTCTTTAATGACTATAACAATTAAATAACCTCACCCGGCACAAGATGGTTAGTTTTCAAATTGCAACAGTCTTGCTCCATGAATTTCAATGGGGGAATTAATTGATTTTCTAAGCAAAATACCATGGAAATAACTTACTTAACAATGCAAACAAACCAAGGACCTTTCAGGGGAAAGAGAACTGTGATCAACATATAAACAAGGGATGATTTTATTGCATAGGAAGAATGACTTAAAGGCAGAGAGGAACATAGAGGCATAGCCAGTATTGACTAACAAGTGGGGCCTGAAGCAAATGTAGTTTGGCCCACTGCAGTGTCATTAAGACCTGTCAATGCAAAAAACAGGCCTAGTATTACTTTTTCATAGACAGATCAGTGGGATAAAGATCATGCTGCAGACATTTGTTTGCAAATCATACAGTAAACATGAGCAAGGAAGTCTGGATGGATCATTCTTCGGCGTTTGAAAATAGAGTCAAACTTAGTCATCCATGTCTCTGGCGATAGGTGTTATAATGCCCCAATTTAATGGATGTGATTTTTTTCATGTCCCATGGAGGGCTGACGAGAGTTGTAGTTCAAATCATCTTGTTAAAATGTTGTTCAATTATATCAATTGACATGACCTTCTTTATGTCCTGTGCAAGTGTCCGCCAGTGGAGTTTTCTACCATGCAGAGCCAGAAATAAAGAGGTTGCTCTTTCTGTGCAGATATTGTATCATAATGATATTGCATATATTGATAAATAAATATGCTGAGTGCATAAAGGCATACCTGCTGAAACGTGTCCGGATTCAGCTGGCTGAGTTTCGTCCCAGGTTGCATCTGCAGTATACCTGATTTGTTGTGTGTTGGCTGAAGAGAGAATGTGAGAACAACTTCCCTGACTAAACAGGGTGAAAAACAGTGAGTGGGGCAGCAAAAGTTGTGCCGTTAATTCTGTTTATCGGCATGTTTCTGTACAGGCGAACTACAATTGTGCCAATTGGGTGGCCTGATTTACCTTCAGCCAAGAGCTGGAGGTAAATCAGACACCCCACTGGCAAAAAACAGCTGGTATTACCAGCACCGGTAATACCGGTAATCACCCCATGGAATGGGGATTAACCTACTCTTACTGGCACCGGATTTACCAGTTGGATACCATCAGACTTCGAATGAGGCCGTATATGTGCAATCTAACCAGTGGGATGTTTGCAGATGTTCATGAGGTCCTTCTCATCCTCTAAGGTACTGTCTCACAATGCGTAGTCCGGCAAAGAGGCTGAGGGGCACCATTACCCTTCGTCTTGGAAAACCTGGAGTGGTGCTACAGATCTGGCTTGCCATGGGGTGCATAGATTAAATGAGATTGGAGATGACTGACAATGTGCATGGCATGTAAGTTTCCCAGCAAGCATACACTGACAGTTAAGCTTCATTGGGACGGGAGGATAGCTCTGTGGCAATGCGCGGATCTTGGAAGCAAGACCACGCTGAGCAAACACAGGTTAGAATGCCGCACCTACGCTTGGAAGGAAAAAAAAGTGTGTTATAAATAACCTGCAATGAAACTATTACCTAGACACCTACGGGTTATGTGTGCTTTAAATAAATGCAAATAAATAAAATAGTTCGCAGATCCAGGTCTTTTGGTTGTTGCCCCAGATAGAAACTCAGGGGCTACAACCAAAAGGCTAGCTAGCCGCGAGCCCTGACAGTCCTGGCATTAGCGCAGCCCCAGATCTTTTACAGACCTAGCAACACCCCTGCGAACGTGACCTGTTACCTCATTGGGTGCCTAAAGAGAGGCTAATTGCACCTGTGCACTGCTTCCACTGTGTGGAGCTAGAAATGAATTGTTCTGCTCATGCACATGTTTTTGTCCGAGCCGAGTGCATGGGGTGGGGGGGGTATGACGATATGTTACCACTCACCTGTGCTTCTCTAGGCTTCATGGTCATAGTGGTGATAGTGAAGAGGTCAGAGTGCTTGCCTCAAATGGAGAGAAGCAATTGGAGCTGGGTTTGACTCTCCACTCCTACAAGGCCCTTTTCAATTGGCCTCACTTTCAATTTTACTGTGTTGCTTTTTGGGCCTAAATCCTCTCAAACTGATTGGGGCACAACGTCAAGGGTATCTCACGCATGTGCAAATGCCACCTATCAAGGCATAACTCTTGCAGGGGATCTTGAAGTTGTGCTTGCAGGCCTTGATGACTGACACCTGTGCTAGGATGATAAAGCACATTGGTATCGTGCTCAATGTGTTTGTGAAGTGTGTAATGGGGCTCCAATCAATCTGTTAATGGGTTGTATGGCTTCTTTGAATGTGCATACCATTTTGGATGCAATGGTTTTACTCAGATTCAAAACTGCCTTATTCACTGAAGAAATACAATGAATAAGTGCATACTATTACATCATGTATGGCCACATGCTTTTCATTTGATAGGTAAACCAAATAGATGCCAAATAATATCTTGGGAAACGTGTTATCATGGGTTCACAAATGCATTACAGCGTGCACAAGTGTATGCAGTGCAAAGTTCTCAATGTTGTACACAGTGAGATGGTCTCGCCCAGTAGTTGAATCAAGTGTTTCCTACTGGACAGTGAACTGAAAGGATCTGAAAGAACAGTCAGTCGACAGAGGGGTAATTTGACTATTGCCATTTGGCCAAACAAGGGGGAGAGAAGTGGGTGATATACAATGGGGAAGGGTTGACAGCTGTCAGTGAACCAACAATTTGCCTTCGGGAGCAAGGGAGGAATAGGTGGGTGAAATAAAGGCTTGAAGGTTGACAGCTGTAAGTCATCTAGGGGACCAAGGTGATAGGTGTTTGGTGAACAGGAGGGAAGCTTGAAGGGTGGTGGAGCAATGGGCAGAGGTGAGTGGGGGTATCTGCAGACTTAGGAGGATGTGCAAGGGAGGATGGGAACAGGGAGTCAATGTTGTGCTTGACGCCAAGTCTGGTACAATCCCTGCTTCCATGTCACATTCCTTATACTTGTCATCAATGCGAAGTTCAGATGGGGACAGGCAAACCATGACTCTCCACCAGCCTGTCCAACATGTCTCTGAGTCAGTGTACACTATTTACGAGATGCTGAAAAAGTCTTATATGCTTTGCCAGCTTGGGGAACATCCGATGCATACTGAATACTGCATGTTGGAGTGGTGGCAAAGGTATTGTTTTGGTCGACTCAGTGGTGATGTTTCCTCTGGTTTCTCGAGTAGTTCGTAAATGACATTCCTTGCTCCACCACCCCCTCCAGCAGGTTGGGATCACGGTAGTGTGGGGAGTCCTCTTATTCTATGGTGCAGTTCAGTGCCTCCTTCTCTAGCGCAAGAGTGTCAAAAAATACACAAAAGCAAGAACAATGCTAATCTGGGTTGAGTTTGCAATGGGAAACAATATTACAGAGGGAGGTCCTCATTATGATCCTGGCGGTAGCCGTGCCGGTAAAAACGGCATGGCTGCCTCCAAGGTCATTTCTTTTCCGGCGCCTGGCAGTGAGGAATTACCAGGGAATTACAGCGCCGGTGGTCCCAGTAATGCCCCATCATGGGAATGGGGAGGACGGAAGCACCAGCACCGTTGATAACGGAGCCGGTGCTTCCGTCAAAGCCTGCGAGCGGGTGCCTTTCCGCCGGCCAGATCAGACCTGGTGGGAGGGAGGGTACCTGGCGGAGGGAGGGTACCCGCCCGCACCGTTGTTACCGGACCAGCATACTCATAATGATGCCAGAGAGAGAGAGAGAGAGAGAGAGAGAATTACAAAGAGAGAGAGAGTGACACAGGCAGACATAAAGAAAGGCAGCAACACAGATAAATAACAAAGCAAGAACTGGAAACACACATAGATACATTCAGATACATAGAGAAAGACAGACACACAGAGGCGTGTGAAGTGCAACACAGAGAGAGAAAAAGAGAGAGAGAGCATGAGAGGGAGCACGCAGAGAGGATGATACATTGACATATGTTGTATGCCAGAAACATGCATAGCTAGTTCACTATAATGCTTTATGGACATCCCTCTTTCAATAGGAACAGTAGTAGCCAGTTTTCCATAAAAGTAGCAATGAGAGAGTTTAATGACAAGACAACAGCGTACATACCTTGTGCCATGCCACATTGAATAGTGTTGTCATGGCCCTCTTTCTGTAGGTGGAGCATGTCCAGCTCTGGGGCATGTGTAATACCAAAGACATGTAAGCAGTGATGAACACATGAAGAGAGGGAGAGAGTGTTCGAATAAGAGAGACATACATAGAGAAATAGACATGGAGATGACAAAAACTGCCCAAAGAGAAAGAAAGAAAGAAAGAAAGAAAGAAAGAAAGAAAGAAAGAAAGAAAGAAAGAAAGAAAGAAAGAAAGAAAAGAAGTGATGCTGGATCGGCAGATGATATTCTAGCTACAGCTGATCTGCTATAATGCTTTATGCACAGGAGTCATATTTCAATAGAATCAAAAGTAGGATTCCATAAAATAAACAATGGCTGAGAGTTTAGCGACTGGAAAGCAAAGTAGTACTATGATGCAAAGAGGATCTGAATGGTTCTCTCAATAGCATCCTTCATAAACAAGGAATGCCATTCAAATCTCGTTCTTCTGTAAAGAAAAATAAACATAGACACTATTGTTCATGAATGCAGAATGTATGCAGATCACATTCAACTACGTCAAAGAGAATGTAGCTGCTGGAAATGACAGTACATATCACATCGTTCTTCCATGCCACTATCGGGGATTTGGGCTAATCTTTGATGTGGGTTTTGGCATCAGGTCCTGATTCTGCATAAGGCACTGGAGTGGCCATGCAAGCTGTGTGCAATCCTATCTGAGTTTCTGTGGCAGACTAAAAACTCCCGTCTTCCATGGTCATTGAATTGTGAAGGTGCAGAGAAATATTGGCTGGGCTTTTAAGTGCTGCACTGGCATGTCACATTTGTTAATTTTCAATCTATTTATTATACAATCAAACAGAGTAAATGATATTCAGTAGAGCAGCACATTCAATCATCACATCATCATGCGCAGTCGTATACTATATCATGCCAGCTGGATTAACATGTTGCATTCTAGCTCAAGAAGAATACATTAAAGACGACCTCACTCATCTATCTGACCCATACCTGCATGACCCTGCAATAGCTAAGTGTGAGGATGGGCCCACAAGCAGTTATCCTATATAACACAGCATCCATACCTAAGCTATTCTGCCTTTGGATACATCATCTTCCAAATTCAATTAGCGAAATCAACAATCCCTCTGTTGCAGGCCCCTCCTCTTGGAGCATATCTATTCCGTCATTTGATTGTCTCCACTACTCAGAGGCATGGATTGCCAGGCACTCGGCGAGGATGCCCATTTCAAAGTTGTGCAACGCTCGTGTTCAGATATTTTGAGTTTCTTCGGTATCACGAGGGCAATAAAATCTCATAGCCAAGTGGCAATAAGACAAATTAACAATCTGCCAATACACTTTTGCCCAGAAGGCTTGTATCAATAGCATGGGTATAAAAGAAGTATCTGTCCTTTTTCATCTAAAGTATCCCAATGGTATTATGATATCAGATTTAGACAATGTATAGGGGGTGAGATATGTGCACTGGAGATACATTCACTGCATCGCCTTAAAATTGATTTTTCTGCTAATGCATGTGACTAAAATACAAGCCCCGCCCCACTGGCATTCAGGCAATTTCATTTCAGAATCTTGATTCCACCAAGTCCTAGCTTTTATATTCATCAGTGGCATTTTTGCTTCCACTATTTTATATAACTTGGTTAGAACCTTAGAGCTGTGTCTGAATACCCTCCGTGTACGGAGAACTCCACCGGTGTCCGTTTTCTCTCTACGCTGTGGCAGTGTGTATGCGTGTTGCATGAATTGCCCTGCCTCCATCAGAAACTGTATCCTTCTGCATGACATATGGACCTGTATCCAGACTTCTGTCTTCAGACTCCACTTTACCTGTGCATGATTGCCCAGGCTCTTTGACCAGGGATTGCTCCAGAACCACACCATCACCCCTCTTAGCTATTTCCAAATTAGCTGTGGCTACAGCTATTTCCTCCTTAATGTTTTGAATGACACAGACCACCCCATAACAGCGTCTCGTTGCTGACAGAACATTTAGCTATGGCCCAGTGGGCTTTATGGCCTACCATCAAATCCTGAGAGTCCTCTATTGCATCAAAACGTATGAGACAGCAAGTCCTATAACTATCATTGGAATCACCAGAACTACCAGGGGCTGTTTCCCCCTGGTTGTACCTGTAGCAGTTCATAATTGCAGTTTCCTCACACCACGCTGGATAACCGCTAGGGAGGTTGGAAGAGTGCACCTGTTTTCCAGACCTACAGTAATGGCTATATGCTTGCATTATAAACCCCACCCCCAAAAGCATCATAGCCTTAGAACTGCCCCTAGATCTATACCTATTTATATACCCCAAGTTCTTATCACATTTATTTCAAATGTATATAAAATGTATATTTAAAAAAATGCTGGGGTTTTTATCAAATTTATATTAAACGTTATTGGGGTTCTTATAAAATATATATAATTTGTCTAAAACATGTTGGGGGTCAATTACATGTATACTAAAATATTTGGCGGGTCAATCAAATGTATAGTGGTTCAGGTGCATGGAAAATGGTGGGGAAAGGGCTGGGGCCACCTGTCACTTTTAACATTGACAAAAAAGGTATCCCTGTCAATTACATTCCTCATTGTTCCCAGACCCACATATCATCCTCGATGTCTTTCCCAGTATCCCTCTGCTTCCATGAAGTCACACTCCCCCACCAGGGGCCCTTCATCATTCCCCATAGTCAAACTGTCTCCCGAGCACACCAAGTGGCCTCCTCCTGTCTCCTGTCTCCATTTCAAAACCGCATGCAATCCCTTCTATACACGGTTGCTCAGAGGAGTGAACTGGGATGCATCCCCCAGGGCCCCAGGCATATGTTGTGGGACATGTCTGTTGCAGTTGCTCTAAAGGCATCTTGAATTTCTGAGGCTGGCATCCCTGAGTGTCAACATCTTAAACCGAATACAGACGTGGCAAAGCATTGCAGGGGATATTATGCAAGTGGTAAAATAAATAAAGAACAATGTTTTAATAGTCTATAACAGTTAACATTGCCTCATGTAACAAAAAGCAATATACAAGGTGGAACAAGCCACTATATAAAAATAAATTCAAGGCATATTTACTTTCCATAAAACAAGCGGTTATGCTACTGAAATCAGGGGAGTTGCAAACCATAGCGTACCAGGAGTAGCCGATACATTAGTCAGCCAATACTTCTATATTTTGCAATGGTGGTTAAAGAATTGGTCCAAGTGATTATGCATGTTTTTAATGCCAACACCAAAACCACTGTCCATGGCATTCACAACTGTTAATTCTTCACAGCCAGGCCCCCCATTTATTCCCCTCAGCTTTCCCTACACTAGCATCTATAGCTGTTGTTGAGGCACTTTTCTTGAGATTTTCTTTTTTCCATACTATTTTATTGATTAGTGAAAGTGGCTGTTTGGGGATAAACAGGAATGAGAGCACCTGGCTTACTTAGCGCTGATATAAACAATTAGGCATAAAGACATACTTGAAAACATGTTCTGGAGAAGACGTTTTAGGTAATTAGAATCAGTACTTGCATTCTCGTTTATTGGTTTTGCCAAAACAAGACACAGTTAAGAGCAATCTTCGCAAATGTGGCTTCAAGTGTTAGTCCATTATTTGTTTTAACGTAGAAGAATGTGCACATGTTTAGATCAGTACCAATTTACATCTGACCTACTACATTGATAGAACCAGATTGCAATTTAGGGGCCGATTCATGGAACAAATGTGCGCCGAAAATCTCAGCGCAAGCTGGCGCAAGCGTGAAAAAGCAAGCGCACGCGCACACATGCGATTCAAGGGAG
Source organism: Ambystoma mexicanum (assembly GCF_040938575.1). NCBI lineage: Eukaryota > Metazoa > Chordata > Amphibia > Caudata > Ambystomatidae > Ambystoma > Ambystoma mexicanum. The sequence goes on along the minus strand of NC_090941.1, from coordinate 163,886,760 downwards.
GGCCTGTGCGTGTTTTCCCCTGGATGTGCGCCAAATCTGTGCGTGGCGCACACAGGCGCACACAGGCGCATACGTCATTGCAACATCCCGAACGCTGTGCGCAACGCGCACAGGGAAAGCGCACACAGTTGGCACACACACCAAAAAGGGTGCGGGAAACGGGGTGTGACACGCAGAATGGGGAACAATGCATGAAAAAGAAGGCGTAACTGGGGAAGAACTGCAGGGAAATAGACGGAACGCCCACACGCACGATAACAACACGTATTCATGGAATCAAATACGGGAAACGCGTGCATGCTAAAAAACCCGCACAGGCGTCAACACGTCCGCCACAGGAAGGCAGGCGTAAGCATCCCCGCGCACAGTATAAAAGAGCGTGCAAACAACAAACACGTATATACAGCTACGATGAATGCACCATTTGTCGCAGCACTGATTGTGGGACACCGCAGGAGGAGGAGAATAGCCAGGGGCCGCATTTATTCCACCCGGACCAGCCTTTTTGGGATGCCTGACAACCAGGTCTATGGCAGGTATAGGTTTCCACGTCGTATCATCCTAGACCTGGTCAGGGAGTGGGAAGATGACCTTACATCCCCCACCCTGTGCTCCCAAGCTTTGAGCCCCTTGGAGAAGGTGCTCAATGTCCTGCATTTTTTGGCCACTGGGTCATTTCAGTGGACTACTGCCATAGTGGGGGGGGGTCTCAAAGGCCACGCAGTCACGCTGCCTACACCAGGTTTTGGCAATCATGACTGCGTCCCCCTCAGTCCGCAGGCACATATACATGCCCAGAACACCCGCAGAAAGGCAGGCCGTGGTCCAGGACTTTTACAGGGTGGCACACTTCCCCAAAGTGCTCAGTGCCATAGATTGCACCCATGTGGCCCTACGTCCACCTAGGGCCACAGAGCACATCTATCGAAACCGCAAGCACTGGCATTCCATAAATGTGCAGGTCGTATGCGATGCAAAGGGAATCATCACCTCTGTCTATGCAAACTATCCTGGCTCCACCCATGACAGTTTCATATACAGAATGTCCGCCTTGAGCCGGGCCCTGGAAGCTGGTCAGCATGGTGACACATGGCTCCTAGGTGAGTACAAATGCCCGTGCACATGCATGCATGTTACACACAGACAAATACACAAACCCTAATAATCACAACCATTATCACCACCCTAGGGGACAGTGCCTACCCTCTGAGCAACCACATGATGACTCCAATCCGGAACCCCACCACACCACCCCAGGTAAGATACAACGCTGCCAATATTGCAACCAGGGTCATAGTGGAGAGCACATTTGGAGTGCTCAAGTCACGCTACCGCTCCCTTGATCGCTCTGGCGGTTAGCTACTATATGCCCCCCCCAATAGTGTGCAGGATCATTGTGGCAGAATGTGTCCTGCACAATGTTGCAACACGGCAGGGTGTACTGGTGGACATGGTGGTGCCCCCACATCCACAGGCACAGGCGCTGCCCATGGGAGGGGATAGGCACGTGGCGAGGCAGCCCGGACCCATCTTGTGGCCACATTTTTCACCTAAACTCCCACCCCTGCCGAGTGCACACAGGCCTGGCACATACCAGGTGACAATCGATGATGACAAAGAGGCAGTCAACTGTCACAACTTTACCACCCTGAGAATGTTGCCATGGAAGTGCTACATTGTGTGCATCCTTAGCTACTTAAACCTAAACAATCCTGTGTGACCAAAAGGAACACATGCAAGGTGTGTATCACACTCCCCCGCAAAACAGCCCATGACAATCCCTGGTATGGCACCCAAACCCTCCCAAACCCCATCACCCTTGTCTGCCACAACATTACATGGCAAGCAATACCAAAGGGCCAACACATGAAGTGACATGTGATAAATGGAAAGTGGCTCCAGACAATGACACCTGACATGGAATATTTCACCAGTCGTAGCATGAACATAACACTGAATGCCTGTTCACATGCACATTGGGCAAGGAAAAATCCCTACTCCCGAACCCGTGTGCTGTGTGTGTCTCCTGCAACACACTGCTCAGCACACAGCACAATGAACAGCCATTGAGTCTGAGATACAACTTGAGCATCACATGAAAAGGACACATTTAAAAAATAACCAATTGGTGCATGTACAGGATCCCCAAATGGCCATAGATCATGTGCTGCGGGGACACAGCGGGCCCCAGAAGGCAATCTGTTTGCACCAGTGGCCATGGAAGGGTTGTTGTACATGTGGTGGATCATCGTGCAACTGTGTGTGTCAGTAGGGACATGCACTCAATACATGCATGTGAAATCAAGTGATCCTCAGTATCCTGTACACATCACATGTGAACATTGCCCATGTGCACACCCCAGCATGTCAAACCACACCAATCCCCTCACACCTGAAAAGTAAAGACAACACAGGAACAGGCATTGACCTGCAGAACACATCATGTACATAGTACCCCACAATTACAATGTCAGAGTGCCCAAAACACTTTAGCCGAAGCCAACTGTCCTACAACAAAATGCCCTCCCCCTTCACACATCACCATGACCTACTGAACAACTGTGTCTGGGGAATGTAGCCTTCTTCCTTCAAGTATACCTGGCCACAGCATCACCCTACCCCTTGGTCTCCATGTTCCATCTTGTGTGTAAATAGGGTCCAGCCCCCTCAGAGGCCACTTTGACTGGCAAAAAAAAACAAATCGCAGAGAACTCCAAGGAGCCAAACCCACAAACCATGGAAAAAGCCTGTAGGCAACCATAAACCCTGGAAAAGTTTCCAGTAGATGACTTGAAGTAGCAGAAAATGTCCGAGCACATGTCCAAGCACAATGATAAAACAACCAAGGTAGCACAGTTCAACAATGCCACAACAGGATGGGTACCATGTTTGGTACGAAATATACAATGATGATGCACCAACTGATGGGTACTGTCACAGCTCTGGTGTCCTGGCGCAGGAGTGGCACAAACCAACCACCCCCTCCGTGGTCTTGGTGCCTGCATGGTCAAACTTACACAGGCCTCTGAGACCCCGGTGGGGAAGGAGGGTCAGGGATATGTTGTTTGGACAGGCATTGGTATTCAGGATTACCGGAAAGAGGGGCAGGAGAGGGGAGTAAGATTGTCAAGGGAAAGTAGGAAAATACAAAATACAACTATTCACAATAACACATACTCAATCAGACAAAACATGTTCATCATGCACATTGTACCAAATTAGTCAAATGCAAGCCAAAGAGAGACTTATCTCTGGGGTGAATGCTGGCCTCCTGCCTGCGCACTCTCAGGTCCGGTAACAGGAGCAGGTCAATGCTGCAAAGAGAGTGTGAGTTGCTAATCTGTGTGTGTCTACAATACACACACGCAACACCATAAATGCCCCAAAGCAAAAAAACACTCTTGTCTGTGTCAAGGAGTTCCCCCCATCTCACCTGGGTCCGATGTTTGCCGGTGACTTCGATCGCTGCCTTCTTGCGAACGCTCCTGGTCTTGAACAGCGCTGCTCGAGATTCGTCTGGTTCCAGGTTGCGTTTAGTTCCGGGATCAAGGAGTCCAGAAATCCGGGAGACTGGAAAAGGCTGGAAAAGCTCAGAACCAGGAAGGGGGAAAGTAAAAGGAATGGGTAATAGCACTGGGACAAGGGAAACAATACCACGAGCTACGAACACACGTCTGGGCTACTCTGCAATAGCATTGAGACGCGCGTAGCCGCAGAAGGCGTGGTCTATAAATAGACCACGCCGCGTTCAGCGCATGGAGCGAGCAAGGGCTTCAGCTCTGGATGGCCATGTTGTAAGTAGTAGGGAATGCAAGCCCCGTTGAGACAAGGAGCAGGAGGTCCAAAAGGGGCGTGATCTGAAGTTCATGACAGCATGCCTCCTCCGAAGGCCTTTCCCTCCAGGTTTGCCCGGGTGTATTATGTGAAATCTTCTGAGCAACCGAGGAGCCTTGATATTTGAAATAGGTTCCCAGGTCCTTTCACTAGGAGGATATCCTTTCCACTCCACTAGATATTGAAGATGGCCCCGCTTATACCTGCAGTCACAAATCCGTGACACCTCATATTCCAGTTGGTTGTCAACCAGTAGAGGAGGTGGTCTACTGGGATTTCGAGAGGACTGGATGTAGGGTTTCAATAGGGATGTGTGAAAGACTGGATGAATTCTTTTCCAGGAGTCAGGGAGCTTGATTCGATATGAGACAGGATTGATAATCTCCTTGATGGGAAATGGACCATAGTAGCGGGGAGCCAGCTTGTTTGGTCGTAAGTGTCGGGGGAGTAGTTTTGATGACAACCACACTCGGTCACTGACCGTATAGGACGGACCTGGTCTTCTCTTGGAATCTGCATACCTCTTGGTCTGTAATCTGGCTTTCTCTAAGTGTTCTTTAGCCTCCTGGTGAATGTTGATAAGAGTTTCGATCCAGGAGTCAACAGTAGGTACTGGTGTAGGGTCAGGAAGAACCGAAGGTAAGACCGATGGATGGAACCCCTGACTACAATAAAAGGGGCTGGTCTGTAACGCTGTGTGTTTGGAGTTGTTGTAAGCGAATTCCGCAACGGGTATCAGGACTCCTGAGACCAGTCATCCTGGACCTTGGTAGCGAAACATCGGGAATATTGTTCCAGGATCTGATTTGCACATTCTGTGGCTCCGTTGGTTTGGGGGTGATATCCTGAAGAGAGGGCACGTTGGATTCCTAATACCCGACAGAGGTGTTTCCAGAATTGTGAAATGTATTGGGGACCCCGGTCAGATATGATCTTGGAAGGAAGCCCATGTAGTCGGAATATGTGTTCCAGAAATATTCCAGCTAGTTCTGAAGAGGAGGGTAGTTTCATCAGTGGCGTAAAATGGGCCACATGGGTAAACAAATCTATGGTGACCATGATGGTAGTATATCCTCGGGAAGGTGGTAACTCCACTATGAAGTCTGTAGCAATGATTTCCCATGGTTTAGAGGGTAGAGTGGGCTGCAGAAGAAGACCCGCCGGTCTCTTGTCATCATGTTTATTTTGGGCACAGGTTATACAAGTCTGGATGTATTGCTGCACGTCAGACTTCATTTTAGGCCACCAGAACTGTCTCTGTATACGACGGAGGGTGTTGTTGATACCTTGGTGCCCGGAATGTAGTGTGTCATGACAAAGGTTTATTATCTTTTGCTGTAGCTTCCGTGTAGGAATGAATAGTGTGTTGTCCTTGAATAAGTAGCCTTCCTTGGCTCTTAATTTCCAGAGATTTTGTGTTGAAATATCCTTCCATAATTCCGAGGATTGGGTTTGCGATCGGACTTCTTCAGGAGATTAACTGCCTGGGCTACGAATATTGTGGGAGAGAACATTTTAGGAAATGCTTTATCTTCAGTGGTCACGTAGTCAGGACGGCGAGAAAAGGCGTCAGCTATCAGGTTCTGTGATCCAGGGACATGGGTAATGTGGAACTGATACTGGGCAAAAACGTGCCTGACGACTGTTCCTGCACTCCAGTGACTGTAGAATCTGTAGGTTTCGGTGATCAGTACGGACTTGGACAGGATGTCTGGCTCCTAGAAGTAGGTGTCACCATTCAGTGAAAGCTTGGCGAATGGCTAAGAGTTCCTTTTCCAGGATGGAGTAGTGCGTTTCACTAGGAGTTAAGGTTCTTGACAGATAAGCAACGGGGTGTTCCAAATCGTCCTCCATCTTCTGCTTCAACACTGCTCCTATGGCGTAATTAGAGGCATCCATTTCCACTAAAAAGGGTCGACTTGTATCGGGTTGAGCCAATATGGGAGCTTGTGTGAACTCAGTCTTTAAACGCTGGAATGCAGTGTCTTGTAAAGTTGACCAGACAAATGGTGTGTCCTTCTTTAGCAGAGCCACTATGGGTTGTACAATCTCGGAAAAGGTGGCTATGAACTTCCGGTAGAAATTGGCTAGTCCTAGGAAGGATTGGATTTGTTTCATGGACGTGGGAGTAGGCCAGGCGAGAATGGCCTTTACTTTTGAAGGGTCCATGCCAATCCCCTCTGGACTAAGGATAAATCCCAGATAGTGCACAGAGGTAACGTGAAACAAACATTTTTCAGGCTTGGCTAAAAGGTGATGTTCCCGGAGTCTTTGTAGAACTGCCTTGGAAAAAATCAATATGTCGTCTAGATAGACAATGACGAAGAGAAACAAAATATCAGAGAACACCCTATCCATAAAATGTTGGAAAACTGCTGGGGCATTGGCTAGTCCAAGGGGCATGACCAGGTACTCGTAGTGGCCAAAGGGTGTTCTAAAGGCGGACTTCCACTCGTCTCCTTCCCGGATACAGATCAAATGGTAGGCACCCCTGATATACAATTTGGTGAATATTACGGCTCCTCTCACAGCTTCCAGGATATCCAAGATCAGGGGCAGTGGGTACCGATCCTTGAGAGTGCATTGATTTAAGCCTCTATAGTCGAGGCAAGGTCTGAGTTCCTTGGTATCCTTCTTGGGAACGAAGAACAATGAAGCACCCGCTGGAGATTTCGAGGATCTTATGGTGCCATTTTCAAGATTAGTGTCTGGGTATTCCCGAAGGGACTTTTTCTTGGGTTCGGAAAGAATGAATATTCTGCCAAAAGGAATTACAGCTGAGGGATCAGTATCTATGGCACAGTCTTCGGGCCTGTGAGGGGGTAAGGCCTGGACTATGGCAGTAAAGAATACATCAGCATATCCCTGATAGGCCTCTGGAACCTGTATGATATTGGAAAACATGAGTGGTGTTTCTTGCTCTCTTGGTGGTTCCTTAGGAGTTACCGAGGAGGAATCCAGGGACAAACAGTGGGACATACAGAACTCTGAGCCCAGGAATAATGATCCTGCTGTCCAATTGATATACGGATTGTGCTTTTGTAACCAGGGCATTCCCAAAACCATGGGGTAATGCGCTGACTTAATGATGTCGAATGTAATCCGCTCTGGATGATGGTTTATGGAAAGTTGGATCTCTTTAGTCTGCAGGCTTATGGGCCCTGAAGAGAGTGGTCTTCCGTCTATTGCTTCCACCGGATGCATGGTGTTTCGGGTCTCGTACGGAATATGATGACTAACCACCCAGTCTTGATCAATGAAGATTCCCATAGCTCCGCAGTCCACCAAGTCCAGAATGGGATAGGTCTTGTCTTTGGAGGGCGACAGGAAAGCCTGTAGTATCACCAAACTGTTTTGTCCAGGAGAGTTCAAGGATGGAATTGATGTGGACCAAACATCTCTCTCCCGAATCTCTGCTCCATTTAAGATCGGGAGCTGGTGTTTCCTGAACGCTGAGGAGGTGCCAGAGGACATTCCCTGACTAAATGTTTGTCTGCAGCACAATACATACACAAACCCGTATGGATCCTTCTCAATCTTTCTTGAGGCGATATGGGTCCACGAAAGGCTCCAATTTGCATGGGTTCAGGTTCTGGGGCTGGACTTGGGTTTGCGTCCGATCTGGCTGTGCTCTCAAAGGACGTCTTGGGTGGGTTTCCCTTGGATTTCTTTCTTTCAGCCTTCCTTTCCTGGATGCAAAAGTCTATTTGCAAGGCCAGGTCCATTAGTGCTTGGAATTAATTTGGTCTGGCCACCCTGGCCAGTTCATCATTGATATCTTCGTTTAGGCCTCTCCTGAACAGGGTAAAACTAGCCTCAGGGGACCAGTCTGCTTCCTTGGCCAATTGTTTAAATCTGGTCACATAAGTGAGCATATCTTGGGAGCCTTGTTGAAAATCCAGCAAGCGTTCTTGGCTCTGGACGGTCAAACATGCCTTTAAGGGCCTTTATGAACCCATCGTAGTCGTCTAGGAGGGCATCGCCAGAGTTGACAAGGGGTGTTGCCCAAGTTAAGGCGTTGCCGGAAAGGTGGGATATGATGAAACCCACCTTAGCCCTAGGAGTCGAAAAATAATAGGGCTTGAAGGTAAAGTGGACCAGGCATGAATCCAGGAATCCGCAGAGTGTTTTTGCCGAGCCATCGTACTTGTCAACAATACCACCCAACAGGGCACCCTCCTTTGTAGCAGAATCCCGGGATAAGACCAATTGTTTGAGTGCAGCGTTTTCCGCCTTAAGATTTTGAACCTCGGTTGATAGTTCTTGCATGCGTAGCATTAAGTCCTGCACGGCGGCTTCCATCTCGTTTTTAGGTTCAGTCGGGTGGCGTCTCAAACTGTCAAGGAGTTCCCCCCTTCTCACCTGGGTCCGATGTTTGCCGGTGACTTCGATCGCTGCCTTCTTGCGAACGCTCCTAGTCTTGAACGGCGCTGCTCGAGATTCGTCTGGTTCCAGGTTGCGTATAGTTCCGGGATCAAGGAGTCCAGAAATCCGGGAGACTGGAAAAGGCTAGAAAAGCTCTATAAATAGACCACGCCGCGTTCACCGCATGGAGCGAGCAAGGGCTTCAGCTCTGGACGGCCATGTTGGAAGTAGTACAGAAGGCAAGCCCCGTTGAGACAAGGACCAGGAAGTCCAAAAGGGGCGTGATCTGAAGTTCATGACAGTCTGCTGCTTTGTACCCATACATTAGCTTGCCCCCATGAAGGTCCATACACTGTCAATGCAGTAAAGCAGGCGCACGTGGGCGCGCGGAAAATGGAAGACCAATGCGTCAAGAATCACACATCATACAATGGTCCCTGGGTAAGCAGCTAGATGCGTATAGCGAGGTGCGACTCCAGTTCAAGTTGTGTACTGGCATCCGCAGGTTAAATTGGTAGTGCACGTGTCAATTAGCACATGTGAATGATATGCACTGCACACAAGTCTGTGCCTCGCTGTGTGTCCCTGTGCAATGCTTCATTTACTGGCTAGGAACGCTACTGTGCCAATGACTCGGCTTCTATGGAGCAGGGTGGACCGGAGGATATGTGCGACAGCCCCTGTGTGTGCCCCTGACAACTTGGTAAGCAACTTGCCATTTGTCCCCCAACGCATCTTAGCTGTACTGTGCGCTTCAACAACAATATCTGTCCTAGCTCCCCATCAGTGGCGCTACTTAGCATGCAAGTGCAAGTGGCCTGGTGGAAGCTTGGCTGCAGTGTTGCCCCCCTTGTAATGCTCACCTTGCCTGGAGCTCCTGGAACCACGTCTGCTTCTGTTGGCCATCTGAGCACAAGGCCTGTGGCACTGCTTGCGCACACATGTGCATGTCTGCCCCACCGAACGAGGCCAGCTGTATGTCGTACAATGGCCCATGTCTGCTGGCAAAGATGGTCTGGAGGCTCTTTCTCCTGCAGAAAGGGCACAAAACATATACTTAATGCAGGAAAGTTCCCTGTGGGTGTCTCTTCATGCGGGTTGTGACTGGGCCATGTCAGACACCTACATCAGAATTCCTCCCACCATCACTGTGACTTTGACAGGCAAAGGGTGCCAGCCACTGTCTACAGCATGAAGTGCATGAAGCACATGTACAGGAAATAAAATAAACATACAGCACAATGTATATCAATCAATAGACACATCAATCATGAACCCCCAAGCCTAATGCAGACATGCCCTGGATAAAACCCCCACAATCCCCACTAGGAGTGTTAACACAAGTAGTACAGCAGCAGACAGGCCACAGATATGACAGTCCAAAGCCCTTGTGTAAATGACTGTAACACCGAACCATCCTTGCGAGCCCATGGATAAGGGAAGCAGGAGTGGCCTATGTGAGTCAGGACCCCAAGCTGCAAACACATACACGAGACAAGCTTGAACGGCCCAGCCGGGACAGACAGTGGATGCTTTCAAAAGCCACAAAGCACCACACTGTCACATGAACGCACAATAGACAAGCAATTTTAAACTATATTAACTAATTAAACTAACTATAAAAAACCTACATTACCTAATTAAACTAACTCTCAAAAACAATGTTAACTAACTAAACTAAAATGAAAAATCAAAAATGGCGTCATACGACCCGGGGGAGGCACCCAGAAGGGGGGAGGTAAAGGGTGCAGCTCAACACCCACATGCGATGATGTTGAGTAAAAAAAGAAAACCTCCATGGGCTCAATGCCTGCACAGCCTCGTCCGAGTCAGCCTCTTCCTGAAAAGGTAGATGTGGTACAGGAGCCAGACCACGCCTAGGCGCACTTTTCCCCTCGTCAGCAGCAAGTCTGCCGGACGGGTGAGCCTGGTTCTGTGCGGCGATGACACGTAGGTCAGCATGCAGAACCTCTTGTGATACACGTGCTTCCTCTTGCAAGGTAGCACGTGTAACATGGAGTTCTTCCTGCGTGGCCTGGCTGGACAACTGATGCACCTCCCGGCAAGCACTTAGCTCAGCCGAGATGGTACCCTCAAGCAGCGCAAACCTCTCCTCTGACCGCTCCCTCTGGGACATCAAGAGGACACCCAGAGTGGATCTGAGGGATGCATACTCAGCCCTCAGGGCCTCCATGTGTGCCTCTGCGTGAGCAGCAATTGCTTGACACAAAGACAACATTTCAGCCTGGCGTGCCCTGTCTGAGGCTGCCATGCCCAGCCTGAGCGAGCAGGCCATGGACTGTTCCGCCCGCTGCTGGAGAAGCATCTGCCTAGCAGGGGGAAGCACGGATTGGGCCACACGCTCCATGCTCACAGCAATCTTTTCTATAGCTGCCCCTTGGCGTTCTGAATATGCAGTCATGTCTTGCTCCCATTCAGTCTACCTCTGTGGCGCGCGGCCACCACGTTGCTGGGCTTGACACCTTCGGGTTCCAAGGACTGGCCGCCCTTGTCGGGTTGGCACCGCCCGCGGCTGCAGAACTACATGCCCCCGTCGACGTGATGTCCCAGGCACATCAGCAACTGGTGTGGAGGGTGACCCTGCATCCCGATCCACCACAGGCGGAGGTCCCACCACCGTCTGGCCCCTCACTGCAGGTGTTGTGGACAAAGGAGCGTCCACATCAGAATCACTCACCCCAGACGAATTGACTCGATGCACATCCAACTCGACATTATCGTCAGAGTGATCATCCGGGTTTGACTCATTGCCTGCCACAGACAAGATGGTCTGTAACACATGTGGGTTTTCGTGGTCCACCACCCCACGATGTGATAGCAAACCTGTGTCTGACATGACAACACCATCCTCAGGCTCCATTGCGTCATCATCTGGAAAGTGGAGAAAATGTACATTAGTACACATGTCAGAAGCACATAACACTCACACAGACTGACAACACATGAAACACACATGTCACACACCAATGTGAACCTGGCATGCATGCAAGGTCACTTTGACATAGCATCAGTTACTAGGCATGTAGAACGGTGTAACACAGCTCAGAAGTGGGTTGATGCAGTGCAGGACATGTGTGCGTTATCCACTACCTACATGAACAAGTACATCATGATGTGTATCAATTGACTTGAAGGCAGTGCAAGGGCAAGTCCAGGCATCATGTGCAATGTGCATGCAATGTGTTTCATGTCTACAAGCAACCCCCCCTAAGTGAAAATTTAGGGATGCATTGCATGGCAGCGAAAGGGCGACCAGAGACGTGTGCATTGGCAGACAGTTCTGTCTAGCATCAATTGCATCATCTGAGTCAAATGACAACACAGCAGATGATGATGGGACAGTAAGCAGGAGTTATGATGACCCCTCAGTAGTACAGACATGTGTGCAGAAGCCCCTACACCAATTGAACACAGTCAGTGGGCCTGAAACGGGGGGAGGCCTGTGCCCTGCACAGACTGTGACACCCTAAACCTGTGTGTGGTGCAGGACTGAGTCAGAGTGGGCATGGAATGGATGATCAAAAGCAAAGAAATTTAGGTCACCCTGGACACGTACTACAATGATCATCCAGTCAAGGACACATAGGGGCTTGCATGGAATACACATGGAGCATGAATTGGAACTCATGTCCCTGCGGAGCATCTGCCATCCAAAGTGAGACAACCTGCATGAAGTGCAGAGGATGTACACCACTGCATGTGTCTGGCAGGTTGGCTGGTCGAAGTTTGCATGTACACAGGAGTCTTGAACAGGCCATTGCAGTACGCCAACGTGATGCACACCTGTGCAATGTTGAAATTGTGGTGCAGGGTTGGTGGATGGGCAAGGGAGCATGCCTACGTGGAGTACCTGCATGCATGCAGAGGACACATGCACGTCAGTCATGCAATGACATAGTCCCAATGCTGAGTGGAAACACACCCCAGGCTACATGCAGAAGGGCCATTGAGCTGGAACATGGACTGTAGGGCAGCTGGGTGACTAGCATGTGATTAGGGTGCAAGTGTGGTGGTGAGGACTGTCCCCGTCTGCTCTACATGTCCACTATCCTGCACAGCAGGCACGTATCATAGAAGTATTGCATTACTTGCACATGAGAACCATGCACACCTGACATGCTGTGGCAGTCAAGCACAACACATCACACAAGCAAAACAAACATGTCGTCGACCAACAGGCAACAGCACTCACTGGACGGGGCATCAAAGTCCGGCATCTCTCCCACTCCTTCGACCAATTCTGCCTCGTGCGGAGTGAGGTCTTCCTCCTCAGGTGCTGGCCCACTGCCAGTCACCAGAGTCATGTTGTAATTTGAGGCACGCTTTGCCTTAGTGCTGCATTTGAGGTCATTCCAAAGCTTTTTGCACTCTTGCGCTGTGCACACCTCATGGCCGAATGCACTCACATCCTCCACAATTTGCTTCCAGTCGGTATTACGATGGGCAGCCGTAGTTTGACAATTCGGCCCCAACTAGCGGTTGTGTTCCCGCACGTAGTCCACGAGCAAGTCAGGTTCCTGCTTGCAGAAAGGCTTCTTCCTCGATGTGCTGGAGGCCGTAGCTGTGTCTGGGGTCCCAGCCTCTACTGCTGGTGCAACCTTCCTCCTCTTGGACGTTGGTCCCGACCCTGGCTGGCAAATGCCGCCCTGATCAGTATGGGCAGTGGCGCTGTTGGAATGAGCCGAGGGAGTGGCAGATGAAACATGGAGTGAAACCCTGACTTGCGTCAGTGGCTGCTGGGTGCCCTGCAATGGACCCTGCACAGTAACATCCGCTGTGCGAGGGTCATTGACCGGGACTGTCCTGGTTGGTAGACTCACAACCGGGGTCGTGTCGGCTGCATCTGCCCCTGCACTTGCCAACACCCGGCGGGTCGGGGCAGCAGATGACATTGCTGCCCCAGGGACACATGCCTCGGTCAGGGCAGCCCTGCGTGCACCTATGGTGTGCCTCGTGACCACCTGGAATTCTTCCATGGACTCTTCAAGTGCCAATGCAGCATGCTTTTGCAGACCCTGAACCTGGGTAGTGGTGTCCACAGCTGCACCTGCAGCTACCATTACCCTTGGGCCTGTGGCAGTCGATGAAACGGACTGCTGGGTCACATGGGCGCCAGTCTCAGATGAATATAGTGCATCTCCTGGAGTTGCAGGGGGTGGTGGCATGACTGCACCAACATGTGGCACAACATCGTGCCGAGCTGGTGCACCCCTGCCTCTTCCCCCTCTGCAGCCACCCTGGACACCCTGGAGTCCCCCTACTCCCTGGTCACCCCGGCCACGTCCCTGACCACACCCACCACGTGGAGTACACCCAGCTGAGGCACCCCTCACCTTACGTGGCCTCCCAACCATGGCACAGATGGAGTAGTGCCGGCACAGATGGAGTAGTGCCAATGGGAGGTGTACACAACAATTGTCCTGGGCAATTGGGGTGAAGGGGGTGGGATACAAGATGTTAACAGCACCCCTGCACCTGCAAGGCTGTATGTGACCCCGGTGATGAAGTGACGGGCCACGCAACACTCAGGCACCCCAAAACTGCTGTAAAATCATGCACGCAACCCCAGGTACCCCACATGTGTGGAATTAACCTCCCACAGTACGCGGTGGCACCCAGGGACACGAAAAACACATACGCGTGGGATACGCAGGCTGCTATGAACTCGAAAACGGCTATGCGATACACAGGGGCACCCGAAGTGGGAAAAATAGCATGCGCGACTCACCGTCAGACTAGCATGATAATGAAAAACACACGTAGCCAATACCCCCGGCAAAAGAATAGATACATCCTTGATCCGCAGTGAAGTTGTGATGGCGCGCGAAACAACACGAAGTAGCAACACACACGTCGGTCTCCATGAAAGGCATGTACAGCGAACTGCCGGGACATGCTCACCTTTAACCCGTGCTGAGGGACACGCGCACGCGTCACTTCTCTTATGCACTTATGCGCTTAGGCACTTTCCTCGGATCACACGCATTCAATGCTGATTCACTACGCACTCGTCACGGGGGGAACGCGCGCGTGCGTAATGTCACAGGCACGCTTACGTACTAAGGGCCTTTCCTCGAATTACACGCCGACATGCAGTTTTTTCACGAGCCAAATCTCTCCGTATCAAGCTGGCCACGCGACAACACATGGAAGACCACGCTCCTGCCCAGAAGGCCATTTTCCTGACCCCAGAACCCCAAGCACCCTCCCACGAGCCATCTGCTGCTGCCTGCCTGCCAACTGCCACCGTGCACTGCCATTTGGTGCCTGCACATCTGCCATCTGCAGGGGTCCAGTTGCAGTGACCACCCCTGCTGGAACAGAAGACTCTCGACTGGTGTCCCATCACTCCAAAGCCCAGCCCCAGGACCCAGTTTCCCACCCACACCTGCCTCCCATGTCCGACACAACACCTTCCGGCACCAGTGGCAACCCCCCAGCCAGAGAGGCAGAGGGCTGCCAGCTTCACTTCTGAAGAAGTTAGCATCCTGGTAGAGCAAGTCCTGGGGCACTATGATGCCCTCTTCACACCATTGAGCGCCGACACGGAAGGATGGAGGAGGATCTGGACGGACATAGTGGGTGCCATCAATGCGGAGGGGGTGGCACCCCGAGACCTGAAACACATCCAGAAATGCTGGGAGGACTACAAGTCCAGGACCCTCAAGAAAGCCCGGCACCTCTTAGAGGCAGAGGATGCAGTGGGGCGCCGGGGCCAGTTTACCAACCAGCAGATGAGGGTCCTGGAGCGCATTCGCCTAGTGCTTCGCCACCAGATCCTCAGGATGCAGGCCTGTCTGGAGTCGAGTGGTAAGTGGCCATGCATTGCTGTGTGAAACAGGGCATGTTGCAGTGTGCTGGTAGTCAGCTACTTGCCTGTATGTGTGACATTGGCCATATATGGATGTGTGTGTGTAGGGACATCATGGTGCAGCCTGTGAGACCAGTCATGCGTGAACCACATGGATCGTGCATGTGTTACAATGCTACATGCGGGGCAACATGCGGAATGCACACCTGAATGCATGCCTGTCTCTTTTGTTGGACATGGATGGGGTGTGAGAGATGGGTGCTGTTGTCAAGTACATGTATGGTGTACATGTCTATGTGTCTGAGTAGCGTGTGTGTGACTTGTAAACATCATGGATGCATGACACATGTCTGTGACTATGTTGCGATTCACTGAGGCAGCCTAGTCATCCTTGTCTCCACTGTGTCTGGGGTGTACGAGGCCAGATGGATGAAACTGCAGTGATGTGTGTGCATGTGATCAGTATGAGCCATGATGCATGTGAGTTTCAAACCACCATCGTATGTTTTAACAGTTCTTTGGACATGAATGCAAATGTTCTTTGCATGCGCCATGCCTGTTACTGCATGTGTGTTGCCTACACTGACCCATGTGTTCTGGAGGTACATGATGGAAGTGACGTTTGATAGTGCCACTCATGTGCTATTGCTTCCTGTCTAGGGGCCTATTGTACAGTACCATGATGCTTGTGTTCTATGTCTCCCTCTACACAGCGGCGAGTGAAGTAGAGGGCGGAGACGGCGCTCTGGAGCAAAGTGGTGGGGATGCCTCCACTGGCCGGCGACGCAAGGCCAAGTCACCCTCCCAGGAATTATCATCATCCAGCAGCGAGGGGACTGGTGCTGCGTCTGTCACAGGTTTCCCCCCTTCTCACCTGTCTGTGTTCTTTGTTCGAGTTCTTCGAAGGAGTCTTCTTTCGCACAGTTCAGGTTTTGTATAACCCTGTGCGTGAGTCCTTGCGTTCCAGCGTGCGGTCTGGAACACATCTCCAGGAGTGTTCAAATGTCCGGGAAGAAGTCCAGGGAAAGGCGAAGAGCGTACTCAGAACGAGTGCGAAGGAAATTCAGGAATGGAGGTGAGGACAAAAGAAAGGGGAGGATGAAGGAGAAGAAATATTAAGGGACCGGGAACCAGGAATCAGTGGAAGTCACTGTACGAACTATGGCAGCACACGTCCGACTACTGCAAGCAGTAGCGTTGAGACGTGCAGGGCCGTGGGGGTGTGTCTGCTTTGTACAACGCAAGGCGTACAACACGGAGACTAGCAGTCAGCGTTTTGTGTTCAGCGGCCATGTTGGGAGTACTGCTGAGTTCAGTCCCCTATAGGTCAGAGACCATGAGGCCCAGAAGGGACGCGCCCAGTGGGTCATGACAGCGTCTGCCACTACGGCTGCAGCGGAAGGGGTGGGTGAGCCCCCACAGGGGCTTGCAATGGCGGAAGACGGTGTGGAGCCATCCAGGTTGGTGGTTTCCACAGAGGAGAAGGAGGCCGCTACTGAGCCGCATATGGGGCCTGGTGGGGCTGGTACCACTGGTGCAAGTGGTGCAGTCCAGGG
Organism: Ambystoma mexicanum; assembly: GCF_040938575.1. Lineage (NCBI taxonomy): Eukaryota > Metazoa > Chordata > Amphibia > Caudata > Ambystomatidae > Ambystoma > Ambystoma mexicanum. The sequence continues at coordinate 163,870,173 of NC_090941.1, read as the reverse complement.
GCAGGGGCAGGAGGCAGCACAGGTCGCCGTGGAGGGGCCTGTGCATGTCACTGTCCCTGACACTGTGACTGCACCACCATGCACCAGCAGGGATGCCCCATCCCAGGCCCGTCCGCAGGTAGGGAGGATGTCCACGTCATCTGACACTCCTCTACCTGCTAACGAGGGGACCTGTGTCCGTATGGAGACTGTCCTGATTGGTGTCACATTGCGCACGCGTGACTTTCGTGATGACGTGCATGCTTCCTGGGGGGAGCACACATGTCATCACAAAGAGCTGCGTGCCAACATGGCCCAGTTGGGAGGGTCCTTGGTCAGGGGTTTCGTACATGTGTCGAGCACTCTGGCGGCCCTCTCCTCCTCTGTGGAAACTCTGCGCCAGTCATTCTGAAGGCTTTCTTCCACCCAGATGCCACCAGGGCCCCCTGTGGACCTGCCCTGCCGAACGCAACCAGCTCGGTGGAGATCCCATACCTGCCACAGTCGGGAGTCGGAGGTCCAGCAGGGGTGGACACCCCAGCAACTGGACCCCAGCAGTTGGAGGATGTGCCGGCAGAATCGGGCAGGGCACGTGCACAATGGCGTGGGTGGATTCCATCAGCCTGGATGCTGTTGTGCTGGCAGAGGCAGTTGCGTCGGAGGCAGCGGCAGGCTCAACGTGGGAGGCATCATGGCTCGGGGCCATCAACATCAGAGGGGCAGGCATCAGCCAGAGGGCAGGAGGACCCTGGAATGGGAGTGTCTTCCGTGTGGCAGCGGTTTGGCCAGCGGATAGATGTGGAGCGGCGGCGGGAGGAGGAGGCATGGCTCACTATCGTCAGGACGGAGAACTCCATGCGCAGGGCGCTGAGGCGGGCTGAGTGCCTCGCGGGAATTTGCAGGGAGTTGGAGGTGGACATGACGTCATCCCTGGGAGACCTCTGGGCCAGGGAACAGGCCCGCCTCCAGGACGTTGAACAGGAGTTTGATGATGCCCTGGCCCGGGAAATCAACTAGTGAGCCGTAGGACTTGCCCGCCACCATTGTAAATAGTTTGTTAGTGTTAGGCTTCATTTATGTTTTTATTTCATTTGGGGCGCATGGACTATGCCCCACCTTCTTGTAGATAGTTCTTTATTAGGTAGTCTTTTTGGTAGGTTTCATTTCAATAGTTGGGCTCATGGACCCTGGATTTTTTATTTGTATATAGTTGAACAGTGGATTTATCATCATTTTTTTTAAATTTCACCATGGAGCGATGGATTTTACTTATTTCTTTCCCTTTGGATTTGCTTTGTTGGACGGAGACTTTGGGCACATTTTCATTTTGATTTATTTGGATTCTTTCTTAATTCCATTATTGTGTGTTTTCATTTAATTCCTTTCATTTTGTGTTCAATACATTTTTGTTTCATACTTCAATGTGTGGTATTTTCTCATTGGTTTCATGCATGTCACGATGTGGGTTTTCACATTCACTGGCACCCATTGTGTGTGTGTGACGTACATGTGTTGATGTACATGCATGCCATTTGGGTTGTATCATGTAATGGGCATTTCAATGTGGGGTGGATGTAATACTTGATTGGTTCTTTGGGCAGGGATGGCGTGCAGTGGAATTTGGGTGGCCATAAGGGCCATGATTGTGGATCATGATGACGTGTTGGGGGCGGACATGAGTCGGGGCCTGCTGGCAGGTGCCCATCACTGCTGGGTGGGTGGGGGTGCAGGGGGACATGAGTCGGGGCCTGCTGGCAGGTGCCCATCACTGCTGGGTGGGTGGGGGTGCAGGGGGACATGAGTCGGTGCTCACTGGTGCATGGTGACATCTGGGCTGGCTGGGGGGCATGCCTAGGGTGGATGGGCTACCTGCGGGGCATGGCCAGGGTGGATGGGCTGCCTGCGGGGCATGGCCAGGAGGGCAGGGTAGTCCCCTGTGGTGTGGGCTGGGTGCAGGGTCTGGGGAGGGGGAAGAGGGCACACCTGGGAGGACCCACACTGCCAATTCGCATGGGAAACTCCATGCGCAAAACTCCACACACGAAAATCCACGTGCAACCCCAGAAATACACGTACCCCGTTCGCCAGGCGAAATCGCATGTGAAACTCCCTGCGCACCCCTCAGAATACACGTACCCCGCTCGCCCAGCGAAATCACGTGTGAAACTCCACACACATCCCTCAGAATACACGTACCCCGCGCACCCAGCGAAATCACATGTGAAACTCCCCGCGCACCCCTCAAAATACACGTACCCCGCTCGCCCAGCGAAATCGCGTGTGAAACTCCACGCGCACCCCTCAGAATACACGTACCCTGCTCACCCAGCAATATCACGTGTGAAACTACTCGTGCACCCCTCAGAATACACGTACCCCGCTCGCCCAGCGAAATCGTATGTGAAACTCTGTGCGCACCCCCAGAAATACACGTACCCTGCTCGCCCAGCGAAATCGCGTGTGAAACTCCCGGGCACCCCCAGAAATACACATACCCCGCTTGCCCAGCGAAATCTCATGTTAAAATCTGCGCGCACCCCCAGAAATACACATACCCCGCTCGCCCAGCGAAATCGCGTGTGAAACTCCACGCGCACCCCTCAGAATACACTTACCCTGCTCGCCCAGCGAAATCACGTGTGAAACTCCCCGCGCACCACCAGAAATACACCTACCTCGCTCGCCCAGCGAAATCCCGTGTGAAACTCCCCGTGCACCCCAGAAATACACGCATGTAGCCCATCCACCCTCAACATTCCCCACAGGCAGCCCATCACCCCAGTGCATGCCCCCACTGGCTGCCCAAACCACAGGGTGGAGTTTTACATGCGATTTCGCTAACGCGAGAGGGGTATGTGTATTCTGAGAAGTGTGCAGGGAGTTTTACACGTGATTTCACTAGCATGAGAGGGGTACGTGTATTCTGAGGGGTGCGTGGGGAGTTTGCCATGCATTTTCGTGGTTGGGGGGCTGTATGCTGGTCCACTGGCCTTTGCGCCATGTACTGGATTTGTGCACTGTTCATGGCGCACGGGGCGGGGTTGGGGGCATAACTGGCGCAGCTGCAGGGTCGCTGCACCACTCTCCGCCACGGCTGGTTTTGGATGTTAAAATCCATGAATACGCTGTGCGCTGAAATGGGTTTTGGCGCACGTGGCTGGCGCAGACTGCCGCACGCGCACACTGTGCGCCAGCCGCGTGCGCCACTTGTGTGCCGAATTCTATGAATTACCCCCTTAATACTGTGTGTTAAGGCTCATTTTCAAAATGCATCCGGTACGTCTTTTGATCACAATTCAAATTAGAATGACCTTTATTCCATTTAAATTAAAATGTGTTAATTAAAGGAAAATACAATATAAAATATGGGACTAATTAATTTAATAACACTGTACAATTTCAACCTTGTATATCATACTATATGTTAAAAAAAGGTTTTCTTCAAATATCACTCTGAAAACACATTACAAAAAAGAATACATTAACAAGCTAAGGCTCTAATGTTGTTAATTGTGGTATTCACTGCTATTTTAAGAATCTATTGTTGGGGCACTTTTGTACATATATGTTTTTTTCATGCTATTTTGTTGATTGGCAAATGTGCCTCCTCTGCATGTTTTATTACATTTTGATTTTGCACTCCGTGACATTGGCAGATTAACTCCAGAAAAAACGTGTTGGTTCCTTGGAAACAATTCTTGCCATGCAGTTATTGTGTTGTGGTGGTTTGCATGTTATTTTGTACATGGTTTTCCACACACAGCATTTGTATTTATTTGAGGTATCCTCCTCCATCAGAGTTGTGTTGTTAACACCTGAAAAGCAGGATACCACCAATACCGTAGCAAATATTGTGGCAAACATGTTATTCCTGCAGCACTCACATTTCTTGTTCTGCTTTTTGGCATGGCAGTCAATTGTGTTAAATGGGTGCCATGTTGCATGTTCGTTCTTCATTCCAGCTGCTACATTGCTCTCTGCTCTTCACTCCAGGTTTCTATGAAACCTTTCTCCCTTCTGTTGGGGAGGATCCCCAGGTATGCCAGAGGGACACTGGAAGTCTGCGGACTTGGAGGGCCCAACTCCCTCCTACAGGATACACAGAGCACTCAGTCAACGGCAAGTTCAAACTGTGGTTTATAACAGGCAAAACCAACAGGGATCAGCACAGGAACAGGAAAAATCCATGTACATCCTGATCTTCCTCGGCTCGCAGGCCGGTTTTACTACCCACTGGTGTCAGTATGACATCAGAACTTGGGCCCTTCTCCAGAAAACCTATCGGAACATGGGATTAGGTATTGAGTATTGAGTATCCTACCACTTATAGTGGATATTGTAGATGTTATTCTAGTGGCACTCGCATGTCAGGTTGCTGGCCTGGACCCATCCCCAAGTCACTAGCTATAACATTGTTGCAGTGTGGTGGACTTATCATTGGTTTTTGCCAATTGCTACCCACCCCATCCATACAAAAGTGTGATTGGCTAGAGCTAACGTCCCCAGGCCTGGGATCCGCAAATGTTCACAACTCGCTGTGTTCCTCTTCAAGGTTACAAGAATGACTATGTGTCTGCATTGTATTTTGTTTGTACAACCTTAGATTATGAACGTGCTCTCCTGATGAACACAACACTTGTTGACTATTGTTGCATACTTGTCGCTGTCTATGTATAGTAGCCTGGGACCAGTGCTCTTTTCCTACTGCTGCTCACTGTTGATTGTCTGCTTCTGCTACATCACGTTTTCAGAGACCACGAATTCGAGCTGTGCAGCTCTGAATTATGAGGATTTATTAGTCTTTTCTGCAGCTGGTCCCTTTGTCATCTGGGGATTGGAATGTCATCCGTATCTCTTGGCCTTGGCTGCGGGTCCTGTCTCACATGTCTTGCTCTCTGTCCAGCCTGTATCAGATCAGCTTGTCTGTTGCTCTGAGGCTCTAGGCCTGCTGTAATTTTCATAATCCTTATAAGGCGGTTTCTACAGTGTCCAAACTATACTATATTTCCATGGGTTAGTCACACTTGGCTGTGTCTGGTCCCATAGGTGCTCCTGCAGTTCCATAGAATTATTCGCATGTAAGCATCTGCAAGCTTTACTCAGGAATACCTGTCTCTTGAGGTTTCACAGTTGCTGTGTATATCTTATGGCAAAATAATAAAAGCAATGACAGTATGGATATGCGTCTGTTCACTAACTACAGAACTGTACGCCCGGGTTCTTCATGTATTCAAGTGAATATTTGTGTCCCGAGGTGTGGATGGCACATGTGCTTCATGTCTAATGCTGCTATGTTGTGGTGCCTGAAATGGCGTCAGAAACATGGCTTCTAGGTGTTTTAGTCCAGGCTGTCAATGGAGGTGTCCCTGGTCATGTCCTGTGGGTTTTCATCCACACAGGGATAGGTCTGCACCGTCCAAGGTCTGTATGGCTAGCTAAGTGGATAGCTCTCGACATATTTATCAATCATAGGTCAGTTGAGAGTTCGACCGAAATAGAATGGGTGATTGCCTTGCTTTCTGGCCTACTTCCTTGTCATGAATTTAGTAGGAGGGGACGGGGTGATAGGCTTCCCTATCCCTCTTCACTTCCAGCTGGCCCACAGCCTTTGGCTATCGACTCCGGGTTCGTGTTAGGCCATGGGGATGCATGTACAGTGCTTTGTGGGATCTATGTGAAAATACTGCATCCTTTACAACAAATCCTGGAAATCCTGCCTTTTTTTGTTTCATTTTTTTCACATATCATCTATATTTCGTTGAAAAAGTGCCATCATTTGACCCAAAAACCCTGCTTTTTTGGGTTTGCAGTAAAGCAGTTTGATATTTTCATCCTATCCCGCTTTGTGCATCCATATGCAGGGGCATGCAGAGCTTGCACATGCCCACTGCCCTTTTGCATAGATATCCTTAACCTTTTAAATACGTAGGTTGGTTACGGGCCAGCCCCCAGTTGACCAACAATGGCTCTAATGCAGTACTAAAGAAGGCACACATTGACTACCTCAGAGAAACGTCTCACATTCTTTGTGACTTCTCTAGATCCATCGAAGACTTTTGGCACCATAAACGACTCTTGGTTGTGAAAGTTACCTTGATATGAACACTCCTTCTTATGCATAGTCCTTACTGTGTCCTTACTGATGCGCTTTTTCTTGTGTAGATCGACGGACTGCACTTTCTTTATCTATGCTGTCTCCTGGTATATACACAGAGCTTGGGTAAGGAGACAAAAAATATGTCATGAGGCCCCAGAACCCTTGACACTTTTACGAATGAGCTAAGACACATATTACAGAAGGGTGTGGGAACCCCTCTACGGAGAACAAATATGGGTAAAATATGCTCTTCTATGGCCTATCTCCCACTCAGGAGGGTTGAAAACCACGTTTTAGCTCACTGCACCCTTCACAGAGGAGAAATATCCATTTGAATATAGGTCTGGTCCCACCCACAATGGAAGTCCAGCAACGAAATTCTAGGCAATTGCCCTCTGAACAAGAGTGCATTCAGCAACATCAGACACGTGTTTCGGCCTTGTCCGGCCTCTTCAGTGAGGTGAAGCTGAGCATCGCTAAGGCACAGTAAGCAAGGGGTCCAGGTCTGGATTACTCTGGATTACTTAGGGTGAAACCGCAAATTTTACAAATTACAAATTACACAAGGGTGTGGAAGCCCTGTGAATGAGAATGAAAATGGGTCAAATACCCTATTCTTTGGAACTACCCACTCAGGAGGGGCTCCAACCACATTTTAGCTCACTGCACTCTTCACAGAGGAGAAATATCCATTTGCATATCAGTCTTGTCCCACCCACACGGACAGTCCTGCTCCGAAAAGCTAGGCAATTCTCCTCTGAACAAGAGTACCATCATCAACCCCAGACACGTCTTTTGGCCTTGTTGGGTCTCCTCAATGAGGTGAAGCTGTGCCTCTCCAAGGCACAGTGAGCAATTCCACGTCTGGATTACCCTGGATTACTTAGGGTGAAACCGCAAGTTTGACAATTTACACAAGAGTGTGGGAGCTCCTCTACCCAGTGCTTTAAGTGGGGTAAGAAACTGAGGGGGGGCCCTCATTTGGGGGCGTGGCCTAAGACGTGATGGGCATGGCCTAATTGGTGGGCGAGGCCTAAATGCGATATGGTAAAACTGGTCGGGCCTACTTTACTAAGTACATATTGTGTAGCAGACTGCTTGCTACATGGCTTAAGGTATAACAAATCAAGGCTCAAGGTGATTATTTATTTATGTGGTTTACTGCACTGAACATAGCTTATCTTATTTGTGAACCAGATTTTATGCTACCCATGCCTGCCACTTATGCTGTGCCCCTGCATTTTATATAGAACAAAAATTGGCAATAAGGGCACATTGCTAGTGAGTCACATTGCAAAAGAAAACATTGCAAAATAAAAAGAAAAAAAAAGTTTATTTGCCAGGAGGCATTTTAAAATGCTCATTTGCAACAGTTAAATACACCGCAAACCACTTGTGACAATGAGAATTTTCAGGAATATTGAAAAGTTAGGCAGTGACAAAGGCAGTATTCTAATGTCATAGTGGGGTGTTATAACCCAGGGCCAAGGCCTTATCTGGTGTATTGGTGTCATGATCTCTGCTTCCAAAAGGTCAGGGTTTTCCCAACTCCCTTGGAAGCAGATCCATAACCCAGGTTCCGAGTTCCAACCAGTCCCAATTGGGACCTTTTGGACCCAGTCCTGGCGCCAGTGGCACCAGGCTCATAAATATGCCCAGTCCCAGCGCTGGAAGCGCCGGGCTCATAATGCTTGGGTGGATTTACCTGCAGCAGACCATGCTGCTTACTTGCCTGCCAGTTGAGCCTCTGATCCTCTTCTGTTTGGAACTACTTTTCCTGTTGGGTGGGGCAGGAGCCACTCCCTAGATTCAGAACACTGGAACTCTTCTGGAAAGCAGGAACTCTTTTCTTACCTAGGCGTGGCTGTGAAAGGAGACACCTAAGCACTACAGGAGGCTATTTAAACCACACCCGATGGATGAATCTTGCTTTGCGTTATTCTGCATCCTCTGCAGCAGAACGCTCATCGTGTCTTCTGCATCTGATCCTGGGCCTAAGGAAAAAGGCTTACCATCCTGAATCCAGTCTTCAGCAACACCTATAAAGACAAGAAAGAACAGGTTAGCATTACGGTCTTCAGTGACAGCTCTTCACTTACCTGGTCCATCGGCTGTCACCAACGCCTCGCGCTGCATTCCGGCATCTGAAAGACAAAGGCGTACCTACTCTTCGTGCGCTCCGGGCGTCTTCACACTGCATTCCGGCATCTGAAAGACAAAAGCTTACCAACTCTTCGCACGCTCCGGAGGCCTTCGGCGCTGCATCCCGCATCTGAAAGACAAAACAAGGTGCGTTTAAAGACATTGGGGAACTTTAATACTCACGTGCCATTACTCCTTTCCACATCTAACCCAGTGGGTATTCCGGCACCCTGCAGCCGCTCCGAACTTGTACCTGCAAAATAAAAAGACAGTTAGAGCGCATCGTGAAGCAGGCAACAAGCGCTTACTTACGTGCTTCCAGGCGCTTCTATTCATCACACGGGCTCCATCTTCAACTCACTTCAGCCCGTCATCCGCCATCGCCGGAACCCTGCAAAACAAGAAACATCATTACTAAAGACTTTAAAGACATTAGATTTACTCGAAACTTACTGTTCGTGCAGTAAACGACGGACAGCAGTCCTCTGAAGTCAAGAGGCCTGCTCCCCTTATCCAGTGAAGAAACTGGTTACAGCACCCTGCCCCGAGGCAGATGGAGAGCACGGCGTTCACTTACCTAAGGTGAGAGCATTAACCTGTGGGGGTCTACAGGAGAGGAGAAAGGGAAGAAGAGAGAGACATTCAATAACCCAGTTCCTTAATCCCATATTTTCTATCTGCAGACATCTTACCCTTCAAGTCAGACATACAGTGCACAGAGGTCCAGCCCAAAGAGCCAGCCGTGTGTTACACATCACCTTTGCAGATACGGTATACGCCCAGTCAAGACCGGCGCCTCTATGGGAATCAGGTGAGCGTTACAGAACGCAAAGCCTACCACAAAACTCCCGTCCAGGCGCTATGGAAACCTCGGATACCGACCAGCTAGCCCAGTTACTTGGGGAACTAAGGGCAGAAGTGCATGCAGCCCGTCAGGAAACGAACGCTCTAAGAAGGGAACTGATTATTTCCAAGGAGCGAACAGATGATCTCGCTAGACAATTGCTACAGTCACAAGCCGGACAGACCCCGTTACCCGCATCTGGGGGAAATCTTCCTTCTACATCCTCTATGAATCCAGTGCAGCACAACCTACCTGGGAATGTACCTCTGGCTCCGCCCGAACGATTTTCTGGTGACCCAAAGAGGTTTGCAGTATTTATCAATCAGTGCCAGTTGCATTTCTTATGCCGGCCAGCAGCCTTTCCAACTGATCAAGCTAAAGTAGCTTTCGTGCTTTCGTACCTTAGTGGCAATGCGGCAGACTGGTCGATCCCTCTAGTAAATCAAGATGATCCGGTCCTCCATGATTTTCAAGCTTTTCAGCTCAGTATGGAAAAACTGTTCACAAGACATTCACAGGGGCAGGCCTTGGACAATGAGCTTCTTTCGTTGCGACAAGGTAATCAAGACCTTTTGGCTTATATTGCGTCTTTCAACAGACTGATAGTGGAAACTCAATGGCCTGAGGACAAAAGGATTACGCTGTTTTATAGAGGTCTACGTGGAGAGCTCAAAGATGTGTTAGCCCAAGTAGTGAATCCCCCACAAGATTGTTCGGACTATATAGACTTAGTCGTTCAAATAGATCACAGACTGCAGAACAGGAAGGCCGATCGTTCCAAGTTTGATGCTCGAGTATTTTCCAAACCGCCAACTCCTTCCAAAGGAGTAGACCCCGGGGAACCCATGCAAATAGGGGGTCTGAAAGGTCCTCTAACACAAAAGGAGCGGGAAAGGAGAAAACAGTTGCAATTATGCCTCTATTGCGGAAACTCAGGGCACTTTCTTCGAGACTGTCCGGTGAAACCTGCCAAGAAGGCAGTAGGAGCTGCAGTTACCAAAGTTACAAACTCTGAGCAGGGAAACGACCTCGCCCGACAAGAATAGAGGTCCTCTTGCCGTGCGTGAAAACCAGTTCCGTGACCTCGCATTTCGTGATACCTATGGTCCTCATTAGCCCTGATAATCCGGATCGATTACATGCAATTGAAGCTTACGTCGACAGCGGTGCCATCGGCAATTATGTGGATCATGAAATGGTTTTGAGGATGAATCTAACTCTTTGTCCCAAGGCTGTAAAGGACGTCATTACTACGGTGGATGGTACGGAGATAGCCTCCGGGCCAGTAACGCATACCACTCAAGAGGTGACGCTAGTAAGTCAAGATGGACACCATGAGAAGATCGTGTTCGATGTGATCAAGGCCCCTCAGTTTCAGATTATTCTAGGAATACCTTGATTAGAGAAACACAATCCTCTGATCGATTGGCGAGCAAGAACGGTCCAGTTTCCAGAATGTGTCTCTACTTGTCACCCTCCACCTGGTGTTGCACTGGCAGCAATTTCTTCAGAGACTCCCCAGTTACCTCCCGAATACCTAGAATACCAAGATGTTTTCCGGAAGGATCAGGCTAACTCTCTACCTCCTCATAGGTCTTCTGACTGCCAGATAGACCTGATACCTGGATCTACTCCTCCTTGTAGTAGAATTTATGCCCTCACCGAGCCTGAGAACCTTCACCTTCGACAATACCTGGATCAATACCTGGCAAATGGGTTTATTCGTCCTTCCAAGTCCCCTGCTTCTTCAGCTTTGTTCTTCGTTCCAAAAAAGGAAGGAGACCTTAGAACTTGTATAGATTATCGCTCCCTGAACCAGATCACCGTTAAGAATAGATATCCGTTACCTTTGATCCCTGAACTCCTGGACCAAGTCAGAAAAGCATGCATATATACAAAGCTGGATCTTAGAGGAGCTTACCACTTGGTACGAGTAAAAGAGGGCGATGAATGGAAGACGGCCTTCCGCACCAAGTATGGACTATTTGAATATCAGGTCATGCCCTTCGGACTTTGCAATGCCCCGGCCGCCTTTCAATATTTTATGAACGATGTCCTCAGAGAGCTCATAGATGTGTGTGTTGTTGTTTACATTGACGACATCCTCGTTTATTCTTCATCGGAATCTGAACATCGGAAACACATGAAAATGGTCCTCGAAAGATTGCGTCAACACAAACTTTTCGCTAAGTTGGAAAAATGTGTTTTCAACGTAACTGAAGTTGAATTCTTGGGATTCATATTATCACCTGGCGGAGTGCGTATGGATTCAAAGAAGGTCGATGCAGTTCTCAAATGGCCATCACCATCCTCTGTAAAAGGTGTGCAAAGCATGTTAGGCTTCGCTAACTTTTACCGCAGGTTTATCCCCGAATTCTCTCGAATAGTCCAGCCCATCACTGCCTTGTTACAGAAAAACAAACGTTTTGAATGGTCTACCGAGGCGGAACAAGCTTTCCAGGATTTGAAGACTAAATTTATCTCTGCACCAATCTTAAAACACCCTCGCCCCGAACTCCCCTACATCGTGGAAACTGATGCTTCAAGCCTTGCCATGGGGGCAGTTCTATCACAAAAGGACCCGGTAACCAATCAGTTGCATCCCGTGGCATTTTGGTCCCGCAAATTCTCGCCTCCTGAAATCAATCAAGGAACTTCTGGCTATCAAGTCTGCCTTTAAGGCTTGGCGGCATTATCTGCTGGGGGCCCGACACACCGTTACTGTGATTACGGATCACCGAAACCTGCAATATTTGAAAACCGCAAAAGCCCAATCCTCTAGACAACTCCGTTGGGCATTATTCTTTGCCGAGTTTGACTTCATAATTACCTATCGACCTGGTACAAAGAACGGTAAAGCTGATGCCCTTTCTCGGATGGGAGTGGAAGAACACTTGATCAACCCTAAACCTGTACCAATCATTCCCGAACAAAGAATTCTGGGTGTAATCGCCACAGAATCCATAGAGGAAGTTAAGGATAAGGCCAGGCAACTTGTAACTCCAGCAGACATACAGAATTGGCATCTGCAGGGAAAGGACTTTGCAGTAAAGGACAACTTATTGTATTTCCAAGAACGATTATACCTACCCAGCACAGATTTACAGAAATAAGTAATCTCTTGTTATCACGATTCTTTAATGGAAGGACATCCCGGTATGGCCAAGACCTCAGAAAAGATCAAGCGCTACTTCTGGTGGCCGTCTTGGAAAAAAGATATCAGAGACTTTATAATGTCCTGTGGAGTATGCGCCCAAAACAAGAGTCAAAAGGAAAGACCAGCAGGCCTCTTACGCCCTATTGACATCCCACCTCGCCCTTGGCATACGCTTTCTATGGACTTCATCACCGATCTACCTCCATGCTCCGGATACAATACGATTCTAGTAATCGTGGACTTATTCTCCAAGATGGCGCATTTCATTCCGCTCAAAGGCTTGCCAACAGCAGCAACTCTGGCCCGAGAATTTCTCGAAAACATCGTCCGACTGCACGGTTTTCCTTCGGTTCTAATTTCGGATCGAGGTAGTCAATTTATTTCTCATTTTTGGCGAAGTTGCTGTCGGTCGGCTCAAATTGATGTGAGACTATCGACCAGTCACCACCCTCAGACCGACGGACAAACCGAGAGGACCAATCAAACTCTGGAACAGTATTTACGCTGCATGCTGCAACAAACTGAAAAAACTTGGAAAGACATCCTTTGGATAGCCGAATATGCCTACAATAACTCTGTCCATTCGGGAACTGGGAAAACCCCGTTTTTTCTTTTGTACGGCAGTCACCCTCGAACCTCGGAGTTGGATCCCCTCCAAGATCTTGAAACACCAGCAGTAGACTACCTGCATTCTACAATCACCCAAGCCTTTAAGGAAGCTGTTTCTCACCTTCAAAGGGCTAAAGAACAATACAAGAAAGGAGCAGATCAACATCGGAAGGAAGCCCCTCAATATCAAGTAGGGGATCAAGTCTGGTTATCCACCAAATATCTACCTCTAAAAGGGCCACGCACATTCAACCCAAGATACCTTGGTCCCTATTCCATCACTACCATAGTAAACCCAGTAGCGGTCAAGTTGGACTTGCCCCCGCACATGAAGATACATCCGGTCTTCCATGTCTCTCTATTAAAACCCGTGCAACCTCAAACCCGACTAACTAAATCTCCAAAACCTATCCTAGTTGATGGAGAACTCGAGTTGGAAGTCAAAAGCATTCTGGACTCCAAGATCTCCAAATCTAAACTATTTTACCTAATTGACTGGAAAGGCTACGGCCCCCAAGAGAGATCCTGGGAACCTGCTGAATATGTCCACGCTCCTCGCCTAATCAAAAGATTTCACCGAACATTTCCTGACAAGCCAAAACCCCCGGAGAAGCCCGGTTTGGGAGGGGCCTTGAGGGGGGGTACTGTCATGATCTCTGCTTCCAAAAGGTCAGGGTTTTCCCAACTCCCTTGGAAGCAGATCCATAACCCAGGTTCCGAGTTCCAACCAGTCCCAATTGGGACCTTTTGGACCCTGTCCTGGCGCCAGTGGCACCAGGCTCATAAATATGCCCAGTCCCAGCGGTGGAAGCGCCGGGCTCATAATGCTTGGGTGGACTTACCTGCAGCAGACCATGCTGCTTACTTGCCTGCCAGTTGAGCCTCTGATCCTCTTCTGTTTGGAACTACTTTTCCTGTTGGGTGGGGCAGGAGCCACTCCCTAGATTCAGAACACTGGAACTCTTCTGGAAAGCAGGAACTCTTTTCTTACCTAGGCGTGGCTGTGGAAGGAGACACCTAAGCACTACAGGAGGCTATTTAAACCACACCCGATGGATGAATCTTGCTTTGCGTTATTCTGCATCCTCTGCAGCAGAACGCTCATCGTGTCTTCTGCATCTGATCCTGGGCCTAAGGAAAAAGGCTTACCATCCTGAATCCAGTCTTCAGCAACACCTATAAAGACAAGAAAGAACAGGTTAGCATTACGGTCTTCAGTGACAGCTCTTCACTTACCTGGTCCATCGGCTGTCACCAACGCCTCGCGCTGCATTCCGGCATCTGAAAGACAAAAGCTTACCTACTCTTTGTGCGCTCCGGAGGTCTTCACACTGCATTCCGGCATCTGAAAGACAAAAGCTTACCAACTCTTCGCACGCTCCGGAGCCTTCGGCGCTGCATCCCGCATCTGAAAGACAAAACAAGGTGCGTTTAAAGACATTGGGGAACTTTAATACTCACGTGCCATTACTCCTTTCCACATCTAACCCAGTGGGTATTCCGGCACCCTGCAGCCGCTCCGAACTTGTACCTGCAAAATAAAAAGACAGTTAGAGCGCATCGTGAAGCAGGCAACAAGCGCTTACTTACGTGCTTCCAGGCGCTTCTATTCATCACACGGGCTCCATCTTCAACTCACTTCAGCCCGTCATCCGCCATCGCCGGAACCCTGCAAAACAAGAAACATCATTACTAAAGACTTTAAAGACATTAGATTTACTCGAAACTTACCGTTCGTGCAGTAAACGACGGACAGCAGTCCTCTGAAGTCAAGAGGCCTGCTCCCCTTATCCAGTGAAGAAACTGGTTACAGCACCCTGCCCCGAGGCAGATGGAGAGCACGGCGTTCACTTACCTAAGGTGAGAGCGTTAACCTTTGGGGATCTACAGGAGAAGAGAAAGGGAAGAAGAGAGAGACATTCAATAACCCAGTTCCTTAATCCCATATTTTCTATCTGCAGACATCTTACCCTTCAAGTCAGACATACAGTGCACAGAGGTCCAGCCCAAAGAGCCAGCCGTGTGTTACACATCACCTTTGCAGATACGGTATACGCCCAGTCAAGACCGGCGCCTCTATGGGAATCAGGTGAGCGTTACAGAACGCAAAGCCTACCACAAAACTCCCGTCCAGGCGCTATGGAAACCTCGGATACCGACCAGCTAGCCCAGTTACTTGGGGAACTAAGGGCAGAAGTGCATGCAGCCCGTCAGGAAACGAACGCTCTAAGAAGGGAACTGATTATTTCCAAGGAGCGAACAGATGATCTCGCTAGACAATTGCTACAGTCACAAGCCGGACAGACCCCGTTACCCGCATCTGGGGGAAATCTTCCTTCTACATCCTCTATGAATCCAGTGCAGCACAACCTACCTGGGAATGTACCTCTGGCTCCGCCCGAACGATTTTCTGGTGACCCAAAGAGGTTTGCAGTATTTATCAATCAGTGCCGGTTGCATTTCTTATGCCGGCCAGCAGCCTTTCCAACTGATCAAGCTAAAGTAGCTTTCGTGCTTTCGTACCTTAGTGGCAATGCGGCAGACTGGTCGATCCCTCTAGTAAATCAAGATGATCCGGTCCTCCATGATTTTCAAGCTTTTCAGCTCAGTATGGAAAAACTGTTCGCAAGACATTCACAGGGGCAGGCCTTGGACAATGAGCTTCTTTCGTTGCGACAAGGTAATCAAGACCTTTTGGCTTATATTGCGTCTTTCAACAGACTGATAGTGGAAACTCAATGGCCTGAGGACAAAAGGATTACGCTGTTTTATAGAGGTCTACGTGGAGAGCTCAAAGATGTGTTAGCCCAAGTAGTGAATCCCCCACAAGATTGTTCGGACTATATAGACTTAGTCGTTCAAATAGATCACAGACTGCAGAACAGGAAGGCCGATCGTTCCAAGTTTGATGCTCGAGTATTTTCCAAACCGCCAACTCCTTCCAAAGGAGTAGACCCCGGGGAACCCATGCAAATAGGGGGTCTGAAAGGTCCTCTAACACAAAAGGAGCGGGAAAGGAGAAAACAGTTGCAATTATGCCTCTATTGCGGAAACTCAGGGCACTTTCTTCGAGACTGTCCGGTGAAACCTGCCAAGAAGGCAGTAGGAGCTGCAGTTACCAAAGTTACAAACTCTGAGCAGGGAAACGACCTCGCCCGACAAGAATAGAGGTCCTCTTGCCGAGCGTGAAAACCAGTTCCGTGACCTCGCATTTCGTGATACCTATGGTCCTCATTAGCCCTGATAATCCGGATCGATTACATGCAATTGAAGCTTACGTCGACAGCGGTGCCATCGGCAATTATGTGGATCATGAAATGGTTTTGAGGATGAATCTAACTCTTTGTCCCAAGGCTGTAAAGGACGTCATTACTACGGTGGATGGTACGGAGATAGCCTCCGGGCCAGTAACGCATACCACTCAAGAGGTGACGCTAGTAAGTCAAGATGGACACCATGAGAAGATCGTGTTCGATGTGATCAAGGCCCCTCAGTTTCAGATTATTCTAGGAATACCTTGGTTAGAGAAACACAATCCTCTGATCGATTGGCGAGCAAGAACGGTCCAGTTTCCAGAATGTGTCTCTACTTGTCACCCTCCACCTGGTGTTGCACTGGCAGCAATTTCTTCAGAGACTCCCCAGTTACCTCCCGAATACCTAGAATACCAAGATGTTTTCCGGAAGGATCAGGCTAACTCTCTACCTCCTCATAGGTCTTATGACTGCCAGATAGACCTGATACCTGGATCTACTCCTCCTTGTAGTAGAATTTATGCCCTCACCGAGCCTGAGAACCTTCACCTTCGACAATACCTGGATCAATACCTGGCAAATGGGTTTATTCGTCCTTCCAAGTCCCCTGCTTCTTCAGCTTTGTTCTTCGTTCCAAAAAAGGAAGGAGACCTTAGAACTTGTATAGATTATCGCTCCCTGAACCAGATCACCGTTAAGAATAGATATCCGTTACCTTTGATCCCTGAACTCCTGGACCAAGTCAGAAAAGCATGCATATATACAAAGCTGGATCTTAGAGGAGCTTACCACTTGGTACGAGTAAAAGAGGGCGATGAATGGAAGACGGCCTTCCGCACCAAGTATGGACTATTTGAATATCAGGTCATGCCCTTCGGACTTTGCAATGCCCCGGCCGCCTTTCAATATTTTATGAACGATGTCCTCAGAGAGCTCATAGATGTGTGTGTTGTTGTTTACATTGACGACATCCTCGTTTATTCTTCATCGGAATCTGAACATCGGAAACACGTGAAAATGGTCCTCGAAAGATTGCGTCAACACAAACTTTTCGCTAAGTTGGAAAAATGTGTTTTCAACGTAACTGAAGTTGAATTCTTGGGATTCATATTATCACCTGGCGGAGTGTGTATGGATTCAAAGAAGGTCGATGCAGTTCTCAAATGGCCATCACCATCCTCTGTAAAAGGTGTGCAAAGCATGTTAGGCTTCGCTAACTTTTACCGCAGGTTTATCCCCGAATTCTCTCGAATAGTCCAGCCCATCACTGCCTTGTTAAAGAAAAACAAACGTTTTGAATGGTCTACCGAGGCGGAACAAGCTTTCCAGGATTTGAAGACTAAATTTATCTCTGCACCAATCTTAAAACACCCTCGCCCCGAACTCCCCTACATCGTGGAAACTGATGCTTCAAGCCTTGCCATGGGGGCAGTTCTATCACAAAAGGACCCGGTAACCAATCAGTTGCATCCCGTGGCATTTTGGTCCCGCAAATTCTCGCCTCCTGAAATCAATCAAGGAACTTCTGGCTATCAAGTCTGCCTTTAAGGCTTGGTGGCATTATCTGCTGGGGGCCCGACACACCGTTACTGTGATTACGGATCACCGAAACATGCAATATTTGAAAACCGCAAAAGCCCAATCCTCTAGACAACTCCGTTGGGCATTATTCTTTGCCGAGTTTGACTTCATAATTACCTATCGACCTGGTACAAAGAACAGTAAAGCTGATGCCCTTTCTCGGATGGGAGTGGAAGAACACTTGATCAACCCTAAACCTGTACCAATCATTCCCGAACAAAGAATTCTGGGTGTAATCGCCACAGAATCCATAGAGGAAGTTAAGGATAAGGCCAGGCAACTTGTAACTCCAGCAGACATACAGAATTGGCATCTGCAGGGAAAGGACTTTGCAGTAAAGGACAACTTATTGTATTTCCAAGAACGATTATACCTACCCAGCACAGATTTACAGAAAAAAGTAATCTCTTGTTATCACGATTCTTTAATGGAAGGACATCCCGGTATGGCCAAGACCTCAGAAAAGATCAAGCGCTACTTCTGGTGGCCGTCTTGGAAAAAAGATATCAGAGACTTTATAATGTCCTGTGGAGTATGCGCCCAAAACAAGAGTCAAAAGGAAAGACCAGCAGGCCTCTTACGCCCTATTGACATCCCACCTCGCCCTTGGCATACGCTTTCTATGGACTTCATCACCGATCTACCTCCATGCTCCGGATACAATACGATTCTAGTAATCGTGGACTTATTCTCCAAGATGGCGCATTTCATTCCGCTCAAAGGCTTGCCAACAGCAGCAACTCTGGCCCGAGAATTTCTCGAAAACATCGTCCGACTGCACGGTTTTCCTTCGGTTCTAATTTCGGATCGAGGTAGTCAATTTATTTCTCATTTTTGGCGAAGTTGCTGTCGGTCGGCTCAAATTGATGTGAGACTATCGACCAGTCACCACCCTCAGACCGACGGACAAACCGAGAGGACCAATCAAACTCTGGAACAGTATTTACGCTGCATGCTGCAACAAACTGAAAAAACTTGGAAAGACATCCTTTGGATAGCCGAATATGCCTACAATAACTCTGTCCATTCGGGAACTGGGAAAACCCCGTTTTTTCTTTTGTACGGCAGTCACCCTCGAACCTCGGAGTTGGATCCCCTCCAAGATCTTGAAACACCAGCAGTAGACTACCTGCATTCTACAATCACCCAAGCCTTTAAGGAAGCTGTTTCTCACCTTCAAAAGGCTAAAGAACAATACAAGAAAGGAGCAGATCAACATCGGAAGGAAGCCCCTCAATATCAAGTAGGGGATCAAGTCTGGTTATCCACCAAATATCTACCTCTAAAAGGGCCACGCACATTCAACCCAAGATACCTTGGTCCCCATTCCATCACTACCATAGTAAACCCAGTAGCGGTCAAGTTGGACTTGCCCCCGCACATGAAGATACATCCGGTCTTCCACGTCTCTCTATTAAAACCCGTGCAACCTCAAACCCGACTAACTAAATCTCCAAAACCTATCCTAGTTGATGGAGAACTCGAGTTGGAAGTCAAAAGCATTCTGGACTCCAAGATCTCCAAATCTAAACTATTTTACCTAATTGACTGGAAAGGCTACGGCCCCCAAGAGAGATCCTGGGAACCTGCTGAATATGTCCACGCTCCTCGCCTAATCAAAAGATTTCACCGAACATTTCCTGACAAGCCAAAACCCCCGGAGAAGCCCGGTTTGGGAGGGGCCTTGAGGGGGGGTACTGTCATGATCTCTGCTTCCAAAAGGTCAGGGTTTTCCCAACTCCCTTGGAAGCAGATCCATAACCCAGGTTCCGAGTTCCAACCAGTCCCAATTGGGACCTTTTGGACCCAGTCCTGGCGCCAGTGGCACCAGGCTCATAAATATGCCCAGTCCCAGCGCTGGAAGCGCCGGGCTCATAATGCTTGGGTGGACTTACCTGCAGCAGACCATGCTGCTTACTTGCCTGCCAGTTGAACCTCTGATCCTCTTCTGTTTGGAACTACTTTTCCTGTTGGGTGGGGCAGGAGCCACTCCCTAGATTCAGAACACTGGAACTCTTCTGGAAAGCAGGAACTCTTTTCTTACCTAGGCGTGGCTGTGGAAGGAGACACCTAAGCACTACAGGAGGCTATTTAAACCACACCCGATGGATGAATCTTGCTTTGCGTTATTCTGCATCCTCTGCAGCAGAACGCTCCTCGTGTCTTCTGCATCTGATCCTGGGCCTAAGGAAAAAGGCTTACCATCCTGAATCCAGTCTTCAGCAACACCTATAAAGACAAGAAAGAACAGGTTAGCATTACGGTCTTCAGTGACAGCTCTTCACTTACCTGGTCCATCGGCTGTCACCAACGCCTCGCGCTGCATTCCGGCATCTGAAAGACAAAGGCTTACCTACTCTTCGTGCGCTCCGGAGGTCTTCACACTGCATTCCGGCATCTGAAAGACAAAAGCTTACCAACTCTTCGCACGCTCCGGAGGCCTTCGGCGCTGCATCCCGCATCTGAAAGACAAAACAAGGTGCGTTTAAAGACATTGGGGAACTTTAATACTCACGTGCCATTACTCCTTTCCACATCTAACCCAGTGGGTATTCCGGCACCCTGCAGCCGCTCCGAACTTGTACCTGCAAAATAAAAAGACAGTTAGAGCGCATCGTGAAGCAGGCAACAAGCGCTTACTTACGTGCTTCCAGGCGCTTCTATTCATCACACGGGCTCCATCTTCAACTCACTTCAGCCCGTCATCCGCCATCGCCGGAACCCTGCAAAACAAGAAACATCATTACTAAAGACTTTAAAGACATTAGAATTACTCGAAACTTACCGTTCGTGCAGTAAACGACGGACAGCAGTCCTCTGAAGTCAAGAGGCCTGCTCCCCTTATCCAGTGAAGAAACTGGTTACAGCACCCTGCCCCGAGGCAGATGGAGAGCACAGCGTTCACTTACCTAAGGTGAGAGCGTTAACCTTTGGGGATCTACAGGAGAAGAGAAAGGGAAGAAGAGAGAGACATTCAATAACCCAGTTCCTTAATCCCATATTTTCTATCTGCAGGCATCTTACCCTTCAAGTCAGACATACAGTGCACAGAGGTCCAGCCCAAAGAGCCAGCCGTGTGTTACACATCACCTTTGCAGATACGGTATACGCCCAGTCAAGACCGGCGCCTCTACGGGAATCAGGTGAGCGTTACAATTGGCCCACACTCAAGTAACAAGGGTAGGATTTGTCAACACCCGATTGAAGCCCCTCTCTCATTTTGTTATGAAATTAGAATACAGCAAAGTCCCAACCATGAGTTAAAAACGAAAGGTGCTTTGTACATTCGAATGGATTGTACATTGGAATGGATATTGTGAAAGTGGAATGTCGGCTCATGGACATACAGTAATTAGCACCAGGAATAAAGATCAGGGTGTTAAGGGCCAGCATTGTGTGAAACAAATCCGGTATCAAATCCGGTATGGCATGCCAAATGCAGTAATTAGCACCAGGAATAAAAATCAGGGGAACATAAATGAAAGAAAATGATCATCAAAGGTCAGGAGAATGCTTCATATTTGTGCTAGGCAAAGGAAAACTACCCAACATAATGCCCATGTTGCTTCACACAACCAAGATAGTCCAGAGGACCAAAGACAACTGAATATCAGGGCGCACCAGGCTGGTTCACAGAGCCACCATGAGGATACTGCTGACTTCGGTGCAACAAATGGTGCAATGGGAAAATAAATGGAAGAAAATGCATGTGATCCCATACTTGCCAACCCTACAGATTTAGGAAGTAGGCTACTGCCTTTTAAGCAGTCCTACCGCCTACAGATTTCCGTGACAGATCCTACTGCTTTTTACAGTGGCGGCATGTAATTTTTGTGACTATAAGGCAGGCTTCAGGACAAAGCATGCAACACATTAGTCTGTCTATACAGTGGACTGGTAGGTGATTACTTTAATTGGACTCTGACCAATCCACTCAACTGACCACTACTTGACTCTGTCCAGCACTCTTGCCGGGACAACTCTTAGGTGAACCACCAGTGAAAGCAAGTGGCAGAGTGTAACACCATCACACAGCATCTGCTGACAATTTTGTGTTAAGTTACCATTCACAATTATTCAATTTTTACATTTCAACATCTTTCCATGTTGTGCTGTTTGCATGTTTTGTATTTCCCTGTGATGTCATTGTTATGGGAATTATTATTTTTGAAACTTGAAAAATGCTACACATCTTTTTGGTCACAGAATGTTGGCAAGTATGCGATCCTCCTCGCATGCGAGGGAACAAACAGCAGAATGTTTGGAACAAGGAAAATAAATGAACGAAAATGCGTGCGAGCCTCGCATGCATTTTCTTTCATTTATTTTCTCTGTTCCAAACTTTCTGCTGTTTGTTCCCTAAACAGCAGAATGTTTGGAATGTTTGGAACAAGGAAAATAAGTGAAAGAAAATGCGTGCGAGGCTCGCACGCATTTTCTTTCATTTATTTTCCTTCCCGGGACTCTAACTTCCTCTGGTAACCCTCGCGAGGGGTTGCCAGAGGAAGTTAGTTTCCAAGGTGCTCTTCCGGCAGCACTGCAGCAGGCAGCTGTGACTGGCAGAAGTGTCAGCCAGTCACAGCGTCGCTCAAGCTGTGACTGGCTGGCAAGCCTGTCAGTCACAGGCTTGCCTGACTCTGCCATGCCTGACCTCTTGATGGGCGGCCGGCGGGCTCATCTCCCGTCGCGTCTGTGTCGGGAGATGCACCCGCCGTGGCTTGGTGGGATCGGGGGGCCCCGGCAGGCCCAGCCCACTTTAAGCACTGCCTCTACCGCAAAACCACTGCATAACTTACCCACAAACGAGTTTGACTCGGGCAGTCCAACATCCCTGTTGGCCCCGCCTGACCGCATCTAGCCATGAGAGAGCCACCTCAACCTATGCACTGCCCTAGCTGCCCCACCAAAACCAAACATACCACTCTCTCTATGTCACCAACACTGACCTGCCCATTCACCATACCGCCAACTACTTTTCTGCGATCTTGATGATTTAACCTCGTCGTTCACTTACCCGGGCCATGGCCCACCAAGATGCCTGCACATATCCCCCTTATGCTGTCTGTCCCCTGCACCGGCCACACCAGGCATTCCTGCTTGTCGGCATGGCCCTATTCCGCCCACTCCTTGAACAGCCACAATGACAGCATCTAAGCCAAACAGTCTGCAGAACTGTCACAAAACACATGCAAACTATGCATCATAGCCACAACCACAGAACACTGTGCCCACTGCACCCTGAGCACTTCCCACCCTGAACAAGTCTCTCAGAAAATCACAACCTCCCAAACCTACACTCATGTCCACCCCACCCATTGCCCCAGCCCTATTCCACTGAAGCTGGCCCCCAACACTGAACCTGACTCAACCAAGCCTACCACCAGGCCTACCTCTCCGACCACTGTCCCCGTGGCACCAAAATCCGACCACTATGCCACACCAACAGCTACCTCTGCCCACCAAAGGAAAATCACCCACTTGCCCTCCTCACAAGGAACTCGAAGCGCACCGCACCTCCAGTACTGACCACTGCACCAGACCCAGCTCAAGCCAAGCCTACCAGTACCACGCTCACCACTGCAGACCCTAATAGAGACTCACACTCCATCAAGGAAGCTCTAATCAATGCTAGATCTGTGACTGCCATCTCAACCTATGCACTGCCCAAGCTGCCCCACCAAAACCAAACATACCACTCTCTCTATGTCACCAACACTGCCCTGCCAATTAACCATACCGCCAACTACTTTTTTGCCACCCTAATGATTTAACCTTGTTGTGCACCTACACGGGTCATGGCCCACCAAGATGCCTGCACATCTCCCCCTTATGCTGTCTGTCCCCTGCACCAGCTGCACCAGGCATTCTCACCTGTTGGCATGGACCTATTCCGCCCACTCCATGAACAGCCACAATGACAGCATCAAAGCCAAACAGTCTGCAGAACTGTCACAAAACACATGCAAACTATGCATCATAGCCACAACCACAGAACACTGTGCCCACTGCACCCTGAGCACTTCCCACCCTTAAAACATCTCTCAGAAAATCACAACCCCCCAAACCTACACTCATGTCCACCCTGCCCATTGCCCCTAGCCCTATTCCACTGAAGCTGGCCGCCAACACTGAACCTGACTCAACCAAGCCTACCACCAGGCCTACCTCTCCAGCCCCGTAGCACCACAATCCCACCACTATGCCACACCAATGGCTACCTCTGCCCACCATAAGAAAGAAAATCACCCACTTGCGCTCACAAGGAACTCGAAGCGCACCCGCACCTCCAGTACTGACCACTGTACCAGACCCAGCTCAACCCAAGCCTACCAGTACCACTCTCACCACTGCAGACCCTAATAGAGACTCACACTCCATCAAGGAAGCTATAATAAATGCTAGATCTGTGACTGCCCATGCGCTAGACATTACTGACCTAATTACTGACAACAAAGTAGATTTACTAGCCATTTCAGAAACTTGGCTCCATGTAGCCTCAGGCCCTGCTCTCTCCCTCGCTCTTACCCAAAACGATGACATCTTCCGCAAAGAGAGATCAGAGGGAAGAGGTGATGGGGCTGTCATTATAGCCAAGAACTCCCTAACCATCAGAGACACCAATACCCACATCTTACAAGTTGGAGAAATACTATCAGTCAAACTTACCCTCTCACATGCAGCCACGGTAACCTTTCATTTGATATACCAACCTCCTGGCCCTGTACTTTCATTTGAAGAAGACATATCTGATATCCTCTCTGTTAACTCCAAACCTAGCTCTAAAATATGAATCCTTGGACACCTAAACCTTGGCCTTTATGACACCACTGACTCTAACACCCTCTCTCTAGCCAACACCGTAGACACTGCTGGCTTCAAAAAGCATCATACATCCTACCCACAACTAAGGCCGAATCCTAGACTGGCTTTCTGACCTAAATTGCAGCGTCACCATCCTCTGTAATGCATCCTGACCCTGGTCTGATCACAACATCATCACCTTCCAAATACCCAGGCAGGTAGAGCATCTCAAACCTCCCCAACTGAACGCAATACAAACCAGAAATTCTAGGAACATCGTGCATGCAAACATTCTACCCTTCCTAAGTCCTCTCCTAGAGCAAGTGTTGCACATTAGCGACCCTACCATCTTGGTTGATCAATACAACCAAACTCTAACCACCACCATCAAGCAGTCGCCCCACTGAACAATCGGAGACCATACGCCCATGTCAAACACATGGTTCACCCATGACCTGAAAAATCTCTGTACAGCAAAGCGTAAAGATGAAACTTCATGGAGAAACAACCCTAATCAACCAAACAAAACCCAATTCGCACCTGCAACTAAAGCCTACAAGATCCCTATCCTTGAAGCGAAAAGTTCCACATACAAGGCCAGAATTGCAAAAGCTAACTCCAGCACTAGAGAGCTCTTCAGTAAACGCTGTGAGCTTGAATCCCCGGCCCCAACTAACACCAACTGCACCAAATCCAAGCAGACGTCCAAGGCCAAATGGTAATATGTTACAGTATAGCACTTACGCTTAAGCTCTTTTTTATAGAACAAATATGCATACAATATCACACAACCTGTGTTGGTACTCACTTATCGACCTAAGAAGGATGAAAGGCTCTTTGGAAAAAGAAAAAAAAAATTGAAAAAACACCATTTTTTTTTTCAATTTTCTTTTCTTCGAAAACTGGCCCAGGCATGGCCAGAAACCGGCCCCCACTCCTCAAGGACGATTACGGCCCGTCCACGGGCCAAAAGGCCGAGGGGCCAATCCAACCCTGTCTAGTACCATTCATCTCCTCCCTCATGAACGTATCCTTTGCTGCAGGCATTATACCAGCCAACTTAAAAGACACCTGGGTACTACCGCTCTTGAAAAAACCCATACTTGACCATGACATCCGAACAAACTATCTCCCCATCACCCCGGTACCATTAGAGGAGCATATCTGCAGATCTATGAACACCTGGAATCTAACAACCTTCTGGGCCTGAGACAATCTGGCATCAGACCAGGCCAAGGTACAGAACAGCCTTACCGGACCTAAAAAATCAGGTTGACAAATCTAGAGACTGAAGCAAATTTGCCCTCCTCCTACTGCTTGATCTCTCAGCTCCTTTGATTTAGTGGATCATAAAATACTATGCCAGCACCTACTCACTTCAGCCCATTTCTCTACAAAAGCCAACTCCTGGATCACCTCATTTTTATCAAACAGAGCAATGAGAGTCTTCTCCACCACTGCCTCAGGTCCTCGACACCTGTCACATGTGGTGTCCCACAAGACTCCTGCATGTCACTGACACTATACAATATATTTACGAAGCCACTTTGAAACCTTTGTGATGTCCAGGAAATCTCATACACCAATTACGCCGATGACACAAAGCTACTCCTACCCTCAACCGGTGACTACGCCACTGACTCTGTCTCATTGCAACAAGTCTACCAAACCATCCAAACTTGGATGGCATCGCACATGCTCTGCCTCAAAGATGAGGAAACTGAGCTGCTCATAGTCGGCTCTCCAACCTTACTGAACAAATTTGACCCAGCATACAAATCCTTTGATATCAACGGCATCGCTATCGAAGTTGCCAATCATGTCAAAACCCTTGGCCTTTACCTATACTTCATGCTATAATTTTCCAGGCAAGTCAATGCCATTGGCTTATCAGCAGCATACATCACCAAACTCATCTGCGCCTGTCGACATTCCTCTCCTCAGAATGTTGCCTCAACATTGCAACGGTGCTGATAGTGTCAAGATTGGATTACTGCAATGCCCTCTTTGCAGGTACCTCATCTGGGAACATAACCAAGCTACAAGTCATACAAAACAACACCTTACGAGCTGCACTGAACATTGCGAAAAAAGAGCACATCTCGCTGGCTAGAAGAAATGCTCATTGGCTCCCCATCAAAGAGCACATCCACATCAAAACTCTAGCCATAACCCACAAATGTTTGTCAAGGTCCTCTCCAAGATATCTAACTTCCAGATTCTCAAAAGCCTCAAACTCTAGGCTCACTTGCTCACCCTAAACAAATTGACTCAACACCCCCAGAATCCTCCTCGTAAGAGCTGGAGGAGTGAGCTTCCTGGTCATCGCTGCCAAGACTAGGAATGATCTCTCATCAACATTGGGACTTGAACACTCCTACTGGTCATTCCGTAAGCGCTTAAAACCCTCCCTTTTTTTCCCAAGATACTTAGCAACAACCTTCATCTACCAGCTAAGATCTATATCCTCACTCTTGTTTTTCACACCCCCTAAGACTGTTAACAATTCCATGTGTAAATATTTTACTGCCTGCATCAATGTGTCTTGATGCCCTCAGGCCTAATGCACTACATAAATACTAAAATAAATAAGTAAATAAATGATCACACATTATGCAAGCTATTTAGCTCTCCACCTACTTTTGCATATACACACAGTAAACACCTAAAATAACTTTTAGTGAAGGCAAATATTCCAAATTCACAACATTTGATTTTGAAACACAAATGCCTATTTCCCTGCCTTCAATTTGTTATTTGTAATATTGTAATGAAATGTGACACTATTTTCCATCCAAGTACAAGCAAAAAAATACAATATTTGCTGTTTTGCTACTTGCAATGCTTCAAATATTATTAACTCTATCCACTGGGCTTGTGGAATGTGTTACATTTATTATGTGAGACAATCAGGTAGGAAAGTGAAACTTAGGGGGAATCAAAATCGTTCAAATTTAAGGGCAAGATATTTGAAATTGTTGATATCACTCAATTGTTTGTTTAAGAATCATCACATTCCACAGATGTGGTTCCAGGTTCATGAGGTGGATTATCCACTGCACATAATTCTAATGTATTCTGTCTACTGAACCATCATATGCATGTTGAATTGACCATATACATGGTGTCATACCTTGTGGTATGAATGAGGAAAATAATTTACATTGCTTTTTGTTATTGTTTTTTGTGGATACCACAGCAGAAACTTGTTTCTTGAAACCTCTTCATGCTTTAGTGAATACCTTTGCAGAACCATTTCAAATACACACAAATCAATTGATTTTTTCATAAGTCAATTAAGTAGATGATCTGGTATTTTGGACATGTTTATACATGTTTTTCTTTAGTTTCACAGTCAGCCATTCATTATTGTATTTTTATTTTATATAAACCATTCTTGTTATTTACTTTTGCCATTTACATTTTGACCACAATTGTTATGCACAAGTACATACTGAGTGAATTTCATATTTACATGTTTTCTTTGCAAAAAAGACCAATATATTCTAGATATCCTTGTCGTCATGTACATTCAAGAAAACACCCTTGTGCATCATTACCTGGTGACATCATCACATTATGAGGATCCTCTGCCACCACCGCACTACTCACGCCCACTTCTCGCCCTCAGCCACTGCCTGGATAGCATCCTTCCTTAATGGAAGAGTGATGAGATTTTTCTGAGAGATCACCAACGCCTCTCACTCTCCTGTCACCTGCGGTGTGCCACAAGGATCCTGCATCTACCCTACGCTCTACAATATATTCACCTAGCCTCTATTCTACGCTCTAGATTCGCTTGGCATAGCTTACACTAACTATGCCGATGTGACACAAATCCTTATCCTCCTCTCAGGCAACTGCATAGAAGACTCTAACTCCCTTAACACACTCTATTCCACAATTCAGACCTGGATGGCAGCCAATCATCTGTATCTCAACAGCGACAAGACAGAAATCCTGATTGTTAGCCCTCCAAGTGCACTAAAGTCCCTCAATAATCAATATTCTGCCTTCACAATCGACAATTGCTCGATCCCTGTCTCTAACACCATAAAGACCCTAGAGGTCTATCTAGATGCATCACTCACCATGACAAGACTAGTAAGTGCCATTGCCTCATCGGCAGCCTTGTTACCAAGGTCCTTAATGCCGCCAGACTATTCATCTCTAAAAATAACTGCCTAACTATTGCACGTGCAATCATTGGCTCAAAGATTAATTATTGCAACATCCTATTCAATGGCACCTCTTCCAGAAACATACTCAAACTTCAAGTTATCCAGAATAACGCCCTTAGAGCAGCCCTCAACATCCGAAAAAGAGAGAACATCTCAAATGCTAGAAAAGATGCACACTGGCTCCCCATCCAGGAGCGAATCTTTTTCAAAACACTCTCCATGACTCAGAAGTGCCTATCGAACACAGCACCACCTTACCTGTCCAATAGAACTGCCAAAGTCCACTCTTCCAGACCCACTAAAACCCCCTACACAGATAGACTAATTGTACCCAAAGTGAAAAAATGCAAAGCTCTCCATATATGGCTGCCAAGCACTGGAACAACCCCCCAACCTCCTACCTTGAGGGCAGAGAAATCCCACTGGATTGTAAAACTCTAAAAACTCAGCTTTTTTCTTAAAACTAACCAGTAACTTTCTGTCCTACCCTACAACTGCCCGTTGTGTAGGATAATTGCCACCTGGTATATACTTGTGTATGTTTCTGCATGTTTTCTTTGATAACCTCTGTTTGCTCACCCTTTGACACTCTGTATTTGTATGCAACTTAACTGTAAAACTCTAGCTTGACTAGTACCTGCAACAGCGCTTCAATGACTGCGGGTTGCATGTGCGCATTACAAATGAAATAAATAAAATTGATTTACACAATTGCTGCAATTTTTATTTCAACACCACTTTAAAAGCAGGATTTACTGCATTGTTATTGATTTGAATGATTTTCTTTTTGTAAGTTTCTTTGCCAGAATAAAGGATATTATTTAATTTGTGTCTGGGTCACACAAGAATGTTTGACAAGGTGAGAGAAATTTGACATTTTGACTATGTGTATTACAGTGCAATTGGTTGATTATTAGAGGTTGATCAGAAGACATTGGAAATGTATCTGGTTTGCATGCATTATTTCAAGAAGGCAATACACAATCACTTACAGAGATATGACTTGCAACAGCCATATTCAGATATGTGATACTTTTCATGCTTCTAATGTTTCAGATTGTAACCAGTACAGTGGGTTATTCACCTTGAAGATTTTTATTTGTTATGTTAATGATTAATTGGAGTCCATATTTTAGTGCTATTATTTGTATGATTGAAATCACAGGTATGTATGTCTTTCTTTTTGAAATTATTTAAGAGTAGTTATACAGTTTAAAGTTACAGTTAGCAGTGATTTGTCTAATATTACATTACTATATATTTCATACATGTTTGCCGTGATGGAGAATGAGTTCATCAGCAATGGATTGGATCTTCGTGTCTGTCTTCTTATAACATATGGATAATGCATTATATAAGAAGTAAAAAGAGCAAACCATTAGATATGGACCGACAATAAATGATGTGCTACAATTATCACAGCCTGAGGTGGTATGTACGATTTGGCGCACCCAGCAATCGTTCAACTCATATTTACCAAAGCCTATTGCATATCTTTTGAGCCGGGAGGAGACCTCAGAGGCAACGGGTTTGTTTTTGAAGGAAGACAACACAGAGCAACGCAGGTTTGAATCCCAGTTCCGCGCATAGAGACTGGTCTCTGGTATTCAGTACGTAATAAAAGATGAATTAATGAATTAAGTCCCTCCATTTAATCCACAGCTCAGATATTGCTCCATCACATTAAAGACTCATATGTTTCATCAGCTAGCGCGCAGCTCCCCTCTTAGGGAATAATGGATATTAACTATTTCCAGTAGTTCACTGTCAGACGTCTGCCACACAACCTCTTTCTATGTGTAGTCTCAATTTCGTTTGCCCATCCAGATACCAACTGCATATTGTATTGTAGAAGCAAACCATTCAACTCAGCAACGCATATTTGAATGTGCCAATCGATGTAACTGTTTCTTTTATACAGTATATCTGTGGTATTAAATGTTCACCTGTATGTGGCCTGCCTTCGGCAACACCTAGTTATTCCTTTGTATATCAAATTGGCACTGTTTAATCACATGTAAAATATACGAACGAACAAAGCCCTACATTAATGGATAGGTCAATTAATAAAATCTAAATGTTAGATGTATTTTGCAAATGGAAGTGGCATATGGAGAGGAGAAAGGAATAACAATCTGTACAAGTTTTCACAACCTAAGTCAAGCATGATCTCTACTCATGTCACCAGATTATTTTGCATTGGAACTGTGGTTTTAGCACCTAATATTCAAGAATAATCAATAATGCAGAAACCACATCAGTATATCAGACTGTGACAGGCAATAATTCAGTTTTTACATGCAGTGGTGACTGGTGACATTTATAATTGGAAGGGCATATATATTTGCTATAAATATGCGAGAGCAACTGAGCATAGTGACAGAGCCCAAATCAATGAAGGGTGGCTTATGTGGGTTCTCCCCCAAAGCATTTTTTGACTAATGGGTTAAAATGGTGCATCATACCACTCACTTTCGGTGAAAAACTGGGTTAAAAGCCAAACAGATTGCAATTGGTTTTGTAGGGTATCTCAAGAAAGAATCTAATAAATACAAGTCACCAACAGTGTAGAGGAAAATGGCTGCAGCTGTATATGCCAGGAGTTCCCTAAACGAACATACTGAGTTTTGCTTTGCACATAATTCGAGTAATGATACTATAAGAAAACATGTCCAAGCTGGCTCTGCCAATATTTGCCAATACCTGCACATAGGAGCACACTCCTGTTGGCTCTTCCATTAAAAATGCCATGTCATGGGAAAACAGATTTGCTCAGTCTCTACCAGCCAATAGTCCACCCATTGACTACTGCCCCCCCTTCAGACAATACTATGCAGACTGGAAACGTGCCTCCATGGCAGAGGAGGATGGGTTGCCCTAAACAAAAACACTGGATGGAGGAAAGTAGGTCCTCCTCACAATGAATGGGAGCCTCTGGACCCTGAGAGTTTGCTGCAGTGACCTAGAGTACAGCCTTTGACCTGAAATAACCTACCTAGGAAAGATCTGGCAGAAAGCAATCAGAAGAAGACTGTGGGATCTATGAGTCTGTGTAAAAGGTTTAGTTACAGAAGCTGTGTAAAAACTCGTTATCCAGCTGTACAAAAATGTGTTTGGCCCCAATGTGTCAAGTTTGATACGGGGGGGTGGGATACCTGGGTAAGTGTTGTTGACTGGTTTAACTGTGTTCAAAAATAATAAAGAAAGGTTTTAAAAAAAATGGCATGTCACAATTAGAAAACATGTCCAACATGTAACAGCGCATGTCATGTTTGCTTTATCATAGATGGCCAGTAGATAATTCCATGCCACAGTAAGAAATTGTTAGACTGGATACACCAAAATGCCAGTCTCGCCACGTAATGACACATATGATGTGTTCTTTATCATACATGCCCAGCAAAAGATGTCATGCCACAATAAGGAATGGCTAGACTGCCTGCACCAAAATATCAGCCTAGCCATATAGTGACACTTATCATGCTTGCTTTATCACAGATCATCAGTGATAAAGCAAGCATTTTTATGTATTTATTTATTTATTTAAATTTTTAAAGTGCGCATACGGCCCTGGGGCATCGTGGCGCTGTTACAGGTTACTTGCATAGGACATATGGTATGATGTTATGGCACAGTTAGGCATTAGTGTAATCAGGCAGTGGTAATAACAGTTACATGGTAATGACAGAGTACATGGTAATGACAGTGTACATGGTTGATACAGTAATGATACATCACACTGGTCTACGGTTCAAGCAGTTACAGGGGTGGCTGACTGTACTTGGGGCCTGGTTAGTTGAAGAGCTTAGTTTTTAGAACTCTGCGAAAGGCAGTGAGGGGTGTCTCTTCCCTGAGAGCATGCGTTCCAGTTCCTGGGCACTAGGACGCAGAAGCTAGAGCCTCCTGCTTTGGATCTTTTGAAGGTTAGGACCGTTGGGACAGTCAGCTGGTTGTGTTATTACATGGCTAGACTGGCATTTTGGTGCAGCCAGTCTAGCCATTTCATACTGGCTATCTTTGGTATTTGGCAGGCTCACAGGTTATGGTAACATCAGCCGAACCTGCTGTAAATCTTGTATACCCAGTCACAACAGGATGGCACAAATGCTGCACACACAATTACACCCATTGAATGTGATCACCTTTCTTTAATGCAACTATGGGATATTCTTATTCCTAGACGTTGCTGACTACAAATTGCATGTGAGTGTGTGACATGCAAGTACATAGGTTCAGTTAGAGTCATGGAATTGTAATCCCCTCCCTCTAGCAAATTCTGACATTTCTTCCTTCCTAATCCCTGACTGATGGTGAATGTCATTAAAAGTGTTCACTATGATGCACTCTTCAAAATACTTTTAGCTGCATGAAGATGTCAATGTGCTTCATTACGACTTTGGAGGTAGCCATGGCGTTATTGGCGCAATGGCTGCCTCTAAAATCAGGTCCGGGTTCCCTGAATGGGGAATTTCCGGGCCATTCTGAGTTTGGAGGGCCTGGTAATTCCTCCTTCAGGGAACCCGGGCCCGGACGGTCACCATTCCCATTTAGGCCCCCATAGGGCTCAATGGGAATGGGTGTGGGAGCTAACAACGGGATGATTATGATCAGCCTGTTGTTAGCTCCCTGGTCCCCTCATGGGACCCGCTCCAGACGTCCACATCGGGTCCCGCGAGGGAACCTCGTAATATTGCGGAATGGGTTTAACGGCGCCGCCACCATTAGCGGCACCCGTTAATCCTTTCCGCAATAGTTATAATGAGGCCCAATGTATGTTGCACATTCTGTTACAGCCATTGAACGTAACCTGCCTTTAACCAATGCTAGTATTTTTTCTTTGCTAGTATTCTCTCTAGTATCAAAAGTATGGCAAAAGTATGGCACACCCACTAATCAAATTTCAATTTCCCACCTCTCCCTCCACTAAATCGTATTTCAATGTTCTTCCTCGCACTCAATTTAATCCTATGTCGATTGTGTGCCACTATTTCATCTAAAATCTTACATCAATAGTCTATATATGTGTTTCCTTCCATAGCGACCCCCTACTTCTGCCTCAGCCTAAAGGCTGATCACATTGTGCCACTGCACATGCCTTTATGTTTCCTGAAAAGCTGCACTTGTCCAAACCTCGAATGAAGTATTCAAAATAAGAGACTTGCCCTATCTTGGTGGAGATTCATGAGCTGTTCCAATTCTTTTGCCCAGGCGTAGTCCTGACAGCAGGCTTCTAGGTTGTGTTCTAGTAGAACATTATTAGATAGTTCTGCAGGATTTTGCTTCCAACGGTTTTTGGTTCTGTAAGTCATGGAGGTGTTATGATCCAAGTGTGTTTTGTGTGAAATAATCTACTTAAATTGAATCAAGAAGTGCCAATGCATCCTACAATGCTTCAATCTGTTTACAATGACAGAGATTACCTTGATGTTCCATAGCTTCACTGTGTCAGTAGGTCTGTAGTTTGATAGCCCTGGAAGCCTGCCTGAACGGCTTGGGCCACAGTTCTTCTCTTTCTAAACCTTTCCTGGCCTGTGCTAGACATGACATTTTTTTCCATATATAGCACAGTTCAGTTGTTCACCTGAACGAAAATATTGGGGTGCAATTTAGCAAAATCTTTCCAGGATTCGACAAGCGTTGAAAGCCAATTCATTTTGGTGCTTCGGAGTTTCACTATATAGGTCACCAAAGACTACTGGTTGTATTCCATGTTTTAATTTGTTTCGTGCTAGTTCTTTGGCTGTATGGAATAACATATGGTAGAGT
The DNA here is from genome assembly GCF_040938575.1 of Ambystoma mexicanum. NCBI lineage: Eukaryota > Metazoa > Chordata > Amphibia > Caudata > Ambystomatidae > Ambystoma > Ambystoma mexicanum. The sequence continues at coordinate 163,835,762 of NC_090941.1, read as the reverse complement.
CTATTGTCATGTGACTAGACTTACTGTCCTCTTGCTACAATATAAGTACCCGCAAAAGATCTAATTCTTTCTTAAAACATAAACAAGATATTTTAATTGATCTGTTTAATACACCAATGACAACACTTTGCCCATCTAGTTCTACATAAGTGATGAAACAGAAAAGAATAAGATCATGTATTTATACCTTCCTTACTAAAATGGAATGTTGTTACTTATAAATTGACCAGCATTTATTTACACTTTTAAATCCTACTTTTTTGTTAGCTGATGAAATAACTCACTCTCACTATGTATGGCAGTCGCTTGAGATATCATTAAATTGGGTCACTAGCACGGCATTTAGCACTATATTAGACTAGCAGGTGTACCCGTGCTTCACACAGTAATTCCTACTTCAGTCCTAGTTTGGCATTTATGTAATACACTAAACCAATGCTTCTTTGTAGAAAATATTGCTAGTCTTTCCTGTAGGAGTTAGTGTGAACAAATTGCCTTTGTTTCTAACTCTGGAGCAAGTCACATAAAGCCGACCATGAGAAAAGCATGAATCCCGTAAATCGGTTCCAGCTACTTTTAGTTGGAGTGTTGAGATTGCGCAGCAACATTACTGGTGTCCGGATTTACAGCTGAGGCTGCAGCGGCCTCATCATAAGTGCCGTACATGTAGAGCTGAAGCATGCAAGCTTGAAGTTCTGTACCAGTACGTTTACGGCTAAAGCATTTAACCTTTGCACTGTTGAGATGGCATACATTCATCAACTTCCGTTGGAAATTAAGTTTCTGTAATTATCATGAGAGATTTGCCACAATGTGACGCCCAACGTCATTGCGGACACTATTGAACCGACATGCCCCGTTTTCTGTCACCCACATTACTACAAAAACACCATACTGTGTCACCTACATGACTTCAGAAGTGTGTGCTGCTAATGTCAGCTAGAATGCTGATAGTGTGGAAGGTTTAGGAACAATGAACTGATGCAGTTTTCATGAACTGGTCAAATTTAGGAACAATGAACGTCGAGCTATGGCAGAGCTACAGCACAGAGAGCCAAATGGCAGAGGTGCGCAATGCAGACCGCTTAAAAATAAAATCTGAAAAAGGTTTCTTTCATACTTGTTACATTGTCTACACCATGGAACCTACCCACATGCCACATTTCAGGTTTGTTGCATGTTGGGAAGTATGCGGAACATCTCTAATAGAACCACACACATATCCACACATTGCCCTTTAATATATATATATATAGAAGACAAATATTAGACAAATACTTTTAAATAACATTATTATGAAAATCTGATATTATTACACAATTTGAAAGGCTGAAAAGACTTAAAAGGACCAAAACCCCTCCATTCAGCTTCCACTCACTTGCCACCAAAGACTTCTTCTTAAGCAGGCAGACTACACCTAATCATAGTTGAGGAAGTGATGGGGATAGATGATTACAACACCATGCAAGCTAGTGGGAAGACAAACTGCAAAACAAGCTGTCATTGTATTCCAGACATGGCCATGTTTCTCACCAAAATGACATCAAGTATTTCATGTATAAAAACATTGGTGTAGACATTTAGATTTGCTTTGTTTTGCTTTGATTCAAGGGGAATGAGAAACTGATTTGGAAGTAGGCGCTGCATCATTCCCTAAATTAGATGTAGGTGGAAAGGAGAACACAATTGACAAAAGTTTCTGTTGAAAGGATGGAACAGGATCAGCAGAGAAGTTGCTGTGTTGTAACCTCAGTATTCATTAGTATAATTTGAGACACGAGTAAGGAAAACATGTAATTAAAACCCATCTGAAGAAGGACAGGGATTGTTTGAAACATATTATGAAATGTAATCAGGCTTATGAAAATGCTTGAGATCGAATTTGCAATTCATTACAAATAATTTAAACTAACAGTTAAGAAGAAGAATTGCATTCGTATAGACTAATTAAAGGAAGTATAACCATTTGAATGACAAGTATTGCTAGAATGGAAATCATACGATGGGAGGCGAGAGGGATATTGGTTTCTCGATATTAGATATGTGACTGTCATGATTTGCTCTTTGCTCTCATGTCAACAACTCTCAGCCTTTGCTATTAAGAATCCATGGAATCGCCTTTTTATCTCGCACTACCCGTCTGTATTATGCATTGATTTAGAAGTACATGATCTTTGTTAGGTGCATATTGGAACGCACGCACCCCACCTGTGCAACAGCAGATCTTACCATTTTGAGAACATTTCATATTCAGAAATGGAGTGCCCTCAGTAATGAGAGGGCAGGTCCATGTATTCGCCCAACTTTGACTCTACTCAGAACAGGCGCAGAGCTATCCACATTGAACAGTAATCTCACTCCAACACTTGATTGTATTTTACACAGTTCAAATTAATTTCTGCTCCTTTGTCAGGGGTACAAATAATATATTTTCCAAAATATTTACAACTTTGCATGGCTGGCCCTTCATGATGAATTGTCCTCCTAGCACCCTTGTAGATCCTGATAATCAGGGGATAGAAAGCTGTCTGGCATGCATCTTATGAGCCCTGGATGTGCATCAATGTGTTGCAAGCCTGGCCACCCCTACATGCGTAAAACAGAGAGCCTGATTTACAGAGTGTTTTCCTATGGGAGTGCACCATTATAAAACGCTTCTGTGAATCAGGCCCATATTGTTTTAATGCATTTCTGAAACAGGGAAGGTTTGCCACAGTCCTAGTCCCTTTGCTTTGGTGCAAAAGTTCATTAAAGGAATATGTTACTTGCACTTGTGCACTTGGGGACATTTCTTTTTTTTGAAGAAGTACACATGTTGCATAATAGACCCCCCACCATTCCCCCCCACAACTCCACGAGCCACCAATTGTTTTCAATTAGGCCACATAAATGATCATACCTTAAAACGAAAAACAAATTAGATCATCTTACTTGAGCGACAGAATGCGGCAAAGAAACAAAAGGCTGAACAAAAGTGCGCCAACTGTTTAAACTTTAATGTTCTGCTCTTTAGAGCGTGCACCTTCTGTTTGTGCCCCCATGCTCTCCTCGGGGTGCAGCCACGCAGCTCAGGTACCTTCGCATTCGTTTCCCATTCAACGCAGGAGCCCGAATTTAATTACTTTATGTGTCATGTGTAATCTCGGGAGGGCTCCATTTTTTATTGAAGATTAATTAAACATAACAATAAACTCAGCATCTGATCAGCTTGACTGCATTCGGCATTCATCAGAACAACGGATATAGTAATGAATATATTTGATGTTAATGTCTGTCCTAATCGTGTCTGGAGACATTCGATTCGAATTTGGAATAGATAAACTGTTGCTCTGAGTGGTGGATCTACCCTACTGACATCATCTGCAGGAACAGCTCTTGAACAGAGCTCTGATCGAAAGTGAATACCCGAGCATTGTTCCCAATGTATCATGGCTTCCTTTCTGTTTCCATTGAGCTCATCTTCGGCTAATGTAATGGACGTCTGTCTTTGGAAGTCACAGAGCTTAACAAGCACTTCACCACTCGGCAATCACTCAGAATAAAAAACAGCTGGCCCCATCAAGAATTTACATCATGGAAGAGGTGCTGCCAGACATCACTGCCTAATCCTGCAAGTGCAAACACCATCAGTGTTAGGTTCGGTTTAAAAATAGCACATAAACCTCCCTTCTACCTGACCTGTGAGAGAGTAAAACAGGACATGACAACATTTCAGCCTGAAAAGGATGCCTAGAGTGTGGAACTGCTTCATGTGTTGTTTGGATGAAACGGCCTATTCTACTCCCTAATCTTGCTAATCCCCAGAGTCTGGTCATCCTGATCAAGGGTCCCTTCAGTGTTTAATCATTTGGGAGTTTAATGCTTTGCAACGTCTACAATGTGTGTCTTTATGTAAAAAAAAGTAGCATGTGCTCCTCTCCAGAAAGAACATGGCATGATAACCTGTTCTGAGATGAGAGTTTGCAGCACAGGCTTTTTGCTCACTGTACCTTTCACAGATGGGAAATATGTGTGTCTTTATCCTACTGTTTAGTTCTATGAAATCTCCTGTAAAAGACAATGGACCCGATTCATGGAATTATTTGTGCAGAAAATAGAGTACTTGCGTGGCAAACTGTGTGCAAATCTGCGTTCGTGATTCATGGAATGGAATGCATGTTTTTTTCCAGGACTTGTGTGGAGTTTGTACAGGATTGGCACGTCTCTGCGAGCCATCGGGTGCCTTGCACAAGACAACCACACAGAGAGTGGGCGGGGCCTAGGCAGAGGGTAGAGTAGGGGGCGGAACATGGAAAATGGGGAAGAACATGTGAAAAAGTAGGTGTTACTAGGGACGGCACACAGGCAATCCCTCACACGCCCACAATTGCGCCGATGACAGATATACATGGAACCACCCACGCAGACACTCGGCATAGTAATGGCCATGCAATTCCCTCGATCTCCACACCACCTGAAGGCACGGATAAGTACACTTGCACGTAGGAATCGCAGCGCGGAGGTGGGTATGCATGTCGGATAAAGGGGTTCATGTACACAACCGTGGTTCCGATCTCACATAGGGGTGTGTGTATGCAGTTTAGCAGGTTGCAGGAACTGTTTACGGGGTTTGCAAGCAGATTTCCTATGTAATCAATGAGTTATGATTTTTCATACGTATGTTGTCGGGTGCCAGCAACAGTTATGGGGGACACTGCACAGGGTCCCCGAAGGCCTGCTTGCAGGGAACCCCATGCACTGTTTGAAGGTTGCGTGCATTCGTGCCCGGTGGAGCACACAAAGGTAGTTGTTGTGGCTGTTTATGCTTTGTGTGTGGGCGTGTCGGGGACGTTCAGGCACAACTTGCAAATATGGTTACTTTGCGCAGTAAATTCCATGAATACGCTGATCGTGCATTTTATATTCTGCATTCAGGCTCGAACATTGGCCTTCTCAGCACGCTACCCTTGCAGGTGTTTCTGCACACATTTCAAGGAATCAGGCCCATTAGGAAATCATGGACAACATTTACGGGTAGCTCCGGATACTAGCTGGTACTTTCAGATTCCCCTTTGGTATCCAGGGCACTTTCATCATGTATCACGTGTTGTACTGCTATGGTATTCACAGACGCTATTCATAGAATGTTTGGCTTAGTTTCCTTTTTATAAGTGGTGCAGAAGGGTTTTAAATTACCAATATTTTGCGATTAGCAGGGTAATTCATAGAATTTCGCAGAAAAGTGTCGCAAGCGGCTGGCGCAGAGTGTCCGCGTGCGATTGTCTGCGCCAGGCACGTGCGCTAAAACCGATTTCCGCGCACAGCGTATTCATGGATTTCAGGCTCCCAAACCAGCCGTGGCGCAGAGTATCGCAGCGACCCTGCAGCAGCGCCAGTAACGCCCCCAAGAACGCCCTCGCGCAAGGAAAAGCCATCAAAATCGCTAAATCATCGCAAAGGGCTGCGCTAACCCTGGACCAGTCTACAGGGCTGCCAAACAAGGAACGCAAAGCGGGTAACGTGCATATCAGGGGTACGCGTGAAGTTATACACGCGATTAGCCAGGGTACGTGTATTACAGGGGTACGGGAAGTTCTACACGCGATTGGCCAGGGTACGTGTATTACAGGGGTACGCGTGAAGTTTTACACGCGATTAGCCAGGGCACGTGTATCACAGGGGTACGCAGGAATTATCACACGCGATTTGGCTGGGTACGTGTATAACAGGGGTACACGGGAAGTTCTACACGCGATTCGGCTGGGTACGTGTATTACAGGGGTGCGCGGGAATTCTCACATGCGATTTGGCCAGGTACGTGTATTACAGGGGTGCGCGGGAATCATCACACGCGATTTGGCTTGGTACGTGTATTACAGGGGTGCGTGGGAAGTTCTACACGCGATTGGCCAGGGTACGTGTATTACAGGGGTACGTGGGAATTATCACATGCGATTTGGCTGGGTACGTGTATTACAGGGGTACACGGGAAGTTCCACACGCGATTCGGCTGGGTACGTGTATTACAGGGGTGCGCGGGAATTCTCACACGCGATTTGGCTTGGTACGTGTATTACAGGGGTGCGCGGGAATTCTCACATGCGATTTGGCCAGGTACGTGTATTACAGGGGTGTGCGGGAATTATCACACGCGATTAGGCTGGGTGGGTCCTCACAGGTGTTCCCTGTACACCCTCCACGGCCCCTGCAGGCAGCCCACAAAACAGGGGACTACCCTGCACACCTGCTCATGTCCCCCTGCACCCCCACCCCCCAGCAGTGCAGGGGCAGCCTCCACCAGGCCCCCACCCATGTCTCTCACCACCCCCACCCCCCAGCCACCAGGGGCAACCTCCACCAGGCCCCCATCCATGTCTCCCACCACCCCCACCCCCCAGCAGTGCAGGGGCACCCTCCACCAGGCCCCCACCAATGTCCCCTATCACCCCCACCCCCCTGCCATCAGGGGCACCCTCCACCAGGCCCCCACCCATGTCCCCTATCACCCCCACCCCCCAGCAGTGCAGGGGCACCCTCCATCAGGCCCCCACCCATGTCCCCTATCACCCCCACCCCCCTGCCACCAGGGGCACCCTCCACCAGGCCCCCATCCATGTCTCCCACCACCCCCACCCCCCAGCAGTGCAGGGGCACCCTCCACCAGGCCCCCACTCATGTCCCCCATCACCCCCACCCCCCTGCCACCAGGGGCACCCTCCACCAGGCCCCCACCCATGTCTCCCAGCACCCCCACCCCCCAGCAGTGCAGGGGCACCCTCCACCAGGCCCCCACTCATGTCTCCCAGCGTGCTACGTGTATTTCAGGGGTGCGCGGGAAGTCCCACTCGCGAATAGCCTGGGCGCGTGTATTACAGGGGTGCGCGGGAAGTTCCACACGCGAATAGCCTGGTCGCATGCATTTCAGGGGTGCGCGGGAAGTTTTACACGCGACTTCAGCAGGGTACGTGTATTTCAGGTATGCGCGGGAATTCTCACACGCGATTTGGCTTGGTACGTGTATTACAGGGGTGCGTGGGAAGTCACACACGCGATTAGGCTGGGTGGGTCCTCACAGGTGTTCCCTGTACACCCTCCACGGCCCCTGCAGGCAGCCCACAAAACAGGGGACTACCCTGCACACCTGCTCATGTCCCCCTGCACCCCCACCCCCCAGCCACCAGGGGCAGCCTCCACCAGGCCCCCACCCATGTCTACCACCACCCCCGCCCCCCAGCCACCAGGGGCAGCCTCCACCAGGCCCCCACTCATGTCACCCTGCACCCCCATACCCCAGCCAGCAGGGGCAGCCTCCACCAGGCCCCCACTCATGTCTCCCACCACCCCCACACCCCAGCCACCAGGGGCACCCTCCACCAGGCCCCACTCATGTCTCCCACCACCCCCACCCCCCAGCAGTGCAGGGGCAGCAGGCAGTCGGGCAGCAGCAGGTGGGAGCGTGCTCGGGCTCTGGGGGGCAGTAGTTCGGGCTTCCGGGCAGGAGCGTGGTATTCCGTGTGCGTACGCGTGGCCAGCTTGGTACGGAGTGATTTTGCATGTGAAAATCCTGCACGTCAGCGTGAAAACTGAGGAAAGGCCCTCAGCGCGTAAGCGCGTCTGTGACGTGACCCGCACAGGTGTTTCCCACACAGCACGTGATGACAGAGCACACGTGGAAAGACTGCACGTCAGAGTGTAATCGCGTGTGATTGGTGGAAATGGCCCTACACGCAGAAGTGACAAAGCGTGTAATTGGTGGAAATGGCCCTAGCGCGTACACGCCGCGTAAGTGACGCTGGACGTGTGGGCCTGTATAAAAGGTACGTGTAGAACACGTTTTCCTTGTACGTGCTTTTCGTGGAGAGCGAGTGGGTGAATTCTGTACTTCTTGTCGTTTCACACGCGATTTACTTCACGGCGTTTCTAGTTCGTATTCCCTGTTACCTCTGACAGCTTTTTCTCTGTATTCTCCTTTACTGGTTTACCTGGGCCTGTTCCCTCAAACAGTGTTCCCTTCTACTGTTGTCCTGTCTCCTCAGACAGCGGACAAATCTTCTTTTGGCGGGGGTGTTGCCAACCAAACGTGCTCCTTTTACACGCTCGTTTACCTGGCAGACGGTGAGTCACGCACGTATCTAACATCTGTGATAGCCCCGTGTGTAGCCTACCCCTTCAGAGGTCATTCTAGGCTGCGTGTGACACGCATACGTTCATTCTTGTGTTTCTGGGTGCCACAGCGTAGTGCAGGTTTTTCTTTCTGCACACGTGGTCTAGGAGGGGTTGCGTGCACGTCATCTCCCTTTTTTGGGCCTCCTGTGCGTTGCGTGACCCGTCATCTTTCCCCAGGGGTTACATTCAGCCTTGCTAGAGCACTAGGGTACAATTACCATCTGGTACCCAACCCCTTTGACCCCCAATTGCCCAGGACAATAGTCTACATCCACTCCCATACGCACATTAACATCAGTGCCATGGCTGGGAGGCGAGGATTCCGTAAGGGTGGCAAAGGTGGAAGAGCCACAAGTGGTGGCCGTGGTGGATCCGGTAGGGGACGTGGTCGTAACTTGCAGGGTGAGCCTGTCCCCCCATGTGTGGAGGACCAGTCACGGGCACCCATAATCCCCCCCCCTCCCCCCCTCCCTTTGAGGCTGATGTGGCTGACACCATCCATGCTCAGCCCTTGTTGGACCAGCCCATTGTGGCACCAGACCTGGCTGACTCCATGGCTGACTTCCAGGTCAGCAGGGCTACGACACGTGCGCTGGTGCACGTTGATGCCATCATGCCACGTGGATCTGGGGCAGCAAGGTCATCTGCTGCACCAAGTAGGCAGGGCGGAGAGGCTGCAGGGGCAGCTGCGGCTCCATCCACCCCAGCCCCCACACACCCATCCAGGACAGTGTCGGTCCTAGTCCATGCTGCTGACATTCCCCCTGACACCATCACACTAGAGCTAATGCCTGCACCAACTCCCATGCTGAGTGTGCAATCCCACACTCCTGATACAGAGTCCACCAGGGCTCCTGCCCCTAGTGTCCAGAGCGGCGCAGGACACTCAGGATCACCACCACCTTCCAAGCGGAAGAGGAAGAGTGCTCGTCCGGCACAGGCTGATGCCCCAGACACGGCTACACAGTCCGGCCCGTCCAGGAAGCCCAGCTTCACGGATGACAAACTGAATGCACTTGTCGAGTATGTGTCCGGACATGACAACGAGATGGTCATTGTTGCAGGATCCAAGACCACACCTGCACAACGCCAGGCACACTGGCAGACCGTTGCGGACATCGTAAGTGCCCTTGGAATTGTGAGGCGCACAGCCAATGATTGCTATAAGCGCTGGAATGACCTAAAGCGCAGGGCAAAGAGTAAGCTGGCCTCAAGTCATGCCGCAACTCTAGTGACTGGAGGTGGGTCTCCAGTAGTAGACATGGAACTCACTCCACATGAGTCAGTCGCTGGGACCTACGTCACGGAGGAACAGATCCAAGGCGTGGGAGATCTGGCTGATTACGAGGCATTGTCCGGTGAGTGCACATGCATGTGTGTGTCATCCATGTGCATGGTGTGTGTGTGAGGGCTTCTGTTCGGGTGCCAGGTGAGAGTGTGTGCGCCTGAGTCGTATGGGTCAGCCATGTGCTTCATGCAATCCTTCCTGCGCAGCTGCATTTGGCCATAGCAGTATCCCTTCTGCCAACAGTAGACATCTAGCACAACTGCACGCCAGTTGCCCTTGAAGTGTCACCTTGACACAACATATTTGCTTCTTTTTCACTGTTCATTCAGTCAGTTTGTTTGCATTCCACCACTTTCACTAGGCATGTCGCTGTCCACTAGTCACATGTCTGACATGGGTATGGTAAAGTGGAGTGACTTTGTTACCTGGATATCATTTGTACACACATGTCCCTGTGCAATTTGACCATTTCAGACTGGCAGCTCCAGGTGAAAAATCTGACCTGTTAGAATTAGAAAAGCAATTACATGCGGGAACTGGACTGAATGAATAGGTGCTGCCCTCCTCTCCATCTTCACTCAATAGCAATGGTACATGCCATCTGTGTGATGGCATGTGTGTTTCACCTGCCAATCACAGGCCAATGTGTGATGCCACTGCCAGGCAGCATGCAGAAAATGTGTTCATCTTCCATCTTGGTGTCATCAGTGTGTGCCATTTGCCTGCACTTCATACGCAGTGAGGGTGCATGCATGGGAGGGTTTTAGTCATGTGGGACATGTGTCAATCAAGTACTGGTTCTCTTGCTTCTCAGCCCTCAATGTGTGCCATGGTGCTAATGCCTGTTTCCATTTCTTTGTTTTCATGTCTTTGCAGGGGAAGACGCACCTGATACTGCTGGGGTTGTGGAGATGGTGCAGACCCAGGAGGTGTCCCAGGGCCGACCAACCACCAGTGAGGGACGTGGTGTGGTGGTGGGGGAGAACCCACAAGTGCTGCAGGTCGTGCTCTCAAGGGGTGTCTCTGGCTGCACCTCCCCCGAGCTGTACTCAGGTGTTGATTCGGATGAGACCTACGTGCCGTCGCGGGTGAGTGTTCCAGGGAGGGATTCTGTTCTGTCTCACCCACCTGCACCAGGGTCAGTACCCTCCATGGGGATGTCAGTGTTGGCAGCTACGCCTTCGGTGGTTACGGATGCAGGGTCACACTCCGCGACATCTGATCCTGTTCCTGGGCCAGCAGATCAGAGGGGGAATGCAGTCCTGCAGCCTCAGGCAGTGCCGGCACAGCAAGGCGCAGTTCGCCTTGCCCCAGACAGGTGTGGTGCCCGCCGACGTGGTGGCCGTACGCCACCCGGCAATACCGCATGGGAGCAATCCATTTACGGTATGGCTACCAAACAGGCTGCATCATCCGAGATGATGGCTCAGGCCATGGATAGGGTGGCCACTTCCATTGTCCCCCCAGAAAGGCTGATGGAGCGACTAGAGCAGGCAACCGACTCCATCTGCCAGTCACACAGGGAGGACATGTTGGGGTCCAACAGGGACAGGCGGGCGGCACTGGCGACTCTGCAGGAGGCCATCTCCATTGAGTCCCAGGGCCACAGGGAAGCCCTGAGGCAGGAGCTCCTTCACCTCAGGACGACTCTTGTTGAGCTTGAGGCTTCAACACACCAAAGGACAGAACAGCAGCTGGAGCGTCTCACCCGTACGCTCTCAGCTGAGATGCAGGCAACGAGGGCGGAGGTCCGGGCATCCCGTGAGTTGTTGCATGGGGACCTCCGCACACTCATCCTCCAGAACCAGACCTACCACACCCGCATGCTTGCAGCCATGGAGGAGCAGACTAGGGCCTTGCGTGGGCTGCCTCCCATAGTGCAACCACCTCCGGATGCAGCTGCACAGGGTGATAATAGCGACAGCAGTGATACTCCCACAATAGGGTAGCCGTGTGGGCCATGAGCCCATGGAGGTGTTTTATCTTCCCAGGATCCACGCAGGTGGGTTCTGGTGTGCATCCTGTCCTCGGACCTCCTGGGTGGCCTCCCCAACCCCCCCGGGCCCATCAATGGCCATTTTTGATTGTTTCTTATTTTTATTTTTATTTTGATTTCTTTTATTCCCAATTTTTTTGGGACGATCTGTTGGCTTCGATCTGTTGGCTTCGATCTGTTGGCTTCCGTGGTTCCTGTGGGCATACGCTGCATTGTGGCTGGGCACATGCAGGCTTGTAATGTATTTGGTTCAGATGCTTGGGTTTGAGTCACACACACCCCTCCTGCTTCCCGTTTCCATGGGCTTGCAAAGGGTGTGCCCAAGTGACAGTGAATTACACAGTGACGTTGGACTCCCATGAGCTGTGTGGCCAGTCTGTAGTCAATACTGTGTATACATTCATAGTGCATATTGCTGTTGTGTTGTACACTGCATGTTGCATTGATGTGTAACTCTTCTTCTGTGTCTACCTCCCAATTTGCAGGTCCCTTCCTCATGTCCACACAAGGACCTCTAGTCTGGAGATGGGGACCATGTTGGCAGCAGTGCACCTACAACTCTACATGGCGACAACACTGCACAGTTGGTAGTGGTGGGAGTGCAGGCATTTCCAGGTGGTGAGACTACTAATATGTAACATTTGTGATGTCATGTTAATGGTACTACGTGCTCAAGTATGTTGTTGGTCCGGCATTGCTGTGAGCATTTCAGGTGTTGCAGGTTTCTAATAGTGCCACTGTACATAGTGAGACTGATGTCATGTTGTGGGGATTACTTTGTTTACCTGCAATTAGCATGACATGGCACGGTGTGTCGTGTGGCGGTGCTGGGGTTGGGTTGGCTGACATGGCACTGTCCTCTTGTTGCATTTTGCAAGTGGGTATTCATTTTAGCTGCTTCAATGTGTAACTTCACAAAACTGCATTGGTGGTGTCTGTGTGGGTAGGGATGCACACATTGTGACACTTCCAGGTGAACAATCTCAGGCTGACATGGTATTCCCGGTTCATTCTCCAGACATTCAGGATCAGTGTCAGGTTGAGTCATCATTGATTGTCAGATGGAATGTGCCAGGGCAGTGTGCACTCCACAGGGGTGTGATTTCTATGTGAAGTAATTAGCCACTAGCTGTGTACGGGCTGCCTCCCCCCGTGCCCTTTCCCCTCCCATGCGCAGCGGCTGTGCATGTGGTTGGGGATGTGGGGCCACCACCATGTCCACGGCCAGGCCCCGGCGTGTTGCAACGTTGTGCAGGACACATGCTGCCACTATGATCCTGCACACTACTGGGGGAGCGTATAACAGCTGCCCGCCAGAACGGTCAAGGGAGCGAAAGCGTGACTTTAGCACTCCGAATGTGCGCTCCACTATGCCCCTGGTTGTAATGTGGGCTGTGTTATATCTTACCTGGGGTGGCGTGGTGGGGTTCCGAATTGGCGTCATCATGTGGGGGCTGAGAAGGTAGGCACTGTCCCCTGTGGAGGTGGTGATTGGTATCATTGGTGGGGTTGTGACCTTGCTCAGTATCCAACATGCATGCATGTGCAGTGGCATACATACTCACCAAGCAGCCATGTATCGCCATGCCGCCCAGCCTCTAGGTCCCGGCTTAGGGTGGACATTCGGTAAATGAAGCTGTCGTGGGTGGAGCCGGGATAGTTGGCATATACTGAGGTGATGATTCCCTTGGCATTACATGCTACCTGCACGTTGATGGAATGCCAGTGCTTGCGGTTCCTATAGATGTGCTCAGATGCCCTGGGGGGACGTAGAGCCACATGGGTGCAGTCGATGGCACCTAGCACTTTGGGGAATCGTGCCACAGCGTAAAAATCCAGGGCGGCAGCATGCCTTTCTGCAGGTGTTCTGGGCAGGTATATGTGCCTGCGGACTGATGGGCGTGCAGTCATGATGTTCAAGACCTGGTGTAGGCAGCGTGACTGGGTGGCCTGTGACACCCCACCCACTATGGCACTTGTCCGCTGAAATGATCCAGTGGCTAAGAAGTGCAGTACATTGAGGACCTTCTCCAGGGGGCTGAGTGCTTGGGAGCACAGGGTGGGTGATGTGAGGTCATCCTCCCACTCAGTCACCAGGTCCAGTATGATGTGTGGTGGAAACCTGTACCTCCCATACACCTGGTCATCAGGCATCCCGAAAAGGCTGGTTCTGGGTGTGAATATTCTGGCCCTGACTATCCTCCTCCTCCTCCTTTGGTAGCCCACTGCCACTGCTGCTAGGAGAACGGTATGTTCATCCTGGCGTCTGAGGTTGTTATTGTTAAAGTCCGCAAATTTATGCTTTGCGGGTGTTCTAGGCGAGCGTGTGACCCGGGCACCCCTGGAATCCAGTTCCCAGTCCAATAGCGTGTGGATATTCACACGCACCACGGGATACAGCGTGTGACCCGCGCACCCCTGGAATCCAGTTCCCAGTCCAATAGCGTGTGGAAATTCACACGCACCACGGGATACAGCGTGTGACCCGCGCACCCCTGGAATCCAGTTCCCAGTCCAATAGCGTGTGGAAATTCACACGCACCACGGGATACAGCGTGTGACCCGCGCACCCCTGGAATCCAGTTCCCAGTCCAATAGCGTGTGGAAATTCACACGCACCACGGGATACAGCGTGTGACCCGTGCACCCCTGGAATCCAGTTCCCAGTCCAATAGCGTGTGGAAATTCACACGCACCACGGGATACAGGTTCGCTGACGTACTTGCGTGTGTAAGTGGCCGCGCACCCATTAAATACACGTACATAGGCCAATCGCGTGTACGCGCACTTTTGTCCAATTACACGCAATGAAATACACGTACATAGGCCAATCACGCGATGACACTCTGACGTGCAGTATTTCCACGTGTGTTCCGTCATCACGTGCTGAGTGGGGAACGCCCGTGCGGGTCACGTCAGACGCGCTTACGCGCTGAGGGACTCTGGTCCAATAGAATCGCGTATGCGTGCTGACGCGCTTACGCGCTAAGGGCCTTTCCTCGGATTTCACGCTGACGTGCAGGATTTTCACGTGCCAAATCACTCCGTATCAAGCTGGCCACCCGAAAACACACGGAACACCACGCTCCTGCCCAGAAGGCCGAGTTACTGCCCCCCAGTGCCCCGAGCAGCCTCCCACGTGCTATCTGCTGCTGCCTGCCTGCCTGCCTGCCTGCTGCCACCGTGCCCTGCCATTTGGTGCCTGCACATCAGCCATCTGCAGGGGTCCAGTTGCTGTGTCCACCCCTGCTGGAACTGAAGACTCCCAACTGGGATTACATCGCTCCACAGCCCAGCCCCAGGACCCAGTTGCCCACCCACACCTGCCTCTGGGGTTGCCATGTCGGGCACTTCCACATCTGGCACCAGTGGCAACCCCAGGCCAGAGGGGCAGAGGGGCACCAGCTTCACTGCCACCGAAGTTGGTGTCCTGGTGGAGCATGTCCTGGGGCAGTATGATGCCCTCTTTGGATCGTCCCGCGCCAGCAAGGAAGGACGGGAGAGGATCTGGGCCGACTGTGTGGTTGCCATCAACGCGGAGGGGGTGGCAACCCGCAACGTCCAGAAGATCAAGAAGCGCTGGGAGGACTTGAGGTCCAGGACCCTTGTGAAGGCCCAGCGCCTCGTGGAGGGGGGCCGGGGCCGCATGAGTTCCATCCAGAAGAGGGTCCTGGAACGCGTACGCCCAGCGCTCCACGCCCAGGTCCTTGAGAGGGAGGCCCGTCTGGAGTTGAGCGGTATGTGTCCAAGCATTACTGTGTGAGACAGGGCATGTTGCGGTGTGCTGGTTCTATGATACTTGCCTGTATGTGTGCCATGGGCCATGTATGCATGTATGTGTGCAGGGACATCATGGTAATGCATGTGCGACCAGTGATGTGTGACCCACATGGTTGTTGCATGTGTTGAAATGCGGCATGGGGAGCCCTATGCAGATTTTGGACATGAGAGCATGCCAGTCTCTGTACCTGGACATGGATGGGGGTGAAGGATGGGTGCTGATGCCAGGTACATATATGGTAGCCATGTCTGTGTGCCTGACCTGCGTGTCTGTGACTTGTGCATGCCATGGATGCATGACACATGTGTGTGACAATGCACAGATTCAGTGACGCACCCAACTTACCCTTGTTTCGCCTGTGTTCGGTGTGTTTGGGGCCAGATGGATGTGACTGAGGTGAAGTGTGTGCATGTGATATGCATGAGCCATGATGCATGTGAGTTACATATCATTGAATGTTTCTAGAGTCCATTGGACATGCATGGAAATGTCCATGGCATGCACCATGCCTGTTACTGTGTGTGTTTTGCCTGGACTGACCCATGTGTTGTGGAGGGACATGATGGAAGTGTACTTTGACAGTGGTGCTCATCTGCTATTGCTTCCTGTCTAGGGGACCATTGTACAGTAGCCTGATGCTTGTGTCCTTTGTCTCCCTCTACGCAGCGGCTAGTGAAGAAGAGGGCGGAGACGGCGCTGTGGAGCAAGGCGGCGGGGATGCCCCCACGGCTGCAGCGGAAGGGGTGGGTGAGCCCCCACAGGGGCCTGCTACGGTGGGAGACGGTGAGGAGCCATCCAGGTTGGTGGTTGCACAGAGGAGGAGGAGGCCGACACTGGTGCACACATGGGGCCTGGTGGGAGCATCCCTGCTGGTGCAAGTGGTGCAGTCCAGGGCCAGGGGCAGGAGGCAGCACAGGTCACCGTGGAGGGGCCTGTGCATGTCACTGTCCCTGACCCTGTGAGTGCACCACCATGCACCAGCAGGGATGCCCCGTCCCAGGCCCGTCCGCAGGTAGAGGGGATGTCCATGTCACCTGACTCCCCTCCACCTGCGGACGTGGTAACCCCTGGCCGCGTGGAGAAGGTCCTGATTGGGGTCGCGATGCGCACGGCTGTGATTCGTGATGACGTGCGTGCTTCCCGGGAGGAGCACGCACGTCATCACGAAGTGCACCGTGCCGACGTGGCCCAATTGGGATCGGCCATGTTCGGGGGTTTCCTGCATGTGTTGGCCAATCTGACGGCCCTCTCCTCCTCTGTGCAGGCTATCCACCGGTCGTTCTCCTTGCCGTCTTCCGGCCCAGATGCCACCAGGGCCCCCTGTGGACCTGCCCCGACCAATGCAGCCAGCTCGGTGGGGATCCCATCCCTGCCACAGTTGGGAGTCGGAGGTCCAGCAGGGGTGGACAACACAGCAAGTGGACCCCAGCAGATGGAAGATGTGACGGCATCATCGGGCAGGGCACGTGCACGACGGCGTCGGTGGTTTCCATCAGCCTGGATGCCGTCGTGCTGGCAGAGGCAGTGGCGTCGGAGGCAGCAGCGGGCTCGACGTGGGAGGCATCATGGCTCGGGGCCATCAAGATCAGAGGGGCAGGCATCGGCCGGAGGGCAGGGCAACCCTGGGATGGTGGTGTGTTCCGTGTGGGAGGAGTTTGGCCAGCGGATAGGTGCGGAGCGGCAGCGGGCGGAAGAGGAGCGGCTCGCCATGGTCAGGGCGGAGTTCTCCATGCGTCGGGCATTGAGGCGGGCTGAGTGCCTCGAGGAAGCTCGCAGGGAGTTTGAGGTGGACATGGGGTTGTCCCTGCGAGACCTCGGGGCCAGGACAGAGTCCCGCCTCCAGGACATCGACATGGAGTTCGATGATGCCCTGGCCAGCAACATCACCAAGTGAGCCGCAGGACTTGCCCGCTGCCTTTGTATATAGTTATTTAGTTAGTTAGTGCTAGGTTTCCTTTATTTATTTTTATTATTTTGGACCGCTCGGACAATGGCCACTTTTTTGTACATATATTTTACATTAGTTAGTGGTAGGTTTCATTTTTGGTGTTGGGCTCATGGACCCTGGAACATTCCTGTATATAGTTTGTTTTTTGGGGAGATACATTTTTTTAATTTCTTATTGTTTTCACCATGACGTAATGGTTTTTCATTAATTTCCTATGACATGACATTGCTTTGGACAAATTCATTTTAATTTTTTATTCCTTTGTTTCTTTGTTTATCACTTTTGTTCTCGGACATGGACCATTTATTTACTTAGCCACATCGTTGTATGTTTGAAAAGTTCACTTATTTTTGGTATTTAATACATTTTTTATATTTTCTTACACTTGTGTTATTTTCTCATTGGTTTGTTACATGTCATGATATGGGTTTTGACATTCACTTGCACCCATTGTGTATGTGTGTGTGACGGACATGTGTTCTTTTGCATACTTGGCATTGGGGTTGTGTCATGTGATTGCATTCACTATGTGGGTGGATGCAATCCTTGCCTGGGTGTTTGTGCTGGGTATGCTGGCCATTACTGCCATGATTGTGTAT
This sequence comes from Ambystoma mexicanum, assembly GCF_040938575.1. NCBI lineage: Eukaryota > Metazoa > Chordata > Amphibia > Caudata > Ambystomatidae > Ambystoma > Ambystoma mexicanum. The sequence continues at coordinate 163,818,005 of NC_090941.1, read as the reverse complement.
CGTCAGGACCTGGGGCCAGGGGGACATGTGTGGGGGCCTGCTGGCAGGTTCCCCACAGTGCTGGGGGGTGGGGGTGGTTGGAGACATGAGTGGGGGCCTGGTGGAGGCTGCCCCTGCACTGCTGGGGGGTGGGGGTGGTGGTAGACATGGGTGGGGGCCTGGTGGAGGCTGCCCCTGGTGACTGGGGGGGTGGGGGTGCTGGGAGACATGAGTGGGGGCCTGGTGGAGGGTGACCCTTCACTGCTGGGGTTTGGGGGTGGTGGGAGACATGAGTGGGGGCCTGGTGGAGGGTGACCCTGGTGGCTGGGGGGTGGGGGTGGTGGGAGACATGGGTGGGGGCCTGGTGGAGGCTGCCCCTGGTGACTGGGGGGGTGGGGGTGCTGGGAGACATGAGTGGGGGCCTGGTGGAGGGTGACCCTGCACTGCTGGGGTGTGGGGGTGGTGGGAGACATGAGTGGGGGCCTGGTGGAGGGTGCCCCTGGTGGCTGGGGGGTGGGGGTGGTGGGAGACATGAGTGGGGGCCTGGTGGAGGGTGACCCTGGTGGCTGGGGGGTGGGGGTGGTGGGAGACATGGGTGGGGGCCTGGTGGAGGCTGCCCCTGGTGACTGGGGGGGTGGGGGTGGTGGGAGACATGAGTGGGGGCCTGGTGGAGGGTGACCCTGGTGGCTGGGGGGTGGGGGTGGTGGGAGACATGAGTGGGGGCCTGGTGGAGGGTGACCCTGGTGGCTGGGGGGTGGGGGTGGTGGGTGACATGAGTGGGGGCCTGGTGGAGGGTGACCCTGCACTGCTGGGGTTTGGGGGTGGTGGGAGACATGAGTGGGGGCCTGGTGGAGGGTGACCCTGGTGGCTGGGGGGTGGGGGTGGTGGGAGACATGGGTGGGGGCCTGGTGGAGGCTGCCCCTGGTGACTGGGGGGGTGGGGGTGCTGGGAGACATGAGTGGGGGCCTGGTGGAGGGTGACCCTGGTGGCTGGGGGGTGGGGGTGGTGGGAGACATGAGTGGGGGCCTGGTGGAGGGTGACCCTGGTGGCTGGGGGGTGGGGGTGGTGGGTGACATGAGTGGGGGCCTGGTGGAGGGTGACCCTGCACTGCTGGGGTTTGGGGGTGGTGGGAGACATGAGTGGGGGCCTGGTGGAGGGTGACCCTGGTGGCTGGGGGGTGGGGATGGTGGGAGACATGGGTGGGGGCCTGGTGGAGGCTGCCCCTGGTGACTGGGGGGGTGGGGGTGCTGGGAGACATGAGTGGGGGCCTGGTGGAGGGTGACCCTGGTGACTGGGGGGGTGGGGGTGCTGGGAGACATGAGTGGGGGCCTGGTGGAGGGTGACCCTGCACTGCTGGGGTGTGGGGGTGGTGGGAGACATGAGTGGGGGCCTGTTGGAGGGTGCCCCTGGTGGCTGGGGGGTGGGGGTGGTGGGAGACATGAGTGGGGGCCTGGTGGAGGGTGCCCCTGGTGGCTGGGGGGTGGGGGTGGTGGGAGACATGAGTGGGGGCCTGGTGGAGGGTGCCCCTGGTGGCTGGGGGGTGGGGGTGGTGGGAGACATGAGTGGGGGCCTGGTGGAGGGTGACCCTGCACTGCTGGGGTTTGGGGGTGGTGGGAGACATGAGTGGGGGCCTGCTGGCAGGTGCCCCACAGTGCTGGGGGGTGGGGGTGGTGGGGGACATGAGTTGGACATGGGTGGGGGCCTGCTGGCAGGTGCCCCACAGTGCTGGGGGGTGGGGGTGCAAGGGGACATGAGTTGGTGTTCATTAGTTCAAGGAGACATGTGCCTTTGCTGGGGGGCATGCCCATGGTGGGTGGGCTGCCTGCGGGACATGACCAGGGATGCAGGGTAGTCCCCTGTGGTGTGGGCTGCCTGCAGGGGCCGTGGAGGGTGTACAGGGTACACCTGGGAGGACCCACACTGTCAAATCACATGTGGAACTTCCCGCGCACCCCTGAAATACACGCGCCCCGGCTATTCGCGTGTGGAACTTCCCGCGCACCCCTGAAATACACGCGCCCAGGCTATTCGCGTGTGGAACTTCCCGCGCACCCCTGAAATACACGCGCCCAGGCTATTCGCGTGTGGAACTTCCCGCGCACCCCTGAAATACACGCGCCCAGGCTATTCGCGTGTGGAACTTCCCGCGCACCCCTGAAATACACGCGCCCAGGCTATTCGCGTGTGGAACTTCCCGCGCACCCCTGAAATACACGCGCCCAGGCTATTCGCGTGTGGAACTTCCCGCGCACCCCTGGAATACACGCGCCCCCAGGCTATTCGCGTGTGGAACTTCCCGCGCACCCCTGAAATACACGCGCCCAGGCTATTCGCGTGTGGAACTTCCCGCGCACCCCTGAAATACACGCGCCCAGGCTATTCGCATGTGGAACTTCCCGCGCACCCCTGAAATACACGCGCCCAGGCTATTCGCGTGTGGAACTTCCCGCGCACCCCTGAAATACACGCGCCCAGGCTATTCGCGTGTGGAACTTCCCGCGCACCCCTGGAATACACGCGCCCCCAGGCTATTCGCGTGTGGAACTTCCCGCGCACCCCTGAAATACACGCGCCCAGGCTATTCGCGTGTGGAACTTCACGCGCACCCCTGTAATACACGTAGCCAGCTACCCCAGGCCCGATCGCGTGAGGAACTTCACGCGAACCCCTGTAATACACGTAGCCCGCTCCCCCAGGCCCGATCGCGTGTGAAACTTCACGCGAACCCCTGAAATACACGTAGCCCGCTCCCCCAGGCCCGATCGCGTGAGGAACTTCACGCGAACCCCTGTAATACACGTAGCCCGCTACCCCAGGCCCGATCGCGTGAGGAACTTCACGCGAACCCCTGTAATACACGTAGCCCGCTCCCCCAGGCCCGATCGCGTGTGAAACTTCACGCAAACCCCTGAAATACACGTAGCACGCTCCCCCAGGCCCGATCGCGTGAGGAACTTCACGCGAACCCCTGTGATGCACGTACCCTGCTGAAATCGCGTGTTAGACTTCCCGCGCACCCCGGTATACACGCACACGTATTTTTTGTCAGCGGGTGTCCGTGTTTGTGGGTACCCCTTTGCACGTCATTTTTCCTGGAGGGCCACAGTATGGGACATTCATCATGGCAGTATATAGGTGCTATTTGTTGGCGCACCTTTTGGCGCACATTTCTTACAGCCGCAGAGACGCTACCGCCTGCTTTCTTGTGGCGGTCGTGTTTGTGCCTGTGCGCTGGTTTGAGCGTGCGCTTTTTTGCCCTATTCTATTCCATGAATACGTGTTTTAGGCGAGCGTGTGGGCGTTCCGCGCACTTGTGCCCTGTACTTCCCCCGTGACGCCCACGTTTTGGCAAGTTGTTCCCCATTCCGAGTGTTACGCCCGTGTTACGCCTACTTTTGTTGCGTGCGCCGCGCTATGTGCGAATTTCGCTGTGGCCTGTGCGATTTTCGCTGTGACCTGGCGCACGCTGTTAGATGGCCTGTGCGCCAACGTGCGCCGCGCACTTTTTTATCGCACATCCGCTGGTTTTCTCGCGCACGGCCTTCCATGAATCGACGTGCGCTGCTTTTCGTGCGATTTTCGCAATTGCACTGCGATTTTCGCTATTCCACTGCGATTCGCACGTTTTTGCCCACTTGCGCCGCGCTAATTATTCCATGAATCGTCTCCTAGATTTCTTGCTGACATATTTTATCAAATGATGTCAGAATTAGAGCAGAAGTTTAGACCTGTGCCCCCCCCCCGCAACAGATCAGAGCGGGGCTGAGAATGGGCTGTTTCCGCTGTTCGGGATTGCAAGCAGGCAGGCATTACCTAAGCACCAGAGTACCATTCACGCCAATGTCAGAGTAGTTGTTGGAGCAGAGGAGTAGACCAGGCCGCCCTGCAGCACAGTGGGCCAAGAGTAGGATGTTCTCACGGTTCCAGAGGGCCCTGAGCCCTTGGTGACTCCTGTACCTGATCTGAGACTTTTCTTTGGAGTGCCTATTCTCCCTTTGTGATCTGCGATGAGCGAAACGCTCTACTGATTATTTTCAATACACAATTGAATATTCGGGAAGAACTAATAAACAGGTAAGGGCTGTGTTTTTTTGCTGTGCAACAGGTGACGAGGACAACACCTTCTGCTGCTGTGGCAACCTTACCCCCAGCCTCTCCTAAAACGAGTCTTACTATTGTCTGTATGAGCTTTGGGGGATAAGGTTATTTGTAGTTGTTGATATCTGAAGTCCTGGCTGGGTCTACAAGGGTCTAAGAACAATTGTTCTGTGGAGGTGAAGTCTCTTTGTAGATGTATGCAGCAGCTGTGAACTAATGGCCTTCCAATTCCACCTGCCCAAGTGCCCCGGTAGTGGGAAAGAACTCAAAAAGAGGGCTGATCAAGCAGCCCCCATGGCCGAATACAAAGATTCTGGCAAACTCATCAATACCCAAACGATGCTGGGCTCTAATAGCGCCATGGTTGCCGCCAGTATTTTACCGATTCCGCCATGGTGAATGGCGGAATTACCGCCCCATTCCAAGGTTGGCGGGGCGGTAATTCCCCATTCACCATTGGCCCTTCCCCATTTCCATTTTTGCCCCATAGGGCTCAATGCAAATGGGGAAGGCGGTAGTTACAGTACCGCACATTGCGGTACCATAATTACCTCCAAGGTTCCTTTTCAGGTCCAATCCTTAACGGCTGGTAAAACCAGCCGTTAAGGTAGGGAGCCACAAAGGGACCTTGTAATTAGGCGGTAAGGGGTTAATGGCGCTGCCACCTTTTACGGCATTGTTAACCCCTTACCGCCTGGGTCGTAATGAGGCCCAATGTGTTTGTCAATGCAATATGCAACAGATTTAACTAATCCAAGCCACAAGTTCTCAGTTCCTTTCCCTCGCTAGTTGGAACTCATGAGGGTTTAAGCATTTAACAAATACTAACCAGCACCAATTGAACAATTATGATGTTGTACTTCTGCAGGAAACTTGGTTATGCCTTGCCCGAATGTGGGTTGGGTATGAGGTATTCCTGAATCCAGCTATTAAATCAATGTTGGGAAGACCAATTGCAGGCCTACTGACTGCTATTAAAATCAAAAAGGGTCTTGCATCTAAGCTGTGGGCGATACCGAATGACTTTATGATGCTGGTGAGAATTGAGGCGGGCTTGGGTAAATATGCTGTCTTGAATGTTTATTGGAATTATGTTGCCATAAGTGATGAGTGTTTTTTTAAAGATCTAAATGACTTACTTGACATGGTAGTAGAAGATGGCCACACAAGGTATCTCATATTAGCGGGCGATTTGAATTTGAAGTGTGTGAACATAAAGAACAAGCAAGTCAATCAGAGACTGCTTCGATGGAACAGTTAATAACAAATAGAGGCTTGCATATGCTTAATGGTCCATTTGTTTCTGATACACCGCCGGCACCCACCTGGCATAAAGGTTCACTAACTTCAATCATAGATTATATTTATGTCAATTTAGATCTGTGGCCTGATGTCTGTGAATTCAAGATTGTAAACACCAATGCCAGTGATCACAACATGTTGACAATTAAATGAACTCACAAATTTTACACAAATGTATTTCAAAGGTATCAACGAAGGGCTGTTTAGTGACTACCATGAGAGGAAACCGCCTCTGATGGACGGAGGATGCTTTAGTTCACTTTAATGAACTACTAGAAACGTCAAGATTTGAAGATAATAATACAATAGAAAATGTTGGCATTATATACAGCAATGCCATTCAAACATTTCAGCAATCCAAAGGGTCATACAAAACAAAAACATTTACATGTTTTTGATAATATGATTCGAATAAAGAAGACGGTATATCGAGCTGAATGAAGGAAAATCAATAGGTATCCTCCGTATCTCAGAACGGTGCTCTCTAAACAACTGCGCAATGATTACAGGAATTGGGTCAAGAGTCACAGATCTGCTTTATATCAAAGAGATGGAGCTAGAATGTTGCATACTCTTGCTAGTAAATCTATATCCAAAATGTGGGCTACAATAAACCAAACTGTAGGTCAACATCAAATTGTCACGCAGACCTGTGCAGTTAGTACGCAACAGTGGGTAACACATTTTAGTCAACTTTATGCTGCCCCTAAAGAACAACCTAGTCTTGAACTAGCAAAGATACCCATTACTTTCAATTTACCCTTTGATGAGTTAAAGATTCTTAACTTAATTAAAAGAGCCAGTAAATCTAAAGCTGTTGGACCGGATGGCTTGTCTAACTTTGTTATGCAAAAGCACCCGGTGCTTTGGGCCTCTATATTATTTAAAATCTTTTGTGCGAATAATAACAGCCAAAAACGACCACGCACATGGACTGAGGCGATAACAGTTCCCATTTATAAAAAGGGTGACCGTCAGTCGCCGGATAGCTATCGTCCAATTTCTTTGTTAGATGCCCCAGGCAAAATATTCTGCAGAATAATACTCAAGAAATTGAAGATATGGGCTGAGGACAACTCGCTATTAGATCCATTCCAAGCAGGTTTTGTGAAGGGCCTACGCACTATGCCCAACATATTTGCACTTTCAATGATTCAAGCTGGCCAATCATCTCAAAAACAACCGCTTTATATAGGATTTGTGGACTTTAGAGCCGCGTTCGACTCGATCAATCGAACAGCGCTCTTGATGAAATTAAGAAAACGAAATTGCCCCCCCTCTCTGTTAGCACTAGTTGCCCTCTTTCATAATAATACATCAATGCGTGTTCGAGTGTCGTTAGATGGCGAGTTTATACCTCCAATCGCCACTCATAGAGGCTCGAAGCAAGGCTGCGCCCTAGCTTCATTTCTGTACAACTTTTATATCCTAGACATTGGTGACCATCTCACAGATTGTGTGGGAGATCCCCCAAAAATCGGTATACAGCAAGTTCCATATTTACTTTACGCTGACAACTTTGTCCTCTGGTCTCAGACACCAATAGGGCTACAAAATATGCTGGACCGGTTAAATGCGTTTGCCAGAATAAATAATCTCAGTATTAATAATCTGAAGACCCAAATTCTTAGCTGCACCCCTAATCGAGGATCAAAAGCACGCAGATGTGATTGGCACTTGCATCAGTATAAACTAATGAATACATGCCTATATAGATATCTTGGAGTGTCAATCCAACACAACAAAACATTGATACAATATATGTGTGAGCTGAAAACCAAGTTACAATCTCTGGTGTCCCAATCTAAGATACTAATCAAAAAATCTGGCAAGTTCTCAATGAAACATATCATTTTGTATTACAAAATGAAAGTTACACCTATATGTTGTATGGCATTGAAGCAACTTTACCAAAGGAACGCCAGTTTTGGGACTCCATAGAGGCATCGTATTGGAAACAAGTATTACAACTACCAAACAGTACGCCGCTCGCGATCATCCAATATGAACTAGTTCTCACCTCCCTAAACTCACATGTATACTGGAAGAGGTTTGCTTATTTTCGTAAATCCCTAGAAAATTTAGATAAACCTTCTATATTGCAAGTAACAGCCCATAGTTTGCTCACATCAACAAGTGACTATCCTCAAAAATGGCGTGAGCACATTGTAGACATTCTGAGCAATGCAGGCATCTCAATTCAATTACTGATGGAAAATCCTGATAGAGCTCAAATCAAAATATTCCAACATGATTGGGCGGAAAATTACACAAAATGTTTGTCACATAAAGATTTTGACATTTATATGTTTGGAACCAAGAAACATGGGATAACGGCTGAATATCTAATTAAATATCCGTGTTTACTGTTTTGTAGGAAATATATGAGATTTAGATTGAATTTGTGGAAGACTTGCGATATACTACTGAGGAGGAAAGTCATAATGTGTGAGCAAAATGACTGCCGTTACTGTCTAAATGTCACCGAGAGCGAAACTCTAAAACATCTGTTCCCTGCTAATTCTTCGCTGAAACTGCACTGTATCTGCAAGTGGCCCACTCTCACCGCCCCCGGTCCTGGGCCCAGCCACTCTCCACTTGCACTGCCTCCCTGGCAACCCCTGCACTGCGGGACTGTCTCTGTAGCCCTACAGCCCCCCCCTTCCCAGCACTTGTCTGCACTTACCTTGCACTTGCCACCAGCTGGCCCTTTTTATTTATTTTATTCTACTTACCTTGTACTGCACTTCTCCCCTCCCCTTCCCCATGCACTTTCTCCCTTCCCCCTACCCCTGCACTTGCGCGATCTGAATGACACCTGGCCTAGTAGGATCGTTGTCTGTCTTCCCCTTGTTCCCCCCTCCCTGCCTCGTCGTGCCTTGAAACACTCGTTTATAGGTGCGTTACAAATGCCATATCATATCATATCATCATAGATTGCGAGGCCCTAAATAGCATGAGAAGCAGATGCTTTAAGAACAAATTATTATTTCAGAATCACCTCACACAATTGGAAAAATGGCAAATACTATTCTCGAACGCCAGAATTACAATACAAATAGCAATTGTTAAATTTCTGAATATTGTTTTGCCATCCACAGCGTGTAAGACAATCTGCAAAAACTCTGTTTGATAATCGGATTCGGTAGTGATAATAGAAAACAAGTTTTGTTATTTTATAATTATTTGATCTTGTATATATGTGTTCAAACTGTATATAAATGGAATGTTATTTTATTTGTATGAGTTAGAAATATTGTATTGAAATGTCTATTTGTAATTGTAAGAATAATTTGAAAAGTTGATTCATCAACTAACCAAATAAAAAAAATAAAAAAATGACTTTACACACCCTTTTTCTTTGAAGGTCCAGCACACACCATATTATGTGGAGTGCTGGGGGGTTACCTAGTAGCCCATTATCCTATTCTCTAATGTAACATGTGTATGTTACCCTCACAACTTTAAATGCGTGGTGGCAGTGGTTTAATTTTTCCTACCATTGTGCTTTTCTACCGCAGGCCAAACCCTCAGCTGCAGTACAGCACTCATGGGTGACCATTTTGGCAAAATTGCCCCTTTCATCTTTTTTCTCTGTTTTCTGTTTATGAGGTCTTTCTTGGGTTTTACTCTGTGCGTTGAGACAGATTTGAGCCCTTTGTCTTGACTATGGTGGGCTTCATCCCTGAAGCTCGCCTCTGGCTCCAATGTGTCTGGAAGGACATGATGTGAGGGGGGGGGGGTCCCAAAACTCTCCTGTCCTTTGTCTCTAGGAATGCCTGAATGAAACTTGTTCTGATTGGCTGGCTGGCTGTCCTTTCTGGACAGCCACCCTGCTGTGTGATTGACAGACTAGGCTGTGCATGAATGTAAGAAACCTGCTTAAAAGGCGAGGGTTTTGGGACTAGAGGCAGAGTCGACCACTGGGAAAAACACCCGATGAAGAAACCATGAACGAAGCTTGCTGCATGCTCCTCAACCTTTGAATTGCCCGGTGCGGTGAAGCCCTGCTGATGTGCTGAAACTCCTTTTTCAATTCGACAGAGAAGTTCCAGAAGGGACAACCTCTTCCCTTGGGTTAGTGGGACCAACTAACCCTGAGACGAACTCCACTGGACCGTCTTCCCTGGCTGGCTGTAGTTCTTTGCTGCTGCAAGAACTGAATGGCAGGGGTCAAGTAATCTGTAGTCAAGTGCAACGTCTGAAATCTGGCTAGAAGCACCAGGAGTCTCCTAAGGGCCCCCCAGTAGCAAGACAACCAGTGCTTGAGTCCCTTCACCAGAGTGCAGGACCCAAGGAGTGAAGGAAGCACAGCCGGTATCCGAGATCTGCGACGGTGCTGTTTGCTAAGCGCCGAAAATGTGAAGTGCTGCTGAACTGAAAAGATCCTGTAGCTGCCGATGACCTCCCAAGTACCACCGCAGGAGTCCTCCCGATGTCTTCCCTCTTGTCCTCATGACTGAGGCTCAGGAACAGGGGGTCTGCACAGCTTTAGCAAGACAGAATCCAGCTGGACCACTCTTATTCAAACCAGAGGTACTGTTTAGATTTGGGGTACTTATCTCATTGGCCCTCATTACGACCCTGGCGGAGTGGGTTTACGCCAGCGTTATTCGCGGCGGACCCGTCCGCCCTACTACGAGTTCCCGTAGCGCCATGCAACGTTTTCCGCCTGGTTTTTCCGGGCGGAGAAATCCATGGCGCTACGGGACCTTGATGTTAATTACGCCACCGTATTTTGCGGTGGCGCAATTAACGCCTTCCCCACTCCCATTATACCCTATGGGGCAAAAATGGGAATGGGGAAGGGTAAAATGGGGAATGGGGATTTACCGCCCCGCCAAGGTCGGCATGGGGCGGAAAATCCGCCAACCTCCATGGCGCTATCGGCAGCTTTCCGCCGTGCTCCGCGGTGCATTTAGCACCGCGATTTCCGCCAGGGTCGTAATGAGGGCCATTGTCTTTTAGCTGTGCTTTTCTCAGTTGGGAATTGCAGTGGCTTTCCTTTCCAACTCTCTTTTCACAGGCTTAACAGCTTGTGACCCTACAAGCGATTTTTTAACAAACTCTCTAACTTAGTGCAAGACTTGGATTCTAAGAAGTGCCTCAGCTCTATAAACTGTTTCAAATTGACTTTGGCTCTCCTGGCTCTCTGCAGACTCTTCTAGCCCATTGACTTTGATATTGATTGTCCCTCTATGGTGGTAACTTGTTTCTAGACTGTTACTGCTGGGAAAGGCTTGTCTAGATTTCATTGGAAGATTTACGTGTCCTCACATATACGGAGAACCTGTTTAACCTTTTGCTTCCTTAAACCTTTCTTTCTGCAACCTCATAACCTGCAAAGTATAAGTAGTGTGATATACAAATAACATTACTGTCCTTGTGAATGAAGTCAACTCAGGGTGTAGTAATTGTGTAAGAAGCATATCCAAAGATTACCCACTAACTTGCTATGATCCTGAAAAGTAATTTTAAAGTGTATTTACATTGTTAGATGCATTGCCTTTTTAAAGAACGCTTATTTAAAAATTGATGTTAAATAAATAAACAAATAATTATTTATAACAGAAACCTTGAGTGTAAGTGTTACTTGGCTACTTGTATTCACAGATTTCATTGATACTGCTCTACATCTCACATTTACCCCTCTTGAAATAGGCCTGGCTGCTAAGTCACACTACCAACTTGTGTAATACAGACATATACCAAAAGGTGGGTTACCTAATACCAAACAGATAAGTGTTATGTAGTCTCACACAGTGTGACTGCATCAATTCTTACCTAACACCCATGGGGCCATTGTAAGAAGCCTGAGCAAAGCAAAGGCTTTAACGGAGTACTGGGGCATTACCTGACTGATAATGTCCCCCCGAGGGTCATATTGCTATTAGTACCACGGCACATCGTACTGGGGTACTAATTGCAATCGGTCTCAAGTTAAGAAATGCTGCTGCGATTGTTTCTCGACACAAGAAAAAAAAGAAAATAAATGTCTGCCTGGGATCAGAGAGAAGGGACTACACGCAGTCCTCTCTCCCTTTCCATGGCAGCCATTAAAATCAATGGGAAAAAGTAAACAAAGAAAATGGGCGCCATTGAAATGGTGAAAAGTCTACATGTAGTCCTTTCTCCCTTTCCATGGCGACCAGCCGCGGAAAGCACTCCGGACGCCACGAAGGAGAGAGCCTTCTCGGGCATGTAATGCCCGGACGAGGGTCAATGAACTTGCATTTTATAAGCTCATTGACGCCGGGTACTAATGCTGAAAATGTGGATTCTATTATTTTGGACAGCGAGCAGATGACTTATGCTGAAGTCCTGCTGAACATGGCTAAAGAGCTAAATCTTAAGAAGGCAGATTTTACTGAGACACATCTGAGGTCTATGAATTGTTTTAATAGTTTAAAAAAACATGTGCTTAACTCACTGTTAATTATGGATGATGCTCTAAGCGTTGAACAGAAAGAAATACAGTCACTATCCTTGTTACTCCAACAATGTTCTGGCTAATCTTGGACCTTTCCATGGTCCAGTATCCTCCATTACTATGAACCTGCCTACCCTGGAGCTTTTATCTTTATCTTCAATTCGCCTCAAATAAGCAAGTCAGAAGGAAAGTCACAGTGGCCCGAAGACCTTAGTTGAGATTCACAACAAAACTAACACACAGAAATCTGTCCCACAATGAACCCCATTAATTGCATGGAAAGGAGCGATAGCCCCCACAGTTTTAATTTGCCACCGGCAGCATAACCCCTGCTTGGGGTTTTGGTAGGCAGGCAACATCTGCCAAGCTCTCCTAAAGAAACAACCCCTTCCCTAATAAATACCACAACTCACTGGATCAACACAAAAGTGGCTGGGTTGACGACAAAATGAAAGCATTTGGGTGAAATTGTTTTGTGGCATCATTTTTTAATCCGCTAGCTATGTTCTTAACTCTAACATTAGTTTTGGGGTAGCAAACGTACATTCAAAATGTTATCACTGACGTCTTTTTATCCCTTGTTTTCTAATTCTAGTACCTCATGGCATCCCAATTTGCACATAGCGACAAATGCACATAATGTGCTGAAAATAAAGGTATCTGTATACAATGTTGAATACAAAAAGTCTGCTGCAGATATGAACGTTTTTCTGTTTGTTAGCATTTTAGTTAAATGTAAAAAATACTGAAACATGTCTCTGTTGTTCTATTTAAGTGAACCAGTACATATCATGGCATTTTTTTTGTTATTTAACAAATGTTCTATTTACCTTCATTTTCTTTCTTAGCCGATTTTTTTCTGGGTTTCCATACTCACGCGAGATTTTGCGTATTCACTTTATCTTCAGAAGTGCGCATTCTTAATGAAAAATACTGTTAAACGCTCGTATGTTGATTGTGAGTTATTGGTTTTTCATCGGCATTCATAAAGCATAAGTAATTGTAGTTTGATGCCGGTTTTAAGGTTTTGCTGGTTTTAAATACTTTTCCGATGCTCCATACTGTGTGGAAATTGTGCCTGTGTCACAAATTAAACCCTCCCCCATAATAAAGTCTCCCTGTTCTTCAGTCAAGTCTCTGTTGAAATATTGTTGAGCCATCACCCTGATGGGGAGAGACTCTGTAGAATAACAAACGCTCCCTCTTGAAGGGGAGACTCTGTATCAGAATAAACTCTCCGTCTTGATGGGGGAGATTCTGTACCAGAATGAACTCTCCTCCTTAAAGCAAAGACTCTGTATCAGAATAAACTCTCCTCATAGAAGTGGGAGACACTGTATCAGAATAAACTCACCCTATTGAACGGAGAGATTTTGTATCAGACTCAACGGTAACACTTAAATGAGAGACTCTGTTGCAGAATAAACTCTCTCCCTTGATGAGGGAGGCTCTATATTGGAATCATCTCTTCCCTTTGAAGGGTAGACACTGTAGCAGAATGAACTCCCCCCTTGATGGGGAATACTCTGTAACAGAATAAACTCTCCCCCTTGAATGGGAGACTCTTTAGCATAATACACTCTCCCCTTGATGGGGGAGACTCTGTAGCAGAATACATTCTCCTCCCTTGAAAGGGGAGACTCTATAGCTGAATAAACTCTCCCCCTTCAAGGGGAGACTCTGTATCAGAATACACTCTTCCCCTTAAAGGGGAGATTCTGTATCAGAATAAACTCTCCCCCTTGATGGGCGAGACTCTGTACCACAATAAACTCTGCCCCTTGTAAGGAAAATGCTATGTCAGAATATACTCTCCCCACTGAAAGGAGAGACTCTTTGCCACAATGAACTCTGCCCCTTGAAGGAGAAATGATTTGTCAGCATATACTTACTCTCCCCTTGAAGGGGGAGACTCTGTAGCAGAATAAACTCTCCCCCTTGAAAAATGACACTCTGTATGAGAATAACCCCCCCCCTTGATGGGGGAGATTTTGTAGTAGAATACACTCTTCCCCTTGAAAAGAGAGACTATGTACCAGAATACACTCTTCCTCCTTAAAGGGGAGACTCTGTATCAGAATAAACTCTCCCCTTGATGGGAGAGATTATGTATCAGAATAAACTCTCCCCCTTCATGGTCGACACTGTAGCAGAATAAACTCTCCGCCTTGAAAGGGGAAACTCTGTACCAGAATAAACTCAGCCCCTTGAAGGAGAGACGCTGTGTCAGGATAAACTCTCCCCATCGAAGGGGGACACTCTGTAGCAGAATAAACTCTAGCCCTTGAAAAGGGAGACTCTGTATCAGAATAAACTATCCCCTTGATGGGGGAGACTGTAGCAGAATACACTCTTCCCATTGAAAGGGGAGACTATGTACCAAAATACATTCTCCCCCAAGAAGGGGAGACTCTGTAGCAGAATAAACTCTCCCCCTTGGTGTATCCATGTCCACTTCATTTCAGAGGTGCATGAAACAGCTATGTGCAACAACTGAGTCGACTAAAAGTTCTCCCCAGGCATGTCAGGCATGTGAAACATGCCAGACGCTGGGTGAGTAGGGTACCTTAATAACCATAATCACAATAATCATTTGGAGATTATTATTTCAATATCCAAATGACATGGACCCATGGATGCCACTTTTATTATGCAATTCTGTTTCATCATACAGTTTGTAAACATTGCAAAGCTGTTCCATACAGGTTTTGAGGTTAGTGTTTTATGAAACTTGATGCAAACAATGATAAATCTTTGTAATATATTGGTTTTACAGCAAAAGTGCAACATATTCCTTACCACTTAATTTAAGATACTCTACCTGTTATATTATAGGTTTACAGATGAACGTGTTATTGTTTCCTCATTGAATTGAAATGAACATAAAGCTCCAAGCCCTGATGATGGATGTCAAATCCGAAACGCGTTGGCAAACTTATAATCCAAATTGGAGTTGATTGGTTGTGAAAAATTAGAATTTTGTCTAAACACAATTAATTATTTTGATCTCTGTTTAACGCTGAGGAGAATTGGTTGTTACCTTCTCTGGATTTGCAAAGCGTTCTAAGACTACAAATGAATATGGGCCTCATTCCGAGTACGGCGCTAACCAATGGCGCTATTAACGCCTTGGTTGACGCCGTACCCGGACCGGCAGCGCCTTGGTGGATGGCGGAATCACCGCCCCATTCCAAGGTTGGCGGGGCGGTAATTCCCCATTCACCAAGGCTCTTCCCCATTCCCGAATGAGCCCCCCACTCTGCATGCCCGCATTTCCACCACTGCATACGTCAAGGCCTGAGAGGGCAATTGCACAACTCAAGTAAAAAATTAAAAAACAAATATAAAAGAAACCTGGAAAGGCCAACTAAAAAAAAGCCTGCGGTCTACAAAAGTCGCAAATAAAAACAACTAAAAAAAATCTTAAGTGTCCATCATGGACGTGGGGTCCACCCAGGAGGGGGCAGTGGTAGGGTGCATATCAACAGGTGGATGTCCAATAATAAAAAATAAAAAATCATAAAAAACAAAAACCCCTTCATGGGCTCATGGACCTCACGACTACCATGGACCAGGGGGCATGTCTGTGCTGGCAACCCCATCCTGCATTGAATCTGCAGATGGAAGTGGTGCTGGAGGCTGACAACGCAGTGCCCTGGCCTGGTCCTCAGTGGCAGCCATCATGCATGACACTGATGAATGCAACAGCAGACTGAGGGCTGTGAGGTCACTATGCACAACCACACAGGTTGCACAGAGTTCCTCTGAGATTGTCTGCCTCAATGCTAACACCTCCTGTTGGAACAGTCTTCTGGTGGCTGCATGTTCATCACAGATTGCAGCCCTGTGGGCTAGCATCTCACACCTCAGGGCATCCCTGTGTGCACAACCCTCTGCAAGCAGTGATTCCTGCAGACAATGCTTATCTGCCCATCAGTCCCTGATGTTGGTCTCCATGCACAGCCTGTGGGAGAGGCATGTGGACCGCAGGCCCTGCAGCTGGTGTTCCACCTGTGTTGCTGGAGGGTCATGGAAGTGGCCACCCTATCCAAGCCCTCAGCCAAACTCTCAAAGGCAGCACGCTGTTGGTGTGTGGAATGCAAAATGTGCTACTCCCACTCCCTCTGCCCAGGCTGCACACAAACCCCATGTGTGCATGGCCCATGACTGCCTGGTGCAAGGGAGTATGGCCCTTACTGTGATGCCCCTGTCCTTGGCTGCAGGACTGCAACCCTCCCTTGGACATCTGGTCCAGAACCAGAAACCAATACAGAAACCAATACATGGGAGGGTGGTCTGGCAGCCATAACCACTGCAGATGGAGGGGGGACAGCTCACTGGCCTAGTGAAGGCACCTGGCCACCTGCAGACTCACGGGCCACAACTGATCCACCCATTGGTGCACTCTCCTCTGCCAGCATTGAGGGCTGCACATCTGCTTCAGCATCAGAGCCAGCTGAGTCCAAAGATTCCGAAGAGTCTGCAGCATGGCTGAGGATGGCGGGAGCACCTGTGAGTTCTCACGGCCTGCCATGCCACATCCTCCAGTGGTGGTCTTCTTCATCCTCCTCCCCCTCTGCATCTGTTGCAACCTCACATGCTCATGGACAGAAAGACATGTGGAGTCATGTGCAATGTGTCTACATTAAATATGTGTATCACATACCTTTCATACAATTAAATGCAGGTCATGAAGTCAGAAGAAATACAGCATCCACAAACTATGGCCAACAAGCAATGTGAGCATGCCATAAGCAGACTGGCCAACACATTCACTGCACAGGATCATGGTGCCAGTGGAAAGATTGCCAACCAACAGGGTTGTTAAGAAGCACGTTGGGGTCATGATACATACTCACCTTTGACTAATACCAGTGAAATGGGCATGGAAATCAGTCTCTGTGATGTGCAATTACATTAAATGGCAACAGGCAGCCACACATATGCACATGCAATGCTGCATCCATCACATGCCACACCAGTTGACTTCGTACAGCCCCCACCAAAATAAGATGTATGTACAGTCCCTGAAATTAACGGAATGTGTGGCACCCCCAAAAAAACCTGTACTCCACTTATCCATCTCCTCCCCTTAGCATGCACGTCCGGAGTTGCTTTTACACATACTTATGTGTTTACGAATATGGCATGCTCAATGTCTGCGTGCAGCACGTGTCAAGTAAGTTACGTGCTGAGGGCCTTTCCTCTGTTTTAACGTCACTCTGCTCTTCTCTGTTTTTACGCGCAATATTCCTTTCACTCTTTTTTCGGCTGACTTCATTGTGAGACATGGAAGACTCACGCTCCTGCCGCTTTTCCATTTTAACTGCCTCCTTGTGCCCTGTGCTGCCTCCAACTTTGCCAACTGCTGCTGCTTGTACAGTGTGTGTGTCTGCTGCCCAACCTGCACTGCGTTTGGAATGCCTGCTGTCCAGCCATTTCCTGTGCTGCTGTCTCTGGCCCTGTGACCATCTCAGCTGCTTTATTGGACTCCCATCGTGTCATACCACCACCACCACCATTTCACAGCCCAGCTCCAGGACCACGTTGCCCACCCACACCCGCCTCAGGGGTTGCCATGTCAGCCACATCATCCTCTGACCAGAGTCGCAACCCTATGGCAGCGAGGCAGAGGGTTGACAACTTATGCGCCAGAGAAGTTGACATGCTGGTGGAGACAATCTTGGAGCATTATGATGTCCTCTTGAACCCTCTGATGCAATGCAGCAAGAAAGGACGTCAGCAGATCTGGGACGGGAACACGAATGCCACCAACGTGGAGGGGGTGGCAGTCTGCACCTTCAAGACCATCCATAACCACTGGGAGGATCTGAAATCCAGGACCCATTACAAGGCCCTGAGATACATCCAGGCTAGTGCTACTGCGGAGGAGCACTGTGCACGCAGGTGCAGGTTGTCGGGTAACAACACGCAGATCCTGGAGAGGTTCTACCTAGCGCTGTATTCCCAGGTCAGCGAATTATGCCAACGTTTGGATTTGAATGGTGAGTAGCCATGTGGTGCACTGCTTTATGGTGCATGTGTGTTATGCATGCACATGCATGTTGGCAGAGACACCTTTAGGTTTGCAGCAAGTACGTTTCTGAGGCAGATGTCTGCATTCATGCTCAAGACATTGCTCTCTATGTGTGCATTCAGACATCTTTGGATTTTAAATGTGCTCTTACTTGCATTGTGTGTTGCAGTGCTGGCTTGCAGACCATGCACATGCATTGTTACTTGTGTATGAGACATGCAAGGATGGCAAGTGTGCCAGTTAAGGTAGCATTGCCCACATCATGTGCATGCCCAAAATGGGAATGTGTGACCGGGTATCACACCTGGATGCAACACATGCATTCAGATGTCTGTCTTAGTCACGTTGAGGCATTGCAGTTCCCGGGACTCTGATGTGATTGGTAATGGCTCTGCCTGGGCCCTCTGAGATTATGTGTGTTCATGACATGTGTATGTGATTGGTGTCATCACATGCTCACATGTGCATGTGCAATTGATGCATGTGTGTATAGCATACACAATTGATTGTGACAGTGGCATGTAGTTTGATGTGATTGTGTGGAGTGATGGCCAGGCAGGTGTCTGCATGGATGTGGATTGCATGTCCATGTGTGTGGGTGTGGAGGTTGATGGTTGTTCCCTTGGCAAGTCATGTTCCTGTGAATGTTGGTGATGCCATGCTTGCTTTGGTGCAGTACACTGATGTTTCTGTTCTATGTCTCCTTTTCCAAAGTTGCATCTGATGAAGAGGGCAGAAGCAGTGCTGTGGAGCATGGATGTAGGATGCAGGGATGCCTCCACCAGGCAGAGGCGCAGGCCACAGCCATGCACCCATGACAGCTCATCTTCGGGGAGCGATGTGGCTGTGGCAGCACCAGTGACATCGGGCATGGCTGCTGGGGGTAAGTCAAATAAGGTGAAGGTGGGAGTGGACTCCTCAGCAGCAGTTGGGCCTGGTGATGCCACACAGGGGCCATCCATGGTGGAAGATGCCTTGGAGTCACCCAGGTTGATGGAGGTAGGTGGGGGTATTGAGGTGGGCATTCTTACTGCAGTCCTATCCCAAGGGCATGAGGCTGTGCAGGCCACTGTGGAGGTGCCTGTGCAAAATCCAGTCCCTGGGGCATTGAATGCAGCAGTGTGCGCCTGCACCCAGACCACCCCCCCCTTGGCTTCTGGTGTGTCCATCCAGACCGATACCCCCTTGCCATCTGGTGGGTTCATCAAGGATTATGTGTTGCCCCTGCCCGCCCAGTTGACGAGGCGGAGAGGTGTCATCTGTGATTATGGGCGTGATACTCGTAGTCTGCTTGCCCATCATCACAGTGAGCTATACCGCCTCGTGTCCTGACTTGCAGCATGCCTGTACCGTGGTGCACTCCATGGGCTGTTCACTGCTGTGACCACCTCCTCGTCTTCCTCCTCTGTGCACCAGTCATCCTCCAGGGTGCCTTCCGGCAAACAAACTAGCCAGGCTCCCTGTGCACCCGTCCCACCAACAACGCTATGTATGCCGGAGCTTTCATCCCTGACTGTGGTGGAAGTCCCAGGCACAGCAGCTGAGGTGGTCATTTTGCCTAACCAAGCACTGACAGGCTCACATGCAATCATGGGCGTAGGACATGGGCGGGACAGGGGGAACAAATCCCCCTCACAATTTTAAGTGGGGGGGATGTAATGTCATTTATCCCCCCCAGAATATGTCTTTGGTGTGTCGTGCAGGGATCTGTTTTTGAAGTGGGGGGAGGGGCTGCTTACTATGTAAACTGCCCTCTCCCTCCTGCCCCCAAAGCATGGGGGCAATACCCTGGGGGCAGATGGGTGATCATCTGCCCCCAGGGAAGGAGGGCAAACCAAAAAAATATATATATTTTTAAAACGTAGTTTTGGGTGAGGTGGGAGCGGGTGGGACCACTAGCCACCAGGGATTTTTGACAGGGGGTGGCACTCTCCCCCCCACCTTAAGTTGAGGGGGGCACCTTATGTAGCCCTCCCTGGGGGCAGATTTCTGCCCCTAGGAAGGGGTACATGAGAGGCCCTCCATCCATTTGGGGCGGGGGAGAGGCCACTGCAAATATTGGCAGAGCCACCCCTCCCAAGCCGGGGGCAATACGTTTTGACCCCCCCTGGGGGGCAGATGGCCACACACATGTGCCCACCTGCCCCTAGGGAAGGGCAAAACAAAAAGATATATGTATATAATAACTTGTTTTGGGTGGGGGTGCGGGGGGGCACTAGACCACCAGGATTTTTTGTGTTTGAAAGCCCTCTCCCCACCCTAAGTGGATGACGGGGCACCTTATGTAGCCCTCCCTGGTGGCAGATTTCTGCCCCTAGGAAGGGGTACATGAGATGCCCCCATCCATTTGGGGTGCGTGGAGAGGCCACTGCAAATATTTGCAGAGCCACCCCGCCCCCCAAGCATGGGGCAGTATGTTTTACCACCCCCCTGGGGGCAGATGGTCACACACATGTGCCATCCGCCCCTAGAGAAGGGCAAAACAAAAATATATAAATTACAACTTGTTCTGTTTGGGGGTGGGGGCCCACTAGACCACCAGGATTTTTTGTGTTTGAAAGGGGGGGTGGCCCTCTCCCCCCACCCTAAGTGGATGGGGGCACCTTATGTAGCCTTCCCTGGGGGCAGATTTCTGCCCCTAGGAAGGGGTACATGAGATGCCCCCATTCATTTGGGGTGGGGAGAGGCCACTGCAAATATTGGCAGAGCCACCCCCCAAGCCTGGGGCAGTACGTTTTGCCCCCCCCAGGGGGCAGATGGCCACACACATGTGCCCATCTGCCCCTAGGAAAGGGACAAAACAAAAATAAAACAAATTATAACTTGTTTTGGGTGGGTGTGGGGGGCCATTAAACCACCATGGATGTTTTTAGTGGAAAGGGGGGTAGCTCTCCCCCCCCACCCCAAATGGATGGGGGGCATCTCATGTAGCCCTCCCTGGGGGCAGATTGTTAGCACAATCTTCCCCTAGGAAAGAGGCAAAACAAAAATAAAAAAAATGATAACTTGTTTTGTGTGGGTGTGGGGGTCAATAAACTACCATGTATGTTTTTAGTGTAAAGGGGAGCGCCCACGGGTGTCTTCTTTTCGGAAATGCATGGGGTTATCTGTTTTCCTTGGTGGCTTCGACACCCTAGGCCCAAATCTGTAGGTTGTCCACATGAGCAAAATCTGCTTTGCCGAAAGGCTTGGTGTTATCAGTGGGTTAGCCTTTTTCCTTTGCTCCGAGGTAGGTGCATCCACACATGTGAGGTACCGTTTGCGTCGGGACACCTGTGGGAACACGGGAAGGTAGGATA
Organism: Ambystoma mexicanum; assembly: GCF_040938575.1. NCBI lineage: Eukaryota > Metazoa > Chordata > Amphibia > Caudata > Ambystomatidae > Ambystoma > Ambystoma mexicanum. The sequence continues at coordinate 163,796,860 of NC_090941.1, read as the reverse complement.
TCTGTTGTTGGCGGTGTGTTTCGGTGGGGGGGCAGAGGGAAATGTCTCTGAAATTTGGTGGAAAAAGACAATTTTCAGACATTTCACTCTGGCCCCCCCTACAGCAAACCTGGATTCCTGGGTGGCGTTACGACCACCAACATGTGGGAAAAAAGGGGCCAACTTTGGCCGAGATATCTCATGTAACAAAGAAGTTACAAGGGATTGAATGGCGACATACCAAAATCACCAAAAAAGGCCTTGGCACTGGGGGGAAATACCGATGACAGTTAAGGGGGTAAAACGGTAAAGCCCCAGAGGAGATATCATTTGTAAGGTAGCTCAGTTAGTTAATTCTCCAAATGCAGTTTGTGCACAGGAATAAGTAACACCTGTGTTCAGCACCTGGCTTAATCTTCCGGTGGGATAATAGGCAGAGTGAATGCATTCAGCTTCCGATGCAACACAGCATTTTCCAGGTCAATTGGTTCAGAAAAAGTGGTGGAAAACACTATTACTGTCGCTTTTTCAAATTGGCCAGATTTTTGTGCATTTTCTGGGTGGAGTTCGGGAGCCGAGTGGACACACCAGGACCCCCTGTATTTCCCGCTCCATCAGACAAATGCGGCCTTACTGCCAGCATAGATTCTCATGCTGCAAATAAGGAAAGGGATTCCTCTGGGATCTGCTTTGAAATGAAACCTGGTGTCCAGAGGAAGCCATTGTCAATTTCGCCAGCAATCGCTAATTGCGTGAAGTATTTACACTCTTCCAAAGTGGAAAAGCAATGTGATTTCACCTGCCTTTTACGGTGAAATCTTCCATTTTGTGGCAGAAAAGTAAAAATGTGCACCAATGGAAGTGGTCCACTCCATGCATTTTACTTTGTGCCTTGATGCTTGGGGGTTTTGCGTGATGCTGCACATGTAATAAATAAATAAATAAATACATTTAACATGACCCCAGATAAATGCCAATTTGAGATCAGAATGAGTGAGCATGGCATGTCGCTGGTAAGAGGGTGTCCTGTGCTTTTTGAGTGCGTTGGCAAATGCCCTTAATTGCCATCTCGCGTTAAGCAGGTGCTGAAACCCATCAGTGTGGATTGCGCAATAATAAGTCGACAGAGATATTTCAAATGGCCAATTTCGCTCTTTGGGTGACATTGTCAAATTGGGAGCATGTTGCCCAGCATGTGCCACTCTCTCTGCGGAGTGAATTGTGCCCACCCCGAGGAAGAAGTGTGAAAAACCCACAAGGGCACTGTGCCCTGCTCTTTCTGTGTGTGTCTTCCCCACAGGGCGACAGATGCTGACTCAGACATGGGTAAGTCTCAGGTGGCAAGCCTGTACCCTAATTGATGTGGCAAAGGATTCCAGACTTCTGGGGCTGATAACATTAGTAGCACTGAGTTACATGCCACCTGACAGGTATGTGTGTTAAAGTTGCAAAGCAGAGCTGTTAGTGGGCTAAAGCAGGAGGCAATGTCTGCCTACCCTCAAAGGGTACGTACAAGCAAAAGTAATAGGCCCCTCCCCCATCATGGCTGTAGGGGCCAGGCTCCAAAACAGGGCAAGAATGTCCTCCAATCATCCATGCCCACGAGTAGGGTACCCCTCGTGCTCCAGGAACCGTGTTGAGCAACCTCTGTGCTTTCCAGGTGATACTAACTGTATTTAAAGCCGGAAGTCTAAAAGGCAATCGCTTAATTGCAGCTGGAAATTAGCTCCTGGCGTGATCAAAATGACTTAACCAAGTGTGACATCATCCCCTTCCTTTATAAGCAATATGTGTGCTCTCGCGTTTCTTCATCCACTGAATTACTTTTAGAAACAAAGGCAAGAGTTATGTCTCTTGTGTAGGCATTAGGAAGGCAGTTGCCAGCCTCCGGCATAATATGCCCATGTTCTTCCAATATTGGCTAGCTGTTGCCCTCTTATGGCCAGGTAGAACCATCATGGCAGTGACTGGCAAATGGCTTTCCCCTGCAGACAGAAAAGCGGAAATAAGAGAAATTCAAGACACGGAACAAATAGAAGTTAAGACAGACTGCAGCTGCCTTTGCTGCGTTAGGGAGAATATGTTGAGTGTTCAAGCAAGGAGGTATGTATTAAGCAAGCAAGCAGTGAGACAAGGGAGAGGCAAAGAAAGGCCAGAGGGGCTCTTTGAATAATGTAACAGGGCAGAGGACCCATGCTCTGCTGTCCTAGTAACATATGAGAGAATCAAATAGATCAAGCTTTGCAACAAATGTTAAACGAGAAAAGAACAGAGTCCAGCTCTGCATTCAGAATAACAAAGACAAAGAAAGGCTAGGCTCTGAAGCCAGCATGAGATGGAATAAGAGGGACCAGACTCATCGTGAGAGGCTGGCCCGGCCCTCACAGAGGCGCTAGAGGGGCAGCCCACATAGCAGGCTGCCCCTCTGGCCACCCCCTGCGTCCACATACACCCCACCTACTAGGCATCCCCCGGGTCCGACACATCCGGCCGCGGTCCTGGGGAGTGCTTATAAGGGGGTGGGCTTGCGATCACTCATCCTCCTTGTTTGCTGTATCCCCCCCGGGGACAGTCAAAGCAGCAACATCACACACCTCGTCCCTCTACTCCTGTAACAGGGCTTACTCAGATTTCCACTTTCTTTGAAACCCCCATCTTTCCATTCCAAGAGACAAACACGTCTACTTGCCCCATACAAAAAAAGTAGCAACTTGCAGTTGGTAGAAAAGGCTTCAACTCCTTTATTTGGCAGGAGTCCACTTACAGGTGATCTGCCTTTTAACGAGCTGGCGTCCCAGCTGTGGCCCACTGGAAGTAATTGTTATTTCCTCTCTCTTACCATGAGCTCATAGTCAGATGAAAAATCCAGAAATGTAACATACAAATACATGTTCTTTGCTGCTGCATGCTTTAATTTTCTTCTGTTTTCTTTTCTTCTTTTCTCTTGTTTTATACAGTGATATTTGTAATTTAATATGTACTGCTATTTTCATTCTAATTTTGTGACAAGTCCAGTTCTTTGACTAAAACACAATAAATAAATAAATCCCCAAGATATCACCTGTCCCCCCCAGATTTTATGTGTCTCCTACACCCCTGCAGGCAATGGAGAGACAGCAGGCACCTATGAGTAGTGCAGGTGCTTTATGCCCCCGGGGATCGTCATGAGCTCAGAAGGCGTACCAATGTAGCAGACAGCAGGTGGCAAAGAGGGGGAGGTTGCAGGGCAGACCACCAAAAGGATGCAGGTGGAAAGTGTGGGGCAGGAGGTATACATGGACATGAGAAACAGAATGTCTTCCATGTTCCAGCAGTATGAAAGGCAGATCGTGGCAGAGATGCAGCAGGCACAGGAAGCAAGAGTACTGATGGGCAGGGCTGAGATTGCACTGCGTTAGGCAAGGAGGCGGGCTGCCATCCTGGAGGCCACTTGCAGGGAAGCACGAGTGAAAGAGAACCAGATGCTGGATGACCTGCAAGCCCTCCAGGCAACAACAGAGACCCGTCTGAGAGGGGTGGGGTGCGCAGTGTTGAACCCAGCCCTAGTTGAAAGGCTGAGTGAGATCAGCGGGGTGGACTAGCCCTCTGCCTTTGTACATAGTTATTTAGGTGTATGTTTCCTTATTTTATTTATTAATTTCCCTAGACTTTTCAGACTTACCTTCCCAGTTCTTCATGTACTTGAAAAAAGAAAAGGAATCCGAGGAAATCGTTTTTTTAATATATATTATTGTTGGTACAGTAAATAGAACAAATTTGTCTTGTGGATTGATAATAGAATTCAAATAATTCGTGTTCCCACAAATTTGTCTTGTAAATTGATAATAGAATTCAAATGTGTTCCCTCGACATGCGTTTCTCCACCTGTTTTGTGGTGGTTCATCAGGAGGGTTGCAACAATACAAAACAAGTATGTGACCTAGACCAAAAAATGAAATGAAATAGATATAAAGACTTCTGATCAGTTATGACCATTCATAATATAGTGAAATAAGCTTTTGATTTCAGACTCAACAAGTGTGTATTATTAGTAGTACTTACTATACTGATTGGCTTTTACGCTCAATGTTCATTCCATTATAGCCATTTGCAATTTGGAAAGCATGTGTTGTAGTTTTTCTCGTAATTTTATTCAATTCTATTTCTATATAAATACAGACAAATGTATGCCTGTGAATTAGGTAAACTCTTTTTTACATTTCAAAATGTCTAATTACAATGTTGGCATCACATTCGCTTACCTTGAATTTAGAATTTCAAGCTGGTTTCCCATTCGAAAAAGTTTTGCGACATGATAACCACAGAGAATCCAAGATGGCTGCTTATTTATAGTGGTGCAATGACACAGCCGCGTTTATTGTGCACTGCCGCATCATCACATACATGCCATCTTGGGTTGGGCTCATTTTAGTTGTTCTTATATGCAACACTTATCGTATATACTATCATATATATTATTAATGCAGATTTGAATATGCAAGCCATTTGGTCAACTGGGATCAAATGATGTTAAATTATTTAGTGAATAGGCTTTAGTTTGTATGTCGGTCTGAAATCAAATGTTATTATTACATCATTTTGAACATAATAGTACATTTCTGTTGGCCCATTTTTTCACACACTGTATAACCTTAAATATAAATCATACAGAATGCATTTGCGTGCAAGGGCTCTAGCATGCATTATATAAACAAAAGAAAGAATATAACACCAATCGTTCTTAATTGGCTGAAAATGCTTATCTTGTATGGTGATGCTGTTAGGTGTCACTGATTAGAGGTATTACATTTCATAACAAGTGGTGCATCTCCATATCTGAATTTAGTCCTGCTATGCAAGTGTCCATTAGACATATTCATTGTGCTTCTCAGCATCTTAACCGTTTTTGCCGATTTCCTCTTCCAGGCGGCATATTGGTTTTTCATGTATATAGGTATTTAGGCATAGGGTTTTTATTTAATTTTATCCCCTGGACTGCTTTGACCTTCATTCCCCATTTTACTTGTCCATGTTTATATTCAATACATCTTTCATTTGGTTACATTCCACACTTCATGCAGTTCATTTGTGAGTCAGCAACTTTTATAGGTCACTTTTTAGCCAGTGCATCTCTTCATTGCAAGTCCTCTGTCTTGTGGCGTGCATGGATGTGTGTTGTTGTTGTTGTGACGGTTGCTGCTGGAAGGATGCACATGTGCCTGACATGTGGGGGTGGGTCCATCGGACTGCTGGGTCTACACTATACGTTTCCAGGCCTATGGAAACTCAATACACATATACGTTTAAATTTGCATTTACCTGTGCTGCATCACTGTGTGTTTGGCATCAGTGTGGTTGGGGTGGAGGGAGGTGTGCTCACTGTGGTGGTGTTCCATGGTCATGTTTATGTGTTTGTCATTGCTGTGTTAAACCCATGTCATTCAGACACGCCCACCAGCATGTGTGTCACACACTGCATTATCTCATGTGTTGCTCCACCTCGGACTCTGGAATGCAGTAGTGAGCCATGTTTGCTCTTTCAGGGTGGAAGCACAATTCTCCAGTCTCTGTGACTCATGCACTCTCTGACTGCCCTCCCATCACCCACACATGGCCCTATCATGTTATTGTTCAATGACAGGTATTTTGACACACCTTCCACCCAGGTCACTGATGCTCAGGCTGTGACGTGCCTGGCCATTGTTTGTGGATATTGCACATTTTTTGTATGTTTACTTCTGTTGTGGGCACACACTCAGTTAGTCTGCTTTGATGCCTTGGAAATGTGCCATGGCCAACATGCACATGGCACTTGGCATTGCATTCACTTGTCACATGTGTATGGGGTGGGCTGATTAAGGTCTGGAAGGGTGTGTCAGCAGATGCTCCAGTCCTGGATAGATCTCCGGTGCTTCCTGTTGATCGTGTTTGCAGTGGGCACGGTGGTGTTCCACTTCAGGGTGCTGGCAGACCACGGAAGATTAGGTGAGCTGCAGACATGCATTGCACTGGTATTGTGGGAGACTTTCAGGGGGCTGCCTGGGGGAGTGTCACAGGTGAGGGTGGCTGGTGGGTGGTGTCCAGACTTGAGGGGGCTGTTGGGTGGTGTCACAGGTGGGGGGCCTGGTGGGTGGTGTGCAGACTGAAGGGGACTGCCTGGGGGAGTGTCACAGGTGAGGGTTGATGGTGGGTGGTGTCCAGACTGGAGGGGGCTGCCTGGGGATGTGTCAGGGGTGAGAGGGTTTGGGGGTGGTGTCCAGACTGCAGGGGGCTGCCTGGGGGGTTTTCACAGGTGAGGGGGGCTGGTGGGTGATGTCCAGACTGGAGGGGGATGCCTGGGGGTATGACAGGTGAGGGGGGCTGGTGGGTGATGTCCAGACTGCAGAGGACTGCCTGGAGGGGTGTGAGAGGTGAGGGGGACTGGTAGATGGTGACCAGACAGGAGGGAGCTGGTGGTTGGAGTCCAGACTGGAGGGGCTGCCTGAGGGGTCTCACATTTGAGGGGGGCTGGTGGGTGGTATCCAGACTGGAGGGGCTGCCTGGGGGTATCACAGGCGAGAGGCCTAGGGGTGGTGTCCAGACTGGAAGGGGCTGCCTGGGGGGGTGTCACAGGTGAGGGGTCTGGTAGGTGGTATCCAATCTGGAGGGGGCAGGTTGGTGGTGTCTGGCTAAAGTGGTTGATGTGCAGTAGGATGTATGCCGCCAGAATGGGTGACAAGGGCGCAGGGGGTGGACTCACATTTTCCCAGGGATGCAGCCTGGGCTTGTCAGGAGGGCCTGTGTTTTTGCAGGGGTGCAGCCTGGGCTTTTGACTTGAGGTGTGCGATTTCGATGGGGTGCAGTCTGGTCTTGTGAGAGAGGGTCCGTGTTTACGCAGGGGTGCAGCCTGAGCTTGCGAGGTGAGGCACGCGATTTCACTGGGGTGCAGTCTTGCCTTGCGAGGGAGGGCCTGCGTTTTCACAGGGGTGCATCCTGGGCTTGCAATGTGAGGCATGCGATTTTGCTGGGGTGAAGTCTGGCCCTTGAGGAAGGGCCCGCATTTTTGCAGGGGTGCAACCTGGGCTTGCAAGGTGAGAAGCGTGATTTTGCTGGGCTGCAGTTTGACCTTGCGAGGGAGGGCTTGCATTGTGGGATACATTTCCCCACTCAGCTGTACTCCCTTCCAGAACCAAGCTGCACTTCAGCAGAAGGAGCAAAATGGCTGCGCTGCCTCCTGTGAGCACCACTGCCCCACGGCAAAACTACGTTTTGCAACTACAAAAATATGGCTGCACGATCTTGCCAAGCACATATTGGGCAGGATGGAACAAGGGGACACACTGAGAAAGCCTGCCAGTGTGTTCGTACATGTACAAAAGAAGGGGAGTGAAAAAGCAGCGTTGAATTTGCTTCAAGCACAAAGTTCCCATTTCAAAAAGGGAAGTATTTACATTTAAAAATGTTTCCGCTCTGATGTTTTTTTCCTCTTATTCCTCATCACACTACTTTTATTAATGAGACCCTGCCATGCCCATCCACATTCACATTGTGTTCCAACAGAGAAGAGCAGTACCCCTGAATGACAGGCTGTTGTGCAGATCTAAAGAAATCAAAAGAAGCTTTACTTTAGCTACACAGGAAACACTTTACTTTTGGGGCTACAAAATATCAAAAATCAATGTGTCAAAAAGGCCCTGGCTCTCTGGGCCCATGGTAATTTCAATGCATCTGTGTTTAAACAAATTGCTGCATCCAAGAAATTAACTCTGGCTATAAAACATTGTGGGATTTCAGAGGGAAGAGAAAAAACGAATTTGCAAGGAAAATGTTAGCAGGCATCACATGTTTATATGTACTTTTGCAAATAAAGAAAAATACTTATCTAGCAATGAGAAGGGGTTTTGTGCTGTGAAACATATATGGGAGATCTTATTCAACAGGCTTTATTCTGACTTATAACAAAAATAAATAAAACAAGGAATTAAATTGCATTGGCTGCATGGGGGAAATCAGCCCTAAACAGGTTTCTGCTTGGGGGTTGCCAGCAACAGAAGGCCCCTCACAGTAGATGCTAGAACACACAAGTGCTAATCGCTACCTTGGCAGACTTTTGTCTGGGCTGAGGCCTCTTACAATGGAACTTCTGGCACACTAACTTGTGAAGTGGAGGGGCCCATAAACATTCAATCAAACTGGGAAGCTCCCTCCCCATACTGGGCTGAATTGACAGATGGTGGTAGATGAAGAGAAAAAAATTGTTCCAGTGAAGGACAAAGGATGCCCATTTGTTTCAAAAGACAATTTTATTAGAAAACTTTTAAGACAGTTATTTTTGCAACAGAAATTCGCAGGAACGTAAAAAGTTAACAGATTTAATGTAATTTTGTGGGTTTTAATTTAAGACGTTGTAGTCTTCACAGCCACCTTGGGAACAGAAATGGCAGAGAATTGGGTATTCCATGGAAAGTGTACCTGATGCCAATGTGAAAATAAATACTGATATGCCTAATGAGGATCCATACACATGTATAAAGTTATAGAATTTTAGGTTGAATATTTCACAGTAAAAATGACTAAAAATGATTAGAAGTGCGAAACAATGTCTCACAAACTGGAGAGTTGGACTGGCATGTCCTGCATAAAATATGTAACCTGCTTATCTAATTTGTTAAGAGGCCCCAACTGTACAAATGTGCCATTTATGGCAAAACTGGATTTTAGCTTAAGTAACTGTGGGAGGTTCTGGACATTGTAAAACTCACATCATAAATCTGACGCCATGCCCTTGAAACCCAAACAGTTAACAAGCAGGCAGTAACAATCACCCCTGTCCAAACCAGTTGTTTAGGGGCGTACTCAGCTAAGCCTGACCTATCATATAATACTGTGATGTCACCATGTTTTATATAAAGGATGGCTGACAGAACTCTTAACAGACTCTCTCCTGAATTTCCAGCACCTACATTCCTGATCTTCTTCATCCATCTTGGACCATTCTGGTGGTGATAGTGCGCGGTACAAATATCCTTTAACAATTACATTAACAGATTCCAGATTCCACTACAAGGCCAAAGCACACCTGATCCTACTCCAGCCAGGCCAAAGCATAGCTGACCATACATCAGCAAGGCCTTGATCTAACAAGCCCACTAACCAAGAGGGAAAACTGTGGTATGCTTTGTGGGGAGCATTCAGTAACTGTGCTACTATCCAGTGACCTGAATTGCCCAGCTGTTCGCTACCTGACTGTTCCAAAATCCCAAATTCAAGCGTGGACTGTGAGTATTCTACCCATCCCATGGAAACACATAACCTATCCCATATTGACCCTTTGTCTTTGTTCCACTCTCTCAGCAGCCCAATCCATACCCTGATAACTTGTATAGACTGTTATAATTTTCTGTACACCGGGTTCTTGTTTCCTAGTGTAAGCACAATTCTTTCATTCATCTCATCTTGTAACTCATTAGTAATATTTGGAGTCATTTAAATTAATTCCCACATTGATCAGAACCCGATGGGAAAAGGTTGACGTCACAAATCAATCTTTGAACGTACCATCGCTTTCTTTAACAATATAGTCTAAATAATTTAGTTTAAGTAAATTTTGCATTTAATTTTTAAAACCGATTTTCTCTTTTGAACTGCTCTATTTTCCTAAAAACGAACCTCATTCTACCTTCCAAATCTCTCTCAATTCACCAGCGATAGCCCGCCTTTCACTTCTGTATTGGCCCTGTGCTGTGTATCTCTCACCGTGCCCAATAACCGCATTCCGATTCAGTGTTTTTCACCCGTTTTATAAAGAAAAAAAACTTTTGGCATCTAAAACTGTAAACCAGAAAAAAAATCAACATTTCCATGTGTGAATTCGGCTGCACTGGGTTTTCAATTTCAATATGTTTTGTGAACTGTATGCTTTTGTGATACCTTACCTTATGGTTGATAGTGATATAATATCCCTAATACTGTGATAAAACATATGTATATCCTTATTTAAACATAAATATAATTATTTGTCAAAATCCAGGTGTCATTTTAGGCCTTTGCCTCTTATTTTGTGAGGGAAGGTCAGATTTCGATTCTGTTTGCTGCCTTTTATCCTTGACTACCTGGTGCTTCGGTTTATCCCTAACACTGTGATAAAACATATGTATATCCTTGTTTAAACATAAATATAAGTATTTGTCAAAATCCAGTTGTCATTTTAGGCCTTTGCCTCTTATTTTGTGAGGGAAGGTCAGATTTCGATTCTGTTTGCTGTCTTTTATCCTTGACTACCTGTTGCTTCGTTCTATCCACTCAGAATTTGATTATTTGTGGGTTGAGGGAACATTGCAGGGGGAATCTTAACTTGCGTGCTATCTATTCCAATTTAAAAAGTACACCTATTCAAATGTGTTTTGGATATGTTTTACTAGAAGGTTTACCAAGTGCATTGCGTCCATTTCCATTGTCATTATCACCCCATTGGCGATTGCCGCCCAATCTTAAAAATGTGTGTGATTTTTGTGAATTTCAAAAATAAATAATATTGCATTTTCACCAACCGGCCTGGTTCATGGTCCATTGTGACCCGGGGTATTTGTAAAAGGGGGTGTGAGAAGGTTCGGGTACCGGCTCAATTTGAATTCATTGATATTAAAGAAATAGCATTCCTATTGAGCACCACATCCCAGTCTAAGACCAAGTGTCCCGGTCCAGTGTGTGATGCCCGATTGGAATCCCTAACAAATTGAGCGCTCAAATCTGCGATTGAGTTTGGTTATTCAACCGTGACAGCCTAACACAGCAGAATAACCTTCAAGGTAGGAATACTTTGTGTGGCTGGAACACTGTGTTATGCTGTAGAAGCGCCTCCCCAAAACAACAATCCTAAATACCAGGCATGTAAAATCAACCCTAAAAATAGACAAAAAGCAATAGAAAACAGATTACCCTTACATAAATAAATTAATAAAGAAAGAACACTCTCCAAAATGGCCACAGTAGAGATCAACATAGCTAGGGAACACCTTCTGCACAAACTATTTGTCAGGGGGGAATGGCCAAAACAAGATGAAAAAGTCTGACTAGAAGGAATGACGCAACAGGTCACTGCCATAGACATGGATACATGGCAGGACGGTGGCCTGTTACACCAAGCTTTGAGCGAGTTACACATGACTCCAAAAAATAAAGAGGAGCAGACTACAATTGTCAGAATGGCGGCCTATATGTATCTGCATATAGTAGTGATGCGGGAAAAGCATGAGGAAAATACAACTCTTGCGCAAAATCAATCCGAACTTTTAGCTCAGATACAGACTGAACTAAAATAAGCAGAACAAAAATCGCAAAAGAGCCAAGGTTTTGAGGCAGAATCTAGACATTATATTCAAAAGCTAAAAGAGGAATTGGTTCTCCAACAGCAGAATAATGTAGACCAAGAGACCCAGTTAGATGCATTGACAGAGGAGTGTAGGGAAAAGGTTGACTCAGTGCAGAAGTTAAATCAACAAATAAAATATAATAGAGTCTGTGCAGAGCAGATAGTTACTCTACAAGATCATATAAAAACATGGAAGAGGAAAATAATACATTAATTATGAGAGACTGCCACTCCCAAGCAGAATTTGATGAAGAGCGCCAGAAATTAGGCAACACATCACAACAAAGGGATTACCTGGTTGAACAAAGGGGTGTTCTGTATCAGGAGAAAGAGGCCCTCCACCAGGAAATGTGTAATTTAAAAAACAATCTGGAGAGAAAGGAGTCAGACCTTCAGGGACTGACTGGTCTAAAAGAAGAATATGATAAATTAGTGGGACTTAGGAGACTAATGGAACTTGAGTTAGAGCAGGCCATAGAGGCACTAAATGTGCAGAAAAAGGAGACCCATCTCCTACAACAAAAATTGGCTCAGGGTGCCCAAACTATACAGGCAGCACAAAGAGATAATGAGGTCCTCTGTGAGGAGACTGATGTGCTCCACAAACAAGTGGCAGCTCAAGAGCGGGTCATAGAGGCCAGTAAAACCCTGATAGCCGAGCAAAAGGCTCAGATCTTTGCCTATTACCAAGAGATAGGGGCTGAGAAGGAAAAACTAGCAAGGTTGGAGAAAGAGTATTCTAGATCCAATAGAAACTGGAGGGACCACGAACAGGAGGACAGGGCAACCCCTGATCATAGTATGATGACCTTGGTGCTAAGGGACTCAAACCCATTTAACACATTGAACACTGCTGACTTCCTGTCTACTGGTTCACATGGACAAGAAACCATGAGGCTGGCGGAATTAAATAGGTTTAGTATGATGGATTTGACAGGTCAGCGCCCCCCAGAAATTGATGGAGGGGCATCCCAGTATAGATACCAAAACATTAAGATTGATGTCTCTGACCAGGAAGTCTCCTATGAGGGGAAAGTCAGGGAATTAGATCTACAGAAATTCTTCCTTCCAAGGGACCAGTCGGTTCAATTTGTAGAAAAAACGAATAAAAGGAGGCCCAAAAAGAGCATTTTGAAGACCTCCACAAAATCAGGGCAGTGGGGGGTCCACCACCAACCCTGAAAGCAGGGGGGAGTCAGAAGTCTACTCTCCTGTGCTCCACAGGAGAGTAGAAACTAGGCCCCACCATTTTGCAAGCCCCTCCCAAGCTCAAAGAATCAGGGAGTGCCTAGAAGATTAGGAGGGGTCCTCCAACAGGACCGCCTCTGAGTCTGAGGGTGAGTTGACTCGGGTGACTAAGCCAAAGAAGGCAAACAAACTAAAGAGAGTTATGGCAAAGGACCCCATTAGGCAGATTAAGGCCATTAGAAGTTTCATAACCCCATATCACAAAAATGCCAAATATTCTGTCTGGGAACATTTGGAACTCTATGAGCAAATGATGGACACTTTTCACCTTAAAGACAACCAGAACGGCATAGAGTATGCTAAGTGGACGTTCTCTCTAGAGTACTTCAGCTTCTTTGATGGGCTGCAGTACCAGAACCATTCAAGATGGTCCACCTACAAGGCGGCCATCTTGAAACACTTTTCCACCCACAGAAACCCCCAAGAGGCTCGCAAAGCAGCCTACGATTTGCAGTGCGGGGAAGATCAGGCCCCACGAGAATTAGTGCAGGGGCTTAAATGCACCTTTGCAAAAACCACTAGTAGGGTGCGCACGGATAGCAGGGAGTTTATAACCACCTTCTTTCATGCGCTCCCAAAATATATCATGACCCAGCTGGTGAGAGATTTCCATGATAAAAGATCTCTGGACTGGGTAATAGAGCAGGCGACCCGTATTTATGAAGTCCAAAAACCTACAGAAAATAAAAACCAGACCTAAAACCACAAACCAGCCAACACCCCTGCTGCTACTAAGGTAGACGAGGTGAAGGTTGCCCCCATTCTAGACCTAGAAATGGGGGAGCCTAAAAATGCACCAATCCCAAACAGGCAAAACCAGAGACCAAGAGGCCTTCAGGCCAATCACAAACAGGTCACAATCAGGGAGGTAATCCCACTAATGGGACCTCTAATTCTCCTGAGTATATAAGTCACAGATACAAGGGCGACCAGCCTATCTTGGGGTATGTATGGACTCCTACAGCCCAATGGAGGGGGTCCCGCCAGGTTAGTACTCCCCCAGGAAACTTCCCTCCTAACTTCCCTCAGAAGGGCAGTAATTCCCCAAATCCTGAGTTACATTTCTTTCCCCAGTACCCTCAAAACCCCAACCTGCAGGGCAACCCTCCTTTCTTTCCCCGGTTTCAGGAGCTCAGACAACCCAATCCGGAGAGGGGAGGCCAAGGGGGGAGGGCTACCAAAATACACAAAATCCTGGGTACTACGGGAGAAGGGATAGTTATCCTTCCCGTGAACAACCGAGGTATGAGCAAAGAACCCCGTACCAGATGTAACGGGTGTCCCAACTGGAGTGCCAGGTCCAGAACCTCACCCAGGATCTGGGTCGCATGTTGAGGGCTCAACAAAACCCTCAGATGAACATGGCGGCACAGAACCCAACAAACCAAGTGTCTGGCCCTCCAGAACAATGACGAGGAGAGAGCCCCGACAATTCACTGGTTCCAGAGGAGGAGGTATGGTGAAAGGGAGGTGTAAAGCCCTAGAGGAATCTTCCTTCCTCACCCGTGAAAAGCCCCTGGACACCCTGGAACCGGAACTAAAATCTCCTGACCCTTAAAATCTGCAACCCAGGGAACAGAGGGTGGGTAGGAGAAATAAAGACCTCAAACAGGCCTATTTTGTGGATGAAGTTAGTGTCCTCCAATTTGAAGGGGAAAAATCCTTAAGATTCTGGGAAAACAATTTTCTCCTTCAGGGATGGGGGAACTCCTCCCAAAGAAAAATGTGTCTCAGGAGATCCAAATGAAGACTAGATGGGTGTGTGGACTGATGCAGAGTCACCCATCCCTGAACCCCAGGACTGTCATCCTGAGAAGAAAATAGTAATAGAGGGATACTCCCCACAAATTGGTTGTAGTGACTGCCACCCGGTAAACGGGGGCAGCACAGAGCTAAGGGAAACAGGGGATTCCAAAATCTCCACTATTTCAGGATGTCAACATTGTATTACAGATCCCCAAACTCTGACACAGAAAATTGTACAAGATGCCACTGTGTCCAAAATAAAGAAATTGACCACCCAGCTTGCCCAAAATGCACATTACCTTTTCCCACTAGAGGAGAAGGAGGGTAGATTTTATGCACCGGTCCAAGTGCAAGGGCAATGTACATTTTTAGCACTGGTGGACACTGGATTCTAAGCCACTCTTCTGTCAAAAAGGGCCATTGATCAGCTAAATTCAGGAAAGGGGGAGAGATACCAAATCCCTCTCACTCCTCTTCCTGGACAACTCAAAAACTTTGACGGTAATGAAATTCATATTGTGGGGAGAGCAGATTTGGAAATAAAAAGAGGGCGACACAAGATGAAGCACCCGGTCATAGTCGTGGCTCCAGAGGGAACCCCATGTCTATTAGGGAATGACATCCTTCATAGGTTGTCTCCCCTAATAGACTGTGTGAAAAAGGTACTCTGGACTCAGACTCACAGGCCAATAAAATTAAAACAGAGTGTCAACCATGTTAGTCTAAATGGCACATGCCACATGGTTGAACAAAAATCAGATCAAATTAAGTTTCATCTTCAAAATAATAAAATACCCAATGGTGCAATAATCGCTGTAGGACAACAAACTACTGATGGGAACTCCTCTCCATTCCTGAAAATCAATCTTCCTTCCAGTTTTAAGTGGCATTCCACGCTATAAGGAAATACATTGAATTTTATACCGATTCACAATCTGAAAAGCCCAATTCTATAGTCAAAATTGATGACAAACCAGCACAAAGAGTAGCTGGCATTCAGAAGAAGGGCGAACAGCTCTTCTTCCCGATTCAGTTAAATGAGGGGAAGGAGTCTGTTCTCATCCAAGTTGACTTAAATAGCGAAGAAAGCTTCATCAGCGAAGTATTATTTAGGAAACTCCCAAAAGACCAGACCCTGCCCGCTGTTGAGTCAGTTTATCAGTGGGTATGGGGCCTGGAAATTTCCTGTTCCAAACATCTACTGCTTAGCAGTTGTATGCTAAAAATGTCTACAGGTGACAAAAGCTTAGGACATAATTGTTGGGTCGTGCGAGGTGTTCCTTCTGCCTTTTACATGGGCAGTCATATCCTCAACCGACTCAAAATTAATTTGGATCCCAGTTATGGCCAAGCCCAGTCCTAACTGGAGTGTAAATCTCAGGGCCCTGGCAATCCTAAAGAAAGCTTTCTGGTCACCCCGTTGCTACCATAGACAACTGGAGATCAAAAATGGAGACGAGATCACCATCCCAGGCCTCGCCAGAGAATCCACATCCCTAAAGGAGAACTGACAGAAGAGAAATGGGTCCATATTAATCAGTTAAAAAGTTGTCACCCTAGGCACACTTTGCAGCAAATAGAGGAGACATCTGGAGAATGAGAACCAGGAAAAGAAGAACCAGAAGGGGTCAGATAGGTTTAGAGGTATAATTATTTAACAGGGAGTATTTGTTTCATTGTTAGGACGAGAGGGATTCCCCAAAATTCTAGCCAAATACATAGTTGTCTGTGTCTTGGGACTGATCAATTACATTTATTGTCTAAAAACTGTCGTTATTGTATGTATGTGTGTCCCACTGTTGTCCACCTCCCTGGAGGGCCGTCAGTGGGATAATGTAGTAAACGTTTCTGATTTATTTGATAGATTCGTACTGGTTCCACCCATTCATCACCAAGCAGGACATCCTCGGGGACCGGGGAAGGAAAGAGCCAAGGCCAAACTGGGGGTGTTGCTCCACACCATAAAGAAAGACCTAAGGGGAAGATGCGGGTGTCGCTCCACACTAAAACTAGAGACAACGGGAGGATCGTGGAGTACCGCTCACTGATGATGGAAGGACTCCACCTGATGAACCCCAGTTTGCCCTACCGATGAATCCCACTTTGCCCTAAACTTCCTCGACAAGGAATCTCAGAAGAGTCGGGGAGGGGGGGGGAATTTGTTGGATATATTTTCCCAGTCAGCTGTACTCCCTTCCAGAACCAAGCTGCACTTCAGCAGAAGGAACAAAATGGCTGTGCTGGCTCCTGTAAGCACCACTGCCTCACAGCAAAACTGTGTTTTGGAACTACAACAAAAAAATGGCTGCACCATCTTGCCAAGCACATATTGAGCAGGATGAAACAAGGGGGCACACTGAGAAAGCCTGCCAGTGTGTTCTTACATGTACAATGGAAGGGGAGTAAAAAAGCAGCGCTGCTTTGCTGCAAGCCCAAAGTTCCCATTTGAAAAAAGGAAATATTTATATTTAAAAATTACGCCGCTCTGATGTTCCTTTTCCTCTGAATCCTCATCACACTACTTTTATTACTGAGACCCTCCCATGCCCATCCACATTCACATTGTGCTCCAACAGACAGGAGAAGTACCCCTGAATGACAGGCTGTTGTGCAGATCTAAAGAAATCAAAAGAAGCTTTACTTCAGCTACACGGGAAACGCTTTACTTTTGGGATTACAAAATATCAAAGATCAATGTGTCAAAATGGCCCTGGCTCTCTGGGCCCATGTCAATTTCAGTGCATCTGTGTTTAAACAAATTGCTGCATACAGGAAACTAACTCCGGCTACAAAAAATTGTGGGAATTCATAGGGAAGAGAAAAAACTAATTTGCAAGGAAAATGTTAGCAGTCATCACATGTTTAAATGTACTTTTGCAAATAAAGAAAAATACCTGTTTAAAAGTGTATGTTGGATAAGGCCCTGCCCTTATCTAGCAATGTGAAGGGGTTTTGTGCTGTGAAACATATATGGGAGATCTTATTCAACAGGCTTTATTCTGACTTATAACAAAAATAAATAAAATAAGGAATTCAATTGCATTGGCAACATGGGGGAAATCAGCCCCAAACATGTTTCTTCTTGGGGGTTGCCAGAAACAGAAGGCCCCTCACAGTAGATGCTAGAACACACAAGTGCTAATCGCTACCTTGGCAGACTTTTCTCTGGGCTGGTCCTCTTACAATGGAACTTCTGGGACATTAACCTGTGAAGTGGAGGAAGGCATAAACCTTCAATAAAACTGGGAAACCCCCTCCCCAAACTGGGCTGAATTGAGTCGGTGGTAGCTGAAGAGAAATAAATGGTTCCAGTGAAGGTCAAAGGATGCCCATTTGTTTCAAAAGACTATTTTATTAAGAAACTTTTAAGACGGTTATTTTTGCAACAGAAAACTGCAGGAATGTAACAAGTTAACAGTTTTAATGTAATTTTGTGTGTTTTAATTTAAGACGTTGTAGCCTTCACCACCACCTTGGGAACAGAAATGGCAGAGAATTGGGTATTCCACGGAAAGTGTACCTGATGCCTATGTGAAAATCAATACTCATATGCCTAATGATACTCCATACACATGTATAAAGTTACAGAATTTTAGGCCAAATATTTCTCAGTAGAAATGACTAAAAATGATTAGAAGGGCGAAACAATGTCTCACAAACTGGAGAGTTGGACTCGCACATTCTGCATAAAATATGTAACCTGCTTATGTAATTTGTTAAGAGGCCCCAACTATACAAATGTGCCATTTATGCCAAAACTGGATTTTAGCTAAAGTATCTGTGGGAGGTTCTGGACATTGTAAAACTCACATCATAAATCTAACATCATGCCCTTGAAACACAATCAGTTAACAAGAAGGCAGTAGCAATCACCCCTATCTAATCCAATTGTTTAGGGGCGTACTCAGCTAAGCCTGTCCTACCATATAATTCTGTGATGTCACCATGCTTTATATATAGGGTGGCTGACAGAACTCTCGACATACTCTCACCTGAATTTCCAGTGCCTGTGTTCCTGATCTTCTACATCCATCTTGACAGATTCCAGATTCCACTACAAGGAAAAAGCATAGCTGATCCTACTCCTGCCAGGCCAAAGCATAGCTGACCCAACTTCAGCAAGGCCTTGATCTAAAAACCCCACTAACAAGGGGAAAAATTGTGGTACCCTTTGTGGGGAGCATCCGGTAACCAGACCAACTTCTTGGCTGCTAACTCCATGCCCGCTATACCTCTGTCATCCAGCTGTACTGCTATCCAGTGACCCGAATTGCCCAGCTGTTTTCTACCTGGTAACCCGAGCTGCGCAGTAACCAGAACCCGGTTGACTGTTCCAAAATCCCAAATTCAAGCGTGGACTGTGAGCATTCTCCCCATCCCATAGAAACACATAGCCTATCCCATATTGACCCTTTGTCTTTGTTCCACTCACTGTTGAGGTCACAAATCAATCTTTGAATGTACCATGGCTTTCTTTAACAATATAGTGTAAATAATTTAGTTTAAGTAAACTTTGCCTCTCATTTTTAAAACCGATTTTCTCTTTTGAACTGCTCTATTTTCCTAAAAACGAATATCATTCTATCTTCCAAATCTCTCTCAATTCGCCAGCTATATCCCTCCTTTCACTTCTCTATTGTCCCTGCACTGTGCATTTCTCACCCTCAGGTTTTTCACCTGTTTTATGAAAAAAACTTTTGGCATTTAAAACTGTAAACTAGAAAAAAATGCAACTTTTCCATGTGTGAATTCGGCTGCACTGGGTTTTCAATTTCAATCTGTTTTGTGAACTGTATGCTTTTGTGATACCTTACCTTATGGTTGATAGTGATATAACATCCCTAATACTGTGATAAAACATATGTATATCCTTATTTGAACATACATATAATTAATTAATTGTCAAAATCTGAGTGTCATTTTAAGCCTTTGCAAAAAGGTTTAAAATCAGTTTTTGCCTCTTATTTTGTGAGGGGAAGGTCAGATTTTGATTCTGTTTGGTGCCTTTTATCCCTGACTACCTGCTGCTTCGGTCTGTTCACTTAGAATTTGATTATTTGTGGGTTGAGGGAGCATTGCAGGGGGAACCTTAACATGGGTGCTATCTATCCTAATTTAAAAAGTACTCCCATTCAATTGTGCTTTGGATGTGTGTTACTAGAAGGATTACCAAGTGCATTGCTTCAATTTCCATTGTCATTATCACCCCATCGGCTTCCCAATCTTAAAAATGTGTGTGATTTTTGTGAATTCTAAAAATAAATAATATTGCATTTTCACCAACCGTCCTGGTTCATGATCCATTGTGACCCGGGGTATTTGTAAAAGGGGGTGTGAGATGGGTCGGGTACTGGCTCAATTTGAATTCATTGATATTAAAGAAAAAGCATTCCTATTGAGCACCATATCCCAGGCTAAGACCAAGTGTCCTGGTCCAGTGTGTGACGCCCAATTGGAATCCTTAACAGCATTTTTGCAGGGGTGCAGCCTGGACTTACGGGGTGAGGCACGTAATTTCACTGGGATGCAGTCTGTCCATGCAATGGAGGGTCCGCTTTTTTGCAGGGATTCAGCCTGGGCCTGCAAGGTGTGGCACGTGATTTTGCTGGAGTGCAGTCTGGCCTTGCAAGGGAGGGCCCGCTTGTTTTTACTTACGCAACGGCTAGTAATGCACCTTTGAATCCATTAATACGTGGGCGTGCAATATCTTTTTGGCACCACGGCTCGCGCAGGGGTCTTCTTGGCACATGGCCCTTATGCCATTTCTGCACCCTAATCCATGAATTGGGCCACCTGACCTGTGCAAATGACCCCTTCCAAACTGTTGTCTACTTTTCAGAAATGTATGCCTTTCTGTCTTCCCATTCAGCTTTCCTACCCTACTCTTCCATTCCGTCCACACATGCCCTATTGGAAAAAAAAGAGAACAATCGCCTACCTCTAACAAAACTGATGCTAACCTTATAAAAATATGTTTTTTTTTGTTTCCACTCTGTTCTTGAAAGCCTGGAAAATGGAGAATTCAGAACAGCAAACCATTTTTTCCTAGCTCTTACAAGGAAAAAACAGCAGGCTTCTTTGTACATCATGTCATTGGCATTTTCTGAAAAACACAAAGGGCCTCATTACGAGGTTGGAGGTAGCGCCTCCAAAACCCTTCCGACTCCGCCCTGGCGAATGGAGCAATTACTGGTGCATTCCGAGGTCGGAGGGACCGGTAATTACCCATTCACCAGGGCCATTCCCCATTCCCATTGAGCCCCCAGAGGGCTCAATGGGAATGGGGAAGGTGCTAATAACGGTGCCGCACATTGCGGTACCGTTATTAGCTCTAGAGTCCCTAGCGGGTCCCGTCCATAACGCCTGCAAAAATCAGGCTTTAAGGAAGAACCCGCAAAGGGAACTCGTAGTAGTGAGGTAA
The DNA here is from genome assembly GCF_040938575.1 of Ambystoma mexicanum. Taxonomy (NCBI): domain Eukaryota; kingdom Metazoa; phylum Chordata; class Amphibia; order Caudata; family Ambystomatidae; genus Ambystoma; species Ambystoma mexicanum. Next base: position 163,776,137 of record NC_090941.1, on the reverse strand, counting down.
GGGATACCGGCACCTGTGCCCTTACTGGTGCCGGTAATCCCTTACCTCCCACCTCGTAATGAGGCCCAAAATGTGCACATTATTTTGTTATTTTCTCTCGCCCCCATAAAGCAAACTAGGATTCCTTGGTGGCTTTAATGACCACCTAGATGTGGGAAGAATAGGAGCCACATTTGACCATGGTATCTCATGTAACAAAAAAGTTACAAGGGATTGAATGGGCATTTGCAGCACATAGAGAGGGATAATTCATTTTGTGGGGGGCACAAAAGTATTCCTCCCCCCAGAGATTCTATTTTAGAAGAAAGTCTCTGGGTAACTTTCCTTTTGTTTCAAGCAGCAGGGTTGCAATTGTGAAATAACATCGTAATACTAGTCCTCATAACAAGTTTGCTGGTCTGGAAACAACAGTGTTGCTAAGCTTACCAGCACCATTGTTTCCCGACAGACACACTACGAATCTGCCTGCAGGAGCCGCTGTGTCCACAGGTCAGAACCTGTGGGACACAACGGTCAAGGTAGGCAGACCATCACAGAAGCACTGGCAATTAATAATGGTGCCGGTGTCTGTCACGATCTTGGCCTTGCGCGGAGGTAGCACGTACACCTACCTCCCCGTTGGGTCTTGGGGCCTGGGGTGTTAACAACACAGGCTTCCGCCACCCTCCGGGGAAAGAGGGTTAGGGTCCACTGGTTGGTTAGGTTGGGGTGGTTAGGAAAACCGGATAACAAGGGAGGAAAGGGAAAAAAGGAGGGATAAGGGAAAGCTGAGTGGTTTAGATGTGTTGCCGCTCCTGGGGTTTTGTTAAGCAATTGAAACTTCGCCCAGCACTCCTTCACTTGAGCACATATTCTACCTCAGAACCTAGATGCTGCTTTCTCTCTCTAGTTGCACAAATGAACAATTACACTATCTAGCAGTATGAATATTACAGCATACCCACTGATCTGCAAGAACATAAGATCACCAGACATGTAAATCACATTGCAATAAGGTAACAAAGGAAAGCACTTAGCTTCGGTTGTCAGCAGGAGACTCGGGGTTAATTCACCAGTGTTCTATCTTGCTGTGCGAACAACGGAACTCCGCTACAAGAACCAAAAAACAGGAGTGAGCGTACATACGCTTGAGAAACAGATCACACATTGACATGCCGCCGGAACCCGGCATAAACGTTAGCTACATTAAAGTTTAGACCAAGCATGAGTAACTTCTGTCTGAGCTCCGGCTCGCAAAGTAGCGAATGAACAGTGCCGGTGCTCCGTTCTTGAATTAACAGTGCCGGAATTCCGGCCGTAGGGTTTGCAAGGGTTAAAGTGTCGGAGAACCCGACTCCGCTTCGCTACTTGGCATGGAGCTGCGCGGCTTCAAATAATCACAATGCCGGGCTCCGAAGCGCCACTGACTGTGAAGCGTAATTCACTCTGTATTAGCGCTCGGACTGGGTAAGCAACAAGGATAAAAGTGCACTTATCTGTAGGACTCAGCGGGGCCTGCAGAGTTCGCAGGCGGGGTGTGGCCCCGCTGATAGCTGCCTGCAGAAGCCCGCTGGAAACATGTCTTGCCTCTTCAAGATCCCGTAGCGCAAGCGACGCCCCAAGTGTTCCTGGCGCGCATGCGCGTTTTGCAGGACGGGGTCCAGAAGCTTCCCGGTGACTCCCCTGCACGCGAGGCTGCTGGGAAATGTAGTCTGGTTCCTCCTTTCCTTGTTTTGAAGGGCTAGGGGGCTGGTTTGCCCACACCTAGCCCTTTGCCTGCAAAGGACACAAAGCAAGGTCCTAAAATAAAGGGGTTTTAACCTCTGTGTCACTCTTTTCCCGTGATTGCCACCACTCACATTACTTTGATGCTGCATGCTCCCTCCAGCCACCTGGGGTATCCTGACAGTACTCCCCCTCCCAACAGGTCCTGGTTTAGAGGGATTGTTCAGGTGAAATGTTCGAATCAAACGAGAATCATGGGCATTAGTAGCTGGCTCCCATGAGCGCTCCTCGGGACCATAGCCCAACCAATCCACCAGGTAATGTAAAACCCCTCGCACAACACGAGAATCTAGTATGCATTTCACTTCAAACTCTGGCACACTATTTACCATAACAGGTGGAGGCTTACTAAGGCGCATTAAGGCTGAGGCAGGCTTTAACAAGGATACATGGAAAACCGGATGTACATGCATTCTAGGTGGTAAGGTCAGGCGAACAGCCACTGGATTTATGATTTTCTCGATGGTAAAAGGGCCCAAAAATCGGGGTTGGAACTTCCTAGGGCCTTGCAAGTGTAAGTTTCGTGTGGCCAACCAGACCCGATCCCCAACTTTATATGGTGGACTAGTTCGTCTTTTCCGGTCTGCATAAGTCTTATATGTCTGTTTAGCTTTCTCCAAATTTGTTTGGATGACATGCCATACTTCTATTAAATGTTGCCTATGGTTCTGGATTGCTGGTACTGAGTCTGTAACATGGGGCACAGCCTGGAACCGTGGATGATACCCATAGGTGCCATAAAATGGTGTCACTTTAGTGGAGGAATGCATAGCATTGTTATACGCTAACTCAGCTAACCAAAGGGTTTCTGCCCAAGAAGAATCATTGTCGTAGGTCATACATCGCAGGTATTGTTCTAGAGTCTGGTTTACTCGCTTGGTCTGCCCATCGGTTTCGGGGTGGTAACTGGTGGACAACCGCAAGGTAATTCCCAATGATTCACAGAATGCCCTCCAAAAGCGAGAGGTGAACTGTGCACCTCGATCAGAGATCATGTGCTGTGGAATGCCATGTAGGCGTACTATATTCTGGAGGAAAAGGTCTGCAAGCTCTTTCGCCGTGGGGATCCCCTTGCAAGGTATGAAATGTGCTAATTTGCTGAAAGAATCTACTATCACCACTATGGTGGTGAAATGATGACTTGCTGGTAGGTCCACGATCAGGTCCAAGGAAACAGTATGCCAGGGTACTGGAGGAGTGGGTAGGGGTTGCAACATGCCAGCCGGTTTTTGGTGGTCTGACTTGTTTCTTAAACAGCACTCGCAAGTATGTACATACTCTCGGATGTCTTTCCTCATTTGAGGCCACCAGAAATGACGCATTACCAATTCTTGGGTTTTAACCACTCCAGGGTGCCCTACAAAGGGTGAGTCATGACACCACTTAATGGCCTGTTTACGCATTGCAGGTGTTGGTAAGTACAAGGATGACCCAAAGAAGGGTAAACCATTTTTAATTGTTTGTTTTTTCCCTGGATTATTCCATTGCACTAATTCTTGAGCTGACATGGCTTTTCGTATGTTATTGAACATATCATCTACTACAATACTACCCACAATACGCGTGGGTGGTACCATTGGCTTCGGTTCCTCTTTTTTATCCAGACTTGGGTCGGGTTCTGGGTAACGAGACAGAGTATCAGCCATTCTGTTCTCCGTACCCGGACGATATGTTACCACAAAATCGTACTCGGCAAAGTGCATCGCCCATCGAAGCTGTCGGGGACTCAAAGCCTTGGCTGATTTTAGGAACTGAAGATTCCTATGGTCCGTCAATATTGTAATCGTATGCCGAGCACCCATCAAGTAATGATGCCACTCGTCAAATGCTACCTTGATGGCCAGGAGTTCTCTATCGGCTATCACATAATTTCGTTCAGCTGGTAACAGGGAACGTGAGTAGAAGGCCACCGGATGCAATTGTCCGGAATCGTCTCTTTGGGATAAAATTGCACCAAGAGCATAGCTGGAAGCATCTGTTTCTATGATATAAGGACACGTGGGATCGGGATGGAGTAGTAAAGGAGCAGTTGTGAATGCAGTTTTTAAAGCTACAAAGATTGCCTCTGCTGCCGCATCCCACTGGAAGGCTACGCCTTTCTTGAGTAAACGGGTGATGGGCTGTACTTTGGCTGCGAATCCTCCTATGAACCGACGATAGAAATTCGCAAACCCCAACACCGTTTGTACTTCCTTTACAGATGTGGGAGATGGCCACTCCGTGAAGGCTTGGACTTTCTTCGGATCCATTGTAATGCCTTCTGGCAATAAAATGAACCCTAGAAATTCTATTGAGGTTTGGTGGAACGCACATTTTTCCAGTTTTGCATAGAGCTGATGCTCACGCAAGCGCTGTAGCACTGCTTTTACGTGAGCCTGATGTTCCTCGATGTTGCGTGAGTAAATTAGGATGTCGTCAATATAGACCATAGTGAACACGTCCAAATATCCACGCAAGACCTCGTCCAGAAAATGCTGAAAGGCGGCGGGCGTGTTGCAGAGGCCGAATGGCATGACTTTATATTCATATAGACCGAACTTGGTTCGAAAGGCAGTCTTCCATTCGTCCCCCTCACGCACCCGCACCAGATGATACGCTCCTCTCAGGTCTAGCTTGGTGTATATCTGAGCGTCCCTCACTTGGTCTAATAGAGTTGGTATCAGCAGTAAGGGGTAGCGGTTCTTTATGGTTATCCGGTTAATAGCCCTATAATCTATACATGTTCTTAGGTCCCCGGTCTTTTTAGGAACGAAGAACAAAGGGGATGACACAGGTGACTTAGAGTGACGTATGAAGCCATTGGCCAGATTCGTCTCAATATAGTTTTTGAGGTGCTCGTTTTCAGATTCTGTCAGTGCATAAATCCTACTACAGGGCAAGGCCGCTCCTGGTTCCAAATCTATTCTGCAATCGAATGTTCGATGAGGTGGCAAGGTTTCTGCAGCGGCTTTACTAAAAACGTCCCTAAAGTCCTGATAGACAGATGGTAGGCCAATTTCAACACTCCCAATAACATGTTCTTCGTAGGACACTAAACTTTCGATCTTATCAAGGTGGCAGTTTGTTTTACAATGGTTTGACATGAAACGCACCGTTCCTTGGGTCCAATTGACTTCGGGGTTATGGGTCCTCAACCATGGCAGACCCAGAATCATGCCAAACTGGGGCGCTGCTATCACGTCAAAGCTGATGTTCTCAGAGTGTTGTGGACTACATTCTAAACGTACCCACTGAGTTTGCTTGGTAATTAGGCCTGAAATCAAGGGTGATCCATCTACAGATTTTACCTCTTCACTCTGTTCCTTGGACAGTAACGGAATCCCCAATTGAGTTACTAAGGTTTCATCGACAAAATTTCCAGTAGCACCTGAGTCTAGCATCAATGACACCGGTATCCGATGATCCTGCCAAGAGATATGGCCTGAAACAGTCACGTGTGCTACTTTGCTTTGCAGGGTATTAGCTAAGGAACTAGGGGTGTTTTCAGATTGGCTCGCCGGGGCCACCCTCACTGACGAGCTTTCGCGTTTCCCGACTGCTCACCTTTGGGTTTTGCCAAACATTCCCGAACAAAATATCCGGCCTTCCCACAGTAAAGACAGAGCTTCTCTCGACGTCGTTTGTCTTTCTCTTCCTTGGTTAAAGGGCCTCGAACCGTCCCTATTTGCATTGGTTCGTCTAGAGGTTTTTCGCTCTTACCGGGTTTTGGTTGGTGATCCAGTCAGACCACTTACGCTTATCTAGCCTCCTCTCATACTGTCTTTGATCCAACCGTAAGGCCAGATCGATCATAGCGGAGCATGTTTCGGGTTGGGGATCTACCTGAGCTATCAAGTCTTTTACCTCGTCCCTTAGTCCTTGGTAGAACAGAGCTAGGCGCTTCTCCTGAGGCCAGTCTGTCTCCACAGCCAACCGATTAAAGGTGGTTACATAGGAAACCAAATCCTTACCCCCTTGACGTAAAGTTAGCAATTTCCTATCCTTAATTAGAGTTGCAGCCCTTCGATTGAATATTTTCCCAAATTCCTCCAAAAACATGTCCCACTGATAGAGAAGTGCGTCATCTTTAGTAACCAGCGGAGTGGCCCATGATGCTGCATCACCCCCAAGATACGAAATCATAAAGGCCGTGCGGGACTGAGCCATGCAAAACACATTTGGTTTTGTGATGAAATGCAATTGGCACTGCATTACAAACTGGTTGAATTTTTGAGGATCCCCATGATAACGTTCTGGAGCTGACAAGGGGAGTGTAGGCTTGGTAGATACCTGTACTTGGACTGGGGTGGGTGGTGCATGGTCCGCGGGCAATGGGGTGGCCTGGGCATTTGCCTGAACAGTTAACGTATGGACCTGGCCAGCCAAATTAACATAGTCCTGCCTTGTGGCAAGCAAATCAGTTTTCAAGTCTCTTAGGGCATTTAATACCTCCTCCATGGTGACATGCTACCTGGGCGCTTAATGATACATGGGCTTGCGCTCCTGTCACGATCTTGGCCTTGCGCAGAGGTAGCACATACACCTACCTCCCCGTTGGGTCCTGGGGCCTGGGGTGTTAACAACACAGGCTTCCGCGACCCTCCGGGGAAAGAGGGTTAGGGTCCGCTGGTTGGTTAGGTTGGGGTGGTTAGGAAAACCGGATAACAAGGGAGGAAAGGGAAAAAAGGAGGGATAAGGGAAAGCTGAGTGGTTTAGATGTGTTGCCCCTACTGGGATTTTGTTAAGCAATTGAAACTTCGCCCAGCACTCCTTCACTTGAGCACATATTCTACCTCAGAACCTAGATGCTGCTTTCTCTCTCTAGTTGCACAAATTAAAATTAACAATTACACTATCTAGCAGTATGAATATTACAGCATACCCACTGATCTGCAAGAACATAAGATCACCACACATGTAAATCACATTGCAATAAGGTAACAAAGGAAAGCACTTAGCTTCGGTTGTCAGCAGGAGACTCGGGGTTAATTCACCAGTGTTCTATCTTGCTGTGCGAACAACGGAACTCCGCTACAAGAACCAAAAAACAGGAGTGAGCGTACATACGCTTGAGAAACAGATCACACATTGACATGCCGCCGGAACCCGGCATAAACGTTAGCTACATTAAAGTTTAGACCAAACATGAGTAACTTCTGTCTGAGCTCCGGCTCGCAAAGTAGCGAATGAACAGTGCCGGTGCTCCGTTCTTGAATTAACTGTGCCGGAATTCCGGCCGTAGGGTTTGCAAGGGTTAAAGTGTCGGAGAACCCGACTCCGCTTCGCTACTTGGCGTGGAGCTGCGCGGCTTCAAATAATCACAATGCCGGGCTCCGAAGCGCCACTGACTGTGAAGCGTAATTCACTCTGTACTAGCGCTCGGACTGGGTAAGCAACAAGGATAAAAGTGCACTTATCTGTAGGACTCAGCGGGGCCTGCAGAGTTCGCAGGCGGGGTGTGGCCCCGCTGATAGCTGCCTGCAGGAGCCTGCTGGAAACACATCTTGCCTCTTCAAGATCCCGTAGCGCAAGCGACGCCCCACGTGTTCCTGGCGCGCATGCGCGTTTTGCAGGGCGGGGTCCAGAAGCTTCCCGGTGACTCTCCTGCACGCGAGGCTGCTGGGAAATGTAGTCTGGTTCCTCCTTTCCTTGTTTTGAAGGGCTAGGGGGCTGGTTTGCCCACACCTAGCCCTTTGCCTGCAAAGGACACAAAGCAAGGTCCTAAAATAAAGGGCTTTTAACCTCTGTGTCACTCTTTTCCCGTGATTGCCACCACTCACATTACTTTGATGCTGCATGCTCCCTCCAGCCACCTGGGGTATCCTGACAGTGTCCATGGGCATGTGGACTTACAATTTACCAGTGCCTGACTTTCCGGACCGCCGGGATTGTTATACCTCGGTATTTCCAGCAAATCCGGTGCCGGACTCGTAATGAGCCCAACCGTGTTGAGTACCCGTTCTAATATCGATTTCCATGTTGCACTTCTGATATTGTTTCTTTGCTCAAACTAAAAGACTATTTGCAGGTTAAGTGCTGAAATGTTTCTGCATTCCCAAATTGACTATTTATATACACGTATTTGTGATTTTGTAATGGCGTTTGTGTTCAGTAACTCACTTTTCTTTCAAAACCATGCTTATTAAAACTGTAATGTGTGTGTTTTTTTACAGTGGAATCAATGTTCGAAATTTTGCGCTGTATGTTATTTTTGTACGTGTGAAATTCGATCATTTATCCCATACATACTTTTTATTTCGACAGTTTTCCGTACATCTCAAAATAAATACTCCAAAAAGATACTTAGATCACAATGAAAATCAAATGGTGATTAATGGGAACTTGCCAGGCCACAAATCTAAAGGTATTGGTCCTAGTGCTCCAGATAATACATGGAATTTTTTTCCCAAGCTGCATGATAGAACAAAATTGATTTGAATTGTCTTCACTGAAGGAAGTGGATTGAATACATATTCCCCACCCCGGTCTGTTATCTGAGTCCATAACAACGGAAACTCAGTCCTTGGATAAGAGTACTGTCGATCCTTTGTTATTAGTGTCTTGGAATATAATAGTGCTTCAAATACATTAAAAGAAGATGATGTATTGAGGTTTTTAAGTGTACATAATTTTGTTCCATGAAATGTGGGTGTTGCCGAGCTCAGTTATTCATGGCTTTGTTTCCTATCAAATTCATGCATTAAAATATCTGTGGCAGATAGTTCAGTGGACTGGTAGCATTTATTAAATCTACAATTCAATCCATGTTGATTCCTTATCAATCCTCACAGAATATTGCACAATTACATAAATTGTCTATTTCAGGTAATGACCAAATCATATTGATCAACTTTTATAATTATCATCAAAAACACAGCAATGCATCTAGTCTAACACAGTTTAAAATCTATATGGGTAATGTTATGACATCCATACTAAGAATGATTGGCATCTACTGGTAAGGGATTTCAACGTATGATTGAGAAATGGCACTCCAGCAGAGCTATTTACTAATAATGAAGATCTCATTTTGGGCCTTGAAGGACTGTCCATTAGGGACACTATTGTTTGTGGAAATGGTCTCCAATTGCATGGCTGGTTGCTTGTATGGGGTTTAAAACTTCTCAATTGGGTGATAACCTTTAAAGGCCAAAGGGGCTGCTTGACCCTTGAGTATTTCTGTATGTCTGGGGAGAAATTGTCTTCTCTAATTGACTTCAATATAGTTGATTCTGTAATCAGTGATGACCATCCTATGGCTCTATCGATTAATTAGAATATACATGTATGTTACCCAAATATTTACACTCATGCAGCCATTGCTACATTAGCCTCTAATGGCAGAGGACTCAAATGGGAGGTATCTAATGAGCAAAGAATACTTGATGTCCTTAATACGCCTAACATTCGCTGTTGTGAGGCACTGCTAGGACTAAAACCTAATTTTATCCAAGCAGTGTTGATTTATCAGGGTCTAACTTCCAATCCCTCCTCTTCTTTTTTGAAACTTGAAGGCATCAGCTCTTCCTAATCTGAGAGGTTGTTTTAACATAGATTGCAAAACAGCTAAGTGCAACCTTCGTATGACACTAAAAAATCCTGATACTCCCAGATGCATGATCATACAGGATCAGACTATTTGCAAAAAAAGCATTTATTGCTCAGAAGAAAGTCTCAAAACCACTGTACCCTCCTCACCTGAATCACTTTTTGCAGATGCTGAGGAAGGTCTTTCTGGTGTAGTTGCAATGTTCTTTCTTCTGGCAGATCTCCGTCCTTAATAGAGAAAGGGTCTACCCCGAGAGGAAGCCACTATGCACAGCTTAAGTGACCAGCTGAAGCAAGGGATCTCCCCTCTGATGTAGCCCAGCATGGGAAAAATGCCAAAGTGGAAGAAAAAACCCTGAAGTCTACAATGCACCTTAAGATGGTTGGAAGACACATAGAGGATGTTGCAGATGCTGGCTCTGTATGGTATCTAGAGAAGGCTTGTTGTTTATAGTAGGAGTGGCAAGATCTGTTAGGATAATGCTGGGAAGTAGTTCTGCGAAATGGCAGTCGCGGAGCAAAGAAGGCACAAAACACTCAGATGACTGGAAGTTGGAGCAAATAAGTGTGAAAGAAAAAGGAATAACAGAGAGGCAGGATGTTGTGGAGAAAGCAGCAAGGAGAGGGGAACCACAGAAAGCAGCGCAAGCCAAGGCAGAACAGAGCTAGCGTAGAGGGAAAACACAAACAAGAGAGTGTACTACTATCTTAACCAGGAGAGAAAACTGGAGGGTTGAAACATGAGTCCCGGATTGTTCCGGCTGGCTAAAGGCAGTCGAGTGGAGCCATGTTGGAGGAAACACTAGACCAGTAGCCCACGCTCAAACATCAATGTGACGGGACGTCAATGGTGGCTCGAAGTGTACCACAACTTCCAGGGGGAGTGATTTGTGACAGAAAAAAATAGATATTTTTGCATGGGCCAACTTAATTGAGGATACTGGTTCAAAAGATGTCAGGAGATGTTTGGAAATGTTATCTTCAAGCCCCATTTACGAGCATTGCCCAAGTGGTCTGGAAACGACTATTGAAAATGGCACCTGGGTTAACCATTTCTCGTCTCTATTTAAATCAAGTCAGCATATTCCCAAGGAAAATTAGCTACTAGCAGCTCAATTGCATACCATCAATGATAGCACTGGCCAAGTTACTCCCCACACAGTTACAATTCCACTCCATGAGGAGGGAGAAGCCATTACTAAACAAGCAACTTGTCCTTGTCTTGACCTTGATGGCGTACCAGTCGATGTATTCAGACACGAAACTGAAATATGGGCCCTTTTTCTTTTTTTAAACTCTTTATTTATTAATTTAACCATACAAACACTGTTACTGCAACTCATAACCCCACCTCCCCCCAACCCCACCCAACCACTGGTAACATCTCAAAGCAGTACATATTCCCATCCCATCTCGCTCTTCGACCACAGTTGAGATCACTTCAGACCCCTAGTCCTGAAGGTCCACCTTTTTCTCCCCACCTTTCGTCTATAAAATTGGGGGCCTCAAGTAATTTTGCTTACCAGAGTCATTCCAATTCACTGCTCGGTGAATGTGTCCTAGTGTCCAATCCAGACAGATAGCTTCGGAATGGGGGCCAGTAGTCAATTGGGCGACTTGTGGCAGCATAGTTGCAGCATATTTGGTTTCCCTGCGTTTACACTGTTTCATGACTTCCAGCCAGGCACGAAAGGTTGGCGGATTCCTCTTGCCCCACATCTTGGCCACCAACTGCCTGGCAACCCCCACCACCATTCCCAGCAATCTCTGTTCAGTACGGGAACCACCCTCTATCAGGGCTAACATCCACACAGCCGGTGTGTAGAGTCGGGGTGTAGAGAGCATTACAGACATTGCCCCTTCAATCTCCCTCCAGAACAACCCAATATGCGGACAGCTCCATGCCACATGATAAAAATCAGCTGGTTCCCCACCGCACCTCCTACACTCCGGAGAGCTATTGGGATAAATTCTGCTCAATCTCATCGGGGGGTAGTAGACCCTATGTATAAACTTGAAATGGATCATTCTATATCGAGCATTCAAGGATATCTTATGCGTCTACATGCATATAAGTTTCCAATGTGTTTCGCTCAGCACGCTGCCCAAAGAGGTAGACCACCCATTGTTGAAGCTACCCTGTCTCAAGCTCATAGCACTCCGAATCATTCTGTACGTAGCCGACACTAACTAGTAGTTTAACTATATATTGCTGTACCAGGCTGGGGACAGGAGCCCTCGGGAACTCGGGCCATTTTGTTTTTAATACTCCTCTGATTCTATAACATAGCAATAGGGTCACTGCATTATAATATGGGCCCCTTTTCTGACCATATGCTACAATGCTATGGTGAGGGATCCGAATATTACTGACTAATGTAAATACACCATCATATACCTAATATTCGTAAAAGGGAGGAGAGATAATCCAGCGGCATACAACCTATCTGCCTCCTGGACTATCACCAGAAAACTTTGGCAGGGTGATCCTAGCCAAATTAGGTCCTGGGTCAAAGATAATAACATCTTGACTGACATTCAGTTGGGCTTCTGTCAGTTCCTAGGAACCACCAAGCAGATTCTTAACCTATATATAGTTATAGCTAACTCAGTGTATATTAAGCAAGCGCCGATCTACCTTGCATTCATAGATCTCAGGACTGTCTTCAACAAAGTAAAGAGGGTAAAATTATGGAGGATGCTGGGATCCATGAAGTGCCCCGATGGGTTTGCTGAACTCATTGATTCATATCCATCAGGATATCCATGCCTGCATTACAAGTTGAGCATATGGGGATTACAACCTAGACTTTCAGATAGATACTGCAGTCCAACCAGGCTCTGTAGTTCCTCCACTCCTTTTTTCCCTATACATCAATGGTGCAAAATGCTTGGCTGTCTTCAAGTGCAGATGCTCCAATCCAAAAATTGGCTCCAAAAATTGGCAATCACGTTATTCTGGCACTGGTGTAAACAGATGGCACTGATTATGGTAACAACTCCTCAAGCTCTTGGACAACTTTTTACAGAATTCACTATATTCATGAATTCCTTGGACCTAAAGATCAAAGCCGAGAAATCAGCATTACTGATTGGCTGGGCAAATAGAAGAATATTCAAATGCCTACAACTTATACCAACAACGGTAAAATGTCTTAGGTCTCAAAATTCAACCACTTGAGAATGTGATTTAGGGGCTGATTCATGGAAGAAATGTGCACCGGAAATCTCTGCGCAAGCTGGCGCAATCGTTAAAAAGCAAGCGCACGCGTGTGTTTCAAGGAAGGGCCGGCGCAAGTTTTCCCCAGGGAGTGGCCAAATCCGTGTGTGGCACACACGGGCGCACATGTCATTGCAACATCCCAAACACCGTGCGCACAGGGAAAGCGCACAACGCCGGCGCACACACCAAAAAGGGTGCGGGACACAGGGTGTAACACACGGAATGGGGAACAACGCATGACAAAGAAGGCGTAACTGGGGAAGTACTGCAGGGAAATACACAGAACGCCCACACGCACACGAACAATACGTATTCATGGAATCGAATACGGGAAACCCGCGCACGCCAAAAGACACGCATAGGCGTCAACACGTCCGCCACACGAAGGCAGGTGGAAGCGTCCCCGCGCACAGTATAAAAGTGCACACAAACAACAAACACATATATCCAGCTACGATGAATGCCCCATTTGTCACAGCACTGATCGTGGGACACCGCAGGAGGAGGAGAATAGCCAGGGCACGCATTTTTGTTCCCCGGACTAGCCTTTTTGGGATGCCTGACAACCAGGTCTATGGCAGGTATAGGTTACCACCCCGTGTCATCCTAGACCTGGTCAGGGAGTGGGAAGATGACCTTACATCACCCACCCTGTGCTCCCAAGCATTGAGCCCCTTGGAGAAGGTGCTCAATGTCCTGCATTTTTTGGCCACTGGGTAATTTCAGCAGACAACTGCCATAGTGGGGGGGGTCTCACAGGCCACGCAGTCACGCTGCCTACACCAGGTGTTGGCAATTATCACTGCAAGCCCCTCAGTCCGCAGGCACATATACATGTCCAGAACCCCTGCAGAAAGGCAGGCCGTGGTCCAGGACTTTTACAGGGTTGCACACTTTCCCAAAGTGCTCGGTGTCATAGATTGCACCCATGTGGCCTACGCCCACCTAGGGCCACTGAGCACATCTATCGAAAACGCAAGCACTGGCATTCCATCAACATGCATGTCGTATGGGATGCAAAGGGAATCATCACCTCTGTCTATGCAAACTACCCTGGCTCTACCCATGGCAGTTTCATATACAGAATGTCCGCCCTGAGCCGGGCCCTGGAATCTGGGCAGCATGGCAACACATGACTCCTAGGTGAGTGCCTGTGCACATGCATGCATGTCACACACAGCCAAATACACAAACCCCAATAATCACAACCATTATCACCTCCCAAGGGAACAGTGCCTACCCTCTGAGCAACCACATGATGACGCCAATCCGAAACCCCACCGCACCACCCCAGGTAAGATACAATGCTGCTCATATAGCAACCAGGGGCATAGTAGAGTGCACATTCGGAGTGCTCAAGTCACGCTTCCGCTCCCTTGACCGCTCTGGCTGCCAGCTACCATATGCACCCCAGTAGTGTGCAGGATCATTGTGGCAGCATGTGTCCTGAACAATGTTGCAATACGGCAGGACGTACCGGTGGACATGGTGGTGCCCCCACATCCCCAACCACAGGCACAGGCTCTGCCCATGGGAGGGGAAAGGGCATGTGGCGAGGCAGCCCGGACCCAGCTTGTGGCCACATTTTTCACCTAAACTCACACCCCTCCGGAGTGCACACAGGCCTGGCACATACCAGGTGACAATCAATGATGACAAAGAGACAGTCAACTGTCACAACCTTACCACCCTGAGAATGTTGCCACGGAAGTGCTACATTGTGTGCATCCCTAGCTACTGAAACATAACCAATCCTGTGTGACCAAAAGGAACACATGCAAGGTGTGTATCAGCCCCCCCCCTGCAAAACAGGCCATCACAATCTCTGCGATGTCACCCAAACCCTCCCAACCCACATCACCCTTGTCTGCCACACCATGACATGGCATGCAATAGCAAAAGTCCAACACATGACCAATAAGATACGAAGTGACATGTCATAAATGAAAACTGGCACGAGACATTGATGCCTGACATGGAATCAGATGAAATGACTGACCAACAACCTCCCACAAATACAAAGTCAGACACAAATGCTTTCCACCAGTCGTAGCATGAACACAACACTGAATGCCTGTTCACATGCACATTGGGCATGGCAAAATCCCTACTCCCAAACCTGTGTGCTCTTGTGTCTCCTGCAACACACTGCTCAGCACACAGCACATTGATCAGCCATTGTGTTGCAGATAAACCTTGAGCATCACATGAAAATGACAAATCGAATCAATAACCAAATGACACATGTACAGGATACCCAAATGGTAATAGATCATGCGCTGCAGGGACACAGCGGGCCCGAGAATGCAATCTGTGTGCACCTGTGGCCATGGAAGGGTGGTTGTACGTGTGGTGGATCATTGTGCAACTGTGTGTGTCATTAGGGACATGCACTCAATATATGCATGTGAAATAAAGTGACCCTCAGTGTCCTGTACACATCACATGTGAACATTGCCCATGTGAACACCCCAGAATGTCAAACCACACCAATCCCCTGACACCTGAAAAGTAAAGACAACACAGGAGCAGGCATTGACCAGCACAACACATCATCTACATAGTAACACACAATTACAATGCCAGAGTGCCCAAAACACTCTAGCCCAAGCCAACTGTCCAACAACAAAAGGCCCTCCCTCATTTACACATCACCGTGACCTTCTGAACAACTGTGTCTGGGGTATGTAGCTTTCTTCCTTCAAGTCTACCTGGCTACAGGATCACCCTACCCCTTTGTCTCCATGTTCCAGCTTGCGTGTAAATAGGGTCCAGCCCCCTCAGAGGCCACCTTGGCTGGTAAAAATACCAAATCACAGAGAACTCCAAGGAGCCAAACCCACAAGCCAGGGAAAAGGCCTGTAGGCACCAAAAAACCCAGGAAGATTATCCAGTAGATGACTTGAAGTAGCAGGAAATGTCAAAGCACATGTACAAGCACAATGATAGAACAACCAAGGTAGCACAGTTGAACAATGGTCCTACAGGATGGGTCCTATTTACGGTACATAACATACAATGAGGATGCAACAATTGATGGGTAGTGTCACAGCTCCGGTGTCCAGGCGCAGGAGTGGCACGAACCAACAACCCCCTCCGTGGTGTGGGCACCGGAAGGTCAAACTTACACAGGCCTCTGAGACCCCGGCGGGGAAGGAGGGTCAGGGATATGTTGTTTGGGCAGGCATTGGTATGCAGGATAACCAGAAAGAGGGGCAGGAGAGGGGAGTCGGATTGGCAAGGGAAAGTAGTTAAAGTAGTAAAAACTACTATTCACAATAACACATACTCAATCTGAGAAAACATGTTCATCATGCACATTGTACCAAATGAGTCAAATTCAAGCCAAAGAGAGACTTATCTCTGGGGTGAGTGCTGGCCTCCTGTCTGCGCACTCTCAGGTCTGGTAACAGGAGCAGTTCAATGCTGCAAAGAGAGCGTGAGTTACTAATCTGAATGTGTGTTAACAACACACACACACAACACCATCCATGCCCAAAAGTAAGTGACTCCTCCACAAACAAACACTCCTGTCTGTTGCTTTGTACCCATACACTAGCTTGGCCCCCTCAGGGTTCATACACTGTGAATGCAGTAAGGCAGGCGCATGTGGGCGCGTGGGAAATGGAAGAGCAATGCATCAAGAATCACACATGATGCAATGGTCCCTGGGTGAGCTGCTACACGCGTATGGCAGGTGCAACTTCAGTACAAGTTGTGTTCTGGCAGCCGCGGATTTCAATAGGTAGTGCAGGTGGCAATTTGCACATGCAAATGATATGCACTGCACACGAGTCTGTGCCTCGCAAGGTGTCCCTGTGCGCTTCATCAGTTACTGGCTAGGAACGCTACTGCCCTAATATAACAATGGAGCAGGGGGTACTCGAGGATATGTTCGATTGGCCCCTGCGTGTGCCCCGACAACTTGTAAAGCCACTTTGCATTTGGCCCTCAACGCATGTCAGCTGTACTGTGCGCTTTTCCAACAATGCTTGGCAAAGCTCCCCAGCACTGGTGTTAATTAGCATACATGTGCAAGTGGCCTGGTGGAAGGTTGGCTGTGGTGTGGGCCCTTGTGCTGCTCACCTTGCCTGGAGCTCCTGGAAACACGTCTGCTTCTGTCGGACGTCTGAACACAATCCCTGTGCTTCTGCTTGCGCACACATGCACACGTCTGCACCACCGAACGTGGCCATTCATCAGGATTACTCGTTGCTCTGTCTGCTGGCAAAGGTAGTGTGGAGGCTCATTTCCCTGCAGAAAGGGCATAAAAGATATTAATAAGGCTTGAAAGTTTCCTGTGTGTGTGTCTTCATGCTGGTTGTCACTGGGCCCTGTTACAGACCTACATCCAAACTCCTCCGACCATCAGTGTGACTTTGACAGGCCAAGGGTGCAGGCTACTGTCTACAGCATAAAGGGAATCAAGCACATATACAGGCAAGAAAATAACATACATCACAATCTACATCAATTATTGGAGACATCAATCACATACTCACCCAAATTGATTACAGACATGGTGTGGATAAAACCCACTCAATCCCCACTAGGGGTGTTAACACAAGTAGTACAGCAGCAGATAGGCCACAGTTATGACAAATGTCCAAAGCCCTTGTGTAAATGTTTGTAACACCGAACCATCCTAGCAAGCCCATGGATAAGTGAAGCAGGAGTGGCCTATGTGAGTCAGGACCCCAAGCTGCAAACACATACACAAGACACGCTTGAAGGGCCCAGCTGGAACAGACAGTGGATGCTTTCAAAAGCCACAAAGCACCACATTGTCACATGAATGCACAATAGACAAACAATATTAAACTATATTAACTAATTAAACTAACAATGAACAACCTACATAACCTAATTAAAATAACTATCAAATAGTCAATATTAACTAACTAAACTAAAATCAAAAATCAAAAATAGCCACATACAACCTGGGGGGAGCACCTAGGAGGGGAGAGGTAGAGGGTGCACCTCAACACCCACATGCGATGATGTTGAGACAAAAAAAAAAACTCCATGGGCTCAACGCCTGCACAGCCCGACCTATGTGGGAGATATCTCGTCGTCTGAGTCTGGCTCATCCTGAAAAGGAGGACATGGCACAGGAGCCTGACCACGCCTAGCTGCAGCTTTCCCCTCGTCGGCAGCAAGTCTGCCGGATGGGTGAGCCTGGTTCTGTGTGGCGATTACACATAGGTCTGCATGCAGAACCTCCCGTGATATGCATGCTTCCTCTTGCAAGGTAACACGTGTAACACAGAGTTCTTCTTGCAAGGCCTGGCTGGACAACTGATGCACCTCCCGGCAAGCACGTAGCTCAGCCGAGATGGTACACTCAAGCTGCGCAAACCTCTCCTCTGCCCACTCCCTCTGGGTCATCATGAGCACTCCGAGAGTGGATCTGAGGGAAGCATACTCAACCTCCATGGCCTACATGTGTGCCTCTGCGTGAGCAGCAATTGCTTGATGTAAAGACACCATTTCAGCCTGGCGTGCCCTGTCTGAGGCCGCCATGCCCAGCCTGAGCTTGCAGGCCATGGACTGTGCTGCCTGCTGCTGGAGAAGCACCTGCCTAGCAGGGGGGAGCACAGATTGGGCCACACGTTCCATGCTCACAGCGATGTTATCAAGTGCTGCCCCCTGCCGTTCTGAATTGGCAGTCATGTCTTGCTCCCACTCAGTATACCTCGGTGGCGCGCGGCCACCGCGTTCCTGGGCTTGAAACCTGCGGGACCCAAGGACCAACCGTCCTCGTTGGGTTGGCACCGCCCACGGCTGCAAGACTACATGCCCCTGTCGACGTGATGGCCCAGGCACATCAGCGACTGGTGTGGAGGGTGACCCTGCATCCCGATCCACCACAGGCGGAGGTCCCACCACTGTCTGGCCCCTCAGTGCAGGTGTCGCGGACAGAGGAGTGTCCACATCAGAATCACTCACCCCTGACGTATGGACCTGATGCACATCCAACTCGACATGGACGTCAGAGTGGTCATCTGGGCTGGACTCATTGCCAGCCAAAGACAAGATGGTCTGTTGCACATGTGGGTTCTCGTGGTCTACCACCCCACGAGCCCCACTTCTGCTGGGTTGCTGTTGTCATAACAACCCTGTGCCTGGCATGACAACACCATCCTCTGGCTCCATTGCATCAGCATCTGAAAAGTGGAGAGAAAAAAACATTAGTACACATGTTAGAAGCACATAACACACACACACATACACATCACACAGACAGCCAACACATGAAGCAGACATGTCACATACAAAAGAGAACCTGCCATGCATGCCAGGTCAATTTGACATTGCATCAGTGAGTAGGCATGTAGAAGGGTGTTATACGGCCCAGAAGTAGGTTGATGCAGTGCAGAACATGTGTACGTTACTCACTATCTATATGTACAAGTACTTCATGATGTGTATCAAAAAAACGTGAAGGCAGTGCAAGGGCAAGTTCAGGCATCACGTGCAATGTGCATGCAATGGGTTGCATGGCTACCAGCAAATACTCCCGCCCCCCTTAGTGAAAATGCAGGGATGCCTTGCATGGTAGCAAAAGGGTGACCAGAGACCTGTGTATTGGCAGACAGTGTTGACTAGCATCAATTGCATCATCTGAGTCAAGTGACAACACAGCAGATGATGATGGGACTGTAAGCAGGATATATGATGAACCCTCAGTAGTACACCCATGTGTGCAGAAGCCACTACACCAGTTGGACAGAGATAGTGGGCCTGAAACAGGGGGATGACTGTGCCCCACACAGACTGTGACACCCTAAACATGTGTGTGATGCAGGACTGAGCCAGAGTGGGCATGGAATGGCTGAAGAAATGCCATGAAATGTAGCTCATCCTGGACAGGTACTACAATGATCATCCAGTCAAGGACACATAGGGGCATGCATTGAATGCACATGGAGCATGAATGGGCACTCATGTCCCTGCGGAGCATCTGCATCTGCACAGTCCAAGTGAGACACCCTGCATGAAGGGCAGAGGATGTACCCCACTGCATGTGTCTGGCAGGTTGCCTGGTGGAAGTTAGCATGTACACAGGAGGCTTGAACAGGCCATTGCAGTATGCCAAACTGATGCACACCAGTGCAATGTTGAAATTGGGGTGCAGGGGGGGTTGAGGGGCAAGGGGGCATGCCTACGTGGAGTACCCGTATGCAGGCAGAGGACACATGCATGTCAGTCATGCAATGACATAGTCCCAGTGCGGAGAGGAAAGACACCCCTGGCTACATGCAGAAGGGCCAGTGAGCTGGAACATGGACCGCATGGGCATCGGGGTGACTAGCATGTGAGTAGGGTGCAAGTGTGGTGATGAGGACAGTCCCCGTCTGCTCTACATGTCCACCATCCTGCACAGCATGCACGCATCAGTGAAGCATTGCTTGACTAGCACATGAGAACCATGTACACATAGCATGTAGTGGCAGTCAAGCACAACACATCACACAGGCAAACCACACATGGGCTGGACATACACGCAACAACACTTACTGGATGGGGCCTCAAAGTCCTGCATCTCTCCCACTCCTTCAACCGATTCTGCCGGTATGAACTCCGCAACGAGTGACTTGTGCGGAGTGAGGTCATCCTCCTCAGGTGGTGGCCCACTGCCAGTCACCAGAGTCATGCTGTAATTAGAGGCACGCTTGGCCTTAGCACTGCGTTTGAGGTCATCCCAACGCTTCTTGCACTCGGCAGCTGTGTGCACCTCATGGCCGAATGCACCAACATTATCCGCAACATGCTTCCAGTGGTTATTCCGATGGGCAGCCGTAGTTTGACAATTCGGCCCCACTAGCATGTTACGGCTGTGTTCCCGCACGTAGTCCACAAGGGAGTCAATTTCCTGTGCACAGAAAAGCTTCTTCCTTGACGTGCAGGAGGCCGTGGCTGTGTCTGGGGTCCCAGCCTGTGTTGCAGGTGCAACCTTCCTCCTCTTGGGTGGTGGTGTGGACCCTGGCTGGCGAATGCCGCCCTGATCAGTATGGCCAGTGGCACCAGTGGATTGAACCAAGGGAGTGGCAGGTGGAAGGACGACCGAAGGGCTGACTTGCATCAGTGGCTGCTGGGTGCCCTGGAATGGACCCTGCGCAGCAACATCCGCTGTGCCAGGGTCATTGACCGCGACTGTCCTGGTTGGTAGACTCACAACCGGGATGTTGTTGGCTGCATCTGCCCCTGCAGTTGCCAACACCCAGCTGGTCGGGGCAGCAGATGACATTACTGCCCCAGGGACACCTGCCTCGGTCAGTGCAGCCCTGCGTGCACGTACGGTGTTCCTCCTGACCTGCTGGAAATCTTCCATGGACTCTTCTAGTGCCAACGCAGCCTGCGCTGGCAGACCCTGAGCCTGGATGGTGGTGTCCACAGCTGCACCTGCAGCTACCACCACCCTTGGGCCCGCGGCAGTCGATGAAACAGACTGCTGGGTCACATGGGCACCAATGCCAGAAGCATGAACTGCATCCCGGGAGCCGCAGGGGGTGGTGGCATGACTGCACCAACACGTGGCACAACATCGTCCTGAGCTACCGCACCCCTGCCTCTTCCCCCTCTGCAGCCACCCTGGACACCCTGGAGTCCCCTAATCCCTGGTCACCCAAGCCACGTCCCTGACCACGCCCGCCACGAGGAGTACGCCCAGCTGAGGTGGCCCTCACCTTTCGTGGCTTCCCAACCATGGCACAGATGGAGTAGTGCCGGCACAGATGGAGGAGTGCCAATGGGAGGTGTACACGACAATTGTCCTGGGCAATTGGGGTGAGGGTGGTGGGATACAAGATGTTAAAAACACCCATGCACCTGCAATGCTGTATGTGACCCCGGTGATGAAGTGACGGGTCACGCAACGCTCGGGCACCCCAAAACTGCAGTAAAACCATGCATGCAACCCCCGGTAGCCCACGTGTGTGAAATTAATCTCCCGCAGTAAGCAGTGGCACCCAGGGACACGAAAAACACGTATGCGTGGGACACGTTGGCTACTATGACCTTGACAATGGGTACGCGATACACTGGGGCACCCACAGTGGGAAAAATAGCATGCGCGACTCACCATCAGAGAAGCATGATAATGAAAAACACGCGTAGCCAATACCCCTGCCAAAAGAAGAGATATATCCTTGATCCGCTGTGAAGTTGTGATGGTGCGCAAAACAACACGAAGTAGCAACACACATGTCGGTCTCCATGAAAGGCACATACAGCGAACTGCTGAGGGCAACGCCCGCGTGTGTCACGTTACTTAGCGGTTAGGCCCTTTCCTCGGATTACACGCATTAACACGTGGATGTGCTGTTTTTTCACATGCTGAATCACTTTGCACCCATCACGAGGGAAATGCCCGTGCGCGTAACGTCACAGATGCGCTTACGCGCTAAGGGCCTTTCCTCGAATTACATGCTGATGTGCAGTTTTTTCACGTGCCAAATCACTCTGTATCAAGCTGGCCACACAACAACACACGGAAGACCACGCTCCTGACCAGAAGGCCATTTTCCTGCCCCACAGAGCCCCGAGCACGCTCCCACCTGCCATCTGCTGCTGCCTGCCTGCTGCCGACGTGCCCTGCTATTTGGTGCCTGCACGTCAGCCATCTGCAGGGGTCCAGTTGCTGTGTCAACCCCTGCTGGAACACAAGACTCCCGACTGGTATACCATAGCTCCACATCCCAGCCCCAGGACCCAGTTGCCCACCCACACCTGCCTCGGGGGTCGCCATGTCGGGGCCAACACCATCTGAGACCATTGGCGACCCCCAGCCATAGAGGCAGAGGGCTACCAGATTCAGCGATAAGGAAGTTGGTATCCTGGTGGAGCAAGTTCTGAGGCATTATGATGCCCTCTTCACACCATCGTGTGCCGCCAAGGAAGGACGGGAGAGGATCTGGGAGGACGCAGTGGTTGCCATCAACATGGAGGGGGTGGCAACCCACGACATCAAACATGTCCGGAAGCGCTGGGAGGACTTCAGTTCCAGGACCCTCAGCAAGGCCCGGCGCCTCTTTAAGGCAGAGGATGCAGAGGGGTGCCGGGTCAGCCTGACCAACATCCAGATGAGGGTCCTGGAACGCATTAGCCCAGCGCTCCACGTCCAGATCCTTCAGAGGCAAACCCATCTGGAGTCGAGCGGTAAGTGGCCATGCATTGCTGTGTGAAACAGGGCATGTTGCAGTGTGCTGGTAGTCAGCTACTTGCCTGTATGTGTGACATAGGCCATGTATGGATGTGTGTGTGCAGGGACATCATGGTGCTGCATGTGAGACCAGTCATGCGTGAACCACTTGGATGGTGCATGTGTTCCAATGCAACATGGGGAGCAGCATGCGGAATGCACACATGAATGCATGCCTGTCTCTGTTCTTGGACATGGATGGGGTGTGAGAGATGGGTGCTGCTGTCATGGACATGTATGGTGTACATGTCTGTGTGTCTGAGTAGCGTGTGTGTGACTTTCAAACGTCATGGATGCATGACACATGTCCGTGATGATGTGTTGATTCACTGATGCAGTCTAGTCATCCTTGTATCCACTGTGTCTGAGGTGTATGAGGCCAGATGCATGCCCCTCCGGTGATGTCTATGCATGGGATCAGTATGACCCATGATGCATGTGAGTTTGAAGACAACATTTATGTCAATAGAGATCCCTGTACATGGATGCTAATGTTGATTGCATGCACCGTGCCTGGTTATACATGTGTGTTGCCTGCATTGACCCATGTGTTGTGGAGGGACAGGATGGAAGTGACGTTTGACAGTGCCAATCATGTGCTATTGCTTCCTGTCTAGGGGACTATTGTACAGTACCCTGATGCTTGTGTTCTATGTCTCCCTCTACACAGCGTTGAGTGAAGAAGAGGGTGGAGACAGCGCTGTGGAGCAAAGCAGCGGGGATGCCTCCACCGGCCGGCGACGCAAGGCCCAGCCACCCTCCCAGGAATTACCATCATCCGGGAGCGAGGGGACTGGTGCTGCGTCTGCCACTACGGCTGCAGCGGAAGGGCCAGGTGAGCCCCTACAGGGGCTTGCGATGGTCGAAGACGGTGTGGAGCCAACCAGGTTGGTGGTCTACACAGAGGAGGAGGAGGCTGCTACTGAGCCGCACATGGGGCCTGGTGGGGGTGGTACCACTGGTGCAGGTGGTGCAGTCCACGGGCAGGAGGCAGCACAGGTCGCCGTGGAGGGGCCTGTGCATGTCACTGTCCCTGACCTTGTGACTGCACCACCATGCACCAGCAGGGATGCCCTGTCCCAGGCCCGTCCGCAGGTAGGGGGGAGGCCCACGTCATCTGGCACTCCACTACCTGTGGACGAGGAGACCCATGACCATATGGGGTCCGTCCTGATTGGTGTTGCGTTGTCCATGCACGTCATTTGTGATGACGTGCGTTCTTCCTGGGGGAACCAAGCACGCCATCACGAAGAGCTGCGTGCCAACATGGCACAGTTGGGAGGGGCCATGGTCGGAGGGTTCCTACATGTGTCGGGCAGTCTGGTGGCCCTCTCCTCCTCTGTGGAGATTATGCGCTTGTCGTTCTCCCTGCCGTCTTCTGGCCCAGATTCCACCAGGGCACCCTGTGGACCTGGCCCGACCAATGCAGCCAGCTTGGTGGAGATCAGATCCCTGCCACAGTCGGGAGTCGGAGGTCCAGCAGGGGTGGACACCTCACCAACTGGAGACCAGCAGATGGAGGATGTGCCGGCCTCATCAGGCAGGGCACATGGACAGCAGCAGCAGGCTCAAGGTGGGAGCGATGATGGCTCGGTGCCATCAACATCAGTGGGGCAGGCATCAGCCGGAGGGCAGGGGGACCCTGGAATGGGAGTGTCTTCTGTGTGGCAGCAGTTGGGCCAGCGGATCGATGTGGAGCATCGCCGGGCAGAAGAGGCACGGCTCACCATGGTCAGGGCGGAGTTCTCCATGCGCAGGGCATTGATGCGGGCTGAGTGCCTCGAGGCAACTCGCAGGGAGTTGGAACAGGCCATGACTGCATGCCTGTGAGACCCCGGGGCCAGGTAAGAGGCCCACATCTGGGACATCGACATGGAGTTCGATGATGCCCTGGCCCGGGACATCACAAAGTGAGCCGTAGGACTTGCCCGCCGCCATTGTATATAGTTAGTTAGTGTTAGGTTTCCTTTCTGTTTTTATTTATTTTGGGATGCTTGGACAATGCCCCGCCTTTTTGTATATAGTTGTTCATTAGGTAGTGTTTTTTGTAGGTTTCCTTTCAATGGTTGGGCTCATGGACCCTGGATTTGTACATAGTTCAACACTGGATTTCACTTTTTTTTTTCCATGGATCAATGGTTTTGTCTTGTTTTTTCACTTTGGATTTGTTTTGAGGGACAGACACTTTGGAGCCATTTGCTTTTGGATTGATTTGGATTCTGCTTTCACACATTTTGATTTTATTTTTTGGACATGCAGCTTTTTCTTCATTATTTCCATTATTGTGTGTTTCATTTAATTCCCTTGCGTTTGTGTTTAATACATTTTTATTTCATAATTCAATGTGTGGTATTCTCTCTTTGGTTTAATGCATGTCACAATGTGTGTTTTCTCTACCACATGCACCCATTGTGTGTGTGTGACGGAAATGTGTTGATGTGCATACTTGCCATTTGGGATGTATCATGTGATGGGGATTTCAATGTGGGGTGGATATGATACCTGGTTGTGTGTTTGGACTGGGGTGGTGTGGGGTGTCATTTGGGTGGCCATGAGGTCCATGATTGTGGATCGTCATGACGTATTGGGGGGGACATGAGTCGGGGCCTGCTGGCAGGTGCCTGTCACTGCTGGGTGGGTGGGTGAATGGGTGAATGGGTGGGGGGACATGAGTCGGGGCCTGCTGGCAGGTGCCTGTCACTGCTGGGTGGGTGGGTGAGTGGGTGGGGGGACATGAGTCAGGGCCTGCTGGCAGGTGCCTGTCACTGCTGGGTGGGTGGACATGAGTCGGGCCTGCTGGCAGGTGCCTGTCACTGCTGGGTGGGTGGGGGTGCAGGGACATGAGTCGGGGCCTGCTGGCAGGTGCCTGTCACTGCTGGGTGGGTGGGGGTGCAGGGACATGAGTCGGGCCTGCTGGCAGGTGCCTGTCACTGCTGGGTGGGTGAGTGGGTGGGGGGACATGAGTCGGGGCCTGCTGCAGGTGCCTGTCACTGCTGGGTGGGTGGGGGTGCAGGGGGACATGTGTCGGTGCTCAATTGTGCATGGTGACATGTGGGCTGGCTGGGGGGCATGGCCAGGGTGGATGGGCTCCCTGTGGGGGCATGGCCAGGGGTGCAGGGTAGTCCCCTGTGTTGTGGGCTGCGTGCAGGGCCTGGGGAGGGGGGAGAGGGCACACCTGGGAGGACACACACTGCCAATTCGTGTTGGAGCACCCCAGGAATATACGTACCCCTCCCGCGGCAGCAGAAACGCATGTTAGACTCCCCGTGCACCCCTCAGAATACACGTACCCCTCCCGCAGCAGCAAAAACATGTGTAAAACTCCCCGCGCACCCCTCAGGATACATGTACCCCACTCGCACAAGGCCTATCGCGTGTAAAACGTATCGCGCACCCCCAGAATACACGTACCCCTCCCGCGGCAGCGGAAACGCATGTAATACTCCTGCACACCCCTCAGAATACACACACCCCTCCCGCGGCAGCAGAAACGCATGTAATACTCCCCGTGCACCCCTCAGAATACACGTACCCCGCTCGCATTAGGCCGATCGCATGTAAAACTTCCCCCACACCCCCAGAATACACGTACCCCTCCCACGGCAGCAAAAACCCATGTGAAACTCCCAGGGCACCCCTCAAAATACACGTACCCCTCTCGCACAAGGCCTACTGTGTGTAAAATGTACTGTGCACCCCCAGAATACACGTACCCCTCCCGCGGCAGAGAAAAAACGTGTGAGAAACTCCCCGGGCACCCCTCAGAATACATGTACCCCACTCGCACTAGGCCTATCGCATGTAATACGTCCCGCGCACCCCCAGAATACACGTACCCACCCGCGGCAGCGAAAACGCATGTGAAACTCCCTGCGCACCCCTCACAATACACGTACCCCGCTCGCACAAGGCCTATCGCGTGTAATACGTCCCGCGCAGCCCCAGAATACACGTACCCCTCCCACGGCAGCAAAAACCCATGTGAAACTCCCAGGGCACCCCTCACAATACACGTACCCCTCTCGCACAAGGCCTACTGTGTGTAAAATGTACTGTGCACCCCCAGAATACACGTACCCCTCCCGCGGCAGCGAAAAAACATGTGTGAAACTCCCCGGGCACCCCTCAGAATACATGTACCCCACTCGCAGTAGGCCTATCGCATGTAATACGTCCCGCGCACCCCCAGAATACACGTACCCACCCGCGGCAGCGAAAACGCATGTGAAACTCCCTGCGCACCCCTCACAATACACGTACCCCACTCGCACAAGGCCTATCGCGTGCAAAAAGTACCGCGCACCCCCCAAATACACGCAGGCACCCCATCCACCCTGGGCATGCCCCACAGGCACCCCACACCACAGGAGGGTGATTTTTCTATGCTATTTACCTGGCGCGAGTGGGGTACGTGTATTCAGAGGGGTGCGACGGGAGGTTGAAGTGAAGGTTCGTATCACATTCAGACTTGCAGTCATAACGTTTAAATGCAGTTTGGGCATGATGCCAGCCTATCTGCAGGATCACATTTGGGAAAAACCTATCTGTAAAAATCTGAGGTGGAGCAATCAGAATTATCTCTTTCTGCCAAGATGTAAAACCGAGAAGGCACAGACGGGTGCTTTCTTCAGTGCCGCTCCGCTGACATGAACTCATTGCCCCCCCTCTCTGCGAGCTCATTCATCTCTTCTCCTCTTTAAGAAAGATCTCAAGACCTATTTCTATTTCATTGATCAGCCGAGGGAGTTCTAACCAGTACATTCTAGCTCTTAAGCCTCTCGCTTCTGCGGTGGCCATCTTCATGTTCTTTGTTCCTGCCTGTCTTTGTCTGCGCCCCCATGCCTCAGGGTTAATGGATGCGCGTTACAAATAAAATTAAGTAAAAAGTAAAGTAAAGTAACTAAGATTGGTAAAATAGGTACCATTAAGTATCATTACAACAGGGAAGTTCAAGGCAGGCCTGTACCACTGAAAGCTCTCTAGGCATTGATCAGACCCATTTAAACATCATCCATTAATATTCCTGAGGGAACATCAACCTTTGAGTATCGTTGAGGGTTGAAATATTACAGTAGAGATAGATCATGATATGTCTGTAGCTCAGAATAAACTGCCATTGGGAGTTAAAGTCGCTCATATTTCTTGCAATTTACAGCCATTCCTACTTATGAGTTTGTTAAAATGGGTATAATCGAAGTGAGTAACATGACAATGGGGACATTTCAGAGCATGCAAGTACTCCTGGAACTTAGTCGAGGTATGTTTCACTCATTTAAATATCAAGCATGTGCAATGTAACCATTCTGCTTAAGATGCAACTTAAATGAGTTTCATTTAGGTTTGTAATATTACAAAAGAAAGAGTTTGTGATAGGTCTCTAGCTCTAAAAAGGTGGAAAACAACATGCAGAGTTAGTCACATGTCAGGTCTCATTGATAGAGTAAATTATCATCATGGTTTCACTTAAATGGTCACAATTTAGGAAGAGAGCGTAACAAGTAGTACCGTCCCAAACAGGCCTATACAGCAAAAGCATCTCTCTAGATTTGGGAAGTTTTCGGTCATATATCAGTAATGTTTATGGGATCCCTTTGTGATAATATTGGAAGAGGATGACCACAGTAATCCCTTGGAGCTAGTTTATAGCCACTACTTCCTATCATAGTAGAGAGAGAACAGGAGAGAGCTAGAAGGGTCATCATACACTCCATCTATGTGGTGTTTTACTATGAACAATAGTGATGGACAAGCCCAAAGCGCCCGGGCTCTAATGCTGCCAAAGTGCGGCACTCTTCCCCTGCCATTTAGCCTGCCATCTTAAAGTGGTTAGTCACCACACCCACACCCTCAGCCATCTGTGTATGTTCCCAGAGAGGGAGGCCACATAGGGGCCAGAGAGGCTCTATCAAATTACAACAATTAATCTGGACCTCAAACTATGCTATGTGGTCACAAAGAGTTTTTATTTTTACTTGAAGAGAATACCTGGAGAACAGTTGCCCCGATTGAGATGGACGAAGAAAGCATGTTGCTCTTTGAATAGTCTGCAATGTAGGATGATTTAATCAGGCAACATCTAGTTCAGGGGAATTGTTCCCCCATCACAAATTAGGTATGGAAATTTTGTATTTATTTAACAAAGTTCTTTTTATGTCCCTGGGATATCACAGTCTAACTGTATTGATTACCTACAGCCCCCTCCACCTCTTTGGTATGGTATGGTAATGTTTATTAATGTAGAACCTATGCACAAGACAAGTGTTTCAAAGCGCTCAAAGAGGGGGGAAGCAAGGAGAGAAAAACAGACAGTTATTTAGGGCCCTTGAATTCCTGAACGATACAAGTTTGCCTACAAGGCAGAGCAAGTGCATAAATACATTTAATAGGGAAGATAAAAGCAAATGGGTGTGACAACGATTCTGCAGTTTTTTAAGAGCATAGGGCACAACCATGCAGGAGGCGAGGCAGGGGAGAAAAAGGTAGGTGTTCTTCAGGCATGGTACGATCAGATCGTGCAAGTGCAAAGGTAATAAGGAGAGGGGAGGGGGATGGGGGATGGATGTGGGGGGAACACGTGTGACTGTTTAGTCAGAGTGCTGGTAAGTGCTGGGAGAAGACAATCTCAAGGGTCACTGACCAAGTGCAGTAGCAGTGGGGCAAGTGCAGGACCAGAAGCAAGTGCAGGATGACTGTTGAGGGAGCCAGGGACCTTCGAGACTCTGAGGTATCCCCGGCGGCCATTCGGTATGCTGTGTGGAAGGGGAAGGGGAGCGGAGAGGGGGGGTAGCAGGGTAGAAGGAGAGATAAGGAAGAGGAGAAGAGGAATGTCTTGAGGATTTTCGGGAACTTAAGGAAATCAGGGTCAAGACAGAGGGTGGCAGGGAAGCTGTTTCAGTGGGAAGCACCACTTTTAGGACAATAAGGACACAGATATGCACAGATGATCTCTTTATTAAGAATAGACATAATCAGACCAATAAAAAAATAAACACATTTTACATTTTTATCATCTCTATGAAATCCCTATATCAATGGTTACTACAATGATGAATGATCAATGCACTGGCCAATTCAACTGTCAATCTTGCACTTAACTTGGATAAATACTTTTGTGAATGCACCCATGTCACCACATGTACATTTGATTTATCATAAGTGCACATTCACCCTGGGTTGCAAAGTGAATCAAGGTGCAGGGCAAAGCTTTCATTTGATAGAACACAAAATTAAATCAGAACATCCCTGCCTATGTAATTTCTCTATATTTCACTTACTAAAATTAAATAGCTCTTTTTTTCTCAATGGGTATATCAGTGTTTCATGCAGCATTTTAGAAAACACAATTTACAGACAAGCTACCTTCAATCTATACATGGAGCCGCTGGGAGCCCTCCTAGCCACACACAACTGTCGTAAATCACCAAGGTATCTTTTGAAAGGATATGATAATCAAAAAGGATACAATTGGTAGGGCTCTTCCGGATCTTTATTCACACGACTTGATAGTAGTGAAGTCAAATTAGACCTTCCAAATGATACCACTCTCTGACCGATGAAACAGGCAGAGAGAGGGATCACTGGAAAGGGCGTGGGAGCTTTATAGGAAGTCAGCCTAGGATAAATAAAGTATCATAAGAAATTGTCCCAAATCAACTGACTATAGAACAGCAATATCACTAGTTAACAACACTGACCTGTGGGCTTAGAACTGAAGTCTTCACCAAGTCTCTGAAGAAATCCAGGAGTTGAAACAACGAAAAGGAAGGGAAGGTTAGTAAGGGAGACTTATCCCGAACGGCACGAGGCTCACGCTAGATACCGGGTTGGTGCACCACAGGATAGCGTCCAAAGTACTGTGCACAATCACCTTCAAAAGAAATACTTCCTTTGCCACGTAGAAACAGAAATAAGATGAACTGAGTCCACCTGTTATCTCTCACAGGTGCGAGGGATTCATTCGAAAGCAAAGAATAGTATGCGTATGGAATTACACGTTCAACAGAGTTCAAAAGCCTGTGTGCAGGATTACATGTGACATAGTTCACGCGGCCGGGACAGCCGCTCTTGCAAGTGTGAGGAAAAAGCCGCGTGCAGGTTTACACGCGACAGAGTTCACGCAGCCGGGACAGCCGCTCTTGCGAGCATGAGGATTCACATGCAACACAAGGACACACAACTAGGACCACAGAGTCTAAAGAGTAGAGTAGCTCGCGTGCGATAAGCAAGCAAAAGTGCATACAGTCAGAGCAGCCGTACCTGAAGAGTTCCAAAATCCGCGTGTGCATTACCCGTGAACAACGTACACGCAGCCCAGGATAGCCGCGCTTGGAAACAGCGTCCGCGTGTGATTTCCACGCGACCAACTTCACGTAGTCAGGAAAGCAGCATGCGAAGAAATCAGGAACTCGCGTGTCAGAATACACGCGACTGAAGAGCACGCAGAAAGTGCGGCCAACCTGTGACTTCCAGACAACAGCTCCAGGAATTTGTGTTTGGAAGGAAATACGTCGAAGAAGCCAAGGAAGTAACTGAAGAAAATGCGAGGACGCAGATCAAGGGTTTCAGCTACCAAACGCCATAATGGTTCAATCAGAAGCAGCAAGCAACGTATTCATGCTGCTTATTAACGTACTGCCAAAACACAAGTGACTAACCTAAATCACGTGAATTTAACGACGTGAATAATGCAGACGTCGTTTTCCCGGCAGTGCATCAAACAATCTCCATTTAGAATAGGACGGTCTAGCAGTTCTATGAGCATAACTCGTTCTGCGTGAAGATGTTGTTCCAGGTCCAGGGGTACTATGTCCAGCATGCATGATAACAACATCCGCCAATATGCTGACGACACACAGATATACTGCAGGATCAACTCCATCAAGGTCATCCACAGGCACAAAACCTGCACCTCACTGATCCAGTCTTCGATGTCCAGTGCATATTTGAAGCTCAACCCCTCCAAAATCGAATTCCTGCTCCTCACCAACAACACCAAACACACAGACCTGGCTATCAGCCATGAGCCTTGAGGGCTTCACACCTAAGCACACCTCATGTGCCAAGTACCTCAGGTTCCCCATTGACCAACTGCATATTGTAAATTTCTGCCAGAGCATGTACTATGCTCTAATGTCCTTGTTTTATCTCGATGACTGATGTGACTGTGCAAGCCCGAGGATTGTTGCCTCTTAAATATATCTGTGATCCATCCAATTAGTATAAATGGCTCTTTGACTTATTAAAGTCAGCATTAAAGTCAGCATTAGACAAATGGATATGTATACCATTATCTTTTCTGTTGCAGGAGATGCCTCCAATTGCTGGTAGATAAGAGAAGATTGACGGGTCCTGTGAAGTACCATTTCAACAGGAGATTTGGTGCCCATTTGTATTGACACATTGAATGTAGAGTCCATTTGATGCTCTCTCATGTGACTTTTTTTTATTAGACAATAGTGCCATTTGCTGTTTTTAGACAGCCCCTGAAAAATGTCCTATGCACCTTATTTACATCTGAATGGAAAGAAACATGTTGCGATGACTTTGAGGAAGTAAGAATGAGAATGAGTGAGATATGAGTAGTATCAAAGCAGTGCTTGATGTGGTTTACTGCTTGAATTTTGCATAGCACAAGACACCTTTCTATAAACAAAAACAAAAAAAAGGGTTGCAAACTAAATGCCCAAATTATGATAAACTGTTTAAGTTTTTGCACTGTGTATATGACCAATTATTGAGTAATGGTCACATATTAACCTGCGTATTTTGATTGTGTTTTTGAGATTGTTTTGATATTAATAAAATCATTATATTTTCTGATAGTTGTCTTGTGAGTTTAGTTGAGGCATCTGGTTCTCTTAACCAATGTTTGGTTGGCATTCATCTCTAAGTAATAGAGTGGTTCGCGGCCCAAGCACTGTTTTGTTTGTTGATAAAGGCTTCTCAGCCTACCTGAGGGATCGCTAGTTGTGGGCTTAATTTTCCCTTGTACCTCCTCTCTTATTTTTTTGGTCCCCATCGACCAACACCTCTCCTTCAAGACCCACATAAATAAGAAAACTCAGACAGCCTGGTATCAGCTCTCCCTGCTGCGGAAAGTCAAGCCATTCCTCCCTGCAGACACATTTGGATCCACTGTTCAAGCATTGGTCCTATCCCACGTGGATGGGGGCAATGCCCTCCTCGAAGGACTTCCGTTGTCCACCCTTGTGCCCCTGAGAATTGTCCTACACGCGGCGGCATGCCTCATCAAGAGTAAGCAAATACGACCTCATCACCACCGACCCTCATTGACCTTCACTGGATCCCACTGCACGCAGAAATCACCTTCAAGTTTTCCTGTGTCATCTATAACCCAGTGGCCCTTAAGGTACCCAGCTTCCTCGCTGAGAAACTCAGCGTCTCTGGTGGACAGCACACCATCAGAAGCCAGGACATGTGCAGACTTGAATTCCACTGCTACAAAAAGGAAAGGACCAGAAAACAAACCTTCTCTGCCTACAACCCAAGACTATGGAACCTCCTCTCCATCAGCATCAGACTCCCCCTTATGCTCCTACAATTCAGAAAAGACCTCCAGACCCCCCTCTGGGAGTTAATGACAGCCCCAGCATGATAAAAGGAAAGGCCAGGTTAGGCCTTACTGTGAAATACATTGGTCTGATGGGAACAGACACACTGGAATATACATGCCAGCCCAAACCTTAACACAGTTAAGTGGCCTAGTGAATCCCAAATGTGTGTCTTGTTGAAAACGACACAATGAACAGTGTATCATGGAAAATATGTGTCTTGCTGAAAGGTGACACAAGGATTATGTGAAGATGGAAAAGGCACATTGTTGGCTGAGAAACACAAAGTGGCATTTGTCATTGAAGCTGCCACACATCAAAATGCTGTGCACGCTCAAAATTAAGCAACACAGAAACTGACATTATGTTGAATGGGAAGCCGAGTGCATCTTGCAGCTTAAGTTACAGATACATGGAGTTAAAAATGTTTCTAAGGGTGAAAATGCATTTACAAAATGACATATTTTCTGTTGCATCATTGATAAACTACTGTTGTGCAAAAAGAAAGACACTGATTCAAGAGGGCCTTTCAGTAGTTTAAAAAGGAAGAAATTGATGTTACATGAAAAGCAGTGATCTCTAACACTAAAACTGCAATGTCCAGAGTAATGTGTATTTAGCAAAAAATTGAAAAATGTTGCTAAGAATTAATCTATTATGATAAGCCGAAGAACAGCAATGTGTAAATATGTTGAAAATAATAGGAAGGCCACATGTCTAAAGAAAGATATTGTTATAAGCGAAGCACAGAATGCTGGTCAGTGGGGCTGACTTCAACACAGAGAATCAAATCACCTTCCCCCACGGCAGGTCTGTTGGGCTCCTTATTTGGAAAGGAGATCTCCTTACAGTTCCTGCATGCCTGGTATTTATGATGAGCTAGATCCAAACAGGGCCGGCCTGGCTAGGTGAACATTAAAAAAAATAAAAACTATTATATCAGAATTGTGTTCAACTCAAGATAGTAAGTGTAACGACTGGAGGGTGGTATCTGTACTCCTGCTCTATATATGCCAGAGTAGAAGCACAGAACACCCCAGCCAAGATTCTATATATGGTAATGTTGGATGAGCAATCAAGGCTTAAGCTCTCAGGAAGTGATGCAGGCTGGTTCTT
Organism: Ambystoma mexicanum; assembly: GCF_040938575.1. Lineage (NCBI taxonomy): Eukaryota > Metazoa > Chordata > Amphibia > Caudata > Ambystomatidae > Ambystoma > Ambystoma mexicanum. Next base: position 163,741,732 of record NC_090941.1, on the reverse strand, counting down.
AAGTACAGTGTAGTCCCCAATCCATGAATGTCCACACACTATTTTAGTGATAACAGAGTTCTTTATATAAATAAGGTTCAAGTTATATACACACAAACACAATAACACACTTTGTGCTCAGGCAATATTATAATGATAAATGTACAATTTCTATGTGGTACCACAATTACTCTTTGACTCCCTTAAAATGCACCAACTGCTGACAGTTTCAAATGGCGTACAAATCAATATCAAAAGTATCAACCATAGACTTGGGAGGAAAACAAGTGGGTTAAACATTTGGCAGAATACTGGGCCCCTAGGCACAGTTCTGTGTGAGGGTCCCACCAACTGGGCAACCTGTAAATAAATTATATTGACAAGCCCAGTCCATATATTATTTAGCAGAGCCTTATTCTCTTCTACAAAGGTTATACTACCCCAATGTGTTAGACCAGAAAAGTAACCCTTATAGTCGAAGGATACGTATAATATGTTGGCCAGAAGCCAATTGCAACATGTGACAAACATCGCGATCTAAGAATCGTAATTGTAACCAAAGGGCGTCCATTTTGTGAAATGTCGGCCATTTGCTTTTTCTTTTGTGTCAAAACGCTTTGCAAAATGTATTCTATGCTTTAGACTCGCACACTGTGTGAGGCCACGGCTTGAACGCGGAACCACTACCAAAGACACGAATGTCAAACTGTGCAGAAATACATTGTTTTTCTCTTTCCCTAAATCCTGGAAGTCGAGCAGAAGCCGCAACTAATCAGCAGACAAGGTGCTGGTTTGTCTTGCAAGCGCTGTTGTAAAAGGCAGTTAAACATGAATTACATTCTCCTAGCGGTGCCCCTTCATGGATAGTGGAATTTTCTGCTTCAGGACTATCTGACCCTTAGCTCATGAGCTGAAACACACAGATAACGTAGTAAGGAATGTTTCCCTGCTAAGAACACAATATCCTCGCTGAGCCAGAGCTCCATGTTCCCCATAACAGAAAGCTGTCTCTGCTGCATAAAAGAACTATGTTTAGGCTGAATGAAGACTTGTCATAATGTGTCATAATTGTCATAATTGTCAATCACTAAACCCTAGCCTGTATGACATGTATTTGGGCAGGTCGAACTGCCTTAGCAAAGGTTATGTCTAATGTATATATATTGCTGCTTGAGCGCTGATCTCGCTCTCTCGCATCTCAAGGTGTTTGATAACACACGTCGTGAGGCGTTGAGACCCAGTCGGTCGACTGAGAATACTTTGAAATAAACCAGACTTGTTTGGAAAACGAATCTCGTGTCTGACGTGTCATTTTGGTATATGGTTATTGTGCCTTAGTTTCCATATGTGGTCTTTATGGCCTAGCAAATAGGGCGCCCAAACAGGGACCCTCCCACTAATGCTCCATTGTATACGTTGAAGTTGAAGAAGGCAAAAACGAGTCGAGGACGAAGCCGTCGAGCCGGGATCGGAAGGTGTTCGCGCGCCCCTGTAGAAGTGATGATAGACTTCTCTGCAGATCTGTACACAGCCGATCCCTGATCAACGAGCAGCGCCCAGAGAGCATCATGGCGAGGGTCCTGGAACGAGGCAGATTGAGCCAGACACGCAGTCACAACGATTCTTGGTTGCATCTGTATATGGGTGAATTGCGTCCTGAGTGATGAATTGGTTGATCAGGTGAGTCGTGCCCCGATTCTTAAACGTCCTGATATTGGTTGATTGTTGCTCTTGCAAGATCAAACGGCCAGTGTAAGAAAAGGGTAAGAATAAACCGTGCCTGGGAAATCGTCTTCCTGTTTAGTGAGTATTTTCACTGCGGTAGACAATCTTTGGAAACTGGCCAGGTCGCGCAACCCAAAGGGTCGCCGGCACACGAAATGTATATCAAGTACAGTATAAGGGCAATAGTGTTTAATGCGATTTGGCATAGGCAGACCAGACGTGTATCAGACCTTCAGTGGCCTAATAATGGGAGCTTTGAATTAGCATGTATAGAACACCTAGAATCAGTATTGCTAAGAAAAAAGGCCTGAACCGCAGAGTTTTTCGTTGTAAGAGACTGGAGGAAGGAAGCTAATCTCCGTTTGAGAAGTAGGGAGAAACACGTGCGCAGACATTGGGCCACATTACACGTAGTACGGTAAGGGTTTACCGGTACCGGTAAGGGCACCGGTACCGGTAAGCCCTTACCGCCTTACTACGAGGTTCCTTTGCGGGTTGGTACTTTAATGCCTGCTGTTTAGCAGGAGTTAGAAACCAACCAGCAAAGGGACAGGGTGCTAATTACGGTACCACAATTTGCGGCACCGTAATTAGCGCCTTCCCCATTCCCATAGAGCCCTATGGGGCAAAAATGGGAATGGGGAAGGGCAATGGGGGAAGGGGGAAATACCGCCCCGCCAATCTTGGAATAGGGCAGTAATTCCCCTTTCCTCCAAGGCGGTGCCGGTATTTTACCAGCATGGACCAAGGTGCTAATAGCACCTTGGTCCTCCACCTACTGTGTAATGAGGCCCATAAAACGAATGTAGAGAAAGCGCTAGAGCATGACCAACATCAGCAGACAGAAGCCATTAGGAACATGGACAGGGCTTTCCAATTAGATGTACAGAAAATATATCCTCAGCAAGATTTGCATACATCAGATGAACTAATAAACAAAATATTAAATGAGCGAAGAAATGAACATCAAAGTACTGACCCAGTTGCACCTCCTACTTATGTACCTCCCATTCCCGTTATTCCATCTGCACATGCAGTAAGCAGTTGCTCTCCCCTTGTGCCTGTGACATCATTTCCTCGACCACTGCCAGAGCATGAGTTAGCCGCTTTAGCAGGCAGTTCTACAGAGATGGGGCCTGCACAAGGAAGCATCAGACAGACACGTAGCACGATTAGCAAACGAAGGAAAGAAGAACTGAAAGAATGGACAAAAACGTATATTGATGATGACAATGAAGTGGCTGTGCAAAGTTCCACATCTGATCATAGAGGCCTTGGTGAACAGCAGATATTGTTAGAATGCATGAGGAATTATCTTGTGAAAATATGGAGTGATACAGTGGTACCGCAAGAGTTGCATGATTTGGTTGTTCTTTCGAATTTGCAAGATAATGCGACAAAAGTACGAGAACACGTAGGCCGAATATTTGTGTATAATCGAGAACTTGATCGATTGCATAAAGAATTATTGAAAGAAGATAAACCGCATATGTTGTATGTCCAGCAATGGTTTTTGCCACCGTTGAAACCTGTTAGGGAAGAGATGCAAATTTGTACGCGAGATGCGCTCAGATGGATTATGGATGCTGCCATTTCCCCAATTAAAGTGCATGATACGTTGAGTCAGTATACACCAGAAATGCAGAGAAAGGTATTACAGGTTATGGTAGAGTACCTACAAGATGAATATATGAAAAATAAGATATGCTGTCCCGCTGATCTGATGACAATTTATAAAAGAGCATTTTAACCTGAAACTGGAACAACTGTTTTTTCACCTGATTTTGCTTTGCTGCTTAATAGACGAACAAATGTAGAATCGCCTAGTTTGCAATTACCCATGAGGGAGGTGCCTCCCACATTTGTCCCAAAAGTAGAGGTTGCTGCCTCTGGAGGAACTCCAGCGCGAACGATAGAAGCTCATTATATCGCACAGTTTGTACATGTCCCTTTTTCTAGGCAAGAGGTAAATACTATAAAGCAGACGATCCCTGATATTAGAAAAAACCTGTTATGATTCTATAAGGAAATTGAATCTGTTTTGAATTCATCTGTTTTTACATAGAGTGACATTGATTTATTGTTTCCCGTGATTCTTTCAGTAGACATATGGAAACAGGTTCGAAATATAAGTGACACGCTCATGTTAGGCGAAACATGGGAGAATTTGAATAGAATTGATAGTGAGAGAAAGGCTGGAGAGAAGCCATAGCAGGTAATGTTGGCTTTACCATCGCGAATAGTAGAGAAATTGCAAACTTTGGTGTCCGAAAAGAGAATAGTTTGGGATAAATTGACTGCTTGTGCAGGGCAAAGAGGAAGAAGCGACTGATTATTTTAATCGATTTGAAGAAGTATTTGCAGATTTTAGGGGTCAAGATCTAAGGAAGAGATTGTTTGTTGATAAATTTGTGTGAGGGTTGCTATAGAAAATTCAAAGTTTAATAATGACATCTGAAAGTGCATGGCAAGCAAAAACACAAAGTGAAGTATTACATATGGCCCAGTATTATGAGAACAGAGTAAATTCAGAAAAGGATGAGGAACTAAGGGACAAAGGGAATTTAAAAACAAGAGTACTGTTACAGCAAGTAGCGAACAATAATAAAGGTGGTGGGAATGCACTGTCCAGAGTCCAATTTGCATCAACGTCCAATATGCAAGGGGGTCCAATAGGGATTAATCAATGTTCCCATTGTAGACAAGAAGGCCATTGGCGAGCACAGTGCCCGCATATACAGAGTAGAAATGGGACTTTTCTGAGAAGAGAGAATAGAGGTCGTCCGGGAATATAAGGACAAAATAAAAACAAAAGAGTGCCAGCATTTCAGGAAAATCAGGTTAATCAGAATCAGAATCAGAATCAACAACAAAACAATACAAATGGTGGGAATGTTTTTGACAATCAGTCCAATGTATATTACTCTGGCGACTTTACATCTGACGATGTACTGTTCTACTGGGACAGCCCGTGACACGGGTTGGAACCAGTATCTATTCCCGTAGACCAGAAAGGGGCCTATGTAGAAATGAAGGTTGGGAATAGGGAGCACATTTATTTAGAGGACACAGGTGCACAAAAATGTTCAATTGACCATCAGCGGGTTCCAGAAATACCATAGTCAGGGAATAAGAATGTCTCATTAGGGTTCTCAGGTACGCCAGTAATTAGTTCAGTGTCACAACTAGTACCTGTAACACTAGGTCCATTCACTGAATCTTGCCCAACTCTTTTGACGAAAAATTGCAGCGAAAATGTGTTGTGATTAAATTTATTGAAGAAATTGAATGCAGTCATTTATTGTTCTCCTGATGGAGTGTATTTGACAACCTCGCCACAAGAGACTCCTGTATCACAGTTTGTATCTAAGCCACTACTGACTGAATTGAGTAAAGTACCGGCTTGTATATGGGCGGTGAACAACAATGATGTTGGTTGTTTGAAAGTAGAGCCAGTAAAAGTTGTTCTGAAAGAAGGAATAACATTGCCGCGTATTCCGCAATATAAAATTTTGTCCGAGGGAGAAAAAGCGTTGAAATGCATTTTATCAGATTTGATTAAAAGAAACGTAATTGTAGAAACTTCTGGTAGTACTTCCAATAGTCTGATTCTTCCGGTTTACAAGAAAGGAGGTAATGATATACCTTACCGTTTTATAATTGATTTACGCAGAGTAAATAAAGTGGTTGATCCACAATTTCCATTAGTTCCGGATGTGACTACAATTTTGACTACGATTCCAGCCTCTGCATCGTATTTTACTGTAATTGATTTGAAAAATGCATTGTTTAGTATCCCAGTGCATCCAGATAGCAGATATTTGTTTGCTTTTACTCTAGGAGGACGTTCATTTACATTCACATGAATTCCACAAGGCTACACTGAGAGTCCAAGTATTTACAGTAGAACATTGAAGGAACAACTAGATATGCTTGAACTACCAGCAGGCTGCGTATTACTACAGTACATAGATGATTTGTTGATAGCAGCAGACACAGAAAAATGTGTAAAGAGAGAACAGTTGCATTATTGACACATTTAACAGCACATGGACACAAAGCTTTGCTAAAAGAATTCCAGTATTGTCGAAAGGAGGTGGCCTACTTGGGCTACCTCCTTTTGAAGGAGGGAAGAAGATTGACACCAGAAAGAATAGAAAGCATCTCTGATAGGCCTATTCCAAATATGCAGAAAGTAATCAGAGCTTTAATTGGCATGGCTTCATATTGTAGGCAGTGGATCGCTAACTTGTCAATGATCGTGAAACCAATAGTGGCATTGACAAGGAAGGATGTTACCTTACCTTTGCCATGGAAAATGAATGTCAAGAAGCATTTGACCTGGTCAAGGCTGCATTGTGTTCAGCTCCGGTTTTGGGCATGCCAAATTACAACAAGTGTTTTAAGTTATTTGTGCATGAAAACAATGGATGTGCTTTGGCTGTTTTGACCCAGGAACACGGGGGGAGAAATAGACTATGCGTCTTCTCCACGTTGGATCCTGTTGCATGTGCTTTGCCGCGTTGCTTGCGAGCTGTTGCTGCAGCCACTGCGTCAGTAAAACAAACCGAGGGAATGGTTTTAGGTCACGCTTTAACCATAGTTGTACCTCACTCAGTGGACATTCTTTTAAATAGAACGCAACACCTTACATCAGCCAGATTAAGAAGGTATGAAATGGTTCTATTTGCACTGCAAATCCAAATTAAGAGGTGTTGTGCTTTAAATCCGGCCGGGTTAATGCCCCCTCCACATGAGAAAGGGGGTGAAAAACAATTCCCCCATGATTGCTTAATGGTTACTGAACAAGAGACAAAAGAAAGAATTGACCTAACTGACACCCCACAGAAAGAGCCAGATGGAGATCTGTTTTGTGACGGTTCTTGTTTTAAATTACCAGATGGCACATCAACTGCTGCTTATGCCATCACTACACTGAAAAGTATTATAGAAAGCAAAAGAATCCCATATAACTCAGCACAAGCTGCAGAAATAATAGCGTTGACAAGAGCATGCAAAATTTCTGCAAACCTCCATGTAAACATATATACTGACAGTCAATATGCCTTTGGGGTGGTACACAATTTTGGTCGATTATGGGCTGAAAGGGGTTCCCGGACATCACACGGAACCAAAATCCAACATGGCACTTTGATAGTGAAACTGTTGTCAGCACTTGCGCTTCCCAAGCGATTAGCGATAATGAAATGTGAAGCACATAAAAAATAACATGTAATGTTGGAAAGGGAAACGCATTTGCAGACAAAATTGCAAAACAAACTGCCACTGATTTACACACAAAAATGTATGTTGAAAAAATAGAAGTACCCTGCATGATAGAGAATGGAATTGCAACAGTTAAGGAAATAAAAGCAGAAGCTACTGTAGATGAAATAAAAAAAACTGGTCTGAAGGTCCAGCAGAATTAGATTCTGAAGGTTGTTGGGTGTACAAGAAAAATAACTGATGGATGTTACCAAATGCCTATGTCATGACAATGGTCACTATGGCCCACAGTCCGACACATATATGTGCTATAAAAATGATTGAACACCTGGATTCTGTATGGCAGAATCCACACATTAGAAAAACTGCTGAACGATTGGTTCAGAATTGCAGGACTTGTTTACAACATAACATTGGAAAGGGAACAGTGATGCCAGCAGGAAGTTTTGGCCCACCGTCCATGCCATTTGAAGTCATCCATTTTGATTTCATAGAAATGTAGAGGTGCCAAAACTATAAGTATGTCCTTGTGGTGGTCTGCATATTCAGTAAATGGGTAGAGAGGCCTATCTCCTGAAAGATTGTACAGTTATGTCTGCAGCTAAAACCATGCTAAAAGAATAATTTTCCCATTTCGGGCTACCACGTGTCATATGATCAGACAATAGCCCGCACCTTCTTGCAGCCGTGATATTGAAAATTTGCACAGGTCTCCAAATTGATAAACGATTCCATTCGGCCAGACACCCGATGAGTGCCGGTTTAGTAGAACGTCAAAACCGTATCTTGAAAAACAAGCTAAGCAAAATATGCACAGGGAGAAATTTTAAATGGCCCGGTGCACTACCACTAGCTTTAATTTGCATGCGAACAACTGTACAGGTGAGGACTGGTCTCTCCCCTTACGAGATCATGATGGGGAGACCAGCGAATGTTTGGAATGTTCCTCGGCCAAAACGGTTGAGGGATATAGAGTACCCATTACTTATTGATTACTGCCAACAGTTGACTCAAAACTTACCTGTGATTCATAAGCAAGTGCAGGAACAGCTTCTTGTTAGATATACCAGCTTAGGACATTCTCTGCAGCCTGGAGACTGGACTCTTGTGAAACATTTTGAAAGAAAATCATCACTTGCTCCACGCTGGACGGGACCCATCCAGGTGCTACTGGCTACACAGACTGTAGTTCGAGTGAATGGCTGCAAGCACTGGATCCACGCAACACACACGAAAAAAGTTCAGTTTCCTTTGCCACATGAGAAAGAGCTTGATGATCCTGACGTCGAAAGAAATACAGCTGCACTTGATCACAAAGATATCATTGCCAGTTCTCTGTCAGAAGTGCTTCCTAAGCCCGAGAAAGGGCCTGGGGAGATTGCAACGAAGATCAAAAGGCCAAAGGTGCCTCAACTTTGTCCGACTGCTTCCTCATCATCACGCAGTGCATTTCAAGTTGGCACTGATCCTGCATCTGGAAATGAGAGTGCATTGTTCATCGACCATATGGTACCTGGAGCTGTGAGGTACAAACTACGTTCACAAAATCGGAAATGATCAGCTTTTGTTTCGCCTTTGTTCCTAGCTCACGGATGAAGTTGGGAACGGAGGCTTAGGGAAAAGGAGCGTATGAGCTGTATCAAGTTGAAAAGCTCTGACACGCGGTTTCCCAGTGCTACCATTGAAAAGTGAAGGACCATTGCAACCTAGCACAGAAAAGCGGGGGCATATGGTACTGACACTATCAAATTGAGACTTGCTCCTGCCTTTTTGGAGCTCTGTGCAAATTCACATCAGCTTGCTATAATCAATGAACAGGCTAGCCTGGAATGGCCTGAACGTTTGTTGCTAACGTGTGTTGCTGTGGAAAACTTTCCCCGACGGATACTGAAAAACTTTTCCTGAGATAAACATTACAGCCAATGCCTATATTCGCTCCTGCTCCCTCCTGCACCAATGCTGTTGATGATATAGAGATAGAGATTAAGCCTAGTGCAAGAAAGACTTGGTTCGGAAAGAATAAAATGCTAGAGATTTTGATACCGCTTTGCATTTTGATTACACTAGTCCCAATATTTCTGTATCTACAAACTGTGCATCCTTTGAACTCTCTCTTGACTACTACCAATGCTCCTACTATGACCAGCCCAGTACATGCGCTCTCTTACACTCTCCCCTCACAAGAAGTGAAACATAGAAAAGGGTATGACAATAATACATTGCTACTGATTATGAATATGACCCATGCTATCTTGAATAGGTCCAATTGTTGGGTCTGTTCCCATTTACCCCAGCACAGGGAAAGAGGAATGGGTTGGTATGTACATCCTTTGACACTTAATACCGCCTGTTATGCATCATTAAGAGCGCTATTTTTCGGAAAATAGAATGATAGTATCACTGGTCAGTTTTATGGAACAAACATAAATGAATTTGAAAGATTGTTATTGGAACCGTTGGGTTGTTCCGTATTTACAAGCAGAAGCAAAGTAAAACCGGTAACAACGAGTCCAGTAGATAGGCTCTCTAGACCTTACAAGTCCCTATTCACTTTTAAAATGGCTCCGGTAGGAAATAACGCTGCTGTGCCTCCCTCTTATACTATTAATCATAGTCCACGTTCTGTCCCATTTAGCTTACAGAAAAAGGGTTACTAAATGCATGAACATTGCTGTGCTTGAACAAGAAGAAAAACCATTGTATAGAGGAGGTTCTGTCTATTTTATATGTGGAGATCAGACCTAGCCATGGTTACCTAGAACTGGGAAGTGACCTGTTATTTAGGTATACTTTTACCTGGTTTATTTCTTTCCAAAACTTCTGAAATAGCAAAACTATCTAGATCTCGGCCACATCGAGATGATACCGCCGGACAGATCATAGGGGACATAGCGAAATCATTTATACCATTTTGGGGACAAGCAATAAATTCATGGAATGTAAGAAAACTGCCCAGGGTGTTAGAAAAAATGAAAAATGGAACAACAGATATACTGTGTAATATGACATTGGAACAAAAAACAATCAGATTAATTGCACTTCAGAATAGAATGGTGCTTGATATAATTTTGACTGATAGTGGAGGAGTATGCAAATTGGTGGGGACAGCGTGCTGTGTATTCGTAAGTGATGCCTCCCCCACGATATTTGAAGCAATTAAAAAATTGCATGTCCTAAATTCTGAAATTCATGTTCCCACAGGTGGTTGGAATCTGAATATAAGTTCATGGTTTTGGGAACTGCTGCGATCATGGGGATGGAAACTAATTGCAATTCTGGTTATGATATTTGGAATCTTCATGTTCTGCTGCTGTTGCGTACAATGCATGCCAGTCCTCTGCTCCCAAATTACAGATGAGTGAGTACATTCAACGAGAACGAAACCTCCTCGCAGGTTAAGTGAAGGTGCACAACATGAAAATGACATAATTAAAGAATTCATGGCAATTAATATTTCTGATGACGATAACAGCAGCATGGGTAGTTTGGAATTGAACACATGGTCTGACGAAGACGCAATTTATGGATGATGCTATAGGCTTATGGCCAAAAGGAGGGTTTGTTAGACTAGAAAAGTAACCCTATAGACGAAGGATATGTATAATATGTTGGCCAGAAGCCAATCGCATCATCTGACAAACATTGCAATATAAGAATCGTAAATGTAACCAAAGGGTGTCCATTTTGTGAAATGTCAGCTATTTGCTTTTTCTTTTCTGTCAAAACACTTTGCAAAATGTATTCTATGCTTTAGACTCGCACACAGTGTGAGGCCACAGTTTGAACGCGGAAACACTAACACAGACAGGAATGTCAAACTATGCAGAAATACATTGTTTTTCTCTTTCCCTAAGTCATTGAAGTCGAGCAGAAGCCACACCTAATCAGCAGACCAGGTGCCGTTTTGTCTTGCATGTGCTGTTGTAAAAGGCAGTTGAATTATATTCTCCTGGCGGTGCCCCTTCTTGGAGAGTGGTATTTTCTGCTTCAGGACTATCTGACCCTTAGCTCATGAGCCGAAACACACAGATAACGTAATAAGGAGTGTTTCCCTGCTAAGAACACGATATCCTCGCTGAGCCAGAGCGCCATGATTCCCATAACAGAAAGCTCTCTCTGCTTCCTTTGCTAAAATAACTATGTTTAGGCTGAATGAACACTTGTCATAACATGTCATAATTGTCATAATTATCAATCAGTAAACCCTAGCCTGTATGACATGTATGTGGGCGGGTCGAACTGATGTAGCAAAGGTTATGTCTAATGTATATATATTGCTCAGTCCAGATCTCACTCTCTCCCATCTCAAGGTGTTTGATAACACACGTTGTGAGGCGGTGCGACCCAGTCGGCCGACTGAGAATACTTTGAAATAAACCAGACTTGTTTGGAAAATGAACCTCGTGTCTGATGTGTCATTTTAGTATATGGTTATTGTGCCTTAGTTTCCATATGCAGTCTTTATGTACCTGGTTTACCAGAGTTCGGGTCATTGACGAATCCTTCTTGAGTGAGCTCCCTTTAAGGCAATAGCCATGGATCATCGAGATCCCTCAAAGAAAAGGTGAACGATCTGGTCGAGGCGGCATCCTCAGTCATTGCGTTACTCATCGAAGATCGGTCGAGATGTCCTGTGAAGATGAGGCATGCAGTGCACCTCAACGGCAATAGTTCAGAGAAGAAAGAACGTAGGCCCAGAAAGGGAATCGGGTCAGCAGCGTTTGGCGTCAGCGATCGGGACTCGACGGCATTTGAATGGCTGGCTTTTGGATCTTTTCAGCATCTTTGAGGGCTTTTGGTGGCGGGAAACCCACTGGCGGATTCTCCTTGGTGCATTGGCAACCTGACTTTCTCTGGCGGGACAAAGCAGTCGACTGTGATGAGCAGGGGAGTCCTTGATTCAAATGTCTTAGGCAATGGAGCATTGCAGCTCCGGTCGACGATGATGGTCGTCTACGGTGATGGACTTCAATGTCCGGGCGCTTCGCTTCAGATTCCTCGGCGGTCCCTGTCTCTGGTCGGCAGCCTTTCGAGGACTCATGTCCAGGGAGCCTTGGTGAAGGTAAGCTGGTGCATGATGGTCCTTTGTAGCTCGGGAAGAGGTCTCCTAGCTAGGTCCTCTCTTGGATCAGTCCTTGACAGACACAGCTTTCAAATTGGTGAAGGAAAGCAGCAGCAATTCTTCTTCTTCCAGCGAGCTTCAAGGATAAGCAGCTTCAAGTTTCAACTTTAGCTTCGGAACTATTCCAGTAACTGAGAGGTCCCCAGATGTACTGTTGTGTCTCTCATTCACACTGCTAGGCGAAGCTCAGCAGCCAATCATTCAGAAGGGCATTCAGGCAGGCAGGTAGACAATCAGGCTCACATCCTTCTCCATCCAGACACTCTCAACAAGGAATGTGGATTGGGACAAGCACCCAGCCATTCAGCACTCCACAATGCATTCATACCAGTTTTGGGCAGGGCTGTCTCATTCGTTGTGTCATATACCAGAAACCAGACACCCATAACATTAAATGTATATGAGTCACACACTCCATTCACCCAGGTACCACCCCAAGGGCGTACCCACAACATACAGGCATTGGGAAGGATCCAGGCAGTCTGGCCTGGACTCCCCCACAATACCGCATATGGAACTTCCACCCAACAGCCACTCAGGGAAAGGGACAGAGTCAGGGCTTCCCAGCCAGGTCTTTGGGAAAACAAGGTAACAGGTAATAGAAAGCAAGAGGGCATCTTGTCTCCTATCAGGAATCAACTGATTCCAATAGCAGGGCCTGGGTATCCCAAAATGGAGGATACACAGCGCACCTGTCAAATTCAGCATGGAGCTGCCACCAGCCCATACCCTGCTCAGAGGGCCACACACAGGTGCCCAAAAACATACACTAGGGTACAAGTTTGTACCCCCAACCATGGGTGCCATAAGGTTATCCCAAGGGTCTGTTCAGCACAACCAAAAAGCGGAAGAGCTGCACTGCCAGGAATCCCACATGGACTCCTGTGCAGAAAATAACACAGAACACACATGATAAGGGAGTACAGAACAAGGACATGGAGGCCCTGTCCCTCCAATGCATTTCCAGCATCACAGTAAGGACAATGGGCAAATACTAGCACAGCCTCATAATGTCAGAGACCATCTAGTGACAGAGATGCCATCTCTTTATTGTCCATTAGCTGGCTTTGGACTCCTCCAGAATGATTGATTATTTTATTGCATGCTAAATCAACATTCAGCCCAGAAATTTGAGATGCCAGTTTTTAGGGAAATGTGACCCTTAATCAAAAACAAAACTGCAAATATATGTAAAAATATGTGGTCATTGACATACATTACATATGTAATTTCATTCAATAACTTTGGACCATAATACTTACAGAGTTGTGACAGATCTAATGTTAAAGCTGTTGATATGGCAATTGTGCTGCTGTATCTGAATCCAATGTTGCTAATAGCTTAGATAATGAAATATGTGATTAGGAAGTTTCATATTGCCAACAATGTTAGTTTTCACAAACAGGGAAAAAAGACCATAGCACACCTGTGCAATAACCTGCTCAAATTAAAGTAACCTTCACTGGTTCATCTTGAGTAGGGGACCATTAATATCTATATATTACAGCATTTATCAGTATGTTACTAAAATTTGCTATGTATGGACTTTTGGAGGGGAAAAAGTTATCATGAAAAAATTGTAAAAGATAGAAGGTGTGTACTTCTCCACTTCACTTCAATCATGGGACTGATAATGCCTATAAGGGAAGAGAGTGGTAGGCTCTGGGTAGGAGGAAGAGAGGATAATCCTCTGATAAAAAAGTTAGAACCAATAAACTGGCACCTACTAATTCTAATAATTGCAGGTGTGGTTTACACATTAAAAAACACTTGCTCAATGCAGAAGTGGGCAGACAAGGAAAAGAGAGACATAAAGACCTGCCAAAACCATCTTTGAGGAGTGCTGCTTAACATTCTATAGAACTTGCCTATGATCCACCTGGATGAATCCTGAGACAGCTGCCTGACCTTCCTTGGGGAAACCTACATTGAGATTCCTTAAACTTTGCATCGAAAAAAGACAGATAAGGAAAAACACGAGAGCGGCTAAACATCTTCCTGGACCTGCCTATAATCTACCTGCATTTTCTCTGGTAAAAAGAATAAAGGGGCGGTTTGGTCTTTGGAGAACAAGGCGATAGGAACTGTTCATTCCATGGTATACTTTGGTTTCCAGATAAGTGCTCGGCCAGGGCAGTACAATATTAGAGAAGGTATTTAAATAGAGGCAAGTTCTTGACTAATCAAGCCTTACAAATCAACAGAAAATATGAGTGTTTCTCGATTAAACCTGTCTTAAATTTGTTTGCAGGTAAGATTGTCCCAAAAGTAATCTATGGTCTGGAATTGGCTGATGAATCCACCTTTAAAGTTCTGGATCTCAATGATGCACAATTATGGCGCACAGTCCTGCAAGTACCAAATACTATTCCATTAGCAGCAATAGATTTGAATTGGGTAGTATTTCTCTGGGGGTACAAGTGGAATGGCAGTTACTTTCGCTATTCTGGAAATAAATTAATTGCCCTTGTTGCATACTCCCTTTATGAGCAATTAGTGAAATAATTAATTCTATGATAGAAGAATAATAGAGATTTTCTCTATCCGCTGGAAGCATGTGGCTTTGCTATCCTAGAGAATCTGGCGATATATAGGGCTACTTTGTGAGCCAACTAAGAGAAAGTAAAGAAATCCCTTTATGATTATGATAGTGTGTGTACCACCAACATATTGTATTTGTATTATTCTTTGAGTGACCTTAGATTTGAATATAGAAGTCAGGGAACCCCATCTATGATTCTGGTGCAGTTTCTAAATAATTATTAGAGAATGATTTTACCTAGATTGAGATGGAACCTACTTTTAACGAAATACATCTTATTTAGGAGTCAAATTATTACTGAGCAGGAGATTAGTTGTAGGCTGAAATTAGGGTACAATGGAAATAGCAAGACATTTGGTTTTAGAATATGAGGTCCTAAATAAATGTAGGATTACATTATTTTTAAAGTTATGTCATCTATCGACGGGGCTCATTAAATTGTGACTATATTTGGAAAAAATGTATTCATATAAATTCGGTAACAGAAGGTTTAGCGGCGGCAGGATTTATTAGGACTTTGAATGTTATGACTTGTACTTAAATAATCTTTTTTATTTTTGATTAAATGTTTTAAGGTAACTAATATGGTATTGATTGCTTTGTGAATGTTTTTACTTCATGCACCAGTTTCTTTTCTATGCATGGTACTGACTTTGTAAAGTTTTTTTTAAAAAAAACCAAATAGAAATAAAGAATAACAAAATAAAATTAAAATAAATAAATAATCTACCTGAGTGGATCCTGGGACAGCTGCCTGACCTTACTTGGGTAGGCCTACATTGAGAGCTGGTGATGCTCTCTGACATCGGTTAGCAGACACGAGCTGGTGTCCCAGAGGAGCATGGCTGTCTTCCCTGAGCACCCAAAATTCATAGTGGGTGCAGGGGGAAATTGTGCAGACTCTTAGCAGATTTTACTATATATTAATTTAATTAACTGCCATAGATTTGCGCAGAGCGAGTTTGGAGGAGTTTGAAACCCCCAGCAACTTTGTGGAAACTAGAAAAGTGGTATTAAATAGCACATTTTCAAATTTGCATAGATATGATGCACAATTGTTGAATGCAAAGAGAACTTTGAGAACAGTTTGAGGAGGTTGAAACAAAATAAAGTGTGGGACAATTGGGTTAGATCGAGAAAATATTGAGCACTGCAACAGGATGTAGAATTGATTCTTCAAAAGATTGAACTAAAAAAGACAGGAGAAAATGTCCAGTTGATGAAATCCTTGACTGCTCCTAAAGGGGCATTGTTGACTAACGTGATTCCAGAAGGGCGATGGGAGGACCACTTCTCGCTGTTCTAGAACAGCATTGATGCTGCGATGAGGGTGGATGTGCAACCTAATAACGAATGGGTATTCCCTATTGAAATGGATGATGTTGTTGATTCAATTAAGAAAGCCAGTAATTCTAGGGCCCCTGGTCCAGACGGAATGGCGAATGGAATTATTTCATTATTTAAGAAAGGTTAGAAGTGTCCCGCAATCATGGAAGACATCTGTGGTTGTCTCGATTTTCAAGAAGGGCGATAGGTCGAATCCTAAAAACTACTGGTCGATTGCCCTTCTTGATGTGTCTGTGAAGATTTTTGCAGCTTTACTGCTGAAGAAACTAGCAAAGTGGGCTTTGACATCTGGGAACGTTTATCGCCTACAGTCGGGTTTTGTCAAGGAAGTGGGTACATCATTGTATTTCTAAATAACATACTGAAGTCACATGTGTTTGGAAAGAAAAAGAAGATGAACTTACCCTATATAGATGTGGCACAAGCATTTAGCACTATAGACAGAAACTGATTGTGGGCGAAGCTTAGGTCATGCGAGTGCTCGAGTGACATTCTTAAAGCACTTAAAGAGCTATACTCGGACACGTCTTTCAAAGTAAGATTAGATGGGAGGGGTATACTCTCTGATGCCATTCGGACTGAAAAGGGTCTTGAACAAGGGTATCCACTTGCACCAGCACTTTTCAAACTATTTATCTCAGACCTAAGCAAAGGAATGGTGACTGTGAAAAGCTTCTCACCTATCATTGATGGCAAGCCCTTGGATAGGTTGTTATATGCGGAGGATTTAGTCCTATCTATCAAACCTTGTTGGGTTGCAAAGGCAGTTAAATGCACTGCAAACTTATATTGGGGACAATGGACTAAAGATAAATGTTTTAAAATCTAGAATTTTGATTTTGCAGTCGGCAAACACTAAGGGGAGATGCAAGCACTCATGGTACTTGGACAACGAGAGCTTGTTCAAAGTTAACACCTTTGTATATTTGGGGATGCAGTTGAACAACAGCATCAGGGATGCCTCTAGGGAAGCAACCTTGCAGATGAAAGCTAAAAACCTGGTGGCCCAAGGACGAGTAATCCCAAAAAAATATGGGAAATTCTCACTCATACCAGTCGTTTCTTTTACTGCATGAAGGTGGTGCCCATTTTAACTTATGGTGCAGATGCTCTTTTTTGATCTTGGCACCCGTATCGCCAGCACTTCTTGAAGGTATGTTTTAGAAAAGAGTATTGAAATTGCCAACATCTGAGCCTGTTCAAGTAATAAGAATGGAACTGGGCCTCACATCATTGTATACTATTGTGGTTTGGAAATGTTTTGCACTATATCTAAAATGTATAGTATTGAACCCAGACAGGGGTTTTACTATGATAAATGGTGCTAGAACAAAAATTTCAGAGCCAGATTTAATTGAGTGGAAAGAAATTTGCTGTGCAATATTGGAATATCTGAATGCTTCCGAAGAAGCTTTTGTAGGTAATCCAGCTTTGGTTAAATGTAAATTATGGTCTAAATACTGAATAGTGACTCAACAGCAAATGCAGTCTTACAAATTGCTGCTAAATCAGTTGGTCAGATGTTGTCCCCCCTATTTGTGTTTTTGAAAAAATTGTATATTCTTTCACTGATTTAGAATTGGTAACCTCAGGTAATTCTTATTGAATAGCCTGAACCGGTTCATTGTCTTCTAGGATCTCTTGCACTTCCGGTCCCCCGTCATAATGTCAATAACATCATCTGTCATTTTAATAGGAGTTATATTAACAGTGAGCATGTCAGTCACTCTCAGGCCGATCAGGCTCTTGTCACCTTCTGAGTGAGCCCTACTGGACCCCATTGTTACTTGTTCTTTATGGTGAGAGACAGTTTGCGCCCCGATGTACACAAAATCGCCTGATTTTGAGTAACCGCAGTGTGTTTGCTACTTGCAAGTTGGCAGTTCTGCGTCTGTTGGTCATCCAGCACTTGTGTCTTAGCCTTGATGGAATATACCCCCTTGTGATAAGCTAATGCTGTGTACAACCTTTGAAGTCTCCTTTTGTTTTTGTCCTGGATGATTGGCTCCAGGATACTATGAAGTATGTTTGTAATTTATGCAGGCTGCTTATCCATGTTGTCTTGGACTGCTGTTACAAAAACCCTCGACAAAAAGTATCTTTGAGTGCATCACTGCTAACAGCATTGTATGATTCTGTAAACTGGTCATGCAAACTTTCATAAAGTTTTGTGAAGGGTGCCATTGTAATAGTTAGTGCTTCCAAAGTGTTAAAGATTTAGGGTGCATTTCTTGGCCTTCAGTTTATTGAACTGCAGATACCATATTTGATTATGTGGTCATTGGAGAACCTCTACTGTATTTAATTAAGTCTATCGCATCCTCCAAAGAGCTTCCCCATGACAGCTTTGGCCTTTTGTTGTTTCTTTCAACAGTCGTGCAGCCTAACTAGCACCCAGGTCATTTGTAGTTGTATAATTCAGTTTTTCAACTTTTTCAGTTCATCCAATTGTTCATAACTAATATTTGGTGCAGCTGACCACGGGTGGACTGGCTCACAATTCAACTCTGCAAAATTCTATGGACTCTGCTCCTTTGATGTAACCGACTCATTACTCTCAGTAGCATCCACACTTCATAGGCGTTCCATCATAGATGTAATCTCCAGATCCTGATGGATACATTGGATAATATTCTCTACCTCCTTACCACTGTCTCTGTTACTACTGATGAAGGACTTTTCTTCATCCTTTCTTTCCTTGGTCTCAGTGGTAGATGTATGCAGTATATGCATGCCTGCTGAACAACTTAGTATAGTGCTCATGGTTTCCAGTAAATCATCATCCTGCACTTCAATCCTGTGGTCATGCATTAGGCCTTGTCTAGGTGCTAGAACCAACTTCACTTCACTTTACCAGGCATCTTACAGTAGAAAAACCTATGTTTTTTAAAAGGTTCGCCCAAGCCCAAATCCATCGGCTTCCAAATAGACTTAGTTTTCAAAGTATTATCTGGCCCCCTGCGGAATGTTTGTGGTCGATTTCATTATTGTGCCAGGGGTTTCCTGATCATCATTCCAACCCAACCCACATTCATCCCTTTTTGTTATCCCCAAATCTTCGGGCAAAGTTATTTTATTTTGTTGCACTTGAGGGTCGTCTATTGTGCAAATGCCAGATTCCAGCCCTAGAGATTGGGCCCTCTTTAAGTCATCGATGGAGAAAACAGTTGATGCAGTGATTTTCACTGAAACATTAAAAGCCAGCCGAACGATGAGGCTGTCTGTGGAAAACGTTTCTGATCATCTTGTTCATGCTTTGACTCACCCCCAACAGGTTACTCCGATGTCCTCTGTTCATTTTTCAATCTATCCAAATGCACATCCTTTATTGTCTTTGATGGCGGCAGCTCTTAGAGCCTACAGTCCCCAAAGACTGTCTTCACCTCGTCTCAGCTCCACGAATGCTCTGCGTTCAGAGCAGGGTATTTTCACAGAAGGCCTCCTGCTCTAGTGCAATGCAACAGCAGACAGACTCACATGCAGCACGGCACAGCAGACTGCAGAGACTGTATCACCTGGTTTCAGCTCCACGAAGGCTCCACGTTCAGAGCAGGGGATTTTCACAGAAGGGCTCCTCCCCCAATGCAATGCAACAGTAGACAGACTCACAAGCAGCACAGCATGGCACACTTCAGAGACTGTCTCAGCCCCCCTCAGATCCGCAATCATCTAGGCCCAATTAATCACCATTGTCTGGTGGTAAAGCTGCATTATTTTAATATCATTTGCATGTGGTGGGGCACTTTCTGATGCTCTCCTCTGGTTTCTGGCTCTACACCTTTCATCTTTACCTATGGGCCAATTAGGACTCAAACATAAGGTGGCCTTTTGACAGGTTCCAAAGGACCGGCTTAGGGATAATAGCAGAGATGGAAGCTACTGCCCACTCGGCTCTCTAGTAAGGTGTAGGCCTTTGCCTCAGATGAATCACTCAGTGGCTGAAGAGACTAGGCTGGTGTGACTACACACTCTCTTGGCAATTGAGCTGCCAGCTATTCATCTCTGCTGATACCGGAATGCCAGATGCCACTAGTCCTGTTCAAACCTTTCCAAAAGTGATCCACAAGCCCCCACAAATCTTCCAGTGACATTAGGCTATGTCCGCAAGTTCCTGTAGATTTTCCTTTCAGTCCGTATCTGCTTGAATCTCATTTAAGGCCACAAATCTTCATGGAAATGCAGTAGAATTTTGGGCAGGATCATCTAATTCATGGGAAAGAACATACACAAAATAACATAAAAGGTTACAGGAAGGGATAGAGTGGTTAGGGGAAAAGGAGGGATTGGGTGAGGCTGGGAGGGGGGTTAGCAAGAGGTAATTGAGTCCTGCATCTGTGAATATTATCCAAGTTGAACAGCACATTAAACCCTGTAATAAAATGGCTCGAGTAATGCACCTACGGCAGAGAGTTAAGTGTAACATGCATGTCTCAGGTTTTAATCTGACAGCTCAGCCTTTCATCTTTCCGAAGTTGATCAAATTAGTAAAGTTGAAGTAGGGAATTATAAGATTGCATGGCCGACTGGCGTAGTCAGTCAAATGTCAGACATGCATCGGTATCTGTTTCATCATGCAGAGGTTTACATAGTGAGGTTTATAATATTACAATATAGGGAATTTATAAAAGTAATGGGCATATGGAAATCCTATAGGCTGCAGAAAGAGTCAGTTGTGCATTAGTGGTGCATCACATTTCATCCTGCTGAGTTTGCTTTCATGTGGGGATTTATTTAGTACAAGGAAGAGTCCATGGTTGCAGGTGAATGATCTCATAACGATCAGTAGGACTAAGGCATAGTCAGTCACATGTCAATCCTTTGTGATGTTGACTCTGACATTCCTTAAAGGAATAACATTCATTCAGATAAGATTGAAAAGAGTTGTGTTCCTGGGAAAAACATGCAACATATATCTACATTAAGAAGCATATTGGGGCATGGAGCACCATATAAGTTTTGGACACTAATGTTTTCAAGAGACCAGGCCAGCACAGCATTTGTGTAGCAAAAAAGAACCCTGGAAATGTGCACAAAGGGCACCTTAGTGAATAAGTAAACCTGCACATTTCTCAAAGTAATGTAAATAAGTATATATGTCTTCTGCACATTTTTTATTTCCATTACCTTTTGTGAATTTTACCTTCCAATTTTTCTAAAATGTGAAATGTTTGCAAGCTTCAAACAAAGAATGAGCCAGGTGCAAGTCATTAGTAATTTAGACACTTTGGGGTCATTACGAGGTCGGAGGTAAGTAACCGTCCTTACCGGCATGGAGCAAATAGTGTGTCCGTGTAGTCAAGAGTCCGCTAATAGAGGGCTATTACGAGTACGCGTGCACAAGTGTTGCGCTATACCGGTAATGACATTACCGCCATGCCTGTAAAGTCCCAAATATGGCCCTTAGCGGCATCATGTAAAGCGCAGACAGCACTACCGGCACGAATGAAGACGGCATTATCGGTCACCGCTGTTAGCGGGTCACCGTAAATAAGTGGAACCGGAAGTAGTGTCATCGCACAGGAATGGGAAAGAGCACGGCGGCCATCTTTAAAAACACAATCTATTGCCATCCTCAGCACGCAGGACCTGGAGTATATTGCTGTGTACCAACATCAACCCACAACTACTATATAATGCCCAAGGCAATGAAAAAAGGCGCCTCCCGCCAGCGCAAGGAGCGCTTTAATGAAGACGAGCTCACCATGATTGCAGAGACCCTGGCTGAGAATGCCGATGTAATATTTGCTCAGAGCCTCAAGAGGGAGGCAGTTATCAAGAAGAAGGACATCTGGGCACTAGTTGCACAAAAGGTCAGCGCGGTTGGCAACACCCTCCGCACAACTAAGGATGTCAGGAAGAGGTGGGATGAGCTGCGCCTGCGAGTGAGCAACATCCTGTCCACAAACAGGAGCCAGGCCATGGCAACTGGCGGCGGAGAAAGCTCGCCGATGAAGCTGTCCCAGTGGGAGGAGATATGTGCCAGCCTGATCGGCATAGAGGTCATTGAAGGCGTGGTTGACATGGAGTGTGGCGTTACCTCATCTGAGGAAGGGAGTGTCCTAAGAAAACACTGTAATGCAGAGTCTGATGATAGTCCACCAATATGTCCGTCTAAAGAGGCAAGCCATGCGCCAATACACCCACAATCCCAGCCTAGTTGTCGTCCGCAGCACAGACACATGCAGATGCCCACAGCAAGGCAATGCCATACCTCACACAAACCACACTAAGATTTTAATGGCATAAGTCACACTGCATGCAGGCCACAACAAATATGCATGTCACATAGCATACGGCCGCCCAAACATGAGTGACCCCGACGGATGCCTGCATTACCCACCCATATAGCAAGCAACATGATCATCCAAACTCCACTGCATATTCCATTCTATTGTGTAGATGAGCAATTATACAAATGTATGCATGATGCTTCTCAAACCATCACTCATGCCGTCCCTCTCCTTGACCCCCACAGGCTCCGATCCTGATATCGAGGCCAAGGACTCACCCCCACTGCCGACCACAACCCGGAAGAGGGCCCGGGATGAAGGCAACAGACCTTCCACCTCCAAAGCCCCACACAAGCCACAGCAGGCACCGAAGAGCAAACCACCTTAGGATGCCACGGCACTGGTGCCGCCCATCACCACTGTACCCACAACTCCAATGACACTGGCACAGGAGAGAGTAGAAGGTGCACTCTCTGCAGAGAACAGTTCTGTCGGAGAGGCGGCAGCCACAGCACCGCCGAATGATGACGACATGCGGGGAAAGGTGTGTGTGCCCATGGAGGATGACACCTCCGACCTGCCGGCCACACCAAGTCCGGCACCATCCCCCCACCTCACATCGGTCGACTCCGACCACAGCACCACCCCAGAGCAGTCTGGGGGGGAGTACATCCAAGCGGGCATGAGTCCCATAGGGGACACATTTGAATTTGAGGATGACATGCAAGCACCCTCCACCTCCCCTGGTGTACCGGCGGGGGTGCAGCAGGCAGGGCAAACTTCACAGTGGCAGGAGGAGCTAACTGCCTTGGTGAGACAATTTGTTACTGACAATGCCCAAGCAAGGCAGGAGTGGCGCGAGAACACCGCCTCTCTGAGGAAGATCATCGCCGATAGCACCAGTAGACTGTGCGAGGAGGTATCAGCCCTGCGGCAGGTCCTCAGCCGCATTGCAGATGCAATGGAGGCTGAGCGTCCAGCCACCCAAATGGAGCTGGCGGTCACCCCATCATCCTCGAGCTCCACGCAGACCGGCCCACTATGCAGGTCGGCACGCAACCTGTGCTACCCTGACATGCCGCCACCAGGTACAGGGAGTGGCAGGATGTAGACTGGCCAGCCTGATGAAGGCAATTGACAATTGTTTGGACACCATGGGCCTCATTATAAGGCTGGCGCTCCCGGAATGAAGGAGGCTGCTATGGGACCGGCCCCCTTCATTACGGGAGCGCCGATTATGAGCTTCCCTTCACGGGACCCGGATCAGACGCCCTATAGGGGCTCAAATGGGAATGGGGAATGGTTCCTGCAAGGAGGAATTACCGAGTCCTCCAATGTTGGAATGACCCGGGTATTCCTCATTGCAGGAACCCGGTAAATGAGCCCGGTTTGGCAGTAGCCATGGAGCTATTAAACTCGTAATGAGGCCCCATGTGTGGGGGAGTTGTGGGGGTAGGGGGGTGAGGGTGTGTGGGGGAGTTGTGGGGGGAGGGGGAGGGGTGTGTGTGTGGTGGAGGGTTAGTGCAATTTCATCTTTATTGGACATTTAAATACACCCGTTGTGTGAAAAAAAATATCTTGAGTGGATATTCATCATTGCACATGTGTCATTTATACATATACAGTGCATAGTGTACATGTAATCCCACACCCAGTGCCCTCAGTCCAACTATCATGTCAGCCTCTGCAGCCATGTGTGTCAGAAATATTGTGCAATCACCTGACTGACGCACAGCACTTCCCTCCTATGCATCGGCACCGCGATGATGTGCAGCCACATCTACATCCCCTTCATCATCACCAGGTGGTTGCAGTTCAATGTCAGGGGGCAGGGGCACGTTCCGTAGGATACACATACTGTGTAGCATGACACATACCATGATGATCTTGGCCACTATCTCATGCCTGTAGAGGAGTGCCCCACCCGACCGTCTAAGGCAACGAAACCGAGCCTTTAACAGGCAAAAGGTCTGCTCTATGACCACAAGGGTACGGGTGTGGAAACGATTGTAGTCCTCCTCGTGCCTGTTCTGTGGGTTTCGGACAGGGGTGAGGAGCCACGGCTTCAAGGGATAGCCACTATCACCTGCATGGGAGACAAAAAAAGGTATATGTCAGTCGATTCATGATGGACAGCTGTACTAGTCACACATGCCTGCAGATTATTGATGGTCACATGCACATGTCCCTGGTTGTATGCATGCCATTTTTATGCCCTCAATGTGTCCGGTGCCATGGACTAATGGTGTGGGTTGCATCTTCAAGATGATACACGGTGTGCACTGCCTTCATGTTGCTCATGCATTGTGGACGTATACAGCTGTGTTCATGTCAAATGTGTGATGTGTTGTGTTCTGTAAGATTTTCTGACTGGAGCGTTGGCAGTAGGCTCTGCAATATTAGGCATTCAGCGCTGATTTTTCCCATGGTGACATGCTGCACTCCTGTGGTTGTGGTGGCCCTGTGACAGACAGTGGATTCCCTTGGTGGTTTTGTTCAATGCACTCCCATGGATGCTTGTCCTGTGTGGTGATTTGCTGGAGACAGCAACATAGTGCATATTCACTGCATGTTGCTGGATGGTGTTATGGAGGGTGAGGTCCGCTGATGAGTGGTGCACGTGTTGTGGGATGTGGGGTGGGTTACTGTTTGGCATGTTGTGATAGGTGTCGACCTTACTTCATTCCTATGGGATTTGGTTGTCATGTTCTGTTTGGGATGCTTTGGGGCACAGTGTTTAGCGATGTGCACATCATGCTGTCACATCAACACTGACACCATGGTGGTCTGTGCATCTCTCCCCCATTTCAGTGCCATGTGCCTGTCATGCCACTTACCAAGCAGCTAGGCATGTCGTCCTGCATGTCGCTCCATGAAGCGTGGTAGCGAGGAGTTCCGCAGGACCATTGAGTCATGAGTTGATCCGGGATATCCGGCACAACAATGTGTGATGCTCTTGCTGGCGTCACATACCATCTGCACTTTGATGGAGTTTTATTGCTTGCGGTTGCGGTAAACCACTTCCATGGCATGCGGGACAATCAACTCCACGTGGGTGCAGTTGAGGGCACCTATACAATTTGGCATGCCTGCCAATGCATGGAAGCCAACTTTTGTATCAGAGATCTCCTGGGGAGTCCGTGGTAGGGATATGTAGTCCCTTGTGTGCTTGAGCAGGGCATCCAGCACTTGGTTCAGAATGCGAGAAAATAAGGGTTGTGATATGCCATGCATGTGCCCCACTGTGTGCTGGTAGGTGCCTGAGGCAAGGAAGTGGAGCACCAGCACTACCTTCAGTAGAGGAGGGATGGCAGTGCATATTTCAATGAGGCTGACTATGTCGTCTTGTATCATGTTCACGATGGTGGTGATGGTGTCCCGGTCCAGATGGTACAGGGTGTGGATCTGCTCAGGGGTTATGTTGAATGGACTGGCTCTGATGCGAGGTATTGGGGGCTGCCTGCGTGTTACCACTGGCTGCACTGGTGGGGCTTGCTGGGCTTGTCTCACCCTCCTTCCCCTCCTGTGTCTCCTCTGTGGTGCCTGCTGTTGCTGTTGTTGTTGCTGGTGTAGCAATGCAAGCATGTCCTCCATCCCCAGTATTGCTACTAATAGTGGAATCCTTTTGGTGTGGGAAGGGATGTGGTGTGTGGGTGTGCTCCTTTTGTGCTGGCCCAGACTCCATTGCCTCCACCTTTGCTGATTGTGTGCACCTGTGGCAGTTGGGAACACTGCACATAGCATTTTATGGTTGGTTCACAATGCGGATATTGCCGGCATGCCGGTTTCCCCTATCAGCGGCTTCATGATGTCGGTATTTGCATGTCCACCTGACTTGTGATGTCCTCCCATTAGCGGCATGCCAGTATTGCCGGCATGATGGGCCGCGTGCCCGCGCCCTTGCCGCTATTAGTGGCACCATTGTTAATGGTGCCTCTAATACCGGGACTTAGTTCAGAATAGCCCGGAGCGGTATGCGATGCCGGTAATCCTTTAGCGGCATCGTTTTTCCATTACCTCCAACCTCGTAATGACCCCCTTTGTCTTCGATGAGCATCTCTTGCAGAAACGGTTCTGAACTTCTGACCAATTCCATTATCTTTTTTTGCTTTGAACATGTGCTCAAAAGAATAGGTCTGACCTCTTCAACCCAGTGTTTGGAACTACACCGCATAGGCATGAATTGTCAAAAGCCTAGCCTGAATATGTCACCCGAATCCCTTAAAAGTTTGTCCAAACATGTATAAAGTGACAATTTGGCTGATTCAGTGTTCGCCAAATGTATTCACCCACGCTTAGTTGCCACTTGATTATTTATTAAGCCTGTATTGCCAATACGGGATTCTCTGCTTCAGTGATTGCCTGACACTAGCAGATAATTGAATGCATTTATCAAGTTTCTAACAACAGTGAACCACAGCATACCCCCTCTCTGCCTGCCAGTTCTGAGGCTCCTATGCATACAGAACGAGAGAGAGAGAGAGAGAGAGACACAGACACAGACACAGAGACAGAGAGAGAGAGAGAGAGAGAGAGAGAGAGAGAGATAGAGAGAGAGATGAGCAGCCTTGGGGGGACAGGGAATCTACCTGAAGAGGATCTATCCCATCTACTTCGAGACAGTGAGAGGATGGCTGGACTATTATATGTATGGCTTCATGTCCAGTGAGAAGCAGTCATTGTAGCTGTAGGTCCATCCCCATCTAACATCCAATTAAAGGACTGGACCCCTGATTACACTGTGAGAGGAGGAATATTGCCATCCAAGAGTTGCCGGGGCCCTTTGATGCAGTATCAGCAGGAAGTCGTTAAGGTGAAGTTTCTGTTGGCAAATGGGCCTCTTGAGCATTGATATAATTGTCTCAATGTCTATCTTAGGTACGCCACTTGCTTAGAGATAGATTATATAGATTGTTTAGTATTTCTGACTGGAGGCGGAACTCTTGCTTCAGCTGGCTCCCTCTTATGGAACAGCCTCCCCCTTCCTCTTCGTCTTGAGCCGGACCTCCTCAAATTTCATAAGATCATCAAGACTTTCCTTTTCACTTCATCTTTCCCTTCTTCTCTTCTCTGCTAATCTCACAGTTGCTGTGATTGGTGACCAGGGCCGTTATGTGTACTTCGGGGCCCTGACCTCCGACACCCGATCATCCCAGCCTCTGCCCACACACAGCACTTGCCTTGGCACCGACTGGCCTACACCACTGTAGGCCTACACATACCTACTTAGCATAGCTCAACGCTCCCTAGCATTTACTATACTTGGCACTTCCATTTGCTGCACACTCATGAGCACGGACACTCTTGTACTTAACTCCACTCCCTCTTACCTTCTTCTCTCTCTGCACTTGTATGTTCTAAATACTCACAAGGTCTAGTAGGTTTGTCTCTATCCTGTAGTGTATTTAATGTTCAAAATCCCATGTTCCTTTCCTGTTTCCCTGTGGGTGCTTTGAGACACAATTTACTTGTTGCATAAGCACATTACAAATGCACAATGAATAAAATAAAGACATATATTAGGCTGCAATTATCTTTTTTTCTTTTTCTAGCAATGGTACTATATTAGAAATGGAATGTTTGCCCATTTCTGACAATTTGCAAATTCCATCCTAAGTTTCTAGTTGTATTGTGGACTCCTCACTGCCCTATGATTATTCACTGAACACTGGAACATTTTGGGGTTGGGGTGTGGGACAAGGACCTATACATATTTGCAGGTGCCTGTTAAGAAAGTTGGATAAGGACTTGTCCCTCTGACCCTGTGGTATGAACTGTTAATGATGTCTAGATGACACCACCTTATCACTGCAGGCACATGGCGGCAGGTCATGGAAATATTTGCAGGGGTGTGTCTGCACCCTCATCGGTGAGGTGTAGCTTGGGCCTCTATGCAGGGCAGACTTGGGAGTCAGGTCTCAGGTCTGGGCATACCCAGTTCACTAAGAGTGACATAAGCACAACTGTGGGTTGATGGCTCCAAGGGTTTGAAGAAATCATGGCCACTGCTCTGAGCATCCCTCCAGAGCGTATCTTTGTTCAGTCTGACATACTGTTGTCTCTTATGTTCCCTGCCTTCGTCCTGCATGAATTCTTGCCTGAGAAAATGTCTGTTGGAATGTTATGCATGTGGAATGTTGTGGTGGGAGTGCCCCTGTAAGCTCCATGAATATCAGTTGGAGTGAATCGGCCTGTGTGAGAGTAGGCTGGTGGATGTCTCCTGTGTACCTTCCTACTTACTTACCCTTGGATTTACCTGATGTATATTCCTTGTCACTGGACCTTGGTAAAGAAGTTCACTTCCCTTACCTGAGTATCAGATCTTTCATTTCACCCCGCAACACTGGCGATGAGCTGGCTTGAGGGAAGGGCCAGGGACCTACAGCTGTCCAGAGTGAGCAGTGACTAGAAGGAAGGAAGCGTTGAGACCAAGGCCACCCCCGCCCCCAAAGGTGAGCTGACCCCTGTCCCACAGCCCAACAGCAGTTGCATGGATGGAAGGGGGCAGTTGGGTGCAGGAGTCGACAGTATAAAGTAGATGGAGCAACAAGGGGCCCACCTTTAAGCATTTGGCCACTGGGGCAGAAATCACCAGATGGCCACATTGAAGTTTTGGGCCACTGGAGGCAGATGGTGTTTTCAGCCTGCGAGAAACTAAGGAGTTAGAGCACGATCAGTGGGGCCACCTTAAAGTGTATTGGCCAATAAAGTAAACAAAAAAAGACTAAGGAGCTAGAGCAACAATAATTGCAGCCTAGGAGAAGTTGACACAGTTTGTACAGCAGCAAACCCCAGCCTGGGAGTTGCAATTGAAGTGTGGGTGTAACAGAGCTGCAAGGAGCATGTCCGTAGAGGTTGGAGCGCTACATCTGTAGTGAGGCCAGCTAGGAATGCATTCCCCATCAATGAGAACATGGCATGTGGGGTGTCAAGCAGTTACCATATCCCTCGAGAGAATTGGGAGAGTAGAGGATGCATGCCTCTTACCTTAGAGGAGGAGAGCAGTTAAGGAGAAGGTCCACTGTCACATTGAGAGCTGTTGGTGCCAGACCAATGGTGGTAGCCAAGGAGCTCTGTGCTCCACCGCCACCTTAAACAAAATGATGATGTCAGAGAGGGAGCCTGCGGGCATGACATTTGCTGGAGGAGTTTCCGAATCGGGAACTGTGACGTGTGAAGTGCTCTCCTAACGGCGGCGCTGCATGGCGTACGCATCAAAAATTAGAGGTAAAGGCCTGCTCTGGTCCTGTCAACGTGATGACACTGCTGACTTACTTTTCTTACAGTGCAGGGGGTGACTAGGCATCGTTTTATGTTGCTGGAGAATGTATATTAGTTGCACTGGGTCGCAGAACATGGCCTGCAAAGATTAGCAGCAAGCCAGGCGCTCTAA
Organism: Ambystoma mexicanum; assembly: GCF_040938575.1. Lineage (NCBI taxonomy): Eukaryota > Metazoa > Chordata > Amphibia > Caudata > Ambystomatidae > Ambystoma > Ambystoma mexicanum. The sequence goes on along the minus strand of NC_090941.1, from coordinate 163,712,168 downwards.
TCAGAAGTGGTTTAGTATAATTGATGTGACTTTAAATATTCCTGCACAGCTGCTGTGAATGCCTTACTGGGATGTTCGAGACACAGTTACCAATGCGGCATGGAATACTGCACCAATTTTGTTTTGGAGCATAAGGTAATGATCTGAATTCTCGGTATGTGAGGGATGCTCTGCTGTCCATAGCAGCGATTTGTTTCAACATTTTAGAGACTCTCTGCTGACCATTGGTTGTTTTATCAGATGAAGGGAACATATAAAGTTCAGTAGATGAGACCCTGAGTATGGTGTTATGCACACTATTAGATCTCATGTGAGGCCTGTTTGTGAGAGGTTGTCAAGGACGTATCTAGCATGAAGTGGGGTTTGATGATTGTGGTATGTGATCTATATGCAATTGACGTGGCCTCTGTTTCTAGTAAAATAATGTGTGACATGACAGCAATGCAATTTTTTTAATTTGTTTTTAATATATTTTCATTGGCATTTGTTAAACATTCTGAAACAGAATTTCCCTGCCCTTTCCCCTCCCTCCCGGCCCACCCCCTCTTTGAGGAGCCACTCACCAATTTCGATTTGTGATATGCCTTGCACTAATGTTTCTTCCACAGGACCAATATGTACTTTATTGACTTTTTCACAAAATGTTTAGAGTTTCAATATTTGGATTGCAGATTATCATCCTGTGTGTGGTTGAGGCTGATGGGTGGGTAGTACACGTGATGTGCATTGGTAAAATGTTGAACGTTTTGCTTTTTTAACCATTTTGGGGGTTTGGAACCTGGCACACATTTTTATTGGGGTGTTCTGTCACCTGTGCCATTGTATTTGGGGGTTGGAACCCGGCACTGGTTTTATAGGGGTGTTCTGTCACCTGTGCCATTATATTTTGGGGTTTGAACCCGGTGCTGGTTTTATAGGGGTGTTCTGTCTCCTGTGCCATTGTATTTGGGGTTTGGAACCCAGCACTGGTTTTAGAGGGGTGTTCTGTCACCCGTGCATTGAATTTGGGGTTTGGAACCCGGCATTGGATTTTTAGGGGTTTTCTGTCACCCGTGCCATTATAGTTTTGGTTTGGAAACCGGTTCTGATTTTATAGGGGTGTTCTGCCACTAGCGCCGCTAATATTGGGGTGTTGGACACCGCACTTGAGTGGGTTTCCCACCTGTGCCTTGGCGAGTTGGACACTGGTAACTTAGGGGGTGGTCCTGAAGGATTATGACTCTACATTTCAACAGTTAGACTCATAATTTCAGCATGCACATTTTAGCGAGGGTTTGAACTTCAAGTGGGGCCCAGGGTGTGAGACTCATCGATGGACTCAAGAGTGTGCCTTTGCATTTGCGCAACAAAATTTGGAAAAGGCTGCAGACATTGCAAAGACATATTATACAAAGAAGAGTATGTAATAGGAAACCAGGTACGCAAGATTAATTTCGGCAAGGGGAAACATAAACATTCTATATTCCTTGCAGCATGGGAAGGGACATATAGAATTGTAAATAAGGTTTCACCTGTGGTCTACAGAATTGCTATAAAGGAACGAGGATTGACAGTGGAACAGTTTGTCCATGTTAATCAAATTAAGCCCTTTCACCTGAACTATGAAAAGAAAAGAGACTGGAGGGAGTGGAAACTAGCAGGGAGTTAACAAAAATACTGGAGTGGGTGGATAGTTGTAAATAGTGTGACAATGTGAAAAGGAGATTGAAAGAGGTAAACAAAAAAAAGTAAAATATATCAAGGTTGGGAACTTAAAAAACAAGTAAACAAATAAGAGAAAGGAGTGTTGTGTTTGAGACTATTATCTGAAAAATACCATATGATATTAGTGTGCTTAATTGATGTTGTTTTTCAGTTAATCATTGGCTGCATGGCATGTTATTTGGTATAATCTGCATTTGTGTGCATAACTGAATTTGATTTCAGATGTTCCAGTGGGAAAGAAAAGTAGGGTTCGATGTGCTTGATACTTAAGTTGTCCTTTCTTTTTACTCTAGAAAAATAATTGTCTTCCCTGTCAGTGCCGGGTCCTTGGAACGCTGGAACCCTGGAGGATACCACTGGATTGGAGACCCCTGTAAAACACCCTGGACTGAAGAAGGGGGTGAAGATGATGACCCCAAATATGTAAAGATGATGACCCCGAAAGAAGTCCCATGAAGTCCCGGAATGGAGCAATACCACCAAGAACGGTTTCTTCTGTCATTTTTTTATTATCACACTCTATTTTTATCACAGAATTGTTTATATTTTTCTCACAAACTATTGTTATCACAAACAATTTTTACTATTATAATGAACTTCGTTTTGCTGATTTTGCTGATGTTTACATCTGACTGAGGCCAATGGCACAGTTTTATGAACTTATAATGTTTTTTAAATTATTTTCTAAAAGAAATTCCAAAAAACAAACAAAAAAAGGATCACCAAATAAAAAAGTACATAACAGATAAAGGTGTAAAAAACACACACAATTTTTTTTTTGTTTTCTTAAAGATTTTGTTTCTTTCTTTTGCTCAAGACTCATAATTACTTTGCCCAAGACTCATAATTATGTTGTCTCATGTATGGATATTACCGTTTGCATGTTATTTATTTTCAACTATTAAGATGTAGTTATTGGGAGAAGCACGTGGTTTTTTTCAAGCATATGTGTTTGTTTTTCCTGCAGTGATTTCGGGTTATATCCCAGCAGTAAAAAAAAGGAGGGAGTGTAGGATTATGACTCCATATGTCAACAGTTAGACTCATTATTTCAGCCTGCAAATTTAAGCGAGGGTTTGAACTTCAACTGGGGCCCAGGGTGTGAAACTCATTGCTCGACTCAAGAGTGTGAGTCTCAGGCATAATTAAATAGATGCCAATGCACAGAGCACATGCTTGAAATTGCAGTTTGCTTCAAGATGTTATTTCAATGAACTGCATTGAACATAATACTAACCTAAATATAACATACTAATTAACCCAACCCCATTTAACATGTAACAGGTTCCCATAATAATGTTAAGTGCAAATTAGCTCTTGAAATAAGCTGGATGCAGACTGATGAAAATGCAAAATGCTCTGAAAATGGGACTTTAGACGCGCAGGCTGGATTTGCGTTGTCTGGTAATCTGAAGAATGTGAAGATCCATTCTGCTAAGCCATAGCTTAGTTTTGGAGCAGGAAGCACAAGAGAAAAATTAAACATGTTTCTCTTCAGCAAAGAAGATGAAGGGTGTACTGATGTTTCAGTACACCTTAGTTGTTGGCAGCAGGATGAACGACGGTGCTGTTTTGAAATTGTGTGGCATGGTGGTGTGTTGAGAGTTGGGGCTGGTTCCTTTGGTTGAGTGTCTGTTGTGAGGCCTGCAACAGATTTTTTTTGTTAGTGTTTCAGATGGGTTGGACTTATTTGTAAGTCATGTAGGGATGAGGCAGGTCGGGGCATGTCTCCTTGTTCTTTGGAATGGAATGATTGGGGTTTGGATTGAAGTTTTGGAGTTTGGAGTGGAGGTGGTAAGAGTGTTGTTGGTTACATACTTTGCTCACATTACCCAGTGTAGTTTCCCTTGCACTTCTTTCTGTACCTGATCTTTCTGGAGTGGGTCCCTGCATCTGTCATTCCTACATTAGCTTCCTCCTCCTTTTAATGCCTAGTCTGCAAACTATCTATCTCTCCTGGCCTCTCTCTTACTGTGGCCAGCATCTACAGGCCATCTGACCAGGACGCCCTCTTCCTCTCAGAATGGGCTGACCTCTCTTCTTCTCTGATTGGCTTGACCTCTCAACTTCTCCTCCTTAGAAGCCTCAACATCCACATGCAATGACATCATAGAACAGCAAGGCCCTATGCAAACCAAGGTTCAGCCCCACCCCAAAAAGAGTTGATTCAGCCTGAAATGCAAGGTCACATCTCTTCTGCACGAGACCACCAGAAAGCTGAGACATGTTTCAGTCTCAATGGGCTTTGACTATGAGGTGTATAGCTTGGGTCATTTGGCCTAGCTGGGTTGGGACATATGTCAAGACATACCTCCCACTCATTGTGACATTAACGAACTGAAATGTGTTGGCCGAAAGAATTTCAATATTACTCTGGGCAAGTTGCCACTTATATTTGTGCAGATTGTCTAGTGTAAGATGTCACGTTTGCACTGCTAAGCAGGTGCAACTTAATTATCGCACTGGTCATTCACTTCCAATGTTGTTGCAAAAAGTTCCCTACAATGGTGGACATGTTGTCCTTACTAGAACAAACTTAAGAAACAAAGATACACTTAAGTAATTTTATTCAAATATGGTTCATTCTGAACTTGCTTTCAGAACCCTTGTTCCAGGAATCTCATGTGCAGTAAGCACCTCGTAATTAGGAGATGACACTTTGAAGCGGAAAACCACATGTAAAATGTAGTTCCAAAAATATTCCCCACCCCACATCTTCCCCACCCCATTATGTTGAGAAATGTGTGTGTGATGATAAGTGAAGGTATTTGCTAGCATGAACCTTCAACTTTTAAGTCAAAACCATGGTAAGAGCCCTAAAAGAAAATTATAATGTGATCATCTCAGCTGCCCACATTCACCCCTCCCCCACCCCCCAATGCAGCATAGTGCATAGCTGGTTATTTACTGGCACTGTTGTGCATTATTCTTCATGATACAGTAGAGAAGGTATGAACCGTTTCTGGGGCACATGCATTTCCATCATTCAAACAGATGGAAAGGCATTTTCAAAAATATATATTCTTGACAGAACAGGAGCTTTTCAGAAATATTGTAATCAGAATATCTGAAAAACTGCCTGTTGGAATGAATTTCCAGCTCTACTGGCACTAAACTCATAATCCTGTAGGCCGCTTATATTACCCCTTAGGGTAAAGGTAATCATTGTAAATGAAAAATGCCCTGCAGTGTTGCAAAGTTAACGTTATATGGGTCAGGTGTTAAGTAAAATAACACATTTGGTGTATTTATTTCTGTGTGTCCACAAACAGATTCAAGTATGGTATTTAAAAGCCTTTCTTATGATTGGAATAATGATGAATACGTATATAATTTTATTAAAACTGATGATAGTAGGAAATACTCTGTAGGGCACATCATTCACTAAAGCTGTCCTTGACCTTTAAATAAGAGCAGACTAAAGACATCATTGCCTACATGATAATGGTGCCTAAACACATGTGTTTTCAGGTGCCACAAGATAAGATGGGTGGAGGGGGGGGGGCGTGGGAATCAAAAAGTAAAACAACAGAAACGCTTACATTGACCATGTGACAATCCTACCGTACAAGTGCGTGACAAGGTGTTAAGTGCAAGGAGGAGGGGGTAGAGGTAGAAGTGCAGGAGTGGGGTACCCCCAAGGGTTGGGGGTGGCTATTTGCTGGATGGGCCAAGGTGGCAAGTGCCAGTGGAAGAGCGGGAAAGGGAGAATGAGTGTGGTGGACAGGGAGGACCAAGTTGGACTAGTCCGGGAAGGGGAGCCCAAGGGCAAGTGCTGGGAAAGGATGCTGGCGGGACTAGTAGTGGGCGGTCTGGCCCCTGTAACGACTCTGAAGGGACCAGGACCCAGATGGATAGTTAGCAGGGGAGAGGTAAGGAAGAGGAGAAAAGGAAAGTCTTGAGAAGTTTCCAGAACTTAAGAAGATCTGACTCAAGTCTGAGGGGCGGAGGGAGGTTGTTACAGAGGGAGGAGCTAGCAGAGGAAACGGATCTACCTCCCACTCTCTGCATGGAGAATCATTTGACCTGCAGAGAGTTGGAGCCAGAAGATCGAAGGACTCTGGTGGGAAAGCATTTAGGGAGGGAAAGCTGGATGTGGGCCTCGTTGATGACATCACTTGTTTCATTGCAAATGATATCCATAAAGGATTTCCATCTGTCAAGGGTGTAGAATCCCTGGCTTTATTTATTTTTATTAATAATAAAAAGATGCAGGTTATAACTCCCCCGAAGTGGCAGCCTGCTAACCAGATCCCCCCAGCCCCCTTTCGGCAAACTCCATGCCAAAAGCATGGCTGAATCATTATCCTGGCCGGCAGCAACTGCTATCAGGTGGCACAGACAGGTTCATATGTCACAGGTGCCCTTCTGACAGCTGCAGAGAAAAAAAAAACACACTTCATTGCAGGGGCTGCATATAAGAAATTAACTTCTGTTCCCAAATCACATACCTATTATAGTTATTATCCTGGCAGATGTTGTCCACTTTAAATATAAGCTATTACATATTTTAAGATATGGTGGCTAGTATTCCTCATAGGTACTAAAGCCACATCAAATTGATATAATACTGTTGTCAGTCCTGTGAGCCCTGTCCCTGCACTGGTGCTCTAGCAGCACCCAGAAAAAAAATGGGTAAAAGAGCTAATTAGAGCTGCCTGTCTTTTGATCCTACATGAAGTCAGGTAACACTTCTCACCAGCAAGCTAGCCACTCAGTAGAGGTTGTCCTGGGAAACAGGAATCAAAGGGCTCACCCTACAGAAAAGTACTAGCCTCACACCAGGGCAATGCATATATGAAAGGACCTTTGATGATGTGGGTATGAGAAGGAAGCAGCATTATTGGAGACAGAGGGAGTTAAGCACAAGTTGGGAAGGGTTCCACCATCTTGTTTCTCTCCTTATCTCTCTTTGAATCCTGTCTCTTTCATGTCCTGTAGCACTAATCACTGTGGGTATGATGTTAGAAGGCAAAAACTACTTGTCACAAGCACAGGGATCGAACCCCTTAAAGCAGGCTTGCTTTTGTCCAATCATCTGTGGGCTTTTTCTTATAAAAGAAGGGGCATCCCACTCTTTCCTTTATTCACTTCCTGGCCAGGCAGGCCTTACAGAAGAAATTGTTTGGAACTCTTTTGGGAGGATTTGACCTTTCCAAAGCCCTCAGCCATTGAGGTGAAGAGGGAGGAAGGATTCCCAGGCATTGGCAAGCACTGGTCCCTACGCATTCCCAGGGCACACTGGTGGTGACTCTAGCTAAAAACCAGTCCCTTCCATTCTACACCAAACCTCTTAAAGCTGGGAGAGCAGAACCAGAAAAAAACTCCCTGTCCCAGAACCACTGGAGTGGGATTCAGAGTATCTGGAGGGACAGATGAGCCAGATCCGTGTCCCCATACATTGAACCAGTGAAACTTCTTTCAAACTGTGTTTACCACACTCGAACCAGAGGCACCCACCTGCAATACTTTAGCACATCTATCTTTTGCATATTCTGTATTCTCTCCACAAGGGATGGATTTAACATATTGTTTTAATAGTTTTTTGTACAGTAGTGTGTTAAATTAAAATGAATATATTTTTATAGAACCTTCATTGACCATTCCTTTACTATTGTACTTTACTGTGTGGGTTGGAACTGGATCACAATAATGCCCCTTTTGAGAGTATAGCCTCCTCTCAGCCCAAATGGCCACAAAAGGTAAAGGGTGTATAACTCTTAGCTGTGCCTGTTTTACCTTTATGATCTGGATCACTTTTTATTTGTAGATGTTTGGGGTCTGGGTAGGCTCCTCCTTATCCTTATACTCCTGCAGTGTAGAAGTCCTATCAGCACAATAATATTGATGGCATCACTGGTTGAGCAAATTACAACTAAAAGTGAGAGAGATGACATTTTTAAGTAAGATGACAACTAAAACACACTGGCCTATGTTGCCGAATAAATGGGCACAAGTTACAAGACCATTTAGAGCAACATGGCCTGAAGGGGCTGGCTCATTGCTCGCTTTGAAGCTAAGCAGGGTCACTCCCACGTTACTGCATGTATGGGAGACCGCCCACAGTCGGATGTTGGGTGTTTTCATAGTTTTAAATATCTCATAACAAACTAAGAAAACAAACGACATACACGTTTTTTTAATTTTTTTTATTTAAATGTATTTGTTTAGTTTCATAAAAACTTTACAAATTTATATTACATCATCTAAAATCATGACAAAAGAAATAAATTGCACTTTTATATTTCACATATTCACTGTAGGTTTCATCATTCTCTTAGTGTACTCATTCAGATATCTTAGTTAGATAATATCTTATTACTCACATATCGTCGTATTGCACAATTATTTTCTATACAACAAACATCACTATTATCCAATACCATTGTACATCTTGGCACTTGAAGTCGTTTAACATAATATAGTTCACTGCTTAAAATCAATACTACACTAAGAACATATCATATTAAAATATTAGTCTCCTATATTTCATCTCTCTTTACCACTGTACTATGCAAACTAGATACATTAGATACATTTAAGTGCTATCTTATAATGCTAGATCCAGGGGAGTTGCTAGGTCTGGAAAAGTCCCGGGGCTAAGCTGATGTCGGAACTGTTGGGACTGGGGGCTAGCTAGTCTTTTGGCTGTAGCTCCTGAGATTCTATCCGGGGCTACAACCAAAAGATCAGGGGCTATAGCCCCCTTAGCCCCCCCCTAGCAACGCCCCTGGCTAGATCACTCACACCTAGGCTTTTGTTAAGCTTTTTTTAAATTTGAGACCACAATTGTTACAGGGCAATATGCCCCCCTAACACTGGGTACAAACAGTATAACCAAAATGTATTGCTTTTAATCGCATCATATTCGTGTACAAAATGGCCCAAGCTTGTCATATATTCGGATCCCAAGACAGAGCATCAGTATATGTCGAGGGGTCTCTAACATATTCGCCATCTTACAGATTCTGCAGTATCTTTAATTTCTTGGAGGTTTTAAACGTGTGCCAACTAATGCCAGTAAAGGTAACTGGTTGGTGCGGAAAGATCTCCCCGCTTGATTTGGCCAGTTTCTTAAGTATGGTTGGATCTGCATGCACTTATGATATTTATTTATTTTATTTTATTTATTTTTTTACATTTATAAAGTGCTCACACAGCCCGCAGGCATCGAGGCGCTGTTGCAGGAATTGTTTGTTTTTCTTAGTTACGTATTTTTTTGTCTTAGTTACGTATTTATAATGCGCTTAAACACCCAGAGGTTTCTAAGCGCGGACCCGGGGATCGAACCTGTTGTTGCTTCGTGTCGTCTTGCTTCCAAGACGCGCACACTGCCGCTGAGCTATCTTCATTTACATATTGGTAAGAAGGAAGTGTTTCAAGATGTTTGTAGTTGCCGGCCCAATCCCAGGTTTTGATTTTGCTTATGAATTAGGGAGTCTTTCTTGTATAGTCAGGTGACCATCCCAAGGTCTTATATAAGCTCTCTGTGAGTCGCTCAAAGCTATCATTTGCACATATTCTATTTTCCAACAAGCAAATTAGTTGGCATTGTGGGCTAGAGTGTATTTTTAAATGTAACAACCTGCGCTTCTTCAACAACTTGCCTTTCAGGGACATTAACCCCAACTCTAGGCATATATATTGGACAGGCACGGACTGGCTAAAATTCAATATTCTTCTCCAAAAACGTCATTACAATATATCTAGCCAAGACAAATGTCTCATCGACAGTTCTTCCAAGCCATACAATATGGTTGTACAGAAGCATTGTTTGTAGAGTATATTGATTCCTTCAAATGTGAAACACGCAGTTTCTCTGGCAAATTTTACAATCAATTGTGTCAGTCTGAATGCTTAATTTTCTTGGCCTCTATGATATATTTGTAAGTGGCACTACCACTTATATCAAGGCCGAAATAGGGGTATGTTTCAACTTATTCTATTTTACTCCATTCTGCATTGAATCCTGGGCATTTCACCTTTTTTTGCTGATATAGCCATTATTTTAGTTTTTGACATATTTATTTTAAGTTTGTTCTCTAGTGCATGTTTGAACAACTCAGAGAACATATTTGTTGCACCTACATATGTATAATTCAGCAAAATCAAATCGTCTGCATAAAGAAGACATGGCCCGGCTGACCCACCCCATGTCCGTCAACATCTGATACTTGGTGTTAACCGTTCAGGCAAATCAGCCATGTACAGGTTGTACAGTAGCGCTGCCATAGTACAACCCTGTCGAACACCTTTATGCATTGGGATCGGTGTAGTCGGACTCCCTTCATCAGTAAGGCACACCCGCGCTTGAGAACCTTCATGCAGACACTTCAACATATTGATCAGCCATGGTGTGCACCCACAGTTCATAAGTTTAATCCAAAGTCACTGGCGATCCACACCATCAAACGTGGCTGAAAAGTCAATGGAAATTAGGTACAGAGTTGGACCAGCTGCATCTCGCGTTTCCTCGATAATTGAATAGTGTATTCTCAGATTATGGGAGGTTCTAAACCCAGATTTTTTTTAAAACCATGCTACTGTCAATCCTTGAAAGTATTGCATTTAGAGACAATTATTTTGCCTTTTGCGGAATTGCATTCTGGTATTTGCAGTTTCCCATTCAAGATGGAGGGAATAATGCCACAATTGTACACTTTTTGCCAAACATAGTTCTATAAGGATTTATATATTTGAGTGACACTATGTTATGCGTACTTTTCAAGTTATCTTTATAAAGCAGAGTATTGTTGAGGGACGGACATGGGGCTGAGGAGGGGAAATGATGAGAGGGCACGTTAGTGAGGGCACAAATAAAGGATACATGTGAGTGGACAGCGTAACTTTTTTCAGAGGGCGCGGAGGCAGCCCGTTGGGTATTTTTGAGGTTGGCAAGCTTTCTCAAGTATTTGGCTACTAGGATTTTACTTAGGTTGTCATGTTCCCAGTGCAGACGCTTACCCACAAGACCACAAGCACTTGTTTTGTAGTGGGATTTGTTTTCCAGGGAATATTTCATGACAGATTGCTGGGTTTGGAAGGTGAACATCTTTCTATACTTTGCCAGCATATTTATTGGAACATTTCCTCTCTCGGGTTATTTTTCTGGTGTTCATTACTTTTTTTAAAAGTCCAATGCCATTTTGTCTTGCGCACTTTCTTCTAAGGGAAAGGTCAATTGAACTACATTTGTATGTTTCACTTTAAAATATATGGTCACTTACTGTGCATATATTCATGGGTGCCAGCTTTCGATTTTCTCTAAGAGGGCAAATGTACCTAGGCATAAGTTATTCTTGCAGCCAGTCATTTTTCCTCTTTACTGTGCTGCTTAAATGTGTTTCGTTGGGGTTGCATGATGTATCACAACAGTTACTAAGAGACTGGCCATAAAACAAGGGGATTGTGTGATCCATGGCAAATAATGTAATCTCACTGCGCATTGCCTAAAAACATTGTGAGTTCTCCCTGCAATCTTTCATACAAAACCAATACCATTGTCAAAACAGTGCAAAATCAGTTTGTGACTGATGAACGTCTTTGAGGGATGGGTTCCATGTGTTTCAAAATATATAGTGACCGCGCCCACTGGCCATGGCTAGTGGTTTGGTAGTGTTCTAAAATGGACAGTGGGCCAGACCAAAGGCTGTGCCCACCCGCCATGGCAGAAGGCCATGCTAGTGTTCTGGTTGTGTTTTAAAATGGACAGTGGCCAAAGGCCATGACTCGTGGTTTGATAGTATTTTAAAATGGACAGTGGGCACGGCTGTAGGCCGTTCACACTTGCCATGTGAGGAAGAAATCTATGGAATAACGAAACCCTTGAAATCCAAGGACAAAACATTAGTTGCAGGGACGTTAAGGTGAGAACTTAATGCAACGAAACCTTTCAAATTCAATTAAAGCCACCTTAAATTCGCACCCCCTGATGGGCAGCCTATGACCACAATGATGACATCACTGATGACACTCTGATGTGGTATTCCCCCAGTAAAACCAAAATGATCTGGAACAAGTGCACCTCTAACCCTCTCACTACACATGTGGGCCTCTTTCCCCTTTTCTGACATCCTACATCGCTGTAGTGATGTCACTAATGCAGACGCGACCAAATACGCATGCGCGTACCACATCATTCCCTCCTTGAGTTCATCATTAGATATAAACGCCAGCCTGGGCAAACCCAGGACTAGAGTAGCTCATCATGCCACACATCATTGCGCAATGTTAGCCTGAGCAGACTGAAACGCACAATCCCCGCGCCTACCGCAACTGCGAGGCAATTTGAGAATTATATCTGGCATTTGCCTACTTTATAAATTGTGGAGATTCCATTGCTGTAATTTAAGCCTTTGATGAAAAGCTGTACGCAGCTTGAAACACGTGTCAGGCGTTTCTTGGCACCTTCAATAAACTCTAAACTCTTGGCGCAGAGAGACTGGGATCACTCTTTCCTTCCTCAAATGTATGTAGAACAGAAGCTTAGCTTGTATCAGACTCATGTCAGAAAAAGCAAAAACAAGCAATGGCAAAACACATGTTGGGGCACTGCCATTTGGCCATCTGATATCTTAAATATGCCCACCAGCTTCTGGTATGATTTAAAATGTAGGTTTTCATCTATAATTACTTAAAACAAATATCTTTGACATATATCCTTGAAATGATAATGCACTGGGTAAATCTTACTGTTTTTGGAAAAGAAATTCCTTTTATATTCAACATTATTTCACATGATTGAAATGAAAAATGTTGAAGCATAAACATGTGAGGAAAAAAAGACTGTTCCATGTTAGGAAACGTTATTTATAGGGATTGTGTGCATGGGTTTGGGAAAAACTACAATTCCCATGGTCCTTTGCTTGGCAGTTGGCTGGAAGGCAGATGCAGCCAACTGCTATTTAATGACTTCCTCAGCCCATGCTGCCTGCTGGTGATTGATGGCGTGACATGTGCCAGAGGAAGTAGAGTGCTCATTCGGAGCACATGGAGACTTTGACATGCGGATGCGGATCTCTTCCAGTCACGGGCCCGGCGGTGAAAGTTTGCAGCTCGTCTTGACGAGCCGAGCTGCTCGGCAGGACGCCATTCGACGCGAGATATTTCCTGCCTGCGATGGTGCTGGTGAGATAAGTGCTTTGCATTGAATGTGTTTGTGTTATTAACTCTTTGTTGTCAGGCGGCGTCATTTTGGAATGTTTGAGGAACACTTTGTGATGAACATTGCTCAACAGTATGGCGCGTTTGGAAAATACATGTATTTGTTTGGCCAGAGAATACAAATACATGTGTGAAGGCAACACAGGTATTTCAGAACTAAAAAGACACTGGGCAGAGTGAAAGCAAGGGCCAAGGCATATCATCAAATAACGCTAATGTTTGTTTGTGGCGGTATTTTGTCTCATTTCATGTGGAATCATTTATCATGTTCAAAGTCGTGTTCCATGTGTTCCTTAAGTTCAGGTATTATAAGAGGAGTGTGGAAGCACACGTTTGAGAGGCATTTCTAATCAAGAAGGTGAAGTGTTCAGTGTTATGTACCATTCATGTGTTATTTTCCAATTCATGCTTATGTGCTTGTGTTTGTGGCATCTTGAGTGCATTGCAAATACAGTGTGGTGAGTTAGTATTCTAATTAAGAAGGATACTGACAGTAGGTAGATCAAGGCAAGCCTGGTATGGTTTTGTTCTTGTTTGTATGTGCTCCACTTCCCCTTTTCCGGTTACTCTAAACACCCCTTCCTATCCATACCCCTCTCTAACCCTCTTCCCCCCCTTAGGATGCCTCGGGTACCTGTGTTATTACAATCAGGAGCCTGTGTCAACCAAGGTGGGAGGGGTCACTACATGTGGCTTCCGTGGCTAGGAAGTAGTTGTGTATACCGCATTGGTGTGACAAAACACGAACATTGTCAATTAAAAATAGAAATGATTTGGAAAAAAACAACTTTTTATAACAAGGGTTAAGGTTACGCTAACAAAAAGTACATTCTACCAACAAATAAAAAAACAATGTTAAGGTACACGCACTCACTCTGTATAATTGTTAAGGTAGACACACTCACTCTGTATAACTACTAATTCAAGCATGAAACTAATTATAAACACCCACTCTATAGCACTACAAAGCCTACCTTAACACTCACTTCAGATTTTAGGCAGGTTACATCTCTACCATAGTTCAAGTAAGACTTAAGTTTGGATTTATTGTGGTGTGAGTGTTTATACTTTGAGTTTCATGGTTGCATTTGTAGTGGAATAGGGTGAGTGCTGGTCTTAACATTGTTATTCCTTCTGTAACCTTAATTCTCTTTTTCCATTTTTGCTTCAATTATATGTACACACCACAATAACTCAACTAAATAACAAGGTCATTCTGGGAGGGAATTGCACTGCCAGTCCTTTACTAAGAGCCCTTGCTTAAATCAGGCCTTAGTCTTCTGTGGAATGTCATTTCCAGCCGGGACAACTGCCCACTGACCAACTATCACCTAGAAAATTAAAAAAAACACAGCTGCCTGATCAGTCTGACACCAGTAGGACAACCAGCTATAAACTAAAAGCTACCTTGATCAAAATACTGACACATTGGAGAAGCTGATGTCTGTGCACAGGTGCTACTTTTAAATGTAATGAAGAGACAGATACTGGCTCGGTTAGAGAGTTTTTAGGTCATCTTCGCATGTTTCCTTTAGGAAATATAGGCCAACTCTATACTGCCACAAATGTCATTATTTAAACACTCAAACATATTTTTTGAAGATGCTACTTGAGCAGTATTATCACAGGAGGACAAATGCTGGTGACAGAATTCACATGTTACGCCAGCAATATGGTCACAGGAGGACGCGCACATGCATGGACGCTTAGCTGATGTGTTGTTCTGCCTCATCACGCTGTGCTCGCTGTAACTTGTTTAACTCTGCATTTCACCGATGTATCAGTACCTGCTTCCTGCACTTGAACTTTAACTTATTCACCTTCTGATTGCCTAGATTTTTACATCACAGTTACCAGGCTGCCTTGGTCTCCGCCATGAGCAAGTCACGTTTCTGTCAACCTGCCGCTCGGAGCATGACATATGCACACCGGCATGAGGCACTGACTGAACTAGCGTGTTTTGTGCCTGTTTGAGGCGGTTCAGCACAGCTCTTGTTTGGCAGTGAGAAAACGATTTTCTTTGTCCTGTCTTGTCTTTCTCCCCCAACTTCACATTGTATTACCTTTACAGCCTCAACTCTTTCCCTGTTCTCTGTTAATATGAGTAGCTCTGGTGTTTGATTGGTTTTGAACAAGTGTATCCAATTAACCAAACACTCCAACTGTGCAAAGCAAAGACAGTGCTCTGACTCTTTATTGGAAAAGTGCCTCTATCAAATAATAAAATAATTGGACGCAAAATTGGATACTTTGTGACTGTCTCTATCAGGGAAGGGTGACAAAAGCCTGCTCCTGATCCTATTGGTCATTCCAGTTTCACGTGTGGCTCAAACTTCCCTTCTGTGACTGACTTCATTGCGAATTGTGGCACTTAGGAGATGCAGTAGGTCATGGAGATCCGGGGACTTGTCCTTTCTCTCCAGGCAGGATCTGTGAATCTCTAAAGGGCATGGGAACAGACTAAGTGTAGCCTCCTCTTAGATGACTTCAAGGGAAATTTTTAATGCAGGGGACTGTGCTTTAATCATATTTGAAGTCTCTTTTGGTCTGTGACATTATCTGCCATTGCCTTGGGCTGGGTGAACAAGAGGTGGAGGAAAAGCAGTGATCCAGTCCTAAAATGGCTTCATCTTTCCTATACTGACAATTGGTATCGCTCTGGATTCAGATGCAAGACACGCATGGGATGTTCCTCTTTCCTTAATCTGTTTCTGTAATTACTAGCTTCACTTTCTAATCTAGGGATGCTTGCATTTATATTTACAGAGAGCATAAAGTAGGCATGGTGACTTCAATATACCTCTTAAAATAAAACAGTATGTTCTTTTCACATCAAACGTGTAATTGGAAACAGTTCAAATGTGCTCTATAAAAGTCAACAATACATTTCTTCAGAATAGTAAATTCTCATGTTAAGGCGGAATTTCCACACAAGCATTCTTCAAATAAAATGAACATGCATTGTCTACTTCTGTGTCTTGATACGTCATCTCAATTGCTAGGCCCATTTCGACATATGTGCACTCTTAAGTACACACAGGCTGATGAGTATTTGATAGGACAAATGATTTCTAAGGGCGTGCAAGACAAACACACGATAGCTTTTCAACTGCATTTGTGTAAAAGGCATTATTGCTTTTTCTTGTGAAATTCATGTTGCATGTTGTATAATACAGAGGCACAGATTCATTCTGATTCGAATTGGTTGACAGGAAACTACATCCAGTGCCTTCAAAAGTTACCGGTGCATTTAAAAGAATAGCTACTAAAGGTGAGCTGATGGTACCACATGGATTATGCTGGACGCCTGTCCTGCAGTAGCCTGTTAAGGGGGAGTATGCTGTTAAGGTGTGGAGTAAAAGCTTCCAGCGACGGCATTCCTATCTATTTGGAGTACAATCCAATATATACTAGATCTGCCTGATAACAAATCATTATCAAATGCTGGGGCCATGGAAAAGGAATGCTATCACTCGTTTTTACACAAAACATGACATTCAACAAACACCATTAACCCTCCATTAGTAGCATTTTCTGTAAAGTTGTGAATTGACATGATTCATGGATGAGGGTTTGAGGGCCATTTTTATTTAGGTGAGGGACACTTTTTTTAGGTGTCTGGGCCCATTTCTTGTCCCAGTCCGACCCTGAGATCATGGGTCTACAACCTGCGGCTCTCAAGAAGTTTTAGACTACAATTCCCATGCTACTTCACCAATGAATATGGTGGCTAAGGCTGAAGGGAGTTATAGTCTGAAACATCATCAAAGCGCAGTGTGGCAGGCCCTTATCCTTAGTGGTTGTCGTGAGAGCGGTTCAGACGAGAAGGACCTGGACGCCCTGTTCTGGGCTGGCACTGGCAAGGATTTGGTAACGACACTGGTAACTTTTACATGTTGTAACTTGTATCAGATATTACTAGCCTTTCAAATATTACTATATGTTTATATTGAGTTTTTGAGCCTGGTCGTTGCATGTACTCCGTTTACTAGCAAGTGCTGAGCTTGCCCCTTGTTATCCATGGGAAAGTCAAAACATACAATCGGGGTCTGTTGGTTTACTTTCAAGAACCCATTACCCAAAAAGGGTGTAGTACTACTAGCAAATAGTGTGTTTGTGGCAATTGCAACTGTAATCAGACAGAACATTTTCATATCAAGCAGTGTAGGTAGCTGGATACAAAACCTGAGGCAGCAACTATTCATCTCACTTTCCAGATCCATACCACGCATAACCTTGTGATGAGCAAAAGTCTATGCTGAGCTGTGCATCCTGTCTCCACTATTAACAATTCAGTATTTTCATTTATTAAAAATAAGAACATATATATATATATATATATTTATATATTTCAAAAATAGGAGGAAAAGGCAAACCGCACTCCCGCAGGCACATGCACTAATGTCATGTTCAAAAAAGGTTGGACAAAACACACCGGACACAGTATAGAATTACTAGTGTCTTTAATGTTTGCAAAAGAGAGAGAGAGAGAGAGAGAGAGAGAGAGAGAGAGAGAGAGAGAGAGAGAGAGAGAGAGAGAGAGACCCTGAAGCCTTTACTTTCTGAAAAGAAATGTGTAAACCTGGATATTTCCAACAAAATCATGGTTTCCATAGATACCTTTTCATCTAGTATCTAACTTGCTGCTTGAGTAAATGCCAGACAGAATCGTGGGCACTTTATGTCATATCTGGAGCGGAAATCCGCTATTGCCTTGTGTTGCTCTATATGCCCTCCCTTTTGGACCACTGGCTGGGACCTTCTGTTTACATGTTTTACAGAAAGCTTATTTTACATCTAGGGGTTTCCCAATGTTAATGGGCAATCCCTACCAATCACCCCACCCCCATTCACATGCCACATTTACTATATACGAGGGGAACCATCGTCTTTCTGGAGCAAAAGCGTTACAATTCCAAGCATATGCCTTAAGGCGCCCAGTGGTTTGGGGGATAAAGATTCCATGCCACCCCCTTCTATGCAGGGTTACTCATAGACTGCATATTCTGTGGAGGCTGCCACTCCCTCTTCCGTCTGGAAAGTAGCCCAGTGTTATCTTGATAAATCTTCAGGCTGTGGGTTGGATGAAGCCCAGCGCAAGAAATGAGCCAGAAAAAGACAGAGCAGCGCTTCAGCAAAAAATGTCTTGCCGGATCGCCGCTCTGTCCCCCAGCTCGTGTATGAGCAGGTTGCTCACGTATGCTACAGAGTGCAGGGGCTCACACAGAAATCTACCAACCAGCTCTGATGCTGCATTATGCACTCATTGCATGCACAATTAACCTGCAAGCACAAGTAACACACTGTTCAACAAGCTTTCAGAAGACTCAGCACTGGCCACTGCATACTGAAACTGCCAAAACATCACATACAGCTGTGGTCTTCAAACATTTTAGGCCTGGGCCCCCACCGAGCAAAATGTGGGCAGGCTGGGCCCCCAAAAAAAGCAAAATGGACAGTAAGTTCAAATTGCAATGAACTATCGCGTGCCATCACTGCACCGTACTCCCAGTATAGTGCCCGGGCTCCCCCACCTGCTCCCATCACAGTCTCTGGACTCCCTTATCCCACTCCTAGCCCAGTCCCTGTGCTCTGCCCACCCCATCATAGACCCTGGGATCTTCAAACCCTGTGCCCAACACTTTCCCATGGCTCCTGCCCATCCTGCTCCCACCACAGTCCCTGGGCTTCCCCAACCCTGCACACAGAACAGTCAGGGCCAGTGGTGGCTGTTGAATTTTTTAAGTGGAGTTGCATAAATATTTCCATCAGATATTCCATAGCAACAGAGTGCAGTGAGGGAGCCCCAACCAATGAAGAGGTGCTCAGGGGTCCCCCCCCCACGAATTATTTTTAAATTAAATTATTTTTAAATAATGGGTTCAAATGTTGCATTTTAGAGCATACCTTAAAAGAAAAATGGGTAAAAAGCCAAACAGTTTGCAATTGGCACTGGGGGCCCTAGGAGCCAGGCATATTATTTTTTACTGGCCATCTATGATAGATGTGCAGTAAAAAGATACCATCCCTGTCCCGTAAGCCCCACGTGCCTAACACATTCAACATGAATATGTGTGCATTGAAGGTGTTGGGGGGCCAATGGGGAAAGCGTGGTATTTTTGACTGGACATCTATGATAGATATCCAGTAAAAACATACCATCCCTGTCCCCTGTGCTCCACATAGCCTCAGAGGCGTGCTGATTTTGCTAGGTGGGTAGGGGGATTGTGCAGCAAAGGCATTTTTAAAATGCCTTTGTTGTACAACCCTCCTTCCCCCCTCTATCCCCCACTCAACAAAATCAGCTCAAAGGACCAAAACAAACACACACACATTCACACAGCAATCACTCTATCATTCACATGAGCACCCACCACCATACACTCACTCATAACACAAGCACACACATTATTCCTTAAAAGGGTTTCTTACTGAAACACTATAAGACATTATTTACATTTAGAATTGTGGACATTATGATGTTCCCATAATGTTTTTCGCGTTTATGCAAATCGCCAGGATTGGGTTCCATGAAGAGATATTGTGTTGCACAACCTTGCTGGAACCACACCGCCTTGGCTCCACCCTCTTCTTCCAGAGCCCATCCCTCCAAAGTGGTGACCGTTCCCCCAGTACATTTTATTCAATTTCCAGCACTGATGAAACCTATGCCTTCTTATTACAACAACAACAGGGCAGATGGGACTGCACTTAGGTAACTTGACGCTCGACTGTGGAGAGCCCTATAACACAGAGAATCAGCGTGTGTCAGTACTTTTCAGCCAGGCAAACACATGATTGATGACTGGCATAAAGCACAGTTCAAATTCCTGCTTTCTGGGTACATCACAATGTGTGCAAGCATGCAAAATCAAACTATCTTCCTGTGGCTCATTTTCAAACAGTCTGTCATGCTAAGGCTTGATATGCATAGCACTTCACACAAATGAATATTAATATTGATTAGTGTAACTTTTTCATAACGACTTTCTGTGTGGACCTGCAATTATCCTTACTTTAGCAAGATATGTATTTTATTCCTTCTCGGCAAATCTCCCAATCTGAAATTCAACATCTATTTTGACCTTAGAATGTTTCTATTTAGCCCAAAAACCGGTGTCACGTTGTGGCTTGGTGAGGTCATGAGGAAGGAAATAACATCATGGGGAGGTTTGCAAACTGTCTCGTAGTTTTATGCAATTGCACAAAAGGGTCTTGAAAAGTAGGCATTACCGGTAAGCAGTGGCGTCACTAGAAATCTGAATTGGGGGAGGGAGGCTAGGGGGCACACATACAACAAGGGTGGGTGCACATCAAATTAGCGTCAACGGGCACAACTAGTTTAAGTATACCTATATGTAACCAAACTGTTTAAAAAAGAATGTGTCATTAAGCATGTTCAGAGTGGGTTTATGGTTACATCAAGTAAATATACATCTTAAAAAGTTAACTCATGTCAAACAGTTGCAAAAATTCCCTTGCGCTCAGCAAGAGACTCTATTCTTTTAACTCAAGCAGACATCACTCCCAGCATAGCTACAAACAATGGGCCTCATTACGACCCTGGCGGTAAGGGGTCAACGCCAGCGTTAGCTGCGCCGACCCCTTACCGCCAACTACGAGTTCCCAGAGCGCCATGGTCACTTTTCCGCCCGCTTTTTGCGGGCGTAGAAATCCATGGCGCTATGGGACCTCGGCGTTAATTACGCCACCGTAGTGTACGGTGGCGTAATTAACACCTTCCCCACTCCCATTGAGCCCTATGGGGCCGAAATGGGAATGGGGAAGGGTAAATGGGTCAATGGGGACTTACCGCCCCGCCGACCTCGGAATGGGGCGGTAAGTCCGCCATCCGCCATGGCGTAAAGGGACTTTGCGCCATGGCGGACTAGTCCGCCGATGGCGGAAAAAATCCGCCAGGGTCGTAATGAGGGCCAATGTGTAGTTAGATGTGGTATTTAGCAGAAGAGGCATTGCTTCCAACTCGGCTTTAACTAATATCCATTCAACACGAGTCAGTTTAACAGAAGAGATATAATTCATACCTCAGTGTCAGAGGATGGTCAAGGATAGTCTGTTTAACAGACGAAATATCACCTACAGGCACAGAGAACAGTTGGAATGCAGGCAACGGCTCCTGTGGTTCTTTAGCAATGGTTGCAGGAATCTCACTTTGCCCCCATAGAGTTGTTTACAGTTTTTAGTTTCTGGCTGTACATCCAAGTGGCAACCGGTGAATTTTTTAATTGGAAGGGCATGAATATTTTCCCCAAATATGCCAGAGCGACCAAGTGTAGCGAGGGACCCACAGCCAATTATGGGGTTGGGGAGAGGATCCCCTTGAGAACATTTGCAAACAAATGGCTTAAAATGGTGCATTTTACAGCACAGCTGTTTTAAAATACAAATTAGGCAGAAAGCCAAACAGTCTGCAATTGGTTTTGAAGGCTAACCCTTGAAAATACCCAATAGATGATAGTCAACAACAGTGTAAAGAAGAATTCCCTCAATTCAGTGGCAATTACCACAGTGTGGTGGCTCTGTGCGGCAGTGCGACTCAAGGTCCAGTGGCATGAACTAGCAACAGCCCATCTGTGTCCGTGCCAATTTTTATTTAAATGGGGGAATTTGTCAAAAGTAACCAAGACCACTTTAGAATTCTACTTGCTAGCTCTTTGTTTCGGCTCAAACTGTATCTACGTGAGAATACTCAACTATTTACAGATGGGAAGCCAACTCATAGTCCCTCCCTGTCCCCCACATCCCTCTTCCCTTGTGGTAACCTGACTCTGCACTCATGTGAAAGCTAAGAGCATCCTGGTGCTCTCTTTTAGCAGCAGAAGGAAATGCCGCCTATGTGGAGATGCCTGGAAAAGGTGGGATTATGCTGTTAACTCCCAGAAGAACCCAGCTGCAGACCAAGCAGGGGCACACCACTCTAGCCATTCCCTTAACGCTCTGTGCAGGACTCGAGAACTATTGGGAAGTCCGGTCCAGTGCACTATGGCCCAAAATGTTAGGGATCAAAGCCCACTCTGAGTCACAAATGCTGGTAGGTCTGCTCTGCTTTCCTGTTTATAGAACTTGGCCTTTTGTAGGGCCAGCACAGAGCATGGTTTTTGCTCCACTCTCTCAAGGCCCCCTGAGACAGTCAGGAGCATGGCATTCGCTCCACTCTCTACTGGCCATTAGGAGGGGCAGACCGAGCTCCCTTTTCTCTCCCTACAGCCATCAGGCTAGTCGGGCCAACATCGTGTATGATGGGCCAACAATATCCCTCCCTCTGGACAGCTTTAGATCCACTGTTCAAGCCCTGGACCTATACATACCTGGATGGTGGCAATGTCCTCCTCGAAAGGGCCCCAAGTCATCCTCCCCTTGTGCCCCTGAGAAGTGTTCTACACATGGCTGCACGCCATACAATAGAAACCAAACTATTGTAAAAATCTGCATAATGTGGTGCACTTGCACTTAAAAGCCCGCCTAAAAGCATTGCTGTGATACTGTTGCATCGAGAAAGTGTGCCTAAAAGCGTATCTGTATTGTTGCATACCTCTGTAAAGCACTCCATTGCTTCTCAAAGCTAGGTCCATGCTCAATAAATACCATAATAATAATAATGAATAATAATAATAATAATAATACATTTTCATGCTGCCTTTGCCAAAATATATGCCAGTATAAACACATTTCCATGCTGGCTGCTCCAATATCTGCCAGAATTCCCAAATAAGAACATACTCATGTTTGCATTGCGCTTAATGCCAGTAATGATACCATAAGAACGCATGTCTATACTTGTTCTGACAATATAGGGCAGTATCCCCACATAACAACATACCAGTTGGTGTTACCATTAAAATGCCATGCCACAACATGAAAACATGTCCATACTAGTTGCACCAAAATGCCAGTCTAGCCACGTAATATCACTAATCATGCTTCTTTTTATCAAATACGTCCAATACAAAATGTCATGCCACAGTACGAAATGGCTATAATAGCTGCACAAAAACGCCAATCAATCTACAACTACATACTAACACTTACCATGCTTTCTTTATCATAGATACCCAGTAGAAAATGGCATGCATGCTACTTGAGCCCTTCACCCCCCAGCACTTTGCAAGCAAACAATGTGATTATGTGTGCATGCAAGGAGCTGGGGGGCCCAAGGTGCAGGCATGGTCTTTTTTTACTAGAGATCTCTCACAGATGCCCAATAGAAACATTGCCATGCCTGCCCTTGGGCTCCACAGCACCTCAAACAGGGAGCTTATCTTGGCGAGTGGGGAGGGAAGCTCTGAAACAAACCCCATCCCACAGATATCTGCTCCACAGCCCAGCAACAACACATATGCACACACATTCACACGTAGCGTGTACTCCCTCATTCACACACGCACCTATAATCATACACTCACTCATTACACACAACACAAGCATACACGCATACATACACATATTTAAATCAACTTATCTTCTGCCCTGGTCTTGAAGTTTCCTCCCACCGCTCCAGCTCCTGCGTAGCACAAACAAGAACCAGGAAGCAAAGAGCGCTTCCTGGTTCCTGCACATACAAAGGTGCCGGTGTGCATCCCCTTGTACATACAAACATGCAGTTCTGCAGCCAGCATTCCCAATGAGCCATGCAAGGTTGGGGTCGCAAAATGCCCCCAGCTTTGCATGGGTCATTGGACAGGCACTGATGGGGAACAGAGCTGTCAAATGGAAACCTTGTTTCCCTTTGATAGTTCAAGCCAGCTCAGAAGCGTTCCCACAGCTGGCTACCTGGGTCCTCCATAATGGGAGAGATGCTTGTGCCCCCCCTCGCCAAATAAGGACCAGCCACTACTGGTACACCCTCAATGAATCTATGCACAGGGTTAATGGGCTGGAAATTAAATACTGTTGACTTTGAAGTCACGTACATGAACTAAACTGTTGGTAATGCTGTGATTTTGAGTATGTGAATGGATACACAGACACGCTCTGCAGTAGGGGGCTACCAGAGTAGCTGGCTGAGTGACAGTTGCTGAAATGTTATATATTTTAAACTGGTTGATAATCATATGACTTTTTGCAATTCCTTATTCAAAAAAAGTCCTATAAAACAGGTTTGGCCAGGGGATAGGCTGGGCTGGTCGCATGTTTATATACAGGGAATGGGTGGGGGAATATCTGCCCTTGTATGAAAATCAAAAGTTGGCAGCCATGAACCCACAGTTTAATTTCCTAGTAAGTGCTGTCAGCACAATAGAAGCAAGTATTTGTGATTAAACAGTTTGACAATCATATAACATCTTTATAAATACATCATGTGATAGAACACAATCGAAGGGGAACACAAATCATGGTATTTGGGTGGTAGTGTTAGGCAAAGTTTGAATGCAGTATCCTCTGGGAACACTACAAACAACTATGACTACAGGTATAGGCAACCCAACCTTTGGTATAAGCTTGTACTACAAAGTTTTGGTAGCGTGTTGAGCAGCCAGGCTTATCTCAAGAGTGGAAATGTGAGCGGCAGTGGAGTTACACAAATATTCACAATTACAGGTATTCAAATAAACTCCTACAGTCAAGGTTTCTTGCATAAACAATAATTTATTTATCAGTCAGTTATAAAGCCTTCTTCAGAAGGGAGCAATATAATAGTAACACACAACTATACTTCAATACTGTACACTTTGAGTTTTTGAACCAGACAAGGCCCTTTTGGGATGGCCCAAAGACACAACCTAAACCCACAGGTGACTTCAGTAACAAGGGTGCTGGCGACATTAATACCTTACTGTTGGCATTCAGAACTCTTTAAAAGTTGGTAAAAGGCAAAGTTTATTATAACACAAGAGACCATAAATATTCCAAAGCAGTGCAGATACTTTCAGAGTTCACTATAAGAGGCATTCAATTCAATAGGCTAAATCAAAGTCAATGGACAAAAGTCTTGGACAGGATAAAGTGTTTCTGGTAAACAATGTAAAAGTCTTTGCACAAGTACTTAGTCTTTCATGAAAAGAAGAATCAAATGTAGGGCCACAAGCTGATTTGACTTGTGAGTTGTGGAAGTTACAAGCACTTTTACAGTAAGAGGTAAGTTCTCTTCGACTTGTTTTACAGTACCTTGGTAAAGAAGAAAAGATGCAGTCGATGACTTCTGTTCCTGTGCAGCTCGGCAGATCTCTCTGTTCCTGGGCCTCAGTCGTGGGGACAAGAGGGAGTATGTCAGGGGACTCCTGCACTGCACTGGCAAAACTGGCAACAGGCAAACTTTACTTTCAGTGGCTGTTTCGTGTTTCAGCTCCTTGTGGCACAGCAAATAGCAATAAGCTCGGTTCCTGGCTGTCAAGGTGGACTGTCCTTGCTGCTGGGGTCCGGAACTCTGCTGAGGGGGCTTAGGCATGGTCAGTCCTGCTTCGTGGGAGTGTGGAGGATCTTCCAAAAGATTTAGGCCAGTTTAAAAGTAACACACACAATCTGTTGTCCCTCTTATTGGCTATAGGGTTTCCTGCAGCACTCTGAGGAAATTCAACCAGCTCTGAGATGGGTGCTCAGGTGACTTACTTTGGGGTTGATTGGTCCCACCAACTCAAAGGGAGAAGTTGTCCTTGCAGGGGCTTCTCTGTCGATGCAAACTTGGCAAGTATTCACTGCAGCAGGGCTTCACCGGGCGAACCAATGGTTCAGGAGTTGCAGCAGGCGTCTTCTTCAAGCTCTTCTTCGGTTACTTCATACAATGGTTGGCTCTGCCTTCCAAGCCAAAAGACTCAACTTTTCTTCAGTTCTCTCGCATTCATTCCAGCCTAGCTGCCACTCACCCAGCAGGGTGGCTGTCCTTGCCGGACAGTCAGCCAGCCAATCACCATAGAGTGCATTTGGGTCTCTTCAGAGACTAAGCACACAGGGAGTTTCGGGCACCTCCCTCACTTCCTACCTAAAGTACGCTGGAGTCAGAGGCGGGTTTCTCTCAGAAACCCCACCAAAGGCGAAATGAACAAAGAGACCAAACCTAGTTTGGTGCACAGAGCAGAGAAACTCTCTAGAAGGACTTTTCTACAAAGACCTGGCAAAAAAAGAAGACCGGGCACCATTTTGGCAAAGATGGCTGGAAGCCATTTTGAAAAAGATGGCTTCTGCGGTTACTTAACCAAAGCCGCAAACAGTTGCGATAAATGCAAACCAAGGTAGTTCAAAACGACACCACTGCCACCAGCCAGTCAATTGAGGAAAGGGTAACATAAAAAATGTTACATGAACATTTAGACACAGGGGATACTAAGTAACCCCTCCAGCACTCTATTGTAAGATAGGGGGTGCTGGGTCTAGCAAGTACAATGCTAAGCAAAGTCAATTTCACTTTACTGCTCTGGGAAACAGTAGTTGATCCCAGAAAAGGTATTTAAACCTTGGGAAATCTGGAAAACGTCCCTATGGCACTGCACTGAAGGTGCTTTGTGACACAATTGGAAAAGATGATGCATATGGAGTTGGTTAGACTCCATAACCAAAAAGAAACACAGTATATAAAATCACATTTAAAGTACATGTGAGAGTGGGAAAAAAGGGTCACACTCTCTTCAAGTAAAAAAAAAAAATCAAGTCCTCAAAATCCAGCAAATTTGCTGGGGATCTCTAAGGTGGAGACAATTAGCACATTTTTGAGAATTCTTCCTAACAGTAGCCCTACAAAAAAGAAACCTATTTTAAAGAAAACTAGTGAATGTAAGTTTAAGAAAAAAAAACAAGTTTGGAAATGTCTTTTTTTTGTATACAAATGTAAGATGCACATTTGGAAAACAATAGTTTGCCCAGCATGTAGGAACCCTGCTTATAACAGTGATGGCCCCAAACCAGTGACAGAACTAACAACATAAGCAGGGTGCACAACCAACGAGATATCGATGTTTCACCAATTTACTTATATATTTCAGGTGCAAAAGGGGGTCAAGTCCTAGGCCAAACAGGATGTATATATATATATATATACTATGCAGACAATATGACTCATTGATCCAACGAGTAAACCAAATGCACTCCTAATGTGAATCCACCCTCTTAGCGAGGGCAGATTCCCCTTTGGAGGGCTTTTGTGTTACTGAGGGTGGATTAGGAGTGCATTTCGGTTACTCGTTGGGTCAATCAACCATATTTCCCACCCCATTCATACTCATGGCACATTGATTCCTGTGGTGTCCCTTTCAGGCCAGAAAGAACACAGGCTGAGCAAATAGAACCTGCAAACGCGCGAAAGACAGCTAGGCCAAGGATCACCTTCAAAATTCCTGGAAAGAGTTATTTGCCAGAGGATGGGCGAAGGGAATGGAGCAGGCCACCAATTATAGGGGGCAACGCAACATATAGTGCGGGGGATTGTCGAATGAGGGGGTATTAGCATTAAGAACACAGTTGTATACATCCATTAAATAGCAAATGCCAGAGCAGGGTTATTGACTTACGAATTCAGTGTGCAATAGTTTTCTACTGCGTTTTATAGTAGGGAAATCCTTTGGAGCTCACCCAGTGTACGTTTGTTAATGGGCCCGTGAAAATGTGAGGAGTAGACAGCCCAATTCACAAATATTTGAACTGGATTAAATGTAGGGTGACCAGATTTAAAAAAAAAAAAAACCCGGGACATGTCATAGACGTAGAAGTAGGACTACCATAAATAGAAATTAAACTGTAGTCGTACTTCCGTGTCGCTCGCCCTTTGCAGGGTGCGAGGAGCGGGTGTGCTCACAGGCACACTTCTCTCTTTGGAGGAGAGAACTGGGGAGGAGAAGGGGGAGGAAATGTGGTTGTGAAAAGCATTTCGTGCCCCCATTCGCACAGGAAGAGTTGCGCCGGTCCAGGACTGTAGCAATCCACGCCTTGAAACCCCGGACAGGGTTTTCAAAATTAAAAAAAAATCCTGGGACCCTGGGACGCAGGGCGGTTTCCCCAGACTGTCCCAGGAAAACAGGACGTCTGGTCACCCTATTCAATGAGGTGATGACCATTTTTACACCCCTATTGAAGTAGTGTACTTTACTGTACAGCAGTGTTTTCTTTTTACTTACACACAGATATTTTTTTTTGATAAAGAAATACAAGCAAGAAAGGAATTCTGCAGAATCTTGCACTGGACTCTAAAAGAAACTTGAGTTCACATAATGTGGGCAGTGACGTCTCTGAGCTGAAAAACAAAAGGGGGGTCCGCTCGTCAAGCCACCAGCTCTGGAATCAATTTCCTGTAGGCGAAAAATTCTCCACTTTTCTCTGTTTTCTTTCTCGGGGGAGAAAAAAGGTGCATTCTGCATCATGCTGAGTGACATTACCAATAAACTAATAAAGGAACAATAATACATAAAGTAGGCTCGCTGTCTCTTCTGTTGCCACAAGCAAACCCCCAATCTGCGGAGGGCCTAAATACAGATGTGAATATCTGCGTCCTACTCCCTGAGTGAAGAGTCGAACTACTTGAATGGATAACGCGGTGAGATGGGACATCTTTTTTCGGTTTGAAATGAAATGCATATGTAAATATTTCATGCCTGCACTGTCTGTAGACGATGACAGATGCGTGCTTAGACTAGACTTCAAGCGTTAAGATGGGATTTCGATGCCTGACGGATATATTAGCTCTTCGGCTGAGATATCAATCATAGCTCCCCTCAGAGGCCCTCTAAACCGATGCTGTTAACCTGCACGCACTCATTGCACAGAGCCTCCTGCACGCACGCACTCATTGCTCAGAGCCGCGTGCACGCCCGCAGCTGAGACTCATTCGTTTTTTCATCTAAACCTCCATTCGACTGCCTGTGTTTTCTTGCGAAAGCCAGTGGCGTAGCCAGGATTGTCTAACAAGCGGGCCTGGAGCTAATGTAGTTGGGCCCATCATGGTGACATGAACACTTGTAAATACCCACACTGTGCTGCTGAAGGGTCATTTACAGATTTTGGGTGGGCATAGCCCGCTCAGGCCCTGGCTACCCTCTCTACGCCTCTAAGGTAGTGGCTTTCTTGCGCGTTATCTAGAAGAGAAAGGAAACACCTGTCGACTGCGATTTAGGCTCTGATGCACATGGTATGGCAGGGAGTACGCTGGCGCCATCCATGCAATGACGTTGTCCATGCGGTGGGTTCCCTCACTGCTGGCCTGCAACGTTCCCGAGGGGTGGGTGCTGCTTGTGAACTGTGAGTTCCCCAATGCTTACTTTCTCCTCACTATGTTCCATATTAGTGCTGTGGAGGTAATGTGTGGGTGCTCTCTGGGAGCAGTTGTCACACCTGCCACTCAGTGCATTCGGCACCCCCAGGCACTGCCCTTAACCGCTGGGTCAGAGGTTGCATGGATTGTGTCACAGACAGAAAGTAAGTATGACTTGACAATAGCCACCTTTGGTTTGTGTTGTACCACTCCCTGCCTTTCCATTCCTTCTCAGCAGAGGCAGCTGCAGGAGTGAGTGGGCGACAGATAGCGGACACGCAATGGTGGGCTCTATTAATCTGCATAGGTTACACACCTGATTAGGCTTCTTGTATATGCAGCCGGCAGAACATGCGCAGAATAGGAAAAGTGCAGGCCTATCTGGACCAGAGGGTGTCCCACACATGTTGCTGCTGATGTTTCATTTCTATTGGCTTTGTCAAGGCTGGATGATGCATTTGCAGAATTACCATTGGTTTTACCCTGAGGCTGTAGCCTCCCTTGCTTTAATTGCCTGAGTAGTAGCCACCCTTGTCTACACAGACCTATCCAGAGCAGTGTTCGAAGTGTACGGAAATAAGTAGTTCCCTGCTGGCCAGCCTGCGCTCTCGGCTAACCTCATCGCAACGCTGCCTGCAACACGCAATCCAAACCTCCGAACAAACTGCCTCTGCTGATGTCATCTGCGCCAATATACGATCAAGTCTGTCATGTGGCGTTATAAACAAAAAATAATAATAATAATCAAACAAACACTCCTGGGCCACATTACAGAAACTTTGCACTGGTGCAAGTGCAACGTTTGCACGATATTAGCACTAGGGCAAAGGTTGCCCTATTTCTAAAAACACTTGAAAATACTAAAACACCATTGCACCATGACAAGTGCAGTTTGGCATGGTGTATGCATCAAGGCAAACATTGCCCTAGTGCAAAGAAGATATATTTTCGATGCATATTTGCACAGGGGCAAACATTGCCCTAGTGCAAAGAAGATATATTTTCGATGCATATTTGCACAGGGGCAACATTTGCCCTAATGCTAATACCATTCCGTATTAGCACTAGAGTAAACTTTCCCCTGGTACAAACAAACAGTAAAAATCTATCTTTTTGGCACTGGGGCAATTTTTAATGCTTATAGCATGCCAAAATGCACTTCTCATGGTGCAATGGTTTTCTAATATTTCTGAGTGTTTTTAAAAATAGGACAAACTTTGCCCTAGTGCTAATACCGTGCAATCTTTGCAATTGCACTGGTGCGAAGCTTCTTTAATCTGGACCCTGATTTTTAAGGCAATGTTCAGTGCACTGAAGTGCAAGTTTCAACTTCTTCCTACACTTTTATTCTAAAAGTAAAGCATTCCGTAACGATTTAAAATAAATAAAAAAATTAAAGAAACAGTAACCATTACAAAAAAATAAGTAGAGGAGCACTTCTCCCAAATGACCCCACCCACTTAGACCACTGATCCAGGGGAGCTGATGAAGGTTGAGTGCCTCACAGGCCCAAGGGAAGGCCTCTGTGTCATTTTCTGCCATTGACATTGAAGCACTCGAATCACCCATGTTGTCCTTTGCCTTTGGATGCAGATCGACTGTTTCTACTCTGTGCCTTGTCTGTCTGCAACTAAGGCCTGCCTGCTACCCCCAACTGAGCCCAGCCAGCAAGCCCAGCAAGTGGCATGCCAAGCAGATCATGCACGAGCTTCCCTTGGCTTGCCACCTGCTTCTAGCCTCTGCCACTCTAGTGCCCGTAATCCCCTACCACCCGATTCTGAGGTCCCCTAATGGGAACCACAAGGGACGTTTGGTCGTACCACACGTCCCTTACGGGTCCCGCTAGGGGACCAGGCTGCTAATTACGGGCCTGCCATTAGCAGGCCCGTAGATAGCGCCTTCCCCATTCCCATTGGGCCCTATGGGGGCTCAAATGGGAATGGGGAATTGTTGGTGCAATGGGGACTTACCGGTCCTGCCAGGGTCGGACTATACCGGTAAGTTCCCATTTCACCAAACCGGACACGGTCACGGTATGGGAGGCAGCCATGGAGCTAATTGCTCCATGGCTACCACCATACTCGTAATGAGGGCCTAAGAGTGCGACCAGGATGAAGGATTAGGAGAAGCTTTTTGAGGATCCTGTGTCAGGTGGTCAGGCGGTCAGTTACAGAGCTGCCTGCAAGCCGAGGATCGGGCCCTTCTGGGGGTCAAATATGGAGACATCAGATTAAGTCAGGGGGTTTGTATCAGACACGCACATGATATTTTGCGATCTCCATGGAATACATGTGGTGCCTTACTTGAAAGTGCAGAGAAAACATCGACTTCCCTTTTTAAACTCGTGTCTGCCTCATAGTAAAAGAAAGCTGCTTTTTTGCACAGACGTAACCTTGCTTTACAACTGTAACCATATTAACAGCACCTAGCTGCCTTCGGGCTGTGTGCGCTCTATAAGTGAAATAAATAAATGAATAAATACATTTCAGGGCACACTTGCAGCCTCATGTTTATGACTGGCTAGGATTTCAGGGATCGAGAAAAGCATGTGAAGACACACTCCATGTTTTATCTTCTTATCAGTGCCATTTTGAATAGAACTCCCCAGTCCGAGAAGGGCATAGGGTAGGAAATACATTCCAAGAGTTGCCCTACTATCTGAGGGTGAACCGACAGTGTATCTGTCAGAGGAGGCTTGCCACTGGAGCGCAGAGGGCAGTGCCCTCCAGCTTCAAAGAACAGCTCAGCCACGCGCACCATGGCCATAAGTGACAGCATCATGGCGTTCACTTATGGACTTGGTGGAGGTGAATTGCACGTGTGAGACGGGAAGAGATCTCCCAAGCCCTCCCCCAGACATCCACCGTTTAAGAGGATGTTCAGGTGGAGGACAGGCAGGGGCTCCTAGGTCGGGCCAGCATGCTGGCCTGAGGGTGCTTGAAGTGATGCACCACAGAGGCATTCCGAATAAATGACTCTACCTCCATTCACTGCCTGTCTCTAACTGTGATGGGGTTAGAGGCCCAGCCTTTGTCAGCAGAAGGAGTGAAGGTGAGAGCAAAGCTAGGAGGTGGATCAGGCGCTGAGGTTGTGGATCAGAGCTGGAAGGAGACTGCCTACTTAGCGTGCACAGCATCCATGTAAAAGCTCTGGGAGGAGCATCCTACTGGAGTAGTGACAGGCCTCGCCTAGGAAGCAAGAACTTCCAGGCTGAACATCAAATGTCAGGTTAGTGCATCACCACACCGCCCAGTGCCATGTGTCCCCATTTGCAGTGAGAGATGTGTTGCAAGTTCTTGGTTAAAGGCGAGGTTCAGCGTTACTAGCCAGACTCTGAGCTTCGGGACCAAGCAGAGTTGCTTTGCTCCCACTCCTTATTTTAGTGACACAAATCTGAAACATTTAATTGGGCATGGAAGTCGAACTGCATAATTGTCCCCATTGCTTAAGTTAATACGGGTAAACAAGGACCGACAATAACACGAAGGCCTAGGCTAATCACTGTAGACACCTGAGGGTAAGTGCAACAATCGAGGTTGATGTAAGGGTCAGGGATCACCAGGACTGTCTGCAGAGTGAAACTTCCAGTCTGCACTGTTGCTGCATTATACAACACCCCACTTTCGCGTGCCACAGCCAGGCTCTGCATGGATGTCAAAAATTACCCCGAAAGGCAAGTCATTATGTTTGTAACTCGCAATACATCAGTTTTGGGTAATGTCTACTTTCTGCATATCAAAGCCTGTATACCTGTAACAGTACCTTGATGTATAAAAGTAACAATAAACAAATAAGTCAATAAAGCATGAAATAGCTGGTAGGCAGATTTTGCTTTAGTGGATTTAGCTTTATGGGCAAAATGTTGTTCAAGAGCTTCAACTGCAATGGGCCTCATTACGACTCAGGCGGTAAGGGTTTTACGACGGCGTAAACAGCGCCGACCCTTACCGCCTGAGTACGAGGTCCCTTAGCGCCATGGCGGATTTAACACCTGCTTTTAGCAGGTGTTAAAATCCATGGCGCTAAGGGACCATGGAGTTAATTACGCCACCGTAATTTACGGTGGCGTAATTAACGCCTTCCCCACTCCCATTATGCCCTATGGGGCAAAAATGGGAATGGGGAAGGGTAAATGGGGATTGGGGACTTACCGCCCCGCCAACCTCGGAATGGGGCGGTAAGTCCGCCAACCACCATGACGTAAACGTAGTTTACGCCATGGTGGTAAAGTCACGGCCCAGGCGGTAACTTACCGCCTGGGTCGTAATGAGGCCCAATGTGTGGGGCTTGAGCAAGCAT
Source organism: Ambystoma mexicanum (assembly GCF_040938575.1). Lineage (NCBI taxonomy): Eukaryota > Metazoa > Chordata > Amphibia > Caudata > Ambystomatidae > Ambystoma > Ambystoma mexicanum. Next base: position 163,678,810 of record NC_090941.1, on the reverse strand, counting down.
CCCCAAACATACCAGGATGATGTCTCAGGTGGTTTTCACAGCAACCAACGGAGCACTCGTACTGCTGTGCTGGCAAACCCACTCGGTCTCTCTCCAGACTCCATCAGCAACACACTCAAGAAACCATGTGAGTTAACATGCTAAAAAAAATACATTTGTATTTGTATAATTCTTCTCCATGCGGAATTTCATGTGAATGATATAGCCATGAACATGTAATGAAGCTTTAAACTGCACGTGCTTTAACATGGCACCCTCTCATTTGCTAAGTTATGTTGATTTGTACGACGCACTGCTGCCATTTGCATAATCTCCAGGCACTCTCATGTGGCTGTGCAAGAAAGTGGGTGGGTGGTTAGTACAGGGAGGATAGCTCAGGGGCAATTCGTTTGTATTTGAAGCCAGATGACGTGGAGCAACACAGGTTCGATCCACGGGATTGCACTCAGAGACCTCTGGGTGTTAAGTCTTTTAAAAATAATCAATTATCAATTATATATATATGTATTCAGTAAAAAAAAACTTTGTTAAAGGGAAGTTATGGTTAAGTTGCGCTACTAAAAACCTATGAAATTCAGTAAAAGAACTTTGTTAAAGGTACGTTATGGTTCCAAGTAAAACCGAAAAACCCCTGAAATTCGCCAGTTATGGTAAGTTAAACAACCATAACTCGCGTCACCACTGTGCACTGCTAAGACTAACACCCAGGACATCACAAATGTCATTGATGACATCACTGATGACATCACATGTGCATTAAATTTTCATAAAAACTGTGTGCAATGCATTCCTATTATAATGTTCACAAAAAAGTGTCAAGGATCATTTGCATAAATATCATGAGCTACTTAGCGTATTAATCAAGACGTTGATATAAATACATTCTATTATAAATTCTATTAAGTATACTAACATACTCATGTAGAAACATACGCATTGTGTGCAACATACATGATGGAAGTGTAATATACATAATTTTGCAATATTCAATACTGTAATGATAACTACTTTCTTATTACAGTTTTGCATACTGTTACACATGTAATAAGTGGCCATAAGAAGCAAAGAAAGAGGTGGTTTTGATCCCCGAAAGTCCACAAACACTCCAGATGTCCTGGGACAGTCCTGTGGTGTTCGCATTTCTGCATTACAGGGTTGGTGAAAAGCAGTTTTTGGATGGCTTATAACTTCGGCGCCGCTCAATGAAACTGCGTGTCATTTTGGAATTTGATTCTAGACCTAATTCCAAATGGTTTTGCAAAGATTTGTGGGATTCTGTCAAGAGGGGGCAAAATTAGAGGGGGGTACTACAATATGGTAAAGGCTTACAAATGCGGTGCCATTTGACAAATCTGTACAACAGTTGTCAAAACGATTTTGGATCTAGATATAAATGGTTCTGAAAAGTTTGGTAGGATTCTGTCAAGAGGGGGAAAATTAGAGGGGGCTCCCAAAATAGTGTGAGTAAAATGTGTATAAATATAAATATATATAGGGAATGTAAAGTAATAAAAAAAAAGAAATATCAAAAGTGCTGATAACCCTAATGATTATCTTAATGCACAGAAACAATTGCTGTCTTTCAAGCCTATGTCTTCCCTTATGTATATGTTTCATAGGATATGACTGGACCCTAAGAGAATTACTGTGAAAAAAAACTTGAGGGATAACTCTACTAATATAGTACCTTTTTAATTTTTATTTCCTGCCTCCTACTGAAGAAAACCATGTGCCCGAGATATGTCAGTAAAAGAATAAAGGGGGATCCAGACATGTGATGTCATCAGTGATGTCATCAATGACATTTGTGATGTCAACTTTGATGTCCTGGGTGTTAGTCTTAGCAGTGCACAGTGGTGGCGCGAGTTATGGTTCTTTAACTTACCATAACTGGCGAATTTCAGGGGTTTTTCGGTTTTACTTGGAACCATAACGTCCCTTTAACAAAGTTTTTTTACTGGATTTCATAGGTTTTTAGTAGCGCAACTTAACCATAACGTCCCTTTAACAACGTTTTTTTACGAATTTCAGAGGTTCTTAGTAGCGCAATTTAACAATAATATCTCTGACTTTATGTACATGTAACATGGAACATACTGAACCCCCTCTACTGAATTTGATGTCTGCGAACTCTTCTAATGTCCACGGACATATGCGGACAACAGCACCACTACCCAAAAAGTCTGGGGGGTATGTTTAATTGTTATATCATAACATATGAACATTTTACAAATTCACAAACAAGCATACATACATATTATATTTAGTAATACATACGAATTGTAACCCATATATATAACACATTAACCATTTATTTAAATACAATATGTTCTAAAATGGAATATACCAAAAGAAAAAGATAGTCTTCCACCATGATTACCTCACAAAAACTCCACAACTAAGAGCAAAAGCAGATCTACAGACTAGTAAGAACACACCTTACCAGAAGCTAGTAAGTGTACTGCATTTTACTCATATATTTGTAAACTTTCTGTATTAGATACAAAAAAAAGTGATAATATGTTTTATTTCTCACAGGAAAATGGACCTAGTCATGGCAAATTTCAACAATTTAAAAGAATTTGTGGAGGATCACTTGAAACAAAAAACTAGATACCATTGTCCACATGTACCTGTCCCCCCTCACCATATCCCAGTCAATTATCCCCAAACCCTCTCCATGAACCAAAACATTTTGATGAGACTTCCATCCCTTCATATAAATCCTATTGAAACCCCCAATTCTCCTGTTTTTGTTTCAGTTTCTGCCTCACCTTCTCTGTCATAAATTTAACATCCACATAAAATAAAGTAAAATTATTATATTGTGTCCTAATTCATTCTTGTCTTTTATTAAAAAGCAGTTCAGGTGTCCGCGGACAGCGCAGGTGTCCGGAATGTCCCTAAAGAAATGAAAATGGGGGCGTCCTAAGGACACTATATCTGTCCGTACTGTTTGCATGCAAGTTGAAACTGTTCTAAGAACACACCTAGTGTTTGGGATGTCGGCAATCAAACTACCACATGGCGTGTCCTGAAATGTTCGTAAATAAACAAAATGGGGGTGTCCTGAGGATGCTAGACCTGTCCGTACTGATCGCAGGCGAGTTGAAACTGTTCTAAGAACACAGGCAGTATCCTGAAATGTTCATAAATAAACAAAATGGGGGTGTCCTAAGGACGGTATACTTGTCCGTATTGTTCGGACGCAAGGTGAAAATGTCCTAAGAACACACACAGTGTCCTGAAATGTTCGTAAATAACCGAAATGGGTGTGTCCTGAGGACGCTATGCCTGTCCGTATTGTTCAGAGGCAAACAGAAACTGTCCTAAGAACAAACACTGTGTCCTGAAATGTTCATAAATAAACAAAATGTGGGTGTCCTGAGGACGCTAGACCTGTCCGTATTCTTCGCAGGTGAGTTGAAACTGTTCTAAGAACACAGGCAGTATCCTGAAATGTTCGTAAATAAACAAAATGGGGGTGTCCTGAGGACGCTATACCTGTCCGTATTGTTTGGAGGTAAGCTGAAACTGTCCTAAGAACACACACGGTGTCCTAAAATATTCATAAATAAACAAAATGGGGGTGTCCTGAGGACGCTAGACCTGTTTGTGCTGTTCGTAAGCATGTTCAAACTGTTCTAAGAACACATCATGTGTCCCGGGATGTTTGCAAATAAACAAAATGGGGGTGTCGTGAGGATTCTATGCCTGTCCGTATTGTTCGCAAGTGAGTTGAAACTGTTCTAAGAACAAACGCCTGTTCGTAACTGTTTGTTTCACTTGTGACACACTTTTCATTAGTTTCAGGACCCGAACAGTGTCCGTAGAACACCAACGCGCATGCGCAAAACAGTTTCAGTGCATTTAATGTCCTGCGGACACAGGCTCCCTTCGCAGACATGTTTGCGAAGCTATCATATGACCGCACCCACGCTGAGCGTGTGTTCTGACTGAGAACACTGTTCGTGTCCATGTACAATTTAAAACTACCTTTTCAAGCAATCCACAATATTTTTCAATAATAACTCACCATAACACAAGTCCCACATAGTAATCCTGAGTTTCTACATACTTTTTGGGACTTTTTGAACCTTTTTTTGGTGTTCGATCTGTCCGCAGACAGCGGGCATGTCCGCAAACTGCGCACAAGTACCCCTATAAAAGGCCACACCCTAGAGCTCATTCTCATTGTGTTTCTGGCTATCTTACAGAACACAGTGCATTCTGCTGCCAACTTTCCAGATTTTCATCTGAAACCTGATGGCATCCATGGCTGCAGTACTGCCACCTGGTGCTACATCTGCCTCAGCACCACCCCCACCCCCTCCACCACCACCACTTCCCCAAGGGCCTGAAGAGGGGAATAAGAGTGAGGATGCAGAGGAGGATGAAGAGGATGACGAGAATGAGGTAGAGGAAGTCCCTACTACCAGCACTCAGCGCGAGTCTTGGGTGTGGGGTTATTTACCATTCATGGTAATGTTCCTAAGGCGCGTGCTAACGGAGTCACCTGCAACGAGTGCAAAATGGTACTCAGTCGCGGGAGCCCTGGTTCATACAGCTTTGGAACAACTACCATGAAGCGACACCTAAAGTCATTCCACACTGGGGACATTCGCAAGGTTGTACCTTGTGAGGAGCGTAGTAGGTTGACTTCCTCTACTACATCCTCCATTTCCGATCCTTTCACCACAAGGAACACTCCTGTGGGACAGCGTATTCCTCAAACTGCCTCACAGGCCATACGCAATACTGATGACCCTTACCTTTCGGGGTCACAGTTGTGTGTATGTACTGCGACGCAGTACTCTGTAGGGGGGAGAGACTTTGAAGTGCTTTTGAGGCTCTGGTCTCAGAGCACGAGAAGATCTGCTCACTAACCAAGTAAAACCCACTCTACATCTTCCTCTCTCCACCCGCCCTTTCTTATCCCCGTGGTTGGTGTCCCCCTTACCCTCCTTTTCCCTCCTCTCCTAGTGTGTTGTGTATAAAAAACCCACAAAATTTAAAACAACAAAAATTAAAAAAGGCTCTTTTCAGAGCCGCCTTTCACAGTTTAAAAATAGAAGTGAAAATTAATGAAGCAGGGACCTGTGTATTTTTTAAAAGTCAGCGAACATCTAAAATTTTGGGGTGCAGCCCTATCATAACCATTGCAGTTTTGTCTGGGAGGAAGTGGTGGCTCTGAAAAGAGCCTTTTGGTGGTGTTTGTTTGTGTTTGAAAAACTTGAAATGCTCAACACCTACTACAAAATGGATGCTGTAATTCCAAAAAAGGTTGCAATGCATTTTGTACATTTCTCAGAAAAATCTGATTGCCAGCATAAGTAAGATGGACTGCATCTCGGTGAAAAATGTCTGTGCTACGAAACATAATATTTTCATTGTGAAAAGAGGATATGCCAAAATCTCTTAGAAAGGCACAAACAGCCTTATTGACATTGCTCCTTGCGTTCTCCATTTGTGGACCAAATGAAGAAGAACGAAGCGAGATTTGTCTCTGCGTAATCCGTGAAAAAATTACTTGAGAATTTGGAAACATATGTCCATGACCTTCCCAAGTCCTTCTTTCATTGCAAATTGCAAAGAAATTCCAGACACATGTCCTAAACTGTTCCCTCCACAATGAATTACAATTATTTCTGGATGTTGCTCTGTCTCCAAAGTAGCACAGAGAGGTAGCAAGTCCAACCACTTCATTCCACGTACTCCATGCCAGTGCACTTCCACAAGTGGGAATCCAAGATCTACAGCTACTCCACAGCTTTCTGCATGCACCTTCAACCAATATATCCACGAGTCTCCCAAAATCCAAACAATCTGTTTTCTGAAACACACAGCCATAGCTATCTGTTCTTCTCTCAGCAAAAAGAGTATCTGAGAAACTCTCTCCTGGCACAACACCCCCCCTAAACTTTACTGACCAATCCCTTGCTCTGCTCATTCTCATTTGTATGCCTCCCCACCCAAAAATCCCCGGATGTAAGACGCGATGTCCGCGGACTACGGCCAAGAACAACTAAGAAGAAACCTGCTCATTCCGGAAAAAAAGTAAGTTAAATAACACCATAATATTTGTACTATTACTCAAACACACTGTAAGGTTAATTCATGCTATTTCTGCGCCTAAAAATGGAGATTGTGCACCATTCTGTCCACGAATCTCCATTTCTTAAACAGAGATTTACAGGCAGAATGGCGCACAAATAACTATTTTTCGGCGCACAAATGACCCAACTCAGCCCCTAGAATTTTGATATTATAGAGCAAAAAAGTGTTTTAATTGTATATAATTAGATTTACTATTTGCACTTCTCCACACCACTAGCTTACTTTCTACTGTCATCTGAGCTCCAGTTTAGTAGCACATAAATTCAAGAATACCCATCCCAACTAGTTGTAATTGCCCAATGCACAATCACACACCATCACATACATCTTTATCATCATACTCAGACACTCATGCACACAGCACACATACATTGCAGAACACCCCAACCCATTCCTTCTTCATTTTTTTCAACAGACCCTAAAGAATGCCTACCAAAAAACAAGTCCGTAGAAAGCAACGCAGAAGCAGAGCAAATGAAAATAGAAGTGTCCAAAATAAGCATCCATCTCTAGCAGAATTTGTAAAAAAAAGTTCAAACAAAACAGCTAATACAGTCATTTAGCGAAACAAAACAAGCTTCAAGTACAGAAACTTTGCCTCTATCAAAATGTAAAATGAACCAGAAAACAATTAACAAAAATTCAGCTACCACTACAGATAAAACTGCTCCTATAAATCTTGATATAGTGCCAAGTAAGCATACCAAAAAAAGTATTTTAGCAAAAATGTTCCGTCACAGAGTCCTTCAAAATCTTATAAAAATAGGAGAGAAATCAGGCACAACCCTTAAAACCTATCGTAGAAAATTAATCTTAGAAGCTTTGATAGACAGTGCAATCCTTCTCAAAAGAAAGTTATTTATTTTAGTGTTAAACAAAATGAAAACACTAACAAAACTAATGACTAAATTACAAGAAAGACTTCTCAATAAACGAAATGTCAACAGAAATACCTTCTTAAATATCTGTGGAGGTGAGTGGAGTCACACTACAAGCACATAACCATATTTTAATGAAGAAGCATACAAACAAAAGCAAATAAATACAATTGCCATACATAGCAGTGGACGAGGTTATGAAAAAGTTAATAATACCATAATGGAACAAGAAATACAGCTTACAAAAATATCCCCAGAAAACTTAGAATTACCTCTCCATTCAACTGAATCACAACGTCTAGTATACAAATGGCCATGCACGTCAATGTGTAACATTCCCAAAAAATCTTTCAAGTCTTTAAGCCAATTCCTCAATCAATATGTGAAAGGCAAAGACAAAATCAAAATTAAACTACTGCAAAATATCGATACCTGTCCAGTGCACAAGTACACAGGACTAAAGGACTAAAAGGACATTCATTGTCCTGCATTTCAGGACCTACTTGCAAAACCACCTTCCATCATATCAAAATGATATCAACACATCATTTAACTATAAGAAATCTAGTCTATAAACTGTACTATGCTAACAGTCCTGCTTTAGCACTAGCCAATTTAAATAACATTCTTCTACATGGTACAGCAAAAGACCTACTTGAAGAAATCGACTATATCCAGAAAAAATATTTTGGAAGTGAAAGCCACTTACAGAATGAAATAGCTTTAAAACAAATTAGCAACAATTCTATGCATGGCAACCTTCTACTACACACATACAAAAAAGAAATACTGAAATTTAAAGGTACATCTGCTGAAGTACCAAACCATGTGTGTGTATGTTGCTGCAGAACATTTTATAAAAGTAACACAAAAACTGTAGACCTAACATACAAAATAGAAGACAATGAAGATTCTAAATGGTTTGAGTTAGCTCTCTACCTTATAGCAGAAAACAAATACGAAATAACTGACCCCTTAATACTTTGAAGTTACTGCACTACAAAACTTCACAACAACCAAACTCCTCCTCTATCACAAATAATTTGGAATTATTTCCACTAACAAAACCCCTACAACAACTCAATTTATATGAGAGCATCATAATTCAAACAGTGCACCCCTTTCAAGAAATAATACGCCTTCAACCAAAAACAGCAAAATTACCTCCCTCTGAATTAGTGAAAGGTATTCATGGAAAAGTAGTGTATTTACCATTAGATCTAAAACAAAATGTGCACACTCTAGGAGTGCAACGTCCAATGGAGCAATCTTTAATTACCTTAGTAAATGGTGTACCTACAAAAGAACATTTTTTTGGGCAACAACTGGTAGATTTACATAATGTTTGACAAGCCTTGCAATATCTAAAAGACAATAATGAATACTACAAAGAAATTAATATTGAAGAAAACTTGAAGGATACCACTGAAATATTTCAAGAGTCACAAGATGCTGGTCAATTTGAGCTCCTAGATCCTGCTACAGTATTCAATACTTTAGACCATTATACAATTCATCTATTGCACTCTAATGACACCGTAGAAGATGCACTAGAAACGTACCAAATGCGACAAACAAAAGGATCACCAATCAGCATATGGGAAAAAAGTATAGAAGCACATGCTTTTCTCTACTCTTTCCTACTGGCAAAGGAGGAAGGTACGATGATAGACCTATTCAAATAACAGCATCAGAATACCGCTTGTTACGGCTGTATTCTGAAGATCCCAGATTTAGACAAAATGTGGAATACATATTACTCTTTGAAAGTGAACTAGCAACTTTATGTTACATAGTTGCACACACATTAAAATCAGGATCCCACTTTAAAAATATGTCAGCTACACAATTATTACAAAAGGTGCAACAAAAAGATGAGGTTTTACAATCAAATATTACAAATCTATTAGCAAACATGCATGGTACTAAAGAGTACTGGTTTCAACATCATGGAGATGTACGTTGTTTGATAAGAAACCTTGGCCCACCCACTTGGTTTGTTATATTAAGTTGTGCAGAATATGCATGGGAAGATTTACATGATTTCCTACGCATATCAAACAAAAACAAAACAAACATAGACATACTAACACCTGGAGAACTTTTTTCTCTAGATCCTGTTAATGTTTCAAGATATTTTTACCATCGCTTCATTGTATTGCTATACTTTATTTGTAATAAAACTGTTCCTCCCCTCGGAGAAGTGCAACACTTATTTTGGAGAAAAGAATACCAAGCCAGAGGAGCACCACATATCCATATGCTTTTATGCATTAAAGATGCTCATAAATTTGGTGAAGACAATGACACCACTGTGTTACAGTTTATTGAAAAATATGTCACCTATGAAATTCCATCAGAAGCAACAAATAGTGATCTTCATGCACACATTTTACAATTTTAAAGACACAAATGTGGTAAATATTGTCGTCGCAAATACAAAAACAAAGGGAAATACTACACCAAATGCCGCTTTGGTTTTCCTTGACCGGTTACAAAAACAGGTCAAGTGAACAACTTCATGTCTTCAGTTAGGCCTAGTGTTAAAGTTAAATCACCTAAAAATACATATTACATAAAAAGAACAGAAGAAGAACAATATATCAATGATTACAATGCAATCATTGCCCACTTATGGAATGCAAACATAGGTGTGCAGTACATTGCAGACAATTCCACTGCAGTTGCACAATATGTTACAGCATACTTAACCAAAGCAGAAAAAACAGAGCTCCAAGACCTCTGGAATGACCTGTCATCAGACAAAACACTGTCTCAGAAATTATACAGCTTGGGCATAAAAAGGCTCACCCATAGAGAATGTGGCTCCTATGAAGCAGCAGATCGTTTAACTGGTACTGCTTTGTATGGAAAATCTGAAAAAATAGTATGGCTAAGTCTTGGTCCTGCTAAATCTAAAATCATACGAAGATATAGAAACAATAGCCAAACATGATCCCAACATCCAAGACATTTAAAAAAATAATTTACTGCACACATACTACCCAAACTGAAGTACCACTTTGGAAACCATGTGCCTATACCACATAGCCCAAAACTTCACATACAAAAATAATATAAAACCCGATGAAAAAAAAGGTAAATACAGAGTGTCAAATTGTGAAGGCAGCTTAGTAAAACTCACCAAACCAAATTTAATTAATCATATCAAATTGTCATTAAAGACTCCTCAAGATAAAGAACTATATTACATGTCCCTGCTACAACTCTTTAAACCATGGAGAAAAGAAGAAGAAATACTAGATAACTATGACTCCTATGACGACGCTTTCAAAGCAAATGAAAGCACTATAATCGATGTAAACTTTACACAGTACAAAGCAATGTTGCACAATGAACAGCAACACAAAGAAGAACTCCAGGCCCAACTAGATAAGGACACTCCTGACAGTAGTCAACCTTCTGTAACAGGAAGCCAAGAACCACTGGGAGAGCCACTAATAACAAATGAGGCAGAATTAGCTATAATAGAAGTAGAAAACACCATGTGTCAGTATGAAGATAAAGAAGACTTAACTATACTACAATCAAAACTAAACAATGAGCAACGTAGCATTTTTGAAGAAGTAACAAAAGAAATTGCACATGGTGTACAACATGAAAATAAAGAATGCACCTGCCAAAATTAACAAACCTATACTACTGTACGTCAGTGGTGAAGCTGGTTCTGGCAAAACATTCTTAATCAAAATCATCAGTAAATTCCTTCAACAATTGACAAACAACAAACTGTCTGTTGTTGTCACTGCCCCCACAGGTTTAGCTGCCTACAACATAGCCATTGTCACTTTACACTGATTACTACTCCTGCCAGTAGAACACCAAAACAAATTAGACTATTACAAACTTTCTACAGAAGCTGCAATGGAACTACGCAGAGTATTAAAACAAAAGAAAATTCTAATAATAGATGAAGTGAGCATGGTCTCCAACCTAATGTTGGCTTTGACTCACCTCAGATTACAAGAAGTACTCAAAACAAACTACGAAGAGCTCTTTGGAGGAAAACACATTATTGTTTTCGGAGATCTTCTTCAATTGACATCAGTGAAAGGTGAGCCTATTTTTAAAACCTTAGGACACAAATTCTGCCGTAAAACTGTTGGCAGCATTGGAAATGTCAACCTTTGGCAACATTTCCAATACAGAGAATTAACAGAAAACATGCAGCAATCTGCAGGTCTCACTTATGCCAACATCTTAAAAAGTATTAGAGTTGGTATATTATCTCAAGAAGCACAAGCAATATTGAAAACCCTGCACGTTCATGCACTTTATGGTGATAATGCATGTGCTACAGATGTTATGGAACAATTAGCCCACACAAATGTCAATTGTATGGCCTTAATGCCAACTCTTGCAAGCTGTTTCAAATTCAATGAAACAATGTTAAAAAAAGAAATGCAACCAATAATTGAAATTAGCACCACAGACAAACTAGACATACATGGTATGACACTACCCATGTGTGAACAAGCCACAACAAGACTAAATAGTTTAGAAAATTCAATCTCCAACAGAGCTGGATTGGAAAAAATATTAAAATTATCCTTAAATTGCAGAGTAATGCTTAAACGTAACATTGACGTGGATCAAGGACTAGTTAATGGAGCACTGGGTACAGTTGTTGGCTTTCAAACATACCCACGTGACAACAACATTTAGTTTGTCAATATTCTCTTTGACAAACTTTCAGAAGTGAAAAGGATAGGACGCTCAACAGCTCGATTCCTTCTCTTCAAAGACATGTATGTACGCAGAGAACAATTTTCTCTAACTCTTGCATACAGAGTCACCATTCATAAATCACAAGGTCTTACCCTAAACAAAGCATTGATAGACATTGGTAACACAGTCTTTAAAGAAGGCATGAACTACGTAGCACTATCACGCTTATGTACACTTGAAGGTCTATTTCTAATCAACTTTGATGCAAGTAAAGTAAACGCTGATATTCCTTGCATTTTAGAATACAATGGGCTTTGTTCACTATACTCCCCCATCTAAAAACATATCGGCCCTCATTCCAACCCAGGCGTTAAGGGTTTAACGGAGCCGTTGGCGCCGTTAACCCTTAACGCCTGATTTCCACCTTAACGCCTGCTTTTAGCAGGCGTTAAGTACCAAGGCGCTAAGCGTCCTTGGCGCTAATTATGGCACCGTAATTTACGGTGCCATAATTAGCGCCTTCCCCACTCCCATTATGCCCTATGGAGCAAAAATGGGAATGGGGAAGGGTAAATGGGGATTGGGGATTTACCGCCCCACTCACCTTGGAATGGGGTGGTAAATCCGCCAGCCACCATGGTGTAAACAGAGTTTACACCATGGTGGTAAAGTAGGGAACTTACCACCTGGGTTGAAATGAGGGCCATCCTGTTCCACAAAAAGTAAAATGTTCTAAAAGAAAACTAAATCAAACAAAAATGCAACAGGATGTAACTGCAAATCCTTCATCAAGTACCACAAACAAAAAAGAAACTATTAGGGAAAGAAACCAGGTACGTCTTCAAAAAAGGAAGACAAACTCAAAAAAAGCACTCAGATACAGAACTACATGGTCCTTTTAAACTTTCAAATGTAATTGGTGTAAGTTGCTACGCAAATGTAGCAATGAATATTCTATTTCAATTACCACCAATTGTTGACAGCATTTACTTACACAGTACAGACCAATTGTGTTTGCAAATGTTAGTACTTCATAGAAACGCAACAAACAATCGTGACAACACGTATAGTGTTTATGGAATAAGACAACAATTGGACTACTGTGCTGGAATGGTGAAATTCACTATAAACTCACAGGAAGATCCACAAGAATTTCTAATGTACTTACTACAAGTAATGGAAAACAAAAACATACCTATAAATGAAATCTTCCAGATTTCATACATGTGGAAACATACATGCACTCTCTGCAACAATGTGACACAAGAACAAATCCCCAATGAGCGCTTTGTGTATGTATCAATACCTAATTGTGAATCCGTTCCATTTCAGCAACTTGTACAAAATGCAAACCATGGTACATTATGTACTACCTGCAATTCTGATAATCGCTCCACCTTACTAATACAAACACATAATAAATACGTAATACTATTGCTTCTATGTTACAATGCAGATGGTACCAAAATCAACTGCGAGCTGTCTGGATTCACGCATGGTCAAGTATCACTTGGTAAGAAAACCTTCAAACAATAGGTATAATCTACCACACAGGAACCACAACCAATGCAGGTCACTATACTGCATATATAAAAAAAATGTGGATGGTTCGAATGTAATGATAGTACCATTATTCTAAAGCAGAGATTACCTGCAAATCTTACAAACGCTTATTTCATCTTCTTAAAACCAAAATGTATTAACTAAACTGTACTTAAACATTAACTAAACTTATATTTAAAAAAACTATAAACTGTTACAATATGCCAACAGCTATATAACTGCCCCAAGATTCTACAACAACTAAACAGATAAATGAATACTACTAAATTATATCTAAAAATTGATAGTTAGAATACGCCAACTGGTATATAACTGCCCCAAGATTTTACAATAACCAAAGAGATAAATCAATACCACTTAATTATAAAAATCTATAAACAGTTACAATATGCCAACAGGTATCTAACTGCCCCAAGATTCTACAACAACTAAACAGATAAATGAATACCACTAAATTATATAAAAAAATACATAGTTAGAATACGCCAACTGGTATCTAACTGCCCCAACATTTTACAATAGCCAAACAGATAAATCAATACCACTTCATTATAACAAAAAATAGACTGTTAGAATATGCCAACAGGTATCTAACTGCCCCAAGATTCTACAACAACTAAACAGATAAATGAATACCACTAAATTATATCAAACAATAAACAGTTAGAATACGCCAACTGGTATCTAACTACCCCAAGATTTTCAATAACCAAACAGATAAATCAATGCCACTACATTATAACAAAAAATAGACAGTTAGAATACGCCAACTGGTATCTAACTGCCCCAAAAGTTTACAATATCCAAACAGATAAATCTATACCACTTCATTATAACAAAAAATAGACTGTTAGAATATGTCAACAGGTATCTAACTGCTCCAAAAATCTGCAACAAGCCAATATGTGGAGCATTAGCCAGAAACAACAAGTGAACACTGAAAACAAACAAACAAATAGACTGTAGCATAACAAAAAAAGTTTTCTTTTAATCCAACATGGACTTTTTCTTCTCCCACAGACCCAATGATTTTAGCAACAAACACAGAAACTGAGCAAATTGCACAGTACACTGGTTTGTAATCTACTAAATATGAGGGTAAAAAAAAAAATGTTGATTATTCAATGTTATAAGTTGTTACAAAATACCAATACTAACATGATCTTTTCTTTTATCACAGAAATGAACAAGAAATACATGTACTCCAGTTACTAAACCAAACATTAAGTATATTATAATAAGTACAAACATCACACCAAATCACACCCTTAGTGACTTATAACTTTGGTGCTTATAAATTTGGTCTTGTCCATGCACCCAAGACTATAGGCCCTGCCCACAACCACCACAGCATATCACACCCATAGTGGCTTATAACTTTGTTGCTTATAAATTTGTTCTTGGATCCCAAGGTTATAAGCCACTATGGGTGTGATATGCTGCGGTGGTTGTGGCCAGGGCATAGAGTCTTGGGAGCATGGCCAAGACTCTATGCCCTGGCCACAACCACCGCAGCATATCACACCCATAGAGTCAAACATTTTAACTATGCCATTTGGGCACTTTTAATGTCCGCGGACATGATGAGTGTTCTTAGAATAGTTTCAACTTGCCTACGAACAGTACGGACAGGCATAGCGTCCTCAGGACATCCCCATTTTGTTTATTCACGAACATCCCAGGGCTAATGATGTGTTCTTAGAACACTTTCATCTTGCCAGCGAACAAAACGGACAGGCATACCGTCCTCAGGACACCCCCATTTTGTTTATTGACGAACATCCACCGTCCTCAGGACACCCCCATTTTGTTTATTGACGAACATCCCAGGACACATGATGTGTTCTTAGAACAGATTCAACTTGCCTGTGAACATAACGGACAGGCTTACCGTCCTCAGGACACACCCATTTCGTTTATTTTAGAACATTTCAGGACACCGCGAGTGGTTTAGAACAGTTTCAGCTTGCTTGCGAACAATACGTACAGGCTTAGTGTCCTCAGAACTCACCCATTTCGTTTATTTACAAACATCCTAGGACACTTCATGTGTTCTTAGAACAATTTCAACTTGCTTGCGAACAGTACAGACAGGCATACCGTCCTCAGGACACCCCCATTTTGTTTATTGACGAACATCCACCGTCCTCAGGACACCCCCATTTTGTTTATTGACGAACATCCCAGGACACATGATGTGTTCTTAGAACAGATTCAACTTGCCTGTGAACAAAACGGACAGGCTTACCGTCCTCAGGACACACCCATTTCGTTTATTTTAGAACATTTCAGGACACCGCGAGTGGCTTAGAACAGTTTCAGCTTGCTTGCGAACAATACGTACAGGCTTAGTGTCCTCAGAACTCACCCATTTCATTTATTTACAAACATCCTAGGACACTTCATGTGTTCTTAGAACAATTTAAACTTGCTTGCGAACAGTACAGACAGGCATACCGTCCTCAGGACACCCCCATTTTGTTTATTGACGAACATCCACCGTCCTCAGGACACCCCCATTTTGTTTATTGACGAACATCCCAGAACACATGATGTGTTCTGAGAACAGATTCAACTTGCCTGCAAACAAAACGGACATGCTTACCGTCCTCAGGACACCCCCATTTTGTTTATTTTTTAACATTTTTGGACACCGCGAGTGTTCTTAGAACAGTTTCAGCTTGCTTGCAAACAATACGTACAGGCGTAGTGTCCTTAGAACACCCCCATTTCGTTTATTTAGAACATTTCAGGACATCCGCGTTCAACGCAGACAAAGCAAACACAACAGGGGCGTCTACCACCTAAATAAATACAACATTTAACCCATCTCTTACTCCCCCACCCTTCCCAAACAGTTTTACACACCAACACACTCTACTAAATAGTATTATTCCACCAAGTGGACGTCCGCGAATCCAAGATTGCGGGCGTTCCCGAAAATCTGACACGCTTCAAGCTCTTCACCATCCAATCAGTGAACACGTTGCCTGTCCACGGACATGACGCAAGCCGGTTGGCCCATCAGGACACTGTCCGCGGAGCGAACAGGGAAGTGCATCCGCGGACCGAACATAGATATCACTCATTTTTTGTGACCTACTTTTTGGTCATTTAAAAAAAAAACTACTGGATTTTCACCAAATTTGCAAAAGCACGCTTTCAGGACCGACCCACTGCTCCTGGTCCAAATTTGGTGAAAATCCATCCAGCGGTTTGGGCTGTAGGCGTGAGCGAAGTTTTTTCCCCATTCAGTCTATGGGGAAAAAAAGAAGTTTTGGGACCCCCCTTATAACTTTGCCCCCCCTGGACCAAACCTCACCAAACTTTACAAGAAAAATCAGAGTGACCCATGCACTTTTTTTGGCAAAGTTTGGTGAGGATTCGTCCAGGGAGAGCGAAGTTATAAGCCACCCAAAAAGGGCTCTTCCTATGGCAACAGCAACTTAACCATAACTACACAGCCACTAATGTGGCTGTGTAGTATATATATTACACGGCCCGTGGTAGCGGGCGTGTAGTTATGGTTAAATTGCAAAATCCATAGGAAGAGCACTTTTTGGGTGGCTTATAACGTTGCTCCCCCTGGACGAATCCTCACCAAACTTTGTAAAGAAAGTATATGGCCCACTCATATCATCAATGACATTTGTGATGTCATCTTTGATGCCCTGGGTGTTAGTCTTAGGAGTGCACGGTGGTGGCACGAGTTATGGTTGCTTAGCTTACCATAACTGGCGATTTTCCGAGGTTTCTTAGTTTTACTTGTAACCATAACGTTCCTTTAACAAGTTTTTTCACTGAATTTCATAGGTTTTTATTAGTGCAACTTAACCATAATGTCCCTTTAACAAAGTTTTTTTCATTGAATTTCATAGGTTTTTATTAGTGCAACTTAACCATAAAGTCCCTTTATTGAAGTTTTTTCAGTGAATTTTATAGGTTTTAGGTTTTTATTAGTGCAACTTAGTCATAACGGTAGCACAGTTTTTCAGTGAATATATAAATATATATATATATATATATATATACAGGGAAGAGGGATAGGATGGAGGTTGTGGTCTTCTTTTGGTGCTTGCAAAACCAGAAGCAACTGGCGTCTGTGTGTGTCGGCTTTCTAAGTATGCTTTGATTGTGTGCACTGCGGTTATAGTGTCAGAAGGGGCAACTTCCAGTGTCTGGTTTGTTTGATATTTGTGGCAGTTTGTTGGATGTGTGGCTTGTGTGTAGTGAGTCTAGCCCATATAGGCACGTTGGTGCATGGAAGGTTTGCAGGAGAGGAGCGAGGAGCAGGGGTGGTTATTAGTTAGTATTATTTTGTTGTTTTATTAGTGGTTCCCGTGTCCGTATTGTCCTATGGTTGCCTTTCGTCTGGGGTATGAGTTGTGTGAGGTGTCTGTTTTTATGCTTGTCTCTGTGAATTGAATAGCCAGGCTTTCAGTCATTTTCTCAAGGTTAGGTTATCTTCTGTCATTCTTATTTCCTTCGGTATCGAATTCCATAGTTTGGCTATCAAACGAGAGAATGCGGTTCCACTGTATGTCCTCTTCTCGTAGTGGTTTGTTTTGATTTGGAGGCCATTGCTCATTCTCAGGTTTCTTCCTTGTTGGTAGTGGTTGATTTTAGCTTGGAGAAATGTGGCCCCTTGTCTTTGTAGTGATTTGTGAGGGATGCAGAGGGTTTAAAATGAATGCATTTGTAATGGAAGTAATAGAAGTATGAACATGGCAGCTTAAGAAACTGAAATATCAAACTTGAAAGCCTGTGGTTAGCTGTATACACATAACCACTCTCCTTGCAGTGACACAATCTTGAGTGTCACTGTCAAAGGTGGTCCTCTTCCCCCAACGTTCCCCACCTTTAACCCTGGTATGCCTGTTATACAATTTTCCAGCAGCAACCACCAGCCATGACACAATCAGTAATAGAAGTAGAGTCCTGATGTTTTTTGGACCACCATGGGCTGGTGAAACTGGCCCACTTGTCTTGTTTTGTCCCTATTGCTTGCATATGAATTTATTTTCAGAGATAATAGTTATTCTAAAATTCATAAAATCCTTTGTGAGCAATCATGCAGACACTTACATACTACTAAAGGGCTTAGCATTAGTAGTGTTTGCCCAAGATCACAAGGCACACTGCATCAAATTCCTTAACCTCCCAGCACTGATTGTTTTCCATATCCTACTGTTGGAACACAGGAGCTTAATAATAGTATGGAGTTTTCCAATGTTAAAAGGCGGCACTCTGAAATGGCTCTTTCCACTTCTCGCAGTGCTAATTTCCTCTCAATGCAACACATGCTAGAAAATACTGTTTCCCAAGATCATGGCGTGCACTGCAATGAATCTGATCCTCCCCATTGCTGAATTCGTTCCTCCACATGGAACACAAGACTTTAGAAAACAATGTCAAAGTAGCTAAGGCTTCAGGAAAAAGAATCACACCATCCTACAATGATGATTTAATTCCTCCATTCCACCCAGTCCATCAGAATGTCTTAAGATATAGCTTTGCCTAAGGGCACACTTTACTTTGTGATAAATCTATGCAGCACACAGTGCTATTTGCTTTTTCCCCAGGGAACGCAAGAGCTTAAAATAGACACATTCACCTAAGATCAACAGTTTTTAAGGGGACATCTTCCTCCATTTCCTAGTATGCACTTCTCTCCTGCTCATGGAATACATTATAGTTTGTGCCAAACAACAGTAGGCTGATCTTCAAGGACCACTCACAGCTTGCAGTACAGATTGACCAGAGTATACCTTGGTAACCAGTGGTTATCACGTGATGACATCAGAGAGACACCGCTATAATAAGTGCCCTTCTTGATTCCTACGGTAGCATTTAGCACTGAGTTTAGAGCATTCCTTCTTTCCTCCATGTAAGTACTTCACTTACAGGCCTTTTTTAGAATTGGAGAAAGCCAAATATGAGGATGTCCCACCTCATGTAGGGACTTGGAGCCCTAGCATATACCCGCCCTTAAAAAAAAAATACATAGCCTTTTTTAAAACATGGCTTCTTATTCTTATTTTCACAGATGCACTGAGCGCTCCTCTGCATCACGTTGCCTTAAACAGCGGGCCCTTGAACTATGAACTACAGACCCTTCTCTTAAGGGTAAGATCCACTCTAGCACAACAGATTGATTTAATACAAATGAAATGTATTGTAGATGATATTTCATGGTATTTTCTCTATATATATTTAGATACATCGTGAAACTAAGGATATCTTTGAAAAAAAACACAACCACAAAGTCCTGCGGGCCACTATCAAGGTTAACATCTGTTCTCTTTGATACACACTCTTACAGGTTATTAAAACTCTACCATTTAGGAAACTCATATTTTACAGTTGTCAGACCAGTAATACTCATGACTAGGAAATAAGTTGTTGAATCATTAGAGTATGTGATACTAATTGAACCACAAAAATTAACAGGTCTGAAGTATGAAAATGACTAAAATGCAGAGAATAGCATGATGAATTCTACTGGTGAAATGTTTCGAATATCTTAGAGTTTCATGAGTTTGATTCTGAATTGCAATTATTGATTGGTACTTGTATGAATTACTTAATATCAAGACAGACAATTGATTAATCCATTTTTTGTTTGAATTTCGTATAGAAAATAATGATTGTGTGCCCTTGATAAAGAGAGTTTCTCGAAATGCGTTGGGCCCTATGAATAATACATTTTGTTTGAATTACTGATTGAATTGTGATCTATAAATATTTTGAAATACTACAGATGAAATGCATTTGCTGATAAGAGTGTAAACTATAATACAACCAAATGTTACAAATCTATATTAATAGGCAAATTGTATCCTATATAGAAGGGACCATTTGTTTTCTTAACAGTTTGGGTTACTCAAGAGCCCTAGATAGTGTGCAGGGGACGGGAGTTCCCCAACAGGGAACCTTTTCTCTCACAATTTACCTCTGTCCATTGTTTTTCTCCTAATGGAACACAAAGGACTCGATGTACAAAAACACTTTTTTTTGGAGAAAGGCTTTGTAAATCAGTACCAATAACTTAACATATACTGCTGCCGTAAAATCACATAGCTGCACTGTGGTTAATCCTGTATCTTCCAGTACTGTTTGATTTCTACCCGATTGACCACAATAGCTTGCAATGTACACTATTTGCCAAACTTCACAACACTCAAATAAATTGATTGTGCCCTCAACATGGAACACATGAGTTTACAATATATCGTTTGCCCAGCATCTTAAAGTTACACTGCAATAAATCCCTCCATCTTCCAGTCCTGATTTCCTCCATCTCCAGGTGCTTAGAAGACATATGATTTTTTTCATAGTTGTAGAAGTTGGATTTGACGATATGGCTATTTTTCTGTTAGCTCTTTTTTTCTGGAGCTCAATGCCTTTTATCTGATGTTGTCAACAGTATCCTTGTAATGTGACTTGTGTGTTTGGTAAATGCTTGTCCCTTTTTATGGATGCTGACTCTGTGAAGCATTCATGGTGTATTGTACAGCTGATACTCACCAGTATGTGCAGTTGTAGAAGTGTTCCAAAACAAAGTAGTGGAACTGTGACCCTGGAAGGGGACAGAGTAGGCAGGAAGGGAACAACATGCAAAACATTTCCAAGGGTTGCAGTCACGCTGGTTGACAGCCAATTGAGTTGAAACAGATTTCAGTTTAGCTGTAACTGCTCTTGGGTGGTAAAGTGTAGAAGTGTGCTTTAACTTCACAAAGAGCATTCCTGGAATGGTGAAAATAGTTGCAAAAAAAGTAACTGCAGACAGTAAAAAATAAAAGTAGTGGAAGACTGCTCCGGACCGTTCACGCTCACTTCGACCTCTGAGTATGCCTGCTGTTGAAAGTGAGACATGGTCATGTACATGGTCTTCATTGATTTTTGATGGTGGATAGATATGGTTGCAGATTAAGCATTTCAAAAGTCACCTATATCAGGAATGAAGATATCAATACCATACATGTATGCTGAGGCAGTGGGAATCAGTATTAAGGCTAGCACACTGAGTCCCTCAGCAGCACCCGCATACTGGGAATGGGAGTCCAGCCATAGTGAGCCTTGGCATCAGCTGGGGTAAGTAGTGCCCAATCAGGAAGGCAGAGTGGGGTTCTAGGGAGGTGATGGGACAGGTCAGTACTAGCAGTAGTCTCCATCTCCTGACAACAGTACTAGAAATGGCAACACTCAAGTAGTTTCATTTTTAACTACATGCATGAGAGGACTCGAGGGAAGCAGAGATCTCCTGAGTGATTGAGTGATGTAGTGTTAGGGCTCCAAAGAGTTAAATTGTCAAACAGCCTGTGAATGTTCAAGCTCACTTGGCATCCCCTACCTAGGGGGTCATTACGAGGTTGGAGGTAGCCATGGTGCTATTAGCACCATGGCTGCCTCCAAAATCGTTCTGACTCCGGTCTGGTGGTTGGAGCAATTACCGGTCCATTCCGAGGTCGGCGGGACCGGTAATTCCCCATTCACCAGAGCCATTCCCCATTCCCATTTCAGCCCCCATAGGGCTCAATGGGAAGGGGGAAGGCGGCAATAATGGTACCGCAAATTGCGGTACCATTATTGACCCCGATATCCCTTTGCGGGTCCCGTCCTTAACGCCTGGTAAAACCAGGCATTAAGGAAGGACCCGCAAAGGGAACTCGTAGTAGGGCGGTAAGTGACTACCGGCACCGGTGCCCTTACCGATGCCGGTAATCCCTTACCGCCCACCTCGTAATGAGGCCCCTAGTGTTGGAATGGTCTCTGCCCAGATATTTTTTTGATGCGGACGGGGAGACTGAAATATCTATTGATTTCCACCTGTTATTTTTAACTGCAAAAAACGTGCAATCCATAGTGATTCCTTGCAATGATGGTCGCCATGCACATAGATGTGGGTCACCATCTCTGCTCATTATCTGGCCCGGTAGCTTAAAGCGTGGAAGCTAGTGAACCTTCCAGATTACCATACATTGGTGCCACATCGCTGTGAATCATCCTGCTCAGTGGTTGATCACTGTAACTTGACAGCGTGCAACTGTGGTGTACTGTGAAAGAGGAGCCTACGTTGCAGTAACATGAACATATTTGAGGATGTCTATGTAAATGGAAGGCAAATTCTTACACTCTAATGCAGAAAAAAATGTGTCATACTATTGCACCACAATGGTCTGTTACTTTTGGAGATGAGTTCATTACAAAGTTGAATAAATTCAGGCTTTCGAACTTCAAATGTTCATGAAAATATTGCACTGAACGCTTTACAATATTAAACAATGATGTCATTAAAAGCATGAAGCCTATAAACATTGCTTCCGCTGCTTATAAAGCCTTGCTTGCTGGACACATTCTAACTCTTACTTGAATGCTTTGCAGCTTGCTCAATTACATAAATTGACAGATGTTTTTAAAATGCATGAGCACGTGGTATCCACTATATGCCTCCTCCGTGCTTATCAGATTGCTCAGAATGCAGTCTACTGTCGGGGGGAAATTCTCCCGGGGTCGGCTGGGCCGTCCGCGGACCTCCGGGCAGGCCCCAACTCCTCCCGGATATACCAAAAGAGATAGAGTATGAGACACACGCAAGAAGCAAGGTGATTCTGCTGTTTATTAAACAAAACGGTAGGGATGGGTCGAGGATCGTACGCGTCCGTCCTGACACTCTCTCAACATCGTGGGGCTCGCAGGCCCTTTTTACCTTAGTATGACGCGCTACTTGCGTCACCTGAGAAAGTTAGCAAAAAACCTATCGCCACTCTGGATTGGTTCCCCGAGTGGTAGGGTTAGTATAGCATACGTATAGAGAACGTTGTTATTGGTTAAGGGTCAGTCAGGTGGTATACTTGGGTTGTCCCTTCAGTTTGATACACAAAAATTGTTACATGAAGACCCCTGAGGATTGGTTAATGTTAATGGCGTCAGTGATAAGGGCCCCATGTTCTGATTGGTTCACCCGCGAGCCCCCCAGTCTGGGACCATCGCTGTTCCCAGCTCGCGGTGCACCTGTCATTTGCAACAATGTTTCACTATGGGTATGTGCAGACAATGTGAGGATTTATTCATAAGCAGGAAGGCCGACTACTCCCACCGCCGCAGATGTCCATTGAGTCGCTTAATTGTATATTCTTCCTCCTGGGCTTGGCACCCTATCAGGTTCGGCTTGGTCACGTGAGGTGGGACCGTGGTTGAGGCAGAATTCTGCACAATTAATATTGCATTTCTCACTGTGTGCCTGGCTTATCTTGCAGGTGCGACCTTGGCGTCGGCTTGCGGTATGAGAGTTTGCAACGTTGTGCCCTTGACTGTCTGCTTTCGCTGGGCTCATTCTGCAGGGTCAGCAACCGAACTCTTGCTCATTCAATGTTCATGGAAGCTTTTGCTTGCGGCCTACTTGGGCCTGGTGCATAGGTGGAACCGTTTGATACAGAGCGCTTTAGGTTATGGTATCATATTGCTCTATCCTCAGTATCGTGTCTTCGTTATATTTCTCATTATGATACATGGGTTTAGGAGAAGCGTGAGCAAGCCTTTTTAGATAAGTTAATTATGCGTCTTGCGTTTCTGCATTTTGAAAGGCCTATGTGAAAAATAATAAAGATGCACGTCCGTGGGTGTGTCCGTCGCCTACGTCGTAGCACTGAGTATGTTCTTCGTGTGGATTGGTGTGGGAGTGTCCGGTGTGTATGTTTGCACGAGTGTGCTGACCGTTGGCTAGGTCGTCATGGCATCTCTAACGATGTGTTGATTTGGTGCTGGATGGTTCAGTCGAGTCCATCCATGCCGCAGGTGTCGGCATGTGCAGGGCAGGCTGGTGGGCAGGCGGGTGGGCACGCGAGTGGGCACATCCGTATGTTCTTATACCAGGGTATTTGGTCGTCTGGGAGATGGGCAAACTCCTCTCGTGGCGGGTGTCTGGGCCGTGATCCTCTAGGCCAGGGTTGAGATGGGATTGGTGGGAGCCTTTTGTTCACTTTTCCCACTTCAGTCCCCCCTCTGGTCGACTTGTCGACCACAAACATATCCTTTTCCTTATCTCCTCTCACTCTCCATATTTTAGTTACTCCTCCCAAATGTCCATAGTGGTTAACATGGTCTTCAAATGACCAGTACATATATACACAGGTTCCTCCAGGTGTGCAGCATACCCATTTCCCTATGTAGCTCCTTGGGTTTCTTGGGTTTTCGAGCTTCACAGATGGTGGGTCCAGGTGGTTAGTGATGATCTAGTTGCGCAACCTCTCTCTCTCTTTTATTATTGTGCCTGTGTGTTGGCCGTCATCTGCTGGCATCAAGGGGTGCATACCGACCATTTCGATCATCTCGTCTGTGGTGCGTGCCTTCCGGGCCTTCCAAAATCTTATTATGATAAGTGCAGCTCCAGCCAAAATAATGCATCCAACTATGATCTTCAGTCCATCTGACAGCCAAGATGGCATCCCTGACCATAGCGTCGAAAACCAGCTCTCATCCTTTTTTACACCTTTACTTTCATCCATCATTTTGGAGTGCATCTGGGCCAATTGTGATACCGCTTCTGTCAGTGTACCATTGTCAGCATCGTTAGCAAGAATGAATGTGCAGCATGATTGTCCTATCTTTGCACAAACTCCTCCTTCCATTGCTGTGAGGAGGTCCAGTACATATCTGTTCTGTAGTGCTACCATCCTCACTGCTCGCAGTTCCTCTTTTATTGCGTTGAATCCATTTACTGTAGAGTTAATTGTCATCATTAGTTCCCATCTAGTTATCTGGAGCCATTTTGCGTTTGCGTAGGCCTGTAGTCCAGGATGTATTATTGAGGAGAAGAACATTGCTGCTCTGCTGAATAGTCTGTGTTCTGGTGGAATTGTAGTGAGTGCTGTTTCCGACCTTCCCCACAGGTAATTTCCTGTCAGAGGTTCTCCTTGTCTTTTCTTTCTATTCAGGACAGTGTTGTTGCCGTTGTTTCGGTTCTCTGGCCCCTTCTCAAGCTGTGCAGATCTCTTCTTCCTCTTGTTACCTTCATCCATTTTGGGGAAGTTTGCCACATTCACATGTTTCTGGGGCACCACTAGTGATGGTACATTAACGTGTACTATTGTGCATACACCATTCCACAGAGGGGGCAGTTTGTGGTATGCCTTGTCTCCACAGGCCCAGTAATGGTCCATTACTACTGCTGTTCCTGCTCCCCCCTCAGGTAGCTCTGTCACGCTTGCACAGTTGGTGTTGTATCCTACGTCCACTTCTCCTTTGAGTTGGTAGCATACCTTAGGTGCAGTCATCGGCAGTATCGTTATTGGGTCTTCATCCTTCTCTATCCACGTTAGCATGGGTACGTACTTGACCCAAGTCATCCAACATCTGTTGTTGTGTTCAGCAATAGTTGTAGTATCTTCTCTCATTACCATGTTGCTGCCAACCACTCCTGTGTCCCATTTGTCACCCAGGTACACCTTCCCTGTTATTATTATCAGTGGTCTTTCCCAACATCCTTGTTTACCAGGAACTTCAGTGGCGTACCAATCACATGGTAGGTACTGTAGTGTAACTTTCTTTGTTTCTCCTTTTTCAGGGCCACTTGTTATGTATTTGAATGCTTCAGCATGTAAACTGGCCTTGTGGTAACTCAAATAACTCTTAAGGAAGTTATTTTCGTACGGGTATGTGTCTCGTGTTTTCCATACCGGGTGCACCGTGTTCCCTTGAAATCTCCCTTTCGTTTGGAACAGTGCCAGGTATATTATACACCGTGCTGTTTTTTCATCTATTTCCTTGGCAACGAAAGTTCGGGAAGCGCTCATGGCGTATGGGATCAATGAGCAGACGTAGCAGCTGTCTTCTGTTGTTTGTTTACCTATTTGAGTCATGTGTTGGTACCACATGTTGTTTGAGACGTGTGCTGAATTTTGTATGTAGTTGTCAATATCTTTATTGTCTGAGTATGTGCTGCGTTTAACTCTATTTCCCTTGTGTGGAATTTTGCTAGTACCACCTGACCTAACACCTGTTGCAGCTGGGGGTGGGGGTATATTAGGTTTGGGTACAGCAAAAATATTGATAGCATAACTGTTCCGCCATACAGAGGCAGCCACAAACCCGGTGATCATCAAAATCCCTATCATCTTTATTACAGAGGCTAGTCTCACCGGCATTTTGCTCTTACCTTGCTGCAGTCCGGCAGCTAATTCTTGCCACGTTAAAGTTGCCCGCCTGAAAATTCTCAATATGCTTGTTATTAATGTTAGTTGTTGTTTTCAAGCTCTCCCTATCAAGTAGTCGTTCAGTGCCCAGGCGAAGAACTGTTCCCACGCCAATCTAAGCGATCTATCTCTTAGGACAGGCAAGTATGGGTGGAGGTGGGGCATTGATTGTTCTATGGCCAAGAGAAGTGCTGTGTAGTAGACACGTACCCTCCTCCTTTTCAGGTACTTTGGCCTTTTTATGTAATAGACAAATTGGTGCGATAATTCTTCAGGGTAGTTATTGTCTGAGGGTATCATCTACTCCTGGGCAGTGAACTTTGTTAGTTATCTGTTTTCTTAGCAGTACAATAATACACCGTACCTGCATGTGCGAGAGAAAAAAAAGAGAACATTCAAGTGTTTACATGTGTATGTGCAAAACAATGTCCTTCAGTTGGGTTATTACTGCAGTGGGTAGGGGGTCAATGGGCAGAGGGTTTGGGGCTCAACTTGGTAGAGGTTTCTTTACTCTTTGATCGTGTGACCACGGGGTGGGCGGTATGGTAATTACCCCTCTCTATTTCAGTAGTTGTCTCTGGGTAATCAGGGGGGTGGCAGGGTATGGGGACACTTTGGCCGTTAGTTGCGGTAGAAGTCCCTTCCTCCGTTGGCGACGCTGTTGCTGTTCTTCCAATGGCCCTGTCGGTGACGCTAGGGCGGGTCTGGAGTTTGCAGATCTTTACGTCGTGTAGGTGATTCCAAGCACGTTTGTCCTGTAGCTTTACTGCTCTCGTTGATACTTCCTCTACCAGGTGGGAGCCAGTGAAGCGTGGGCTGTTCCACTTTCTGTTGAAATTGCGGAGTAGTACGTGGTCACCTTTGGCAATTTTGCACAGTTTTCCCTTTTCCAATTCTTCATCCGCGTCTTCTTGTTGATCACTCTTAGACCCGCCCCGCGTGCGCTCGAGCTGTTGAGACACAAACACTACACTAGTAATCAAAGAAGACACATATTGGTACATTTCATCGCCAAGGACATTTGCAGTACTCTCATGGTCGGTGAATGCTCTTGATGTTGGCGTCAGAGGAAGGCGCATTTGGCGTCCGGTCACCACCTCGTGAGGGGTGAGGTGGTGGTCGGAGCCTGGTCTATTCCTTAGCTCAAATAGGGCTAGCAGAAGGCAATACAGCCAACTCTTCTTTGTTGTTTGCTGTATTTTTGCAATTGCCTCTTTGAATAGGCCATTCAGGCGTTCGCATACACTGTTGGCCTGCGGGTGATATGCACATGCAAATTTATGCTTGATGTTCAATAAGGATGTGATATGCTGGAACATTTCATTGGCGAAATGCGGCCCATTGTCTGACCGCAGTACTTCGCACACTCCCCACCTGGGGAAGACCTCCCTCACTAGGAATTTAGCTGCTCGGAATGCATCTGGGTGTGAGCAGGGCCCTGCCTCAATCCACCTCGAGAATGGGCACACAACTACAATCATATACCTATTTCCTTGACATACGTTGATCATATCAACATAGTCAATATGGATGTGTCGGAAGGGTCCCTCTGGCCGGGGTATAGTACCTTTTATCACCTTCAGCGTGTGACCGGCCGTGAACTGCTGACATGTGAGACAATTGCTGATAAAATTTGACACATGGGAATTTAACTCGGGGCAGAACCAATCTTCCCTAATTCGTGCTGTGATGACTTCCTTGCCTGTGTGGGCTGGGTGGTGTAGTTGGCTCAGGGCGGTGTTCAATACTGCCAGTGGCATTACCATCTTTCCAGTGCTACCCTGGCGCCATAGTGCGTCAGTTGGCGACATTGTACATCCTCTTTTTACCCATATTTCTTTTTCTGCCATTGGTGCAGCCGCTTGTAGCTCCATTATCTGTGTGGCTGGGAGATGGGTGTACCCTTCTCTTATTAACATCTCCTTAGCTATTCCCCTCCCTCTTCCTCTCTCTGACTCTGGGGGGGTTATATATCTCGCCAAAATATGCAGCATACTTCGCGTGTGCGTCTGCTGCTGCATTCCCTTTTGAAATATGGTCTTCACCATTAGTGTGTGCGGTGCATTTGACCAAGGCTAATTGTTGGGGGTCATTTATTACTTCAATTAGTTCAGCCAATAAGAGGGCATGTTGCACTGGGGTGCCGTCAGCTCTCCTAAACCCTCTTCTCCTCCACTTGGACAACCCTGAGTGGACAGCAGATGTGACATATGCACTGTCGGAATATATGGTCACTCGTTTGTCAAAGCTTTCCTTCAACGCCAAGATCAGTGCAACTAATTCCGCTGCTTGGGCAGAGTAATGCTGTGGTAATTGTATGCATTTCATCGCCACACACACCGGTACCTCCGTCATTTTTACCACTGCTGCCCCAGTTCTCCTAATCCCGTCACTTTGGTCAATTGTTGATGACCCATCAATGAACAAGAGCTCACCTCCGTCTAGTGCATTCTCTTCAACCCTTCTAGTGCATGAATACATTTCAGTAGTCTTTGTACAATTGTGTGCATAGTCTCCTTCCTCAATTGCTTCTGCTATAAACCTTGCAGGGTTGACCGTGCTGCATCTAACAATTGATAGTTCAGCTCTAGATAATATTATCTCATAACCTGACGCCCTCTGCGTTGTTAGTGTGGACTTAGGCTTGTTCAATATTGCAAATAGTGCATGTTCCACAAATAGTGTGGTCGGGCACCCCATGGTGATTGCTGATGCTTTCTCTACCGCAAATGCAGCTGCGGCGAGACCTTGTTCGCAAGGGAAATGAACTAGCATCACAGGATCCAAGTGGCCGCTGTAAAACGCTACTGGTTTGTAGCCCATGCTTGTTTTTTGAGCCAACACTGCTTTCATTACTGTTGAGTCGCAATGTGAAAATATAAAGAATGGTCGTTCATAATCTGGGGTGGCCAGTACCGGAGCGGTTGATATTGCATCTTTCAGTTCATCAAAAGCCTCTTTCATTTCCATTGTCCACCCCAACTTTTTCTCCCCTTTGTTAGCTTCCTTTAACCCCTCAAGTAGGGGTCCTATGTATGAGCTGTAATCAAATACCCATGCTCTGCAGTAGTTGCACAGGCCCAGGAACTGCTGTAATTCTCTCACTGTTTGTGGCAATGGCGTTTTTAAAATGGCCTGTGCTCTTTGTGGTGCAATCTGTCTTCCATATTGGGATATGAGCTGTCCAATGTAAAGTACTTGTTCCTGACAGTATTGTAACTTTTCCTTGTCTACCTTGTAACCTTTTTCAGCCAATATTGTCAGCATCTTTAATGAGTCCTCTCTGGATTTTTTTTCGTTTGTGCTGCAAATTATTATGTCGTCAACATACTGCAACACTGTGCTTTCTACTTCAATGTTACCCAAATCCATCTGTATTACTCTGTTGAATATTGAGGGTGACTCGCAGTACCCTTGTGGCAATCTGGTGTGTTTCCACTTTGTGTTTCTGTAAGTGAAGCTTGTCAGATCTTGTGAGTCTGGGTGCAGTGGTATTGAGAAAAAGGCATTTTTAAGGTCGATCACTGTAAACCGTGATTCTTCTGCTGGAATGCCGCACAATATTGTGGCCGGGTTTGCTGCTATGGGGTACTCTGCTTCCACTATGTTGTTCAAAGGCCTGAGGTCCTGTATGAAGCGCCAAGATCCAACTTTAGCCTTGCGCACTGGGTATACAGCTGTGTTGCATGGAGATTCTGATGGGACCAATATGCCATTATTTATAAGGGCCGTTATTGTTTCATATATGCCCTCATCTGCCTCTTTTGATAGTGGGTACTGTTTCACTCTGGGGAGTATTGCACCCTTTTTCAATTTAATTCTTACTCCCCCTATGCTTTTTATGCACCCCACGTCATAGGGGCTAGTAGTCCATAATGACGTGGGTACTTTTGCCATATCCTCCTCAAAAAAGGGAACTGGGGTGGACGTGGGTGCCTCAAGTGCCATTGCAATTTTCTGTGGCACTTGTTTGTACGTCACCCTTAGACACATTTCCACACTCATCATAAATAACATTTCACCTTCTTCCTTTTCTCCTGAGAAGAGCTCCTCATCTGACACCTGGGTGAGTCTACATCCCTCTGCTAGTGCTATCACTGCCCTCCAAGCTCTTCCTTCTCTGTCTTGGGCATGCACTGCAATGTAATCAGCGGTTGCTATAATGCTCTCTATGTCCACTGAAATCACCTTTCCTTCTGGTTCGTTAGCTGGTGTTTCTGGTCTAAACAAGTAGGCTGCTGGCCTCCTCCAGATCTTTCCCTCTATCCCTGGCATCCATGCAAATGCCATGTCCATCCCGTACTGGAACAGTTCACCATCTACTGGCTCAGCCCTAATCACTGTCTGTCCACAGTATGCCTGCATAATCTGTCGTGCAGTGAGCATGTTAATTCCTGGAGTGGAGCAAATTATGCCGTCCTCCGTAAAGGAGATCGTCATATTCAACCTGCTCATTATGTCTCTCCCCATTATATTTACTGGTGAGGCCCTAGAATATAAAAGTGGGACTGACATGTCATAATCCCCTATTGATAAGTGAATGTTATCAGTAAAGGGAACCAACCCCCTAGCCCCAGAGAATCCTTGGGTGTTCAGGGCTTCACCTGACATCTTAAATTTACCTTCCCTTATGCAAGACCGGGTCGCCCCGGTGTCAACAAGGAATGATAATTTTTTGTCACCTATGCGTGGTTCCTCCGCACTATTAGGTGTTACCGACAGGATGGGACACACCAAGGTCGTCTGTGGGCTGTCCTATTGGGGGTATAATGATTGACCGCTTCCCGTGTAAGGGTTGTGTCCCAGGACTGTCACCCTAACCAGTTGTGTTTGCTGTAGTTGGGTATTGGTTGAGGTTATGTTATGGTCTTGGACTTGTGCAGGTGGCTGTACTTGCTGTGCTTGGGGTTGTTGTGTAATCGCTACCTGTTGTTGAGGCGGATATGTCCGTGGCTGTTGTTGTGTTACTAGTTGTTGCTGTCCATTTCCCTGTTGCAATGTCTGCTGTTGCTGGAGGCCCTGCTGTTCCTGCGTGAGCTCTTGTTGTCCCTGTTCACTCCACAACGGTGTGCCTGGTCTCACTCTACACGTACGTGACATGTGTCCTACCAATCCACAAATCCAACACACCAGTGGTTCCCTGTTCTGCCATGGAAAGCTTCCTGTGTTGTCCTGGTATACTGGGTGCCCGGTGGGGTAGGAATTTCTAAGTCCCCCCACCTGTTGTTGTGTGTTATATCCGTATCCTCTCCCTCTCATTATTCCTCCCCTTCCCCGGTTGTAATTATAATACCCAGCTCCTGGCGTTGAGTATCCTCCTCCCATGTTAGTCGTGTATGGTTGGAGTGGCGGCATCTGTTGTGTTACAGTCTGCGTTGATTGTATTTGGGAGGGGTCTTGTGCAGCCACTACTTGTGTGGGGCTTTGAGTTATTGTGGTAGGTGTAGTTATTAGTGCGCCTTCCATCGTGTATTTAGTGAGTTTCTTCTGTACTAGTTTAGCCTCTTCCGTTTTCCTATCCTCTTCTTTTTTTTTTCATTTTTTCTTGCCATGTCCTGCAATGATGTACTATAGTCAGTTGTATTTCTGGCCATGCTTTTGCTTCCATCCCCACTACTTTCTTCAGTTGTTTCTGGACTCCTTCCGGGAGCCCCTGTACTAGTATATGATAGAATATTGCTGGTGTTTTGTCCCATTGTTCTCTAGTTTCCATACGCCACTTCTCTTGAATTTCCTGGATATAATCAACAGGATCTTCGTTCTCACGCATCTTGCGCGAGGTAATTGCTCCTATGTCTGATGTGTCTGGATACTGTACCCTCAGTGCCTGCCATAATGCATGTCTGCAGTTTGCGAATGGTGCTCCATCGTGAGATGTGTTTGTTATTGTGACCCCGGGGAAGCCCGCTCTCTTCCAGATGTCATCCGCAGCATCCCCTAATATTGATATTAGAAGGCCCTTTACATCTCCCACTGCCAATTCCTGTCCTGCGGTGTGTTTTTCCATTTCATATATCCATTTACCCGCACCTCCACTTAATGATGGGAGTCTGCACTTTATATTTTCCTTGTCTGCAAGCTTCCAAGGGACGTATTGTGGTCTAACCCCTCCCCTCTCTAGAAGAGGCATTAAGTTGTGTCCCGTTTTACCCCCTGGGTTCCAGAAAATCGAGTCCTCACACCCCTCCTCTTCTTCCGTCTCTTCTACATCGTCAGTTTCGTCCATATTTCTCCTGATCTTGACTCTTTCTCCTCCACCACTTCCCCTTCTTCCATCATTTCCTTTATTTATTGTGGGCGTGTGTATTCGTTGTCCCTGCCTGCGTCCAGGGAGGTCTCTAAGCCTTCCTGCATAGGGTGCCAGTTCGCTTGTGAAGGGCGCTAGTTTAGATGGGCATGTTGCCTGTAATGAGCGTGAGGTGGTGGAGCATGTAGGACGGGACGGTGACGGCGTAGCTTCACGTGTCTGCCTTTCCGCTATTCCATGCTCTTCCTCCTCACTTCTCTGCAGTTCTTCCTTTCTCCTGCAGATCCATGGTGAGTCTCTATTTGTCCGGGTGGTGTATAGTTTATCTAGGCTTTCCCTTTCACTATTTCTTCCTTCCTTCTCCATTCCTTCTTCTTCCTCACTACAAAAGTCATTCATAAATGGCAACCCCCAAACTGTCTTTTTCCCCCCAATCGTTACTGTTCCTAAGTCTATTAGGTCCGTTCCTCCCTTTTCTTCTTTACTAATCGCTCCCCTTTGTGCCGATGTTGTTGCTACTTCTGTACCTCTATATACATGCCTCCTTACTTCACTCTCCCCCCTCCTATCTTCTCTTTCCCCTTCATTTCTCTCCGCTATTTCTCTACCAATTTCCTCTCTTTTCTTTTTTAATTCTTCCATTACTTCACAACTCATTTTTTCCAATATCTTTTCATCTTCTTTCTTCCTTTCCCATCTCTCCCTCTCCCTTTCTAACATACTCTCTATCATCCTTCCTTCTTCGTATTTCCTTGTTGTTTCTGACAGTAATCTCTTCTTCCATATTGCCATTTCTTTTTCTTTCTCCTCTTCCTCTTTTTTCCTGTCGCGCAGTGCTGCTCTTGATACCCTTTCTGCTGCTGCCTTTAACCTTTCGGCTTCTCTCCTTTGCTCCTCAGTTCGTTCTCTCATTTTTCCAACTCATTCTTACCTTCTTTCCTTTCCCGTGGTCTCTCTCTTTCCCCCCTCTCGAGCTGCTTTATCAGTGCATTCTGCTCATCCCTCAATTCTGCTAATCGTTCCTCCAAAGTCTCTTCCTTTTGTCTTAACAGCTCTTCCCCCTTTCCTTTCCCCTCTTCCCCTTCCATTTCACTCTCCCTGGTATTATCCTCATCCATTTTCCTTACCACCTCCTTCTCTTCTCCTGTTAATGAACCTCGTAATTTTAATAGTATCTGCGCAGCTACCCACTCATCATTTCCTACGTCCGTAGTCTGCTCTTCTTCAGTCCTCCCCTCCCCTGCCAGCATCTTCCTATGGGCTGATCCGTTGTACTAGTCGGCTCCCCTCCCGTGTGGCCACCTGTAGCTGTATATGGAGGCGGCCTGTATGCCGGGTTCGAGTACCCCTCAGCCGCCCTTAATTGTTCTCTTGCTATTTCTCCTAGTTCTCTTAAAGGATACAACCCCCCTCCCTCTGTTTTCACTACCTTCGCTAGAGGTATATCGTCGCTCTGTTCCTTTTTTATTTCATTTTCGGTTGAGTTGTCACTCTTTTCTCCTCCCTCTTGTCCTTTCCCCGTGTTCTGTGTGCCTTCACTCTCCTTTTCCCCATTCTCTCCCTCCTACTTAATCTCCTTATCTCCCGTTGTTTCCCCCACAATGAACATTCCGTTTGGTCCTGGTCGGGACCCTTGGAACATCCTCCATAAATTGAACACCTCCACGTGGTGTGCCAACTTCTTCCCCTTGTATGTATTATGCAGATGGTTTAATAGTGAGTGTTGGGTATATGGATCGAAGCTACCATTAGGCGGCCATGGTGTCGTCATTTTGTTGTCCGTCCCCTGTGTCCATTCTATGCTGTACTTGATCAATTTCTCCCTATGGGGTGATAGTGTTTTACATATGTGTTGCAGCGGGGTAGTGAGGGTGTTCCCCCACCCCCCCGATCCTGTCCCGTATGACATAGTAGCGCTCCACTTGTTACCTTTCCCCTATTTGGTAGCGGTTATCTCACTAGCAGTTTACAATATACACCCTTATATCTTTACCTGGCCCCGTAAGTTTGGGGACTTGCGATAGTCCGCTAAGGAAAAATTAGTAAAATATAGTATTTACATTTGTATATTCTTTTCTTTCGTTTCTTCATTTATACAACACCCTTACGGCTCCCTGCGGCCAAGGCGCACGTAGCCCCCTGCGGCTGCGTGCCCCTTGTGATGTTCTTATACTGCCGTCCTACTTTCACTTGCTCCTCCTCCCTCTTCTACACTTGCCGTGGCCGGCGTTCTCCGTGCGCAGCCACGTCCCCCTTTTCGCCTTCCCCCGATCAACTCATTACCGTGTACCTCCGTTTCCACGCCCTTAACACAGCTCTCCTCCCCGCCACTCAAAAATAAAGATGCCTGGTTCTCGAGATGTCCTATGTAAGCCCTGCTGGTGACGTCACCGATCTCTTCGAACTACTGGTAAGTTCTTCATATATTCTTTAAGTCCAAAACACACTTGCAATCTACCCCCGTTAACCCCACAGCTGTCTTCCTGTCACTCCTGGAACAAGGTAATCAATAATATAATCGGACTGCGCACACTGCGTCGCCTCGCGTGTGATACGCCCCTCGACAGGAGGGCTTAACCAGCCAATTATCTTCCGTATTGGGCAACTAGCTAGCTACCGCCTACAGGGAAACGTCATCTATCTATCGAGTTTCCTGCTCGATCAATAGGGATCCTCATCTACTCATTGATCAATAATTGCCAATTCGTAGGAAACCACGCACACACACACACACCCTTACACATGGTCGCGACCTAGGCCAATCAGTGTCTACGAGTGGCCGCACGTGATGTTTTCATGCTCCGCCCCCTTCTCTCCCATAACGTAGCGGACTGCTCTCGCACTCGTCCGGCTACCATTCATTTCATTGCCAACACTAAATTATCAAACCTTCGCCGCGCACCTGTGCAATACCTCCCGTATTCAATTCCTCCCCCCTCCCTCACAATTTCACATTGCTTGTTGGGCGTGGCATACTCAAAAAGTTCTCTTGGTGCGGGGCCGCTCGACTGTGTGCACCCCTCCAAGCAGCTCGCCACCTCCCCTCGTCTGGACTACGTCTGGACACTCGCCAACCGCGGGCGGGATACTTCTCAACCGGCTCCCGATGGCCAATATCCGGATTGCGCTGTCCGGTCTTCTCGCAGTTCCGCGATGGTCCTGTAGTCCTCAAAGGGGGCAGCGGCAGAGGGGGCCGCGCCGCCGGGCCTCCTCGCAACGGGAGTACTTGGAAAAATAAAAATAAAAGCGGACCTTAAACAGATCTCAGCAGTGCCTCCAACTTGTCGGGGGGAAATTCTCCCGGGGTCGGCTGGGCCGTCCGAGGACCTCCGGGCAGGGAGGCCCCAACTCCTCCTATATATACCAAAAGAGATAGAGTATGAGACACACGCAAGAAGCAAGGTGATTCTGCTGTTTATTAAACAAAACGGCAGGGATGGGTCGAGGATCGTACGCGTCCGTCCTGACACTCTCTCAACATCGTGGGGCTCGCAGGCCCTTTTTACCTTAGTATGACGCGCTACTTGCATCACCTGAGAAAGTTAGCAAAAAACCTATCGCCACTCTGAATTGGTTCCCCGAGTGGTAGGGTTAGTATAGCATACGTATAGAGAACGTTGTTATTGGTTAAGGGTCAGTCAGGTGGTATACTTGGGTTGTCCCTTCAGTTTGATACATAAAAATTGTTACATGAAGACCCCTGAGGATTAGTTAATGTTAATGGCGTCAGTGATAAGGGCCCCATGTTCTGATTGGTTCACCCGCGAGCCCCCGAGTCTGGGACAATCGCTGTTCCCAGCTCGCGGTGCACCTGTCATTTGCAACAATGTTTCACTATGGGTATGTGCAGACAATGTGAGGATTTATTCATAAGCAGGAAGGCCGACTACTCCCACCGCCGCAGATGTCCATTGAGTCGCTTAATTGTATCTGCCTGTGTCTTGAGACGGGGGATTCAGGCGCCTTCTTCCTCCTGGGCTTGGCACCCTATCAGGTTCGGCTTGGTCACGTGAGGTGGGACCGTGGTTGAGGCAGAATTCTGCACAATTAATATTGCATTTCTCACTGTGTGCCTGGCTTATCTTGCAGATGTGACCTTGGCGTCGGCTTGCGGTATGAGAGTTTGCAATGTTGAGCCCTTGACTGTCTGCTTTCGCTGGGCTCATTCTGCAGGCTCAGCAACCGAACTCTTGCTCATTCAATGTTCATGGAAGCTTTTGCTTGCGGCCTACTTGGGCCTGGTGCATAGGTGGAACCGTTTGATACAGAGCGCTTTAGGTTATGGTATCATATTGCTCTATCCCCAGTATCGTGTCTTCGTTATATTTCTCATTATGATACATGGGTTTAGGAGAAGCGTGAGCAAGCCTTTTTAGATGAGTTCATTATGCGTCTTGCGTTTCTGCATTTTGAAAAGCCTATGTGAAAAATAATAAAGATGCACGTCCGTGGGTGTGTCCGTCGCCTACGTCGTAGCACTGAGTATGTTCTTCGTGTGGATTGGTGTGGGAGTGTCCGGTGTGTATGTTTGCACGAGTGTGCTGACCGTTGGCTAGGTCGTCATGACATCTCTAACGATGTGTTGATTTGGTGCTGGATGGTTCAGTCGAGTCCATCCATGCCGCAGGTGTCGGCATGTGCAGGGCA
The DNA here is from genome assembly GCF_040938575.1 of Ambystoma mexicanum. NCBI lineage: Eukaryota > Metazoa > Chordata > Amphibia > Caudata > Ambystomatidae > Ambystoma > Ambystoma mexicanum. The sequence continues at coordinate 163,641,476 of NC_090941.1, read as the reverse complement.
GGCTGGTGGGCAGGCGGGTGGGCACGCGAGTGGGCACATCCGTATGTTCTTATACCAGGGTATTTGGTCGTCTGGGAGATGGGCAAACTCCTCTCGTGGCGGGTGTCTCGGCCGTGATCCTCTAGGCCAGGGTTGAGAGGGGATTGGTGGGAGCCTTTTGTTCACTTTTCCCACTTCACTACAATATAGCAATAAGCAACCATGCGGGTGCTTCACCAGTTGGTAATGGCCTTGTGTCCCGTGTTATAGGCATGTGTGAACCGAGGGCCTGATTGCTGAGTCTAAGTGAAGTTTTTCAAGTGCTTATTGCTATTAGCACAGTGCACTCAGCAATATATTTGTGTGAATCAACTGGTCGTGGCTAGTGCGCAACTCATTGATTCACACAAAGGCATCTTCACCTTGCATGGCCTCTGTGTGGAGCCCCTCTTCCCTTTCTATGGCAGCCATGGGTGGAGGCAATTGAGGTGCGGTGGTGAGAGGTGGCTGGTGGGGGCTGGTGGGGGCTGGCAGGGGAGAGGGCCACCATGGGAGTGGGGGGAGTGGCTGGCAGGGGCCTCCACTGCTTTGGCTGTTCTGAACCTGGGCTTAGATCATTAGATTCTGCCTGCCTTTTTGGCAATTTGATTGGTTGATGCACCCACCGAGAGTGCTAATCACTGTGACAAACCACATTTCAAACATTCTGATTTGAGCATCAACCTCAAAAGTACCACAAAAAACATTGTCTTCAGATTTGTAAAGAAGACGAACACAAACACGACGTCACCCCAATCTGCATATTTCAAAACACACAGGGCCAATGGGATCAAACAACAGCCAACAAAAAGAAGGTCCCATGTGCAACGACTCAATACATCATCTAGCTGGAGGCATTAAAAAACTGATTTTATTTGTTACAAAGGTTGTCAATGTTCATAAAAATATTGTATTTTCTAACACATGGCAAGATATTAAGAACAACAATGGAAATGTATACACAATGTATAATACACAACTCTACCCCTACATACATAACCCATGACTCAGTCATGTCTAAATAACAAAAGCGAATGCAAAAAGAGCAAAGTTCAAAAACACAATTGAAAATCACTGAAAAAACAAAAGAGCGACAGTGACTACTCCTCTCTGGCACCGGCTCAAGGCCAAATGGGGAAACCAAAAACGTCCAAGCCCATGGTGAGGAAATCCACTCTTCAGGCACGCCAGTTCGTGGATGACAACATTTGTGTAAATTAATAGATCAATTAGTACAAGCCAATTCGAGTTTCAGCTTGAGGTAACTCTATTTTTACAAAACCTTCATCAGGGCCAAAGAACACAGCTAGAGGTAGCGAGAAGTTCTGTCAGCTAAAGAAATACATGTACTCAAAAACTAGGGATTCTTTAGACAACATTACCTGAGTATGCAGGCCTTGTTCTGTTAAGGCAGCGAGGAGCATATGCAGTTCAATTCCCGAACCAAACAACCACAACATACAAAAAGTGCTATTTTTGTTGATTCTACTATTATTACATTATCATTACATGCGTTTTAGGCTACATTGCAATCATCATAAATATCGATTTCTACACGAGGCTGCCAAAGGCATACAATGGGAGACAGAACAGGCACATGTGAAGCTGTGATTTGTATATAATTTCAGCACCTGGAATAAGGATCAATGTGTGAATAAATAGCACTACTTGGGCATTTGAGGTTGAATTGCCATATGGTGGCAGCACCTACGGATTACTTTATCTGGCATTTAAGACTACAACTGGCAAGCAATGATAGTGCCAGGGTATACAAGGCTGTTCTTGGCATGTGACAGCACCACATGCTGCAAGAGCCTGTATCTATCATATAATGAGTAGGCCTGGAATGTAAGATTGTATCTGGTATGACATGACAGTAACTGACCGTTTCTAACAGACATCCTTGTCTTCAGTTTAGCCCATGCTTCGTGCAACCCTATTTTGACCCAAAGCTCTTTGCATATGCCTTTTACCATTGACAAGTCTTGAATATGGGCACCATTTTCAACTAAAAATGTTCCTTCATCCAGTACTTTCATTTAGCTGCCATGTTAAACTGCACTTACCGAGAAAGATTCTACCTGCCCTTGACATAACATATTGTCAAGCCATACTAATGTGATAAACACTGGCTTGCTGCATTAACATGTATGTCAGCCTCCCACTGAGAAAAAGAGATTACTGAACTACAACCTCTTTAAAAGGGAGCAGCATTCATTATTCTGGACCTAAATAAATGTGGCCAACCTCTGTTTCCCTAATTATTCTCTGTTCGTTTCACATCCAAAACCACTTTGAAGTCAAGGCTACTTGCATCATCTTGAAAGACTATTCAAGAACTACATCCCGCACAACATCCTGTGCTCGAGCTCAGAACACAGACTCATCTTACTCACATTCTTACTTAAAAAGGTGGAAAGTAATAGGCCACCAATACCTTCAATTATGGAACACAGATCCCCACTACCTAAGACTGGAGCCCAACCACTGAAATTTAGAAAAACACTAAACACCCATCTCTTTTGGAAAGCTGCCCCCCGCCCCCTGCTCAACAAAGTTCTCTATAAGTGCTTACCATTAGATCCGCGAATAAAAAAGTGCCTTATGTCATTTAATATGCCTGACTTAAATGATGACAATCATATTGTATAATCTTGGAGGGCATCACCCATAACAGTGTTTACAACAGTTTCTATCGTAAGAAATGTGCATGCTTTGGCCAATATTGTTTTCCCATTTGCCTTCCCCCATCTTCTTTTTTCAATCTTGTGGATTAAGTGCTCTCTGATCCTCGGATGCGGATGCTAGACGCAGTGCGGCTTGACGTTGGTGCATCCAGATGTCGCGGTGCAGTAATGACGTGTAGTTCTTTACTCTAATCGTGGAGCTCCGAGGAGCGACGCGCAGAAGAAGGGACAGCAGCAACCCAAGCAGCCAGGCCACTAAGCTCCGGACCGATTCAGCTCAGGGAGCCGAGCACTGTGCGGAGGCAGCAGGTGCAGTAACTGCAACGCGTGCACCCTCACAGCCCCCTGTCCAGTTATTCGGCCCACTACATAGCCCCTATTTTATATTAATGTTATATGCTGTTGTCCTCCGATTTTATATTTTGCATATTCATTAGTCTTCTGCTCCACTTTTGGTGTGGTCACCTAAGTCAGAAGTGTAAAATGTGTTTTTAGTGTGCGATATTTTTGTGAGAATTTATATTGTAAAGTTGTGTAAACAGCTAATTCAATAATAAAAAAGCCCCCTTTTATGTATTTTACATTGTCTGATATGAGGCTCCTGCTCTGTTTTAGAGGAAGGTAGCCTGTAAAGGCTCTGTGGCCTCTGCTTGGCCGTTATGGTGTCAAAACCTAAGCAGAAGTTCAAACCAAAGAAAGTAGGTCTTCTAAAAACTAAGAAAACTAAGAAAGCTAAACTACTACCTACGGGCTTTGCCAGAACAAGTGGGTACACATCTACAATCACAATCAGATGGGTGCTACGAAGTCAGAATGTGCAAGCAATTAACCAGAATGAGACACCCTTGACCCTGCATTCAGGTAACAACTGTGCAGGGCAGTGTGGTAGCTCAGAAGCTGAGTGACCATACGCATCTTTCGATTTTGGGAGGATAGCTCAGGGGCAGCGTGCTCTCCTTGGAAGCAAGACGACACAGAGCAACACAGTTTCGATCCCTGGGTCCGCGCTTAGAAACCTCTGGATATTGAGCGTGTTATAAATAACCTTTCATATGATATCTTTGTCAGGTTTAGGTTCAGAGGTACATTTGCAGATGCAAAAGCAATGGCAGCTACAATCCCTAGTGGGAAGTGATTTAAGAGATTTGGCCCAGGCCAATCAAGGTGCAATTGATTCGAGACATGACTCAACTGAGTGTTTACCAGCGTGCTGGTAGCTGAGAGAGCCTAATGTGTATGGTTGTGTAATTGGGAATTCAAATGGCCCCAACTCTATTCCCCTGATAGATCCATCGTAAAGGCTCTAGAACACTCAATCGATAGGCTGTATGCCAAACATCGCCAGGAGGAATTGGTTGAGAATTGCACTGAGGTGCCTGCTCTCCAAAGTGTGGGCTCACAAGGATCTGGGGTTATCGCCACGCATGAGTCCCCCGCTATGGGGACTTTTGAAGAAAGTTGTCAAAGTTCTCATATAAGGGCCGTTATGACGAGAGGCTAGTACCCTCTTTGGTACACCAAGCAGCATAAGCCCCCCCCGTCCCCAGAATTGCTGGGATTATACATGGAAGTCTCCCTGCAAGGGAGCCGGAGACTGGACCCTCCCCGATGTTGCAAACTCTTGTCTCAAGACAATCCTATATTTCAAATATGCAAGTGCCAGTGACTTGTTTGATGGAGGGTCTTAGTTTTACACAGTAGCAACCTGAGGGGGATATATATATATATATACATATATATATATATATATATATATATATATATATATATATATATATATATATATTACATGGCCACGTTAGTGGCCATGTAGTTATGGTTAAGTTGCTGTTTCCATAGGAAGAGCACTTTTTGGGCGGCTTATAACTTCGCTCCCCCCGGACGAATCCTCACCAAACTTTGCAAAAAAAGTATATGGTGGCCCACTCTGGATTTTTTTCCAAAGTTTGGTGAGGTTCGGTCCAGAAGGGGCAAAGTTATAGGGGGGGTCCCAAAATTTCTTTTTTTCCCATAGACATAATGGGAAAAATCTATGTTTTAGCACCCTGGGTTCCCACTTTGGGAACCAGGGGTTCTAATGGCCTTTATCCCCCATTCAGGGGCTGCAATGGACGATAATGGTCTGTAGCCCTCTTTATTTATTTATTTATTTATAACACACCAATGCCTGCAGACATCAGACTGTGTGGTTACAGTATTTGTTGAGGAAGATGAGGTGGAGGAAGACAGTTTACTACTTGTTGAGAAAGCAATAACCTTTCTGAGAGCACTGTGGTCATTGGATTTGGTGTGGTGGCGCATGGAGGTGGTCCCGTAGGAGTACTGTCCAGGTAGTCTGCGACTGAGTACAAAATTGCACTCAGTGCATTTCACTTTGGTAGCTTTAGCCTTTGGTACACTCCCAACACTAGCAAAGAACTGGTACACCCATGATTCGATCTTGGTGCTAGAAGTAGGCACTTCCTCTACCTCATCTTCTCGGTCCTCTTCATTGTCTTTGAAAGTACTGTGCTTTTTTTGTTGTGAAGGTCCTCCAGCTGGTGATGGTGGTGGCTCTTGGGGATGAGGGATGGCAATAACTGATGCCATTTTTAAGATAAATAGCAGTTTTGATAAAATTCTTCCAAGTATATGTATAATGGTATATGGCATATGGTATATGGTAATGGATAATGGGTACGAAAAGGTGTTGGAGGTGTGCAAGGGAAATTTTGAAGTTGAAAGTTCCTAGATCAGTAGAAAATGCAGTTCCGAACTGTCCGCGAAGGACAGATCTTATCGTGAAGCGCAGACGGGTTCTCGGACACATCATTATGCCGCGCGCCAGCGTAAGGTCATGTGGCACTGTCCGGAAGGTCTGCAATGAAGTCAGATAATCGTAGATATCTACGGATGCAAAACTAGTTGAAATAGTTGCAAAAAGTGAATAGAAGTGTTAACAATGATTCTAGAAGGTAGGAAATGGCAGAGTTTTAACGTGACACTTTGTAAATTGGACACAAATATTGTTTTAAAGTTGCACTAATAAAAACCTATGAAATTCAGTAAAAAAATGTTGTTAAAAGGACGTTATGGTTACAAGTAAAATCGAAAAACCCCTGAAATTCGCCAGTTATGGTAAGCTAAGCAACCATAACTCGCGCCACCACTGTGCACTGCTAAGACTAACACCCAGGACATCAAAGATGACATCACAAATATCATTGATGACATCACTGATGACATCACATGTGCATTTACTTTTCATAGAAGGGGTTGTGAATGTAATGTTGGCAAAAAGGTATCAGGGATTATCGGGATTGCTTCATCACGCAATGTAGCATTCTAAAGAACATTCCATTGCAGTGTTCTTTCTAGTACATGAGCCTACTCGTACAGAAATGTAGGTATTGGCTGCAGCATACACCACAGAGGTGCTATATTTTTAATTTTCCAAAGTTATACAATAAAACGGTGAATGCTTCTGTATCAGACTTTTCCGTTCTGTGAAACATGTACTAAGTAGCTAATAATGCATCACTTACTACATATTTCTACTAATACACACAAAACATAAATAGACTACAATGCATACAAATATGGGGCTTATAGATGGAGAGTAAAGTATGCAAACAAGAGGCAGTGCCATTAGCAATTGTGTATAATCTACATGATTGTATTCACTCACAAAAATGATTGCTGTGTTTCAGGCCTGCTTCTACCCCTAGATATGTACATCATAAAATGCGATTAAATTCTAAGGAAAGTATTGTAAGAACATGTGAGAATAGCAATATCTATAAATGTAATACCTTTAGAAAGTTAAGTTTCTGACTGTCAGTAAATAAACCCACCTGGCCTAGATATGGCAGTGAACAAAAAAGAAGGGGCTAGACATGTGATGTCATCAGTGATGTCATCAATGATATTTGTGATGTCATCTTTGATGTCCTGGGTGTTAGTCTTAGCAGTGCACGGTGGTGGCGCGAGTTATGGTTGCTTAGCTTACCATACTGGCGAATTTCAGGGGGTTTTCGATTTTACTTGTAACCATAACGTCCTTTTAACAACTTTTTTTACTGAATTTCACAGGTTTTTATTAGTGCAACTTTACCATAACGTCCCTTTAACAAAGTTTTTTCATTGAATTTCATAGGTTTTTATTAGTGCAACTTAACCATAACGTCCCTTTAACAAAATGTTTTCATTGAATATATATATATATATATATATATATATATATATATATTAGCCAATGTGTGCTCAACTGTCAAGATACTCTAGCATCAAGACATATAGTAGTATCTCTGGATGCAAACTTTAACATTTGTCTGTTACACAATCTGTGATTAGAAGCCAACATTGACTGTCTACACCCCTGACTATGGGTAACATCTGTCAGCAAGAAACTCCTTTAGTCCCCATGGAGAGACATAACATTGCGATATCGCATATCTCAAGTGGAATAGGTAGGCGCCCCTACTGGGATATTTCTAGGCCTGCAAACGAATGTGTGTTCCAATTTGCCTCCTGCATTCCCCCAAATACTGTTTAACATTAGCTTAACGGGTAACAGCTCACATGGATTACAGGTGGCCGATGATGGGTCCTTTTTAAATATCATAAACTGGAACACCGCCAGCATAAAAAGAAAGTTGATGGATGCCGATTGGATTCAGTGGTTTAACCTGCATGATGTGATCTGTTTACAGGGGACATTGGTGTCTGATGTACAATGTTTGAAAGAGTGTTTCCCCAGATTTAATATTTTCTGGATAAAAGCAGTTTTCTCAGTGATGGGTAGATGGTGAAGGGGCTTGGTGACCATGGTCAAGAAGCCACACAGTTCAATGGTTTTCCGACGTCCCGTGATAACCCAGTTCTGCTTGCAGTGACACTCTTCAAAGGCAAGGTCTTGTTGAATCAAAAACTCACAGTGATAGACATTTATGTCCCCCTAAACTCAAGCAAATTAGTAAGCTTTACGAGGAATTTTTCATTCCCAAGGGCCACTTAAATGGTGAGGAAGATGATATAGTATTAATAGGTGATTTTAATTCAAAGCTAGGACACAATAAGACAATCCCACAAGAGAAGCTAAGGGTGGAAGAAGTATGTGGAATCTCAAAAGCAAGGTATTAATGGGGCACAATCAGTGATGGGTCACTCAATGGACTAATGTATGGGCAAATACCTCTTTCTAGAGCTGAACGGTATAATTGAGGGAGATATGCCCCTAAAGCCCACCTTTAAGGCTTTACAGAGGAAAACTATAACTGACTACTGCCTGGTCAATTGTTTTTCCTTCAACAGAGCCAAGTGGTTTGGTCCTAATCCATGGCTGCTAAAGGGAAGCTAGACATGACCACTAGGTATGAGCCCCTTATGACAAAGGCCTTGACTCAGTCATATCCAATGCGCAGTTTCGAGAATGATGAGATGCTAGCCGTGCTCCAAGATGAGAAGACCCTTGAGTTACGTAATAGGCTTTCAGAGTCGCAGACTCCCTCAGAGGCGGTTAATCTCTTTATGGTTTTACAGGGCCATTTCTATAATATTGCCCCCCCCATGTCTCGTGGATATAGGTAATATCTTGGGTTTTCCCAGAGAGAATGCACCTTGGTATGGTACTGAATGTGGACAGGCTAAAAGGCCACTCCAACTGGCTTCCCTCGGTGCTGACATCTTCACTCACTTAAAAAGTATTATAGGAGTCTACTGAAATTCAAAAAGGACCAATTTAGCAGGCCATGTGCAAGCCAGACTTCAAATGGAAATTGAGCATCATATTGGGGCATTATTCATGCAGGAAGAAATTGTGGGACAAGTAAAAAGCCTTAAGAAGGGTAAAGCAGCAGGCACTGATGGCTTCAGACTGGAACTTTTTAGTTTATTAGTGGACCGGTGGGCACCCATCCTTCTGCAGATCTTTAACTTAATAGCTTGCATCCTTACCCCTCCACCTTCATGGAAAAAATGTTTGATAATCCCCATGTTTGAAAAAAGTCATGCGTCCGATCCCCATTGTTATTGGCCAATCGCCTTGCTAGAAACCTCTAATAAGATTTTTCCAGGGTGCCTGGCTTCATGAGTGGAAGAGATGGCAATGAATAACTTTAAAATCTAGGACACACAAACAGGCTTCTGCAAGGACATTAGAATCGAACAATGGCCCTCATTACGACCCTGGCGTTAAGGGATTACCGGTACCGGTAAGGGTACCGGTACCGGTAATCCCTTAACACCTGATTACGAGGTCCCTTTGCGGGTCCCGACCTTAACGGCTGGTCTGTACCAGCCGTTAAGATAAGGACCCGCAAAGGGACCTTGAAGGTGATTAGGGTACCGCATTTCGCGGTACCGTAATTACCGCCTTCCCCATTCCAATTGAGCCCTATAGGGCAAAAATGGGAACGGGGAAGGGCCAATGATAAATGGGGAATTACCGCCCCACCAACCTTGGAATGGGGCGGTAATTCCCCATGTTACCATGGCGGATCCGGTAAATTACCGGCGTTAACCATGGCGCTAATAGCACCATTGGTTAACGCCAGGGTCGTAATGAGGGCCAATGTTTTTTATTTAATATGATTGTGGAAAAGCATACAAGAAGCAGGCAGCTTTTCTGGATCTAACTAAGGCATTTGATTCTATGAGCCTATTATGGGGACAGCTAAGGAGGATCAGGGTTCCACCCAGGCGCCTCGAATTAATGATATTGGACATCACAGCTATGGTTAGATGTGCTAGTAATTACAAGTACTCAAGAGATTTTAAGACAAATGTATGGGTGAAGCATGGTTGCCCACTTGCATCCCTTTTATTTTCTTTATTTCTTAGTGATTTGAATCCTCATAAAGTCACTCAAGGTCTAATTCCTCCTTTGTTGAATTGTAATGAATTCAACAAATTTTTTTGCAGTGATGATACGGTCCTTTTGGATCAAACACCTAGTGTGTTACAGAAGAGTCTAGCATATTCTTATAATTATTTCCTGGAACTCGGCCTTAAATTGAATCTGCTTAAAACTAAGATACTTGTTTATGGCAAAAGAAATTCACATTTCAAATGGGTCCAGTACAAATCGTTAATCGAGGTCGTGCACGAATACACGTATCTGGTTTTGATCTTCACCAAAAGGGGAGGATGGAGAAATCATATAAAAGCGTTTGCTAAGCATGAAATGGTGGGATTAAGAGGGCCTGCCAGCTTTTACCACCAATTTAGAGGGAACTATTTGGATAAGTGTCTCCAGGTAATGGGGTCTGAACTTAATGTGGCTATCCTTTACGGTGCAGAGATCGGGGGTGGGGGGCTTCTCCCTGAGGGTGTTTGGAAAATGTGCTAAATGCTGGCCTTCCGAGGATTACGGGTCTCCCCCCCCCCAGTGCCCCAGGGGATGTTTTGCAACATGAACGAGAGCTTCTTAGTCTAAACCTTCAAGCACAGTGGGGGGTTTTCGAATTCTTCCAGAATGCTCTATTGAATACCAGGAGAAACCCAAATACCAATACTGCACTGAAGAATTCTTAGCATTGTGTTAGTAAGACCATAAGGGCTGGTACAACAGTGGGTTGACTCTAATGAAATATTGGGAGCTGGGGGACATGATGTCTCTGGCTGATCGAACGCATACCCAGCACAGGCTTCTACTAAAAACAAGAGCAGCAGAATTGGAATATGGCACTATGAAACTGTACTCGCTAAAATATTACTCTCCCACATTCAAACGACCCTGCCGGCCCACGCTAACCAAGATTAAGACCACTGAGTGTCGTAGATATATTTTAATGGGCATGTCAAATGTGTTACCACTTAGAGCAAGAGCGCCACAGCTGGGCCTGGGGAAGGGCTGCCCGTGTGGTTTGGCATTTGTCAAAGAATTGAAGCACTTTTTAATGAATTGCAATTTTCTGATGAAGTTGAGGAAACAATGGCTTAGGCCTCATTTTATTCAAAACAACATATGAATTTGTATGGATGCTATAGCCTTTTTTAAGTATAGCAACGATGTGACATTTGTATCCGTTGCAGCTCATTTCATTAAGGATGCTTTATATTAAATTATTAGCAAGAGGACTCTTTTGAACTAAAATTGCTGCATTTTGTGCATTATTGTATTTTTGTTTTGTATTGTGTCGCCGTAGATAGTTCAGAGTGTGTTCTGGCTGTCAATGAATTCTATTTCCGAATACATTTTATTCACTCCCTTTTCCCATTCCCTTAGCACACCCCATCGTCTCTTAATTAAACCACACTCCAACGAAGCATCTTGTTTGCATGAGGTCCAATTCAAGACACCAACAAATAATATTTTGTTCAATAAGGCTGTGATGACATTTGAAGTCTCTGCCCCTGGCCTTTGCTGCCAATGACATATCAGTGCATCGGCCAAATTAAAATATGGCTACTATATGATTTTCAACTAAAATTGCCTTGTCTATCCTTAAGTAACATTTAGGTATTTTATTCACCAAACATTTATTGTATTTTTTTCATGAGTGATCTAACTTCCTACTATGTCATGAAGGTCAAAGGTAATGCAACATCGTCATACTTAAAGATCATGTGATGCCTATTCCTCTGATGCCATCAGTTGTGTGATATCAGTTCCAACCAATTGCATTTTGGAGAATTCATATTCATAATTACTGCTGGCCAAACCTTTTTAAAACAGGATCACCTAGAACCTCCTCATTGACAGCCTGTCACAAGCTGGGGTGGGATTAATGGCCCAGCCAATGTCCTTATTGACGGTCTGGCTGCTTAAAATCCTATTCGATACTCAAATCGTGATCTGAGATGTGTGACAGTGTAGGGTGGCCAATCAGAATTTTCTAACTCTCAGGGAGGATGGAGACAGCCGATCAAAGCTCCCTCTGATAGAGGTTTACTGCTCTTTAAAATTGAGTTAGCTGCCTTCCTGTTGCTTTGTCGATTTTGCTAAACTGTGTAAGGCAGAAGCAGCAGTGTGACTCAATAAAAGACACTCACTGCAAACGCAATTCGCAAACACAACAACGTTTTGGAAATAGAAGCTTTAAAATAAAAATAAAAATAAAAAATGATGCATGTAATGTTACGTTTTGATCACTTAAGAGCACGTACAGTACCTGTTATTTTTGTGTTTGATTCTGTGCGTGAATTTGTCAGGTATTTGAAAGATATGATAAGCTGAACCATTTAGGGCCAGATTCGTAGAAATGTGCACAGAAATCGTGTAAGGGCTGCGCACCAAGAAGGACGCTGCACGAGCCTGCACAATGAAGAAAATCTGCGCACTCTGCGTCTTCATCGATCCAAATGTACAATTCCAGCAGACACGCAAAGAGAATGGAGCTGTGTGAGAAATGCCCACAACACGCCCACACGCAAACCAACCCAAGCACAAACCTCTGCATCCACCCCTGAGCCAACATCCAGCAGCACTGTGAAAATGCGTGGGCCACCCAATAAGCATGTGACACCCATGCAAAAACGTGAGAGCTACCTTGTACATCGCAGCTGTATCCCCATCGAAAACGCACAGGCTCCCTTGTAAACTAAGGTGGCACCCCTGCAAAAATGCAAGAGCCACCTAGTAAGTCGAAGCCGCACCCGCCAACAAAAATGTGCGGTCTCCCTCGTAACCTATGAGGGCATCCCTGCAAAAGCACAAGAGCCTCCTCGTAAGTCAAGGCCAGACCCCCCAATAAAAACGTGCATGCGCCCTAATAATCTAAGGTGGAACCCCTCCAATGAAAAAGTGTGTGCTCACTCATAGGTTAAGGCGGCACCCCTGTGAAAACACAAGAGCCTCCTCGTAAGTCGGGGCCACACCCCTCAAAGAAAATGCGTGGGATCCCTCGTAATCTAAGACAGCAACCCTAATGAAAACGAGTCGTCTGCCTCGTGAGCTAAGGCGGCACCCCTGTGAAAACACCAGAGCCTCCTCGTAAGTCAAGGCCGCACCCCCCAATGGAAACACGCAGGTGCCCTCGTAATCTAATGCGGCACCCCCAATGAAAACATGAGCGCTCCCTTGCATGTTAAGGCACCCATGCAAGTCCACCTGGTACAACAGTGGGTTGACTCTAATGAAATATTGGGAGCTGGGGGACATGATGTCTCTGGCTGATCGAACGCATACCCAGCACAGGCTTCTACTAAAAACAAGAGCAGCAGAATTGGAATATGGCACTATGAAACTGTACTCGCTAAAATATTACTCTCCCACATTCAAACGACCCTGCCGGCCCACGCTAACCAAGATTAAGACCACTGAGTGTCGTAGATATATTTTAATGGGCATGTCAAATGTGTTACCACTTAGAGCAAGAGCGCCACAGCTGGGCCTGGGGAAGGGCTGCCCGTGTGGTTTGGCATTTGTCAAAGAATTGAAGCACTTTTTAATGAATTGCAATTTTCTGATGAAGTTGAGGAAACAATGGCTTAGGCCTCATTTTATTCAAAACAACATATGAATTTGTATGGATGCTATAGCCTTTTTTAAGTATAGCAACGATGTGACATTTGTATCCGTTGCAGCTCATTTCATTAAGGATGCTTTATATTAAATTATTAGCAAGAGGACTCTTTTGAACTAAAATTGCTGCATTTTGTGCATTATTGTATTTTTGTTTTGTATTGTGTCGCCGTAGATAGTTCAGAGTGTGTTCTGGCTGTCAATGAATTCTATTTCCGAATACATTTTATTCACTCCCTTTTCCCATTCCCTTAGCACACCCCATCGTCTCTTAATTAAACCACACTCCAACGAAGCATCTTGTTTGCATGAGGTCCAATTCAAGACACCAACAAATAATATTTTGTTCAATAAGGCTGTGATGACATTTGAAGTCTCTGCCCCTGGCCTTTGCTGCCAATGACATATCAGTGCATCGGCCAAATTAAAATATGGTTACTATATGATTTTCAACTAAAATTGCCTTGTCTATCCTTAAGTAACATTTAGGTATTTTATTCACCAAACATTTATTGTATTTTTTTCATGAGTGATCTAACTTCCTACTATGTCATGAAGGTCAAAGGTAATGCAACATCGTCATACTTAAAGATCATGTGATGCCTATTCCTCTGATGCCATCAGTTGTGTGATATCAGTTCCACCCAATTGCATTTTGGAGAATTCATATTCATAATTACTGCTGGCCAAACCTTTTTAAAACAGGATCACCTAGAACCTCCTCATTGACAGCCTGTCACAAGCTGGGGTGGGATTAATGGCCCAGCCAATGTCCTTATTGACGGTCTGGCTGCTTAAAATCCTATTCGATACTCAAATCGTGATCTGAGATGTGTGACAGTGTAGGGTGGCCAATCAGAATTTTCTAACTCTCAGGGAGGATGGAGACAGCCGATCAAAGCTCCCTCTGATAGAGGTTTACTGCTCTTTAAAATTGAGTTAGCTGCCTTCCTGTTGCTTTGTCGATTTTGCTAAACTGTGTAAGGCAGAAGCAGCAGTGTGACTCAATAAAAGACACTCACTGCAAACGCAATTCGCAAACACAACAACGTTTTGGAAATAGAAGCTTTAAAATAAAAATAAAAATAAAAAATGATGCATGTAATGTTATGTTTTGATCACTTAAGAGCACGTACAGTACCTGTTATTTTTGTGTTTGATTCTGTGCGTGAATTTGTCAGGTATTTGAAAGATATGATAAGCTGAACCATTTAGGGCCAGATTCGAAGAAATGTGCACAGAAATCGTGTAAGGGCTGCGCACCAAGAAGGACGCTGCACGAGCCTGCACAATGAAGAAAATCTGCGCACTCTGCGTCTTCATCGATCCAAATGTACAATTCCAGCAGACACGCAAAGAGAATGGAGCTGTGTGAGAAATGCCCACAACACGCCCACACGCAAACCAACCCAAGCACAAACCTCTGCATCCACCCCTGAGCCAACATCCAGCAGCACTGTGAAAATGCGTGGGCCACCCAATAAGCATGTGACACCCATGCAAAAACGTGAGAGCTACCTTGTACATCGCAGCTGTATCCCCATCGAAAACGCACAGGCTCCCTTGTAAACTAAGGTGGCACCCCTGCAAAAATGCAAGAGCCACCTAGTAAGTCGAAGCCGCACCCGCCAACAAAAATGTGCGGTCTCCCTCGTAACCTATGAGGGCATCCCTGCAAAAGCACAAGAGCCTCCTCGTAAGTCAAGGCCAGACCCCCCAATAAAAACGTGCATGCGCCCTAATAATCTAAGGTGGAACCCCTCCAATGAAAAAGTGTGTGCTCACTCATAGGTTAAGGCGGCACCCCTGTGAAAACACAAGAGCCTCCTCGTAAGTCGGGGCCACACCCCTCAAAGAAAATGCGTGGGATCCCTCGTAATCTAAGACAGCAACCCTAATGAAAACGAGTCGTCTGCCTCGTGAGCTAAGGCGGCACCCCTGTGAAAACACCAGAGCCTCCTCGTAAGTCAAGGCCATACCCCCCAATGGAAACACGCAGGTGCCCTCGTAATCTAATGCGGCACCCCCAATGAAAACATGAGCGCTCCCTTGCATGTTAAGGCACCCATGCAAGTCCACCTCCCCTACACTCTAGGTACCAAATCTGCAGCCATATACCCCTATTGCACATCAACCCCTTAAGTCCAGATACCGCCCCCCCAACCCACTTCACCTCCGACATCACCCCAGGCTTCCCCTTCAAGTCTAGGCACCATCCACCAACCCCTTCAACTCCAACACTACCCCAGGCAGCTCTCTCAAGTCCAACCACCACCCAGCATCCCCCTCAAATCCAGACACCACCAAGCAGCCCCCTTCGCCTCCAACACCATCCCAGTCAGTCCCCTGAAGTCCAGACACCGCTCAGAAGCCCCCTTCACCTCCGACACCACCCCAGGTAGCCCCCTCAAATACAGACACAACCCACCAGCTCCATTCACCTCCAACATCAGGGACCACAACAGGGCCCATGGTGAGGGCAGTTAGAGAGTGCATGACTCACTGAGGAAGGAAATGTGTGCTGCCACACAGGAAGAGCAAGCATGGCTCACAAATGCATTTTAGATGCAGAGGTGGAGCAAGGCATGAGAGCAGGCACTGTGTGACTACATATGCTGGTGGGCTTGTGCACATGATTTGGGTTAACACAGCAATGACAAACAAATGTGCAAGTAATGTGGCCAGGGCACACCTCCACAGTGAGCCCACCTCCCTCCACCCCAACACACAGATGCCCAACACACAGTGATGCTGCACATGTAAATTCAAATGAAACCATACAGTGCAGACCCAGTCATCTGATGTCAGGCACATGTGCATACTTCCAGCCACAACCCTTACAGCAACAACAACACACACAGGCACACCACAAGACACATGACTTGCAATGCAGAGATGCACTGGCTGAAAAGTGAACTATCAATGTTGCATACACAACAATTAACTGCATGAAGCGTGGAATGAAACAAAATGAAATATGTATTGAATGCAAATAAATACAAGAAAAACAGGAAATGAAGGTCCATGCAGTCTGGGGGAAAATATGACATTATAAAACAACAATACGCCTAAATAACTATTTACAGGTAAAACAGGGAAGGTAAGTTTGCAAAGCCAGGGGCAAATAATAAATAAAGGAAACCTACACCTAAATAACTGTATACAAAGGCAGTGGGCTAGTCCTCCTCTCCAATCTCACTCAAGCTTTCTACCAGGCCTGAGGCAAACGCCACGTCTTCCTCCATCATGTGGGCCCTCCGTTGTTTCCTGGAAGGCTTTCCGGTTGGACAGCATCTCTGCTTCCACCTTCCGTGCCTCCCTGCAAGTGTCCTCCAGGATGGCGGCCCGCCTCCTTGCCTGATGCACTGCAACCTCAGCCCTAGCCAGCATTACTCTAGCTTCCCGTGCTCGCTGCCTCTCTGCCACGATTTACAGTTCATAGCTCCTGAACACAGAAGACAATGAGTGCATCATTTACAGTTGGTTCTCCTGCATCACTCTTTTCACCTGTGGTGAAGGAGACATAGAACAGCAACATCAGAGTACTGCAACTAAGCCGGTGTAGCATCACCAACATTTGCAGGAACATGAAATGTCCATGGAACAATCAGCAACATCCACAACCACACACATGGACATGCAATCCACATTCAAACAGACACAACAACATATGCACGATGAGAAACACTCCAAGACACATCCACATGTAAATGCAGTGCAATGTGGCCAGAGAACAGACACATACCAAGATGAATCACATGACCCTAGGGGAAGGTCAACGTGACCCAACTGCAACCCGATGCACATCCATGGGAGACATGGCACATGGGCACAGGGTGGGCAGGGAGAAAACTTGTATGACATACACACAAGTAAAGCATGTGAACTCAAAAGTGGCATCCCAATGCCATTGACACATTGTGGGAAAGACACAAAGTGGAATCATGGCCAACCTACTTGCACCACTCACAGCATGGCCATGCTGACACCTGCCTGAGCACCTCTACACACCATCACATCAAACATCATGCCTCTGCACAACCCATCCTGTGTGCATGCAACACACACATGCATTAACTGCACAGGCCCACGTGGCATCTCATAGACACAAGCACATTCACATGGCATGCACACACTCCACTCCGAGTGCACAAGCAGCATCATAACCAATCATATCACAGTTCCACTAACTGCAATGCCCAAACGTGAGTACACAAAACATCCAAATGCACGTGTGACCTCCCAACGTGAGTGATGCACAGTCACACATTGCTTTTGTTGCCACAACCAAACAAGGAGCATGCATGCACATGACATGGTCAGAACTCTCTACACTGTCACACTTGCCATCCAGCCTTGTCTTAGACACAAGAAACATTGCATGTGCTCAGTTTGCAAACATGTACTACAACACCCAATGCAAAATACAGTGCATTTTGAATCTGCATAGGACTAATGTCCCGCATGGGGAGCATTGTCTGGAGCCTGCATGCAGATGTTTTTCGCTGAGACATACATGCTGCAAAAGTAAGGGGGTCACTGCAAACATGCTAGCACATACGCAACACACATGCATCATAGAGCAGTAAAATACATGCCTACTCACCATCGGACTCCAGATGTCATTGCAATGTGCAGACCTGGGCATGCAGCTCAGGGTAGTACCTCGGCAAGTCCTGCCTGTTTTGTGTTCATCAATCTGCACCTGCGCACATAGTGCACCTCCATGGTTGCACCAGGCTTCAGGAACTGCCGGGCCTTTACGTGGGTCTTGGGACACGCTGGACAGGCAGCAGTAGATGGCAACTTTGGAGGCATTATGGGGTAGGAGGAAGCAGATAACGTGGCACGAAGGTAGGAGAGGGGGGCTTTCGTGTGCAGATGTAACAGCAGCCGAAAACAGACTAGAGGCCCTCAGTGTGTAAGTTATGTGACATACACTGCATGCAGCGCGCCGACATGGCTCATGTCATTGACGGGGATGCATAAGGATGAGTAGACGTATTACTGGCTGCGCGCGTGAAGGAACGAAGACAGAGAATTGTAGATTCGACTCATTTTGGGTGGCCACGCATTCTATTCCCTTCAGGTAGCGTAATGTTCTTTTTTGAGGGTATTGTTCCTCTGTACATACACACATTTTTTCTTTCCCCTTTTTGAGGCACATGGTCTGTCGTGTATGCACTTTTTCTGTTTGTGGTTGCCACTACAAATCATGTATCACTTTTTTCAATGCCGGAAGCTTTCCGGTTGTCACGTACACACTTTTTGTATTATCTTGTGCCACAGCGTAGCGCATACCTCTTTTTTCATTTTTGGAAGCTTTCCAGATGTTGCGTATCCACTTTTAGTGTTATTGGGTGCCACTGCGTATCGTCTACTGCTTATTTTTTGGGGTACATTTGAGCCTTGCTGGACAACACATCTATGTCGTACATCATGAGACTGCTCCCTGACTCACATTGCCCAGGAAAATAACTTGGTGTGCCTCCATTCATGCGTTACACCTGTGACATGGTTGGGAATGCCCCAAAAGGGAAAGGAGGAAGACGGAGGCAGGGTAGGGGTAATGGGGCTGAAACACCTGCCTCAGCCCCAGGTGGTTGGAGAAGTTGTGTAGATACACATGCCGCAACTTCATGGGTGGCCCAGCACCTGGCCAGACAGGGGTAGCTCCAACCCCCCCCTGCCACCTGTGGCCAAAAGGGATGCCCTGCACCGCAGGGAGCAGCTTAACCCCAAGACACTGTTTCGACAGGAATAAGAATTTCTCTGATGAGGAGCTCCAGATCCTGATTGACTATGTGACCGATCACCATCTTGACATGTGCCTGTGTGCGGCGAGCACATGTACAGTCACACAACATATGGTGCATTGGCAGCTCGTCATGGAACACATAACTACCTTAGTGGTGGAGATGCGCACAGCAGAACTGGTCATCAAGTGCTGGAATGATCTCACCTGTCGCACCAAGCACAAGCTCTGTGTCAACCTGACTCTGCACTGGCAACTAGAGGAGGGCAACCAGAGGAGGAACAGCTGACACCGCATGAAGAGGCCATGAGCCAATTCATCCTCATTGAGCAGGTGCAAGGCATGAGAGGACTGGAGAATTTTGAGGACACATCAGGTGAATGTCCATCATTATGCCTCCTGTGTTTTGCCAGTCATGCATCATCCACAACAATTGTGTATTGGGACATCTGGAAACATTTGTATGACAGCCCCGGGTAAAGCATGTACTGTGATGTACAGACTCATGTCAATTGGCGATCATACTGGGCGTAGCCCTTGTGGCAGCCATTTGTGGCACATGTCTGTGTGACAGGACATATTCCCCACAGGGTACTCCCCCGGTACTTGGGAAACATGTGACACCGAAAAGTAGTGTTCATTACTACAGTCTTGTTGCATTTCACTCTGCAATGCTAGACTGGTGCTTGCACACAAAGTATCACTTGCACACCTTGTCATGCTGAGATGCATGTTCATTTTGTCACCTGCTCCTATGGGTTTCCTTGTCATGATGCACATCTGAGCTGTCTGTCAATGCATATTGTTGTGTTCAGAGAGTGTAGCTGCATGAGTGACCCCAGACCAGATACACATTGACTCAATTCCAGTGCCACAGAGATCCTACTCATTGTGGCGCGTGCTCCCTCTTACCCTTCCACATGTTTTGTCCACTCCATGTGGCCACAGACCTCTCCATCTTGTGGATTGTTGGGCCTTGCTTACATCACCAAAATCCTCTCTCCATCTCACTGCACTTCAGGGACCTTGACCGGAAGTCACACTTTGAGTGTACCCATGCATGGGCTTTTTCCCTTTCCACGCATTCCTGCATATCATCATTGTCTCCTGTTCCCTGTCCGAGACCTGATTAGTGTGGCATGTGTCGACTGTGGTATTGTCTATGATCATGGTTGTCTGGCCGTTCCCATGTGATGTCATTGTACATTAAAATGTCACATGTGCATTACTTTTCCCCTGGCATGTGTGGTGACTTGACAGTTGAATGTCCCCTCACTGTGAATTCACAACACTGTTGAATGTCAATGTGCCTAGTGCTGGCATGGACATGATGGCAGAGGGGGGCACATGTCAGCAAATTGACATGCATCATATGCTTATTGGACCACGTGTGTGCATGCTCAATGCCTGATGGGTGCAAGTAATGCCATTTGTACATTGTTGTCTCTTTTAACATGTATCAATATATCTTTCTCTCTCCATGTGCAGGTGAGGATGCACCAGATGCAGCGGAAGAGGATGATGAAGAGTCAGTTGTGTGGAAGACCACCAGTGGACGATGTGGTGTGGTAGGCCGTGAGAACCCACTGTTGCTACAGACCATCCTGAGTCATGCTGCAGACTCTTCTGACTCTTTTGACTCAGATGTCTCTGATGCTGAACCGGATGTGCATGCCTCAAAGAAGCCAGAGGTGAGTGCCCCAATGTGTGGATCCGTCTGGCCCATGAGTCTGTGGCGGTTATGGCTGCAAGGCCACCCTCCCCTGATTTGGTATCAGTTCCTGGGCCTAATGTCTAAGGGAGGGATGCAGACCTGCAGCCAATGACAGGGGCACCACAGCAAAGGACTAGGTCCCTTGCATCAGGCCGCCATGGTGCCCGCACACATGTGGGATGTATGCAGGCTGGGGAGACAGAGTGGGAGCTGTAGATGTTGTGTGCGGCCCTCCAACATGGATATGTGTTGGATAAGATATCTGAGGGCATGGATAAAATGGCTAAACCATGACCCCACCAGTGGCCTGGGTAGAGCAACATCTGCAGTTCATGCGGTCCTCATGTCGCTCCCACAGATTGCACATGGAGGCCAATGTCAAGGGCTGATGGGCTGATCTGGGGTGTCTGCAGGGTTCCCAGACATCAGGAACACAGAGAGACCTTGAGACTTGAGATGGAGGTTCAGAGGACTACCCTGCATGCAGAACTAACAGCCACAAAGAGAATGAGCCACGATAAAGTGGGTGCTTCCGAGCAGTCACGCACAGAAGAACTCTGTGCATCACGGGCGTCTGCACATGCAGACTCTGTTGCCTTCTGTGATGCAATGCATAGAGATATCACTGGCCTAACTGTGCTGGTGTATTAATCAGTGCTGCCTCTGAAGACCAGGCCTTGGCACTGCATGGTCTGCCTCAAGCACCACAATGTTTTCAGTGGCCCTAGGTGGACGTAGAGCCACATGGGTGCAATCTATGACACCGAGCACCTTGGGGAAGTGTGCACCCTGTAGAATTCCTGGACCATGGCCTGCCTTTCTGCTGGTGTTCTGGCACGCAGTGATGATTGCCAAAACCTGGTGTAGGCAGCGTGACTGTGTGGGCTGTGAGATGCCCCCCATTATGGAAGTTGTCCGCTGAAATGACCCAGTGCCCCAAAAATGCAGTACATTGAGCACCTTCTCCAAGGGGCTCAATGCTTGGGAGCACAGGGTGGGTGATGTGAGTTCATCCTCCAACTCAATTACCAGCTCTAGGATGATATGAGGTGGAAACCTATACCTGCCATAGACCTTGTCATCAGGCATCCCAAAAAGGCTGGTCCTGCGCAAAAAATGCAGGGCCTGGCTATTCTCCTCCTCCTGCAATGTCCCACGGTCACTGCTGCATGGGGGCGCTTCCGTCGGCTTTCATGTGGCGGACGTATTTGTGCGTGTGCCTGTGTTTTGACGTGTGCAGGTTTTCCCTATTCGATTCCATGAATATCCATGTTGTTCACTAGCGTGTAGGCGTTGCGTGTGTTTCCCAGCAGTATTTCCCACGTTACGCCTACATTTTCACGCATTGTTCCCCATTCCCCGTGTTCCGCCCCCGTTTTAGGTGTGTGCGCAAGAAGTTGTGTGCTTTTCCCGTTCCGCACGCGTTTGGAAAGTCACAGTGATGTGTAGGGTAAACGCGGATTTGGCGCATATTACGGGAAAAACATGCGCCAGGCCTTCCATGAATCGCATGCGTGCGATTCGCATGCGTGCGCTAGCTTTTTCAAGCTTGCGCCACGCTTGCGCCAGCTTGCGCCACAAATTTCGGTAAACAATTATTCCAATAATTACCCCGATACTGTTCACAAAGACCTGCACTCTAAAGGTCTGAGGAAAAGTAGCCTAATGTCAAGTTCACACTTTTCAAAGTAACTATTATCGTGTCTTTCAAACACATTTTACAAATGTGTGTTTAAAAATAGATGTCTACATGTTTAATTTGAAAACACTGACTTTATATAATGAATCAAATACATTTAGCATGTCTACAGCTAAATGTAAAACGTGATTTTCTCCTTGCATGGCTTAGAGATTTCACGTTTAAGTTTCATTATCATATTTGTTCCTGCTGTGCTTCCCTGCGCTAGTAGCAGACCACTGCCCGTGTATTTTTTGTGTTTGCATGCAACAACAAGTATGCCATTTCTAAGATGAATTATTTAAATATGGTGCATTGCAAATAACAGAGGTATTCCCTAGTTAGGGAGCCTTTGCAATACAAAGTGGTTGTCTGTATGAGAGTGCATCATGTGAAGAGCCGGGAGAATAATGAGGCATAGGCTGGGTAAAGTGACTAGGAAACAAACATAAATTAGAAATGCATTAAGGGATCAGTTCTAGAATCTGCATAGGCTCCAATCATTTATGCACGTAACAATATCAGTTGTGTCTAGAATAATTCCACTGAAGGGCTGCCTTTGTATTCAAATTGTATTATTTCTTACGAGCAGGATACAAATCAAAAGGTCACTTTCAGAGCAAAGTACAATATGTGAAATGATAGTCACCTAGAAGCATAGGGAGAGCAATAGCTCCAATAAACTCCTTCTCCTCAATCCCTTACTGATCGCTGTGAAGGCTGGGAGAGAGCACTCTCTTATAGGGGGCAAGAAGGAGTGGTGATGTGAGAGGTGGGTACTAATGTATAAGTGGAAACTGGTTACCCCTCCCTATGGATCATATACCTTCCTGGTTGCACTACCTTATGCTTCACTCACTTTCCGCATCTGGTCAAACAGTACTTTTTTAAATTACAAAACATAAGTTTATTCATCATTTACATTCATTTTTTTTGTTATTTAGAAAAACTTAAATGGTTTAAACCATTATACACAACTTATATATTCATTACATCTTCATTTGGACAGACACCAACATGCTAAAAAAAAAAAGTTTTGTGCCAGGGGGTTAGTAAGATGTGACTTTAACACTTATGACACACAATATCACCCACATAATTTTGACATATTTCATCAAAGTCAAAAACACTAATACAAGTCATATATCCTTTTTGGGAAAGTGGAAAGACGGCTGGTCACTCCAGCCATGATCTTGTCCACATGTGTTTTGGCCCCTATGCCCTGATACGTTTTTCCCAAATGCTTGGTTAGTTGTTTTATGGGCCTTCTTCAGGACGGGCCTCTTGTTTGGTGTGTGGATTAATCAGGTGTACCCCCACCTTTGCGGAACCGACACTCTTATTCTTGATGTTTGTGATACCGGGCAATCATTTGAATACATTTCTTCTAATCAAATGCTGGTCATCAAAGACTAGGTCCCTGTTTTCCTAAGAACTTACAGACACCAGTTGTCTTGCACTTATTATTTACTTAAGACAAAAAATTTTGTGAATGATGGTTCTAGGTTTTTTCATTTGTTTATTAATTTTTTTTGTATTTTTCAAGTTGTTTGCCATAAACATGTTTGTTTTCTGTTCCTTTCTCAAATGCACTTCTAAAAATGAGAAAATGAATGTATTTTGACGAACGATGTACCTTAAAAAACACCTATACATCTTCTTGTAAAATTAATTGCATAGAAGATGTTGTGCAGCTACTAGCACTAAGTAATCCCTTTTTTTCTTAAAAAGAAAATTAAAAAATGTGGCAATCCAAGGGCCTCTTTTGCTCATCTTTTTAGAATATCCTTTGACAGCTAGCTAAGTAATAAAGCTGTTGCCAAATCCTATTTTTGCATGCTAAATAATCACCCTTTACCAAAATGTATAGGTAAAGAGATCTAAAAACAAGTGGCAGGACGCCTCCCTACTCGTTTCATGTACTATTAGCTCTCAAGTCCTTCCACTTATTCATGAGCTCACCCTTCAGTTACACAAGGTCATCAACTTTGTCACATCATTCCATGCAAAGGACAAGACTCAACTCTTTGCTCTGAAGCCTTCATTATGGCTGGTGTTTTGGAGAGTAGTTCGTTTTCTTCCTTTAGTTTTGATATTAGTAGTAATGCCTTCTCAGTTTCGTGATGTGATGGAAAATATGTATGCAGCCCTCTCAGCATGTGTCAGTGGCTGTGTGCACTGTGTGATGAGCTGTAGGTTGCTGTAACTTCCTCCATTCGTTCTCCTAGCATCCACTGTGAGAAGTGGTACAGGAAGGGGGGCAAACATGCTGTGGACAAGATTACAGATTGCGAGGGAGAGTATAAAGAGGTGCAATCAGCAAGTAATTGGGGTAAAACCATGGATGGATTTGAAGATGAGGAGTTGGAATTTAAAGAGAGAAGGATTTTGCATTTTCAGCTATCCCGCATGATACCAGTATGTAGAGGTGGGCTTGTATCTAAGTAGCAGATGGGTGTACAGTAAAGGAGATAACCTTTTGAAGCAGAGAAGGAGTCAAATGTAAGATTAAGGCTACGATTCAACCAGGAACTGTTCAGTCACGCTCTCTGAAGAGTGTCTAAATTGCTCAGTACTCTAGCACAGAGCAGGCATTTGTTTTACATTTCCATTGAATTGGTGGGAAGAACTATGCATTTATGTGGACCCCACACAGACACCCCAAATGTATTACAATTGCTGCGCTGGAGTGATCCTATTTGACCTGCTTTTGAATTTAACTGCAAAAAGAATTCCATTGGAATACTCATCTACGAATGTGCAGTAGTTAGTTATCAAATCATGTTGCTTAAGTGGTATTCTGGAATGTGCAATGTCGTGTTATATAAAGCGGGCTTGTCGCTCTTCTGCTCGAAATGTAGGACATTTGTGGAGCCCCTGACATTGATTTACATCATTATAGCTCTACCTGAACAGCTGACTTGGGAGAAGATATTCTGGGGTGCAATAACTACTGTATCTACAAGTTGCAGTGGCTGCTACAGAATGTCAGTACACTGTTAACGAAATGGGCAAAGCAAGGCCAGAGCAATCTTTAGGGTAGCAAGGGCACTGAAGCTGTTGTCAACCATAACATACCAACGACTGTACTGTCAGAGACTTAGACATCAGGCGTCCAGTTCTTGTACATACTTTAGGAGGTCTATTTTCCTGTGGTCAAAACACTGCATGTACGCAGTGGCATTAAACAGCACATTTCAGCCATAACTAGTCATCCATTACTAAGGGAATAATCCTGGCTCTTTCGCAAAGGTAAGGTCAGCCATTGGGAATTCATAACTAAGTAGTTGATGCTTTGTCCATTAGTACATGTTTACATGGAGAAGTGGACATTCTGGCTTTCGGGACAGTGTAGATCCCCTCCACCCCAATAAAGATATAACAACCTGATTGTACAGAGCTGGTAAATGCTTGGTGAAAATATAAGAGTGACTGAGAATTTCTCAGTGGTGATCTACTATTACCATAAGCTTCACCAAAAACGTTTTTATTTCTTTTTATTTTTTAATGAAGGTGCTGCAAGAAGTCCATAGACACCATTACTATGGTGGTGACATTGCACAGGTAAACTCTATCATGTGACCAGTACATGAATGTAATACAAATAGGCTGCACAATTCTGCTCAAACATGAGAAAGACTAGAGTGTACATTTTGTATAGATTTGGTGGTGTATGAGTAACTGTAATGAGACTCAGAGAGAGGTGTTGGATAGAATGGGGGAACAGGGAAGTAAATAGATCCAGTGGTCGTTGCCCATTGGTTTTGTTACGTTATACTCTATTGTTTAGTGATCTGCATATCCAGAATATTGTTGCTTCAATAAATACCCAAGAAATATGCATTGTAAAATGTTCAACAATTGTTTAAAAATTCTAAATTAACAGTCTATATTATGTTGCCACACAGATCTTTCCCTTTACGCATGAACACCTACATGTTCATTCACAATTTTGTCCTTATGAATTCTCCTCTAAGCTGATCAGCGGCATGGTCTGATGGTGAGTAGATGGATCTTAGCAAGGTCTTGCTAGGGTTTTGAAGGAGGCTGAGAGGTCAAGAGAAGATTTTTCGTCTGCTGTTCTTTGAAGATCATCCCAAATCGGCACTTGGGAGGACTCAGTGCCTTGGAGGTGTCTGAAACTGGATTGGGCATGGTCAAGAAGGTTGTTGGCTTCAGTGAACTGGCAAAGTTGCTTGCATGCTGTGCAGTCCATGAGTTGGGCCATGAAGCGGGTGTTGGAAATGGGATGGTAGTTCTGGGGAATTGGAGGGTTGAGTGTGGGTTTTTTGAGGAGGGGTTTGTGTGGGTTTTTTGGGGCAGGGTTTGATGTAGGAGGTTTTGATGGCTTTCAGGAATATTCCTGATATGGAAGATTGGTTAAGGATTGAGCGTGCAATAGTGCCTGTGCAGGTTTATTTTAGGATGTTTTTGGGGAGAGTGGGTGGGCATGGGCCTTCAGGGGATCCTGATGGGCGGCTCTTTGATAGGAGTGAGAGGAACTCCTGGTATGATATTGAGGAGAAAGAGGAGAAGGTTTGCATTGGGAGGGAGTTGGCATAGGAAGCGGCAGGTGGGTGGGGACCAGTTGTGGGCATCATTGATATTTTAGAGACAATGGTACTATGTCTATAGATAGCAATTTTCTGACAGTATTCGGGTAAGTCATCGCATAGGGATTGGGAGTTAAATGGACGAGGGGTTGGGTAACCCGGCGACTTGAATTCGGAGATGATTATGTGCAATTCCTTGATTGGGCTCCAAGAGATCAAGATGCTGTTCCCATGGCTTTTATAATTTCCGATCTGTAGGCCCTTGCTATTCTTACCTGGGGGATTTTGTTTATGGGGGGCAAGTTGGTTCTCTAGGCCCATTCCAGATGGTGCTCGAGAGTTTTGAGAGATTTGAGGACGGTGGTTTACCATTTGGGGGTGGAGCCTGATCTCTGAGAGGTCCATCTTGTTGAAGTAAGTGGTGTGAGGGGGCTGGAGAGCTAGTGGCCATGGGGGTTTGATGGGGGAGGGCCTTCTTGGATGGAGAGTAGTGGGAGTGAGTTGAGGAGGGAATTGGCTAGGTCTGTGGTGACAATGACATTATTCCACAGTGGGGTGAAGGGTACAGAGGTTGGTGGAGGCTGTGTGTGGCCCTGGGTGGGGACCCGGGGTGAAGAAAGTAAGGAGAAGAAGATTGCTGAGTGATCTGTCCATATTAGAGGGCATGGAAGCAGAGTGGATATGTTGTTTGTTGCGCTGAAAACTGCATCGAGGGTTTAGCCTGCAGTTTGGGTGGGTGAGAAATTAGTTGTGTCAGGTTGAAAGCTTCTAGGTTATCTGTGAGAGAGCAGGGTATGGGGTTTGAAGGGGAGTCAAAACAGATGTTGAAGTCTCCTAGTATGGTGAGCGCTGTATGTGGGTTGAAGGTAGCTGACAGAGCATCACTTAGAGAGTCTGCAAAGCTTGTGTTGCAGCTGGGGGGGACTATAACTGAGTAGAAAGCTGAGGGAGGTAGTGTGTGAGTGTTGGAATTTTACAAGTAGGGATTCATAATATGTGGTGCTGGCTAAGGTGTCCTTGAGAAAGACTGGAATGTGGTGTTTGTGTAGGATGGTTAGTCCCCATCCTATTCTGGATCTCTTTAGAACAATCAGGTTGAAACTTGGGGGGAAGGCCGTGTGTACAAAGGGTTTGCAGTCATCAGCAAGCCAGGTCTATATGATGAAGTGGATGTCTTGGTTTTCGTCTGAGATAAGGTCAAAGATGTTACATTTATTTATTTTTAGAGACTGACCTGGTGCTGCGAGAATGCAAGAGAATAGGTTGGACGTAGGGGGGTGGGTGTTCCTGGTAGCACAGGGAGTTGGGCATGTGTTGTTTGAGATGAGTGGTGTGCTGGGCTTGAGCTTGCACACATCACAGTGGGGATTGTTGAAGGAGTGGGAGTGGAGGGTAGTTCTGGAGGCAGGTTGAGGGATGGGGTGGCCAGTGGAGGGCATGGGGGTGAAGGTGGACAGATTGGGTGAGGGGAAGTGGTGAATAGAGCTAGGACCTGGTTGGGAGAAGGTGGGTTGGAGTGGGCGGGTTGGCAGGGCTTGGTAGGATCGGAGTGCGATAAGCTCAGGGGGTCACTGTAGCTCACCAACGTGCCGCTCTGGTTTAGAAGGAGCAAGAGATGAGGTTGGTGCAGGGAGAGAGGGGCTGGACATGGATGGTGGTGGGGTGTGTAACTCAGAGTGTTGGAGTGGGTAGAAGGGGCTGCGTGTATGGGTTGGTGGGTGTCTGGGCTATGCGAAGAAGAGGGCAGGGGTTGGGTGAAGTGGGCCTCTTAGGGTTACTGGCACTCCAGCGTGCAACTCTGATATGGGCAGTGTGGGGCACGGTGTCTCTTGTAGGTAGGATGCACCCCTAATTGAGATTTCACCCAGGTTGGAGGGTGCAGGTGGAATAACAAAGAGGCAGTGTGGTGGAGGCTAGATCCCAAGAGCACAGCTGGGCAATAGCACCTGGAGTTTAAAAGGACCAGAGGGGGAGGGTGCACCTTGGTTTAAGACAAATACAGCTAGGAGAATGCACCCAGATTAAATAGAACACTGCAGGTGTTATGCACCTAAATTTAACAGATCAGAGTAGCGAAGACACACCCAGATTCCAGACAATTTAGGGTCACCTAGGATTAAGACAAACACAGCTCGTAGGATGCACCCAGATTAAATAGAACACATCAGGGATGATGCACCTTAATTTAACAGAAAAGAGCAGTGGAGACGCACCGAGGTTCCAGACAACACAGAAGCAGTAACACACTAGAAATGCACCTCGGTTTAGGAGAACACAGCAATGGAGACACACTTAGCTTTGAGGTGACACGGCAGGCAAAAGTACCCAGATTTAAGATAGCACACCTGTGGAAATGCACAGAATGCACCCAGACAAAAGGGAGCAGAGCAGTGCAGATGCAACTAGAATCAAGTGAGTGGAGACAGACCTTCATTTGAGACATTTGAAGAGTGGTAGAAATGCCTAGGTTTGAAACACAGCAGCAAATGGAGGAACACATACATTTGAGACACAGCAGTAGATGGAGAAATGCCTATATTTGAAACACAGTAATAAGTGGAAAACACCTAAATTCTGGACTCAACAGTGAATGGAGAAACACCTACATTTGAGAGACTTGAACAGTGGGAGAAAAGCCTAAGTTTAAGACACAGCTGTCATGACCCTTGCCCCTAGCCCTCACTGGCAAGTCAGCCTTCCAGTTAGGGCCAGGTCAAAGGCCTTAAAACCTCATCCAAGCCTTTGGCGCCAGGCTCATAACCATCATGAAGACAACATTCGAATGGGACTATTTACTTGGGACTATTTAACTTGGGGGGGTTCAGCCAACATGGAGGTACACACATCGCTCAGTTACAAGGAACTGAGCTATGCGGTCTAGTCTTTTGGGTGTGGCAGGCCTGGGACTACTTTACCGGGACTACTTTACCTGAGACTATTTGAACCGCACCCAAACAGCAGAACATTCTTTGTGTTATTCTGCTTTATGCAGCGTAACGCACACAGTGTCCAGTTCTTTGATGCCAGCTTACCTGAATCCAAGGACCTGCAGAGAGAGAAAGAACACTATGAAACTTACCTGGAACAGTATCCTATCTTCAATCCATGGCCGACTTCAGTTCCATTCACCTGAAGGTACGAACTCCATCATCCGGCACCGCATGCATCCTGGAATAGCATAACCTGGAAAGAGGAGAAAGAAAGACAGCATTAGTAAGCGTTTACTCACGTTTCCTCCCGAATGAAGAAAGCAGCACAATTCATACCTGGGTAGTCATCGTCTGGTCAGTATCTTTGCTGGAACATTACGGCGCTCGGCGAGGAACCTGGCAACCTGCAAGGAGAGAAAAGACACACGTTAACAATATAAAAGGCGAAACAGCGCCGCGCATCGCGCATTACTCACCGGACAGCATCGCGCACACTGTGCTTTCGCCTACTGGCCCATGCTCATCTTCAAACTGCATGACTTCACGAAAATACCTTTCCATATCTAAAAGGAAAGAAGCAAGACATTATTATTCGAACTAAGAGGAACATAAGAACTGCATATAAAGACTGTAAAGCAGCAAACCTACGGAGTCGCAGCAGGCCTGGATTCCCACAGGGGGAATTGCACCAGTGAAGTAACTTGGTCGCTCCTC
Organism: Ambystoma mexicanum; assembly: GCF_040938575.1. Taxonomy (NCBI): domain Eukaryota; kingdom Metazoa; phylum Chordata; class Amphibia; order Caudata; family Ambystomatidae; genus Ambystoma; species Ambystoma mexicanum. The sequence goes on along the minus strand of NC_090941.1, from coordinate 163,610,983 downwards.
GCCCCCCACATCTACGCACCCCTGCCACGAGGAGCAGGACGGAGAATCCACTTTTTACAATATTAAGGTGAGGAGAGGTCCCAAGGGGGGGGAGGAGTTGAGGCCAAGGGAGGTGGGAAAACATAAAGACAATCTGGTATTTAATCCAGCTGTCCTATATTGCAGACCCATCTTTAACCAGAGGCCTTGCCAAGGGACCGAGAGAGGGTTCGAGAGTGCAAATCATCCAACCAGGGCTGGATGGCGTCCCTGTGGATACCAGGGGAGCGTAACAACAGCAGCACATGGAGGAACACCTGCATTTGAGACACAGCAGTAGATGGAGAAATGGCAATACATGGAAAGCACCTACATTTGAGACTCAACAGTAAATGGTGAATCACCTAAATTTGACACACAGCATTAGATGGAGAATTGGCTACATTTGAGAAACTTGAACAGTGGGAGAAAGGCCTAAATTTGAGACACAGCAGCAAATGGAGAAACATCTACATTTGAGACACAGCAGTAGATGGAGAAACACCTAAATTTGAAACAAAGCAATGTGTAGAAAACACCTAAATTTGAGACTCAACAGTGAATGGAGAAACACCTAGTATTGAGACAATTGAACAGTGGGAAAAATGCCTGGAGAAATGCTTACATTTGAAACACAGCAGTAAATGGATAAAGGCCTAAATTTGAGACACAGCAATATGTGGAAAATACCTAAGTTTCAGATGCTAGAGCAGTGGGAGAATGTTGAGACACAGCAGCAAATATAAAACTATTTAATAGTTGACTAACCTTGGTGTGCTAAGTTATGTAAGATAAAAAGAGTGGTATGGCTTTACTGTACTTGCTGTACTCCTCTCCCAGGCTACACTTACCTTTTCAGTCACTGCTGGTTGATGGGAGAAGGCTTCCCAGGTGAACACGGCAAACACAACTGGAGCTGCTTCTTTGTGAACTGCCCCTCTCCTTTGGGCCCCTACCCGGATTCCATGGGAGGTGAATCGAAATCAGACAACCTAGCCAATCAGAGGTGGAGGGGGGTCTACAGGGCGGGATGCCACTCGACAAAGAACGACGCAGGTGCGAAGGGGTCAGAGGGAGTGCACAGAGTGCTGAATCCAAAAATGGAAACATAACCAAGCAATTTACAAGGAATTGGGGTTGGGGAGCAGATTGGGCTTGTACACTCACCTGTAACACCAAACCTAAACTCATGTGTAGAGGTGAGTCAGTAGAATATGTATCTTGGTGGAGCTAGATGAATGAACCAATCAGGGGTGGAGGGCAGGATACAGGGTGATAGGCAGCTCTGCAAAACAGGAAGCGGGCATAAGGGGATCATAGGGAACACATGAAGCACTGAATACATAACTGGAAACAAAACCAAGCAAATTACAAAGCAGGGGGTCGGGGCAGCAGATTGAGCTCACACAATCACCTGCAACACCAAACCTAAAGCAGTGTGCAGGGGTGAGTCGGTAGAATATGTATCCCACTGGAGTGTGATGAACGAAACAGTCAGGGGTGGAGGGTGGGCTACAGGGTGGGAGGCCACTAGGCAAAGCAGGAAGCAGGTGGGAGGGGGTCATTGGGAGTGCACAGAGCATTGAATGCAAAAATGGAAACAAAACCAAGCTATTTACAAGGAGTTGGGGTTGGGGAGCAGATTGGGCGTGCACACTCACCTGTAACACCAAACCTAAAGTCATGTGTAGGGGTGAGTTAGTAGAATATGTATCTTGCTGGAGAGAGATGAACTAACCAATCAGGTGTGGAGGGCAGGATACAGGCTGGTAGGCCGCTCTGCAAAACAGGAAGAGGGCATAAGGGGATCATAGGGAACGCATGAAGCACTGAGTACATAAATGGAAACAAAACCAAGCAAATTACAAAGCAGGGGGTCGGGGCAGCAGATTGAGCTCACAAAATCACCTGCAACACCAAACCTAAAGCAGTGTGCAGGGGTGAGTCGGTAGAATATGTATCCCACTGGAGTGTGATGAACGAAACAGTCAGGGGTGGAGGGTGGGCTACAGGGTGGGAGGCCACTAGGCAAAGCAGGAAGCAGGTGGGAGGGGGTCATTGGGAGTGCACAGAGTATTGAATGCAAAAATGGAAACAAAACCAAGCAATTTACAAGGAGTTGGGGTTGGGGAGCAGATTGGGCGTGCACACTCACCTGTAACACCAAACCTAAAGTCATGTTTAGGGGTGAGCTAGCAGAATATGTATCTTGCTGGAGCGAGATGAACTAACCAATCAGGTGTGGAGGGCAGGATACAGGCTGGTAGGCCGCTCTGCAAAACAGGAAGAGGGCATAAGGGGATCATAGGGAACGCATGAAGCACTGAGTACATAAATGGAAACAAAACCAAGCAAATTACAAAGCAGGGGGTTGGGGCAGCAGATTGAGCTCACAAAGGGCCTCATTACGACCCAGCCGGTAAATTACCGCCTGGGCCGTGACTTTACCACCATGGCGTAAACTTTACCACCATGGTGGTTGGTGGACTTACCGCCCCATTCCCATTTACCCTTCCCCATTCCCATTTTTGCCCCATAGGGCATAATGGGAGTGGGGAAGGCGTTAATTACGCCACCGTAAATTACGGTGGCGTAATTAACTCCATGGTCCCTTAGCGCCATGGATTTTAACACCTGCTAAAAGCAGGTGTTAAATCCGCCATGGCGCTAAGGGACCTCTTACTCAGGCGGTAAGGGTCGGCGCTGTTTACGCCGCCGTAAAACCCTTACCGCCTGAGTCGTAATGAGGCCCAAAATCACCTGCAACACCAAACCTAAAGCAGTGTGCAGGGGTGAGTCGGTAGAATATGTACCCCACTGGAGTGTGATGAACGAAACAGTCAGGGGTGGAGAGGGTCATTGGGAGTGCACAGAGCACTGGATACAAAATAGGAAACAAAACCAAGCAAATTACAAGGCACAGGGTTGGGCAGCAGATTGAGCTCACACAATCACCTGCAACACAAAACCTAAAGTGGTGTGCATTAGTGATTCAGCAGAATATGTATCTCGCTGGAGTGACATGAACAAGCCAATCAGGCTTAGAGGGCAGTCTACAGGGTTGGAGGCTGCTCGGAAAAGCAGGAAGCAGGTAGGAGGGGGTCAGAGAGAGTGCACAGAACACTGAATACAAAAATGGAAACAAAACCAAGGAAATTAGAAGGCATGTGGTCGGGTAGCAAATTTGGCTCACACACTCACCTGCAACACCAAACTTTAAGCAGCGTGCAGGGGTGAGTCGGCGAATATGTATCTTGATTGAGCAAAATGAACAAAACAGTCAGGAGCAGAGGGCGGACTACAGGGCGGGCCCCTCCTCTGCGAAGCAGAAATCAGGCGGGAGGGGGTCGGAGGGAATGCACAGATGACTGAATACATAAATGGAAACAAAACCAAGCAAATTACAAGGCACAGGGTCAGAGCAGCAGATTGGGTTTGCACAGTCACTTGTAACACCAAACCTAAATCAGTGTGCAGGGGTGAGTCAGTAGAAGATGTATCTCACTGGAGCAATATAAACAAAACAGTCAGGGATGCAGTGCAGGCTACAGCAGAGGAGACCGCTCGGCAAAGCAGGAAGTGGGTGGGAGGGGGTCATTGTGAGCGCAAGGAGTGCTGAATACCAACAATGGAAACAAAATCAAGCAAATTGCAAGTCACAGGGTCGGGCAGCAGATTGAGCTAACACATTCACCTGCAACACCAAACCTAAACTGGTGTGCAGGGGTGAGTAATTAGGATATGTGTTTTGCTGGAGCGAGATGAATGAAACAATCAGGGGCGGAGGGCAGGCTACAGGGTGGCAAGATGCTCGGTGAAGCCGGGAGCAGGCAGGAAGGGTCAGAGGGAGTGTACTGAGTGCTGAATACATAAGTGGAATCAAAAACAAGCAAATTACAAGGCTCTGAGGCGGGCCAGCAGATTGGGCTCACACACTCACCTGCAACACCAAACCTAAAGCGGTGTGCAAGGGTGAGTCGGTAGAATGTGTATCTCACTGGAGCAAGATGAACGAAACAATCAGTGGTGAAAGATGGACTACAGGGTGGGAGGCTGCTTGGCAAAGAAGAAAGTGGGTGGGAGGGGGTCATTGGAAGTGCACTGACTGCTGAATGCAAAAATGGAAACGAAACCTAGCAAATTACAAGGCACAGGGTCGGGAAGCAAATTGGGCTCATACACTCACCTGCAAATCCAAACCTAAAGCAGTGTGCAGGGGTGAATCAGTAGAATATGTATCTCACTGGAGCGATATGAACGAAACACTCAGGAGTGGAGTGCGGTCTACAGGTGGGAGGCCGCTCAACAAAGCAGGAAGTGGGTGGGATGGGGTCATAGGGAGTGGACAGAGCGTTGAATACAAAAATGAAAACAAAACCAAGTAAATTACAAGGCACAGGTTCAGGCAGCATATTGAGCTCACACAATCACCTGCAACACCAAACCTAATGCGGTGTGCAGGGGTGAGTCGGCAGAATAGGTATCTCACTGGAATGAGATGAACGAGCCAATCAGGGGCGGAGGGCGGTCTATAGGGCGGGAGGCTGCTCGGTAAAGCAGGAAGCAGGTAGGAGGGGTCAGAGGGAGTGCACGGAGCACTGAATACAAAAATGGAAACAAAACCAAGCAAATTACAAGGCACAGGGTCATGCAGCATATTCAGCTCACACACGCAAAACATCAAACCTTAAGCGGTTTGTAGGGGTGAGTTGGTAGAATATATATCTCAATGGAGCGAAATGAAAAAACTGTCAGAACAGAGGGCGGACTACAGGGCGGGCGGCCACTCGGCGAATCAGCAAGTGGGCAGGTGGGGGTCAGAGGAAGCGCATGGAGTGCTGACTACATAAATGAAAACAAAACCAATCAAATTACAAGGCACGGGGTCGGGCAGCAGATTGAGCTCACACACTCACCTGCAACACCATGCCTGAAGCAGTGTGAAGGGTGAGTTGGTAGAATGTGTAACTCACTGGAGCAAGATAAACCAGCCAATCAGGGGCAGAGGATGGGCTACAGGGCAGCAGGCTGCTCGCTGAAGCAGGAAGCAGGCACGACGGGTCAGAGGGAGTGCACTGAGTGCTGAATGCATACATGGAAACCAAACCAAGCAAATTGCAAGGTTCTGGGTCGGGCCAGCAAATTGGTGTCACACACTCACCTGCAACACCAAACCTAAAGTGGTGTGCAAGACTGAGTCGGTAGAATGTGTATCTCACTGGAGCAAGATGAACGAAGCAGTCAGTGGTGAAAGATGGGCTACAGGGTGCGAGGCCTCTCAGCAAAGAAGCAAGCAGGTGGGAGTGTGTCATTGGGAGCGCACTGAGTGCTGTAAGCAAAAATGGAAATACATCCAAGAAAATTACAAGGCACAGGGTTGGGGCAGGAGATTGGGCTTGCACACTCACCTGCAACACCAAACCTAAAGCAATGTGCACAGGTGACTCAGTAGAATATGCAATCAGGGGCGGAGGGACAACTACAGGGTGGGTTGCTGCTCAGCGAAGCAGCAAGCAGGTAGGAGGGGGTCAGAGGGAGCCCATAGAGAGCTGAATACATAAATGGAAACAAAACGAAGCAAACTACAAGATACAGAGTCGGGCAGCAGAGTGAGCTCACACAATCACCTGCAACACCAAACCTAAAGCAGTATGCAAGGGTGTATCATTAGAATATGCATCTTGCTGGTGCGAGGTGAACAAACCAATCAGGAGCGGAGGGCAGGCTACAGCGCCGGAAGCCACTCAGTGAAGCAGGAAGCGGGTGGGAAGGGGTCAGAGGGAGCCAATCAGGGGCGGAGGGTAGGCTAGAGGGCGGCAGGCTGCTCGGCGAAGCAGGAAACGGGCAGGAGGGGCCAGAGGGAGCGCACAGAGTGCTGAATACATACATGGAAACAAATACAAGCACATTACAAGGCTCTGGGTCAGGCAGCAGATTGGGCTCACACACTCACCTGCAAAACCAAACCTAATGCGGTCTGCAGGAGTCAGTTGGTAGAATATGTATCTTGCTGGAGCGAGATAAATGAGTCAATCAGGGATGGAATGCGGGCTGCAGGGCGGGTGCCCACTCGTTGAAGCAGAAGCTGGCAGTAGGGGTCAGAGAGAACGCACGGAGTGCTGAATACAAAAATGGAAACAAAACCAAGCAATTTCCAAGGCACTGGGTCGGCAGCACATTGGGCTCCTACACTCACCTGCAACACCAACCTAAAGCGGTGTGCAGGGGTGAGTAGGTAGAATATGTATCTTGCTGGAGCAAGATGAATGAGCCAATCAGGGGCAGAGGGTGGGATACAGGACAGGCAGCTGCTCGGCAAAGCATGAAGCGGGCAGGAGGGGGTCATCTCTAGCTCAAAATTCTACATTATTGGTTGCCCAGAAATCCAAACCAATTTAGTACTGGATCACACAGCTCTTGATAAGCAATAGACCTTCCCCATTTTAGGGAATGCACAGTCTATTCAATTGCCAGACTTGGTCTAGCCACTGCTGTCTTTGCTAGACCAAATGCCTCCAATATTTAAGTGACACATACATAGAGGATTGGATTGAGGTATTGATGAGTGTTGCAGAGATAGAATAATGACACAGAAGACAAGCACATCAAAGAGGAGCTAAACATATCCAACAACATGAGAAGGCGTCTACAGCCCCTTCACTAAATCGCCTTTTTTTTTCTCTTTCTTGATAAAAGTTATTTTCAACTACTCAGTCCAAAGCAAGCTTCCTGGCTAAAACCATCAATACAGAAACTGTTGTTTGTAAGTGGTTTAATGGACAGTAATTTGAATGTGCACTCTCTCATAGACAAAACAGCGCACCTACAATTACATCCTGCGACAAAAGGAATGACTCGCTCCTTAATAAACGAAAAGAACATGGCACACACGTCCCCTGCTTCTGTCAACGGTTTTATTCTGCACACGCTCAAGTGGAGGCTAAAGATGTTCAGGCAAGCCGCATCATCTGTGTTCATGAAATAACAGTTTCTGCCCAGACATCAATGGATATGTCTTTGGAATTTGTGGTTGTGACAATCGCTGAGTCTGTGATTTCAGTCCTGGGAATGCTCTTTAACCGATTGGCTGACAGTCACTTTTTACTGGGTAACATTCTAAATAATCATCTCGTGCCAAGATGAATATGTTTGTTTATTTACTTTATTCAATATGGCACTCTACAAGGATATCTACCTTGGCAGCGATAGGGATATTGCACAAACGAGATAAAGCGTATCCACTGAGAATAAATTACATATGCATTTCATATTTTAGCACTAGTGTAAAATAGACTCTAAGATTTTACCAGCTTAATTCCGTTCTCTATGGCACTGACTGAGACAACATTATTAAAGCATAAAAAAAGTCATATCACAGTCACTTCAGTTTCACGAATATAAGGCATATAGACAATGTGGGATCTATCAAAACCATGGCAGTATACCAGTGGTAAATCCGCCAGGATACTGCCAATGCAAATAGCGTTACCACAAGTCAGACTGGTGCTATTAGCACCGGAGCCGGAGTTGCAATAAAGCTGTAAGTCCCCATTTTTTCAAGAGTCCATAGGACTCTCTGGGCTGTAATCGCACCTCAAGTGGGTGAAAAGTGGAGATTTTTACCTCAAGCAAAAAGCTCCCACTTTCCGCCCAAACTCGGAATTGGGCAGAGCGGTAATGTGGCAGTAATAGCATTAACGCTGTATTGTTACCACTCCGTCCAACCCGTGATGACCCCAGTGTTGCTATTTTGTCAGGAGAAGTCAGCATGAATTTGTCAACGGCAGCAAATCTAATGCAGAAAAAAAGGTATTTCATAATTTAGTATTGTGCTTTATATAGAAAGGAATTGAGTACTTTGTGGTTAGAGCGAGCTACATTGACATGATAACTGGTCTTTACAGTGAGACAAAGGGAAAACGACAGCTAGTTTGATTGAACACTGAACAATGTAAAGTTTAATAGAATTCAGAGCTACTGAACGTTTAAGAAGTTCCAATTATAATGTTTGCGCGTCATACTTCATCAGAATATAAAAGACCCATAATCAGCACTCAGGGTAAGGGAGGATGCTTGTTGTTACTATTGCTGTTATTTCATATGTTTTCAGAACTTGGGTGAAGATTGCATCTTCCATTCATAAGCAAACCATATTGGCAAACTTATCAAACTTTGTAAAGGATGCAGCACAATCTTTATTACAGTGATAAAATCAGTATAACACAGTACAACATTTTGAAAAATGTAAGGCTTCTCTTTTTGTCTTGCTTGTTTGTATTCAGTTAAATCAATCATTTCCTAATGAGGAACATTTCCAATTTAGAGGTTTACTCCCAACATCTAGGAAAATGGCAAAATTGTTCTGCTGAAAATGAAGGACAACAATAATTTGAATCAGAAAGTGACCACATATATATAATTTATTTCCATATATTTAAGTCTGCTTTCAATGTTCATGACAGTCAAGTTTGTCCTTTGAGACAAAGTCACTGTAGTTCCAGTATCAAAGGGGGACTGTGGAACTCTTGTGGACAGGGTGGCTACTTGTGTCAGAGTCGTGACCACTGCAATTGGTAAATAGGGGATACCCAGAGATCCCTCAGTCCTCCCAAGAGCAGCAAGAAAGACCAAGATCCCACGTGGCTAGTAAAGATAACTTGAGGAGGATGGATAGCCATGTTAGAAATGTCACACAAATATGCACAGGCTGGTGTGGGGGGGGGGGAGAAACAAGCACCACTTAGTCTGCCCAACATTGCTGAGTCCATGCGGGGAGTAGAAGTTCCAGTATTGCCCATGACAATGAGACAAAGTCCGACATGGATCGTGGACTGGATTCTAGAGCAACACATAATGCAGAAACAGGAGTATGGGTTACATACTGGATGCACAATTGTGAACTGCAGCATTAATCAAAAGAACACAATAAGTGACAAACCAGCTAGCTTTCCATGAGCTTCTCATGCAGTTGGCTAGTTAAATTGGGAAGGAGCCTTGACACCGGTGCCTTACCCTAACATCCCGAGCACATGAAATAAACCAATAGAAAAGGTTCATTCACCTGCTGTTAAGGAAGGATCCTGTTCACCAGAACTGGAAAAGATTGTCAAATGGGCCCAAGGTCAATCGGAACCAGAAAAAGCCAGGAAGTAATGAACCAGCCAAACAGAGCCTTATTGTGCCAATTTCCATAATATACACATTATAAAAATAGAGACTCTCCTACCTTGGTGGAGAGTGGACAGCACTCTTCCGAGCTACTACTACAGAGAGAAGGTAAGAACAACAGAAAGGAGAGAGAGAGAGAGACTGAGATAGTTGGAAAGAGATTGTAGGCAGATTAGAGAGAGGAAGAGAGTCAGGAGAAGCGAGAGGGAGAGGTTTGAGGAGTAGAAGGGCGAGTAAGAGCAGAGGAGGCAGCAAAGTAAGAAGCAAGGAGGAGAGAGGATGGGGAGAAGAAGAGAGGTTAAAGTGGGAAGAGGAGAAAGAGCAGGAGTGTAAGGACCCAGAGTGTCAAATTCAAGTACAGGCAGGGACCAGAACAGGGTCAGCTGTAGGGGATCGGAGGAATACAGTACCCAGAGTGAGAATCCAGGCCCAATGCAGAAGGTTTTTTTGAGTTACTTGATTTCAGAATGTGGCATAGGCCAGTAAAGGAATGTGAGAGAGAGAGGATTTGTCATGAGTCATATGACTATTTCCCCTTTGGCTGCTAAATTGAGACAGAGAAGCAATATAATAAGGACCAGCCTGGTTGAAACTAAAAAAACAAGGTTGGGGTTCAGACAAGAATGCAGGAACAGATCTTCAGAAAGACTCTGAGAACTGTAGAAATAGTAACTATTATAGGAAGAAAAGCTCAGCTTGTACAAATCCAGGCAAGGAGGGAAAGCATACTAAAGATTTCCCTGTTGGGACAGCCAAGCCTAAATGACACCCTTTCAGTTAGAGGAACCATGCAACTCCCAGTTTAGACCCCGAGGATAGGCAGGGTTCAACAACAACCAGATTGCATGCACCATCCCAGGAGATGATGCCACAAAGATCCTGATACTCAGAAGCAAGCAAGGTCCAAGAGACTGGATCCCAGTGAGGACAAAGAAAGGCACAGGGACCCCTCATCTCCCATTGAATGTGAATGACTTTTGTGATTACCCAGGAAACCTTGCATTGTATATTGGGGCATGCATGTTTAGATTCAGGCCACTGGGTCACCCATTATGACTGATCTTCCTTTGTATTTTATTTAAACAACCTCCTTAGACATATAGAAATGTTGCAATTTGTCATTATTCTTATTCTTTGTGGTGTCCAGCCTGCAGACTGTCAGCAGACAGTACCTGGCAAGGAAGGATGTTGGGTGGCAAGTAACTGTGTTTGGTGCTCTGGTCTGGTTTCTGTTTGGCCATTGTGTCTGTGGTCAACTTTCCTGTAAAGGTACAGGCTGGATGTTATATCAGGACCTGCTGCCATCTTGGATCCCAAAATGTCACTAGTCAGGTTAGGGATGTTTCTTTGTCCTCGTTGAAGCTGTACTGAGGTTGTATGCTTTTCTGTGAGTCCCTAACCCTCTCTAGTGTGTGATACTGGACTCAGAAAACTCATAGTAGAGCTTGTGAAGGGTTTCTGCAATTAAAAGCTTCAGTTGCGAGATAGCTGCCACTTTGTAATATTCACAGTACTAGCAAGAGTGGGAGAAGAATGGGAGTGGAACGATGTGACTTTGCATGCCCCGCGGCCTGCACAGGGCATGTTCCCTTTAGCAATAAACTATGAAGACTGGTCCCATGGACTTCTCAGGTCTGGGTTATCTGTTGTCTGGATTTCTGTAGAAGTGTTGCCAAAGAAATACAGGCATCAGAAACTCTACTTTCAAGTTGAGGTTTCACAGGCAATGTTGCCCGTGAAAAATATATCAAAATCACTGTCTACTTAGCAAAGCTGCTGAGAGTGACTTTGAATCACTAGAGATTTGTCTGACTTCTGAACCCTGCGGATTTGATTCCTAAAAGGGGTATGCACCCTTGCTTATCTTTTTGATAACATGCTTTGTTTATCAGGGAGATACAGCTTTCTCTGAACTTGAGTAAGACAGATGGCACTGTCTTCGAGCCTCTGCTGCTTGAACTTCCCCACATTGACATCAAAGTGATATTGGTATGTTTTCATGTGGCAATTGCTTGGTCCATCCTGGATACTCGGTGAGCATGGTCTGGAATTTCCCCAACTGACAAACATTGGGTCCAACTTCCACTAGCTTGGGGAGGCACCTGACCCGTATGACCACCCCACTGAGAGTCCCCAGGATCAGGCAGGGGACGTAATCACAAAATGTATCCCCAAACACCAAGATGGTTCCCACCTTATTGGATGCCTCAGTCACCACTGCTCTCTTTTTAACGTTAACTATGAAAGACACATGACCACCGCTTTGCGCTATCTATATTTTTTCCACTGGTAGCACTGCTGTTAACAAACTTGTATCTGACAAGGAGACTCATGCCCCCAAGTGGGAGAGAGAGACAGAAACAGAGATAGAAGGAGAGCACAGACAGACAGAGAGAGAGTCTGGGAGAGCATTTTGGTGTATTATGTGGTTATTGATGGTCACTACTAGCATAATTGGACCTACTGTTGGTCACTACCAGCATATTTACAGTTTTATTTTAGGCTGCTTCTAGAAAACTTGTATTTAATGTTGGTCACTCCAACCTGCAGCTGTCACTCCCTCTTCATACTTGCTCCCTCTATTGTCACCATCCATCACTCTAGGTGCACTAGTCACTCACTTGTGATATGGAACCCCCCATCCTCAATCCTCTTTCATTTACTATTCCAACTTGTCACTTTAATCTCCACCCACAAACAATGCTAGATCTGCACTACGTATTCTCACTGTAACCTCTTCTACGCCTCTCAGCTTCCCCTTGCAGACATGCGGTTCACCCCTTCCCATGACCACCCCATACACAGAAAACGTGTGATAGGTCTTTGAAATGCCTATTCCCTCTTTAACAAGACTTCCCAGAACTCTCACCTTTGCCACTACCAGTCCTTCACTCGGATTCTGCTACCTTCTGACACGCCTCTAACTTACCCAGGAAACAGGGTTGCATATAAGCAAAGACACGCCAGTATCCACCCTTTCCCCTCCTGTCTTCATCCTCCCCTCCTTTGATTATGTTGACATTCACCTGAATTCTCAAATGCCTCTCAATATTATTCTCATCAATTGCTCTGTGGCACGCCCAACCTCTCCTCTCATAATCTAGAACTCTTACTTGAATCCCTGCCTGCGGAAGTCCTAGTCATAGTTGCAGGAGATTTCAAACTTCAGAACATGATGAAAGCCCATCATCTTCCACTTGACTCCTCCCTCTCTGACAACTCTCTGATTACCTTCCACAACAAGCCTATCAGTTTGCAAGGCTACTCACAGGATCTCTTCTTTCCCACCTCCTTTTAACAGTCCTTGTACCTCTTATAATCTCCAACCCCTCCCCCTCTGATCACTCCCTACCGCATTTCTAAACCCTCACTCTAGTCCCTCTCCTCAATCACCAAAGGCAAACTCTGATTAGATTCCAGACTCACTATATGAATCAAGTCAGGTCCCACTCCCATGTTCTCTCCCCGCCTCTTGCTGAATGTGATTACATGAACTTAAATTACTTCAAACAAGCATGCATTAATTTCTCCCTTTGAGTATCACTATCCTGCCTACCCCTTCACAACCTCTTCCTCACACCCTTAACCTTGGATCTACTGTGCCATCAAATACTTGAAAACAAATATGCACATTCACCTAGGCCTCTGGGTACAAAGGCATTCTGTGGCTCTCCTTGCTGCATACCAAGCTATGCTACTGCACCAACCTCATATCTTTTCTCTGCTTTCACAGCTAAAAGTTAGCAAGTACTCTGCTTTCCATACGCTTCCGCCATAGGCTTCTTTTTAATTTCTTGCTTCTTCTCTGCTACTTTTCCACTAAAATCTCACAAATGTGTAACACACCTACTAGTTTCCTTTCCGAAATACCCCTTAGCTCTTCTGCCCCCAACCCGCAACTCACCTCCCACACTCTCGTTGACTTTTCCTCTCTCTAGCACTCCTGTTGAACTGGCATCCATTCTCTCGGATGCCAAACCTTCCTGTGCTTCTACAGCAAAGCCCATTAAGGAAGTTCACCCACTTACCGACACCTATCACTCTCTGACTTCTTAGATCTTCCACATTGCTATAAAGTGGATACCATAATACCCCACTTAAAAAATAAAATAAAAAAAAAACAATGACACCAATGACTGACGTGTCTCGCTGGACTCTCAATTATCTAAAAATCATTGAGTGCCTGGTACTTAACAGAATGAGAAATGACCTTATGATGCATGGAATCGGAATCCCCCAAATTGCAGGTCCGACAGCCACGGATGCCTGCCACTCCTTTCCTCAATCCTCAGCTTCTTTCTCTCTACTAACTTTGCCACTCCTGAGCTCTCAATCCTACACTGTGTCTCCCTATCTCCTAACATCAATCCCATCCCCACTTTTGGGAATTAAATCTCCCTTGAAAAGACACTGGCCCTCATTACGAGGTTGGTGGAATGGGTTTACCGGCCCCGGTATTGGTGCCGGTGCCGGTAAACCCATTCCGCCCTATTACGAGGTCTCCTCGCGGGACCCGCAATGGGCGCCTGGTAAACCAGGCGTACTTACCGGGTCCCGCGAGGAGGCCAGGGAGCTAACAACGGTCCCATTATAAACGGGCCCGTTGTTAGCTCCTTCCCCATTCCCATTGAGCCCTATGGGGGCTGGAATGGGGATGGACCGGGTCCGGGTTCCTCGGACGAGGAATTACCGGGTTCGCCAAGGTTGGCATGGCCCGGTAAATCCTCATTTGAGGAACCCGGGCCTGGTATGCGGTAAGGAGGCAACCATGCCGCTAAATGAGGCATGGTTACCTCCAACCTCGTAATGAGGGCCACTGCCTCTCACTTGTTCCCGAGTTGTCAGTTAGTATTTCCTGCCCCAACGGATCCCCATCACCTCCTTTTCTTTGATGTTCATTTTGCTTCTGATAATATGCATTATATGTAAATACTCCATACAGTCAATTTTATTCTCTGTGTATTTTATGTTTGTCTCGTCTGTGCTGACACCTCTTGCTGCTCCACCACTTCCCCACTGTAACGAGGCACTACATTTGCCACCACTTTTTTTGTACACATGAAAGGCACCCAGCTTAGGACCTTCCAGCCAGCCATACAAGTTTATGCATATTTATGTACAAATATTCTCCTTTCTTTCTAAATAAAATTTATAAAACATATCTGCAAGCCGAAATATTCAATCAAATGAACTGCCATGGCATGCTGCTTGCACAGAGCAGCATGACCTGTGAATCATCAGTACCTCTCACCAATGTTAGCACTACTTTTCTGCTGATCCATAAGAAGTAGCACTGTTGTCTGGATGATTTGGCATAACATAAATAACATTATCCAGAAAACACAGATCAGCATGCTAAGGCATATACAAACGCTTGCCATACTCTGATTGTTTAGAGGGATAGAAATACACTTGGCATATGAGAGGCTCTCTTTACCACATTCATTGCAAAGTAGAGTAGCAGTTGCCTAAACACGCAATGATCCAGCCATGAGCAAGGCCCAATTAAAATAAAAACTCTTTTAAGCATCATCACACATAGCAAAGGAGACATGATATATTTTTCCAGCTTACTGCAACATTGTTGCTAATGCTTTAGGGAGCTGATGGCAAGCTCTGATTCCTGCAAGCAAATTCTTGTTTACCACAAATTTCCATGCATTGATGTACTGCCATTGAATGAGCAAGTCCTTATTACAATGGTAAAGGCACTGGATACATAAGGGTGACGAGGATACAGTGTTGCTATACACATGAGGGCTAGTGTTCAAATTACCTATTACATGGCTCTAAAAGTGTGCTGGCTCCTACTTCTTCTAGAAGCAGGCAGCAACAGGTGTGAATGGTAGTAGGAGCATGATATCCATCGGGAAACCTCTTTGTTCATATATGGTTTTACAGGCCCAGAGGAGGAAAAACCTTTGGATGGGAGGTGGGACTGTCATTAAGTCCCCAGCAACTACAACTGGGGGGTGTTGGGTATTTTGTGTAGATTTGGGGCCTGGCGGTATTTTCTTACCACCGAAAAATAATTTTGCAACAATCACTCCTTGTATTTAGATTGGGTTATGTATAATAATAATACAGTGGATATGCATTATTTCAGTACACAGACATGCGTGGTTGGTATGCGTGGTTGGTATGTGTGGTTGGTATGCGTGGTTGGTATGCGTGGTTGGTGGTATTTTTGGTGAGCATAATTCCTTTGTTTTATTTGTGGCCCCAATATCCAGAACCCCTTATTTTTGTTTAGGTTGTTCGTGTGATCACTAGAGAAACCTCAGGCTTGCATTTCAGGAACACCACATTTTCATTTTTAGTGTGCCACCATGGGCAATTTCTCACTGAATTATTTACAACAGCGAGCTAACATGTGGTATTTATCACCAACTTATTTACGTTTGGTAAGCTATGTCCAGGGCCTCTCTTTCTGCCGACTCATAGACCTCCGGCAGCCGGCTATAACACACACAGTTAGTTATAATTGCTCATACTGAATGAAATTGTGCACACAGCTGCAGCCAAGTCTTATTTTTAGCTACCTTAAAAATGACAATTGCACTGTCTAAACATCTCCCCACATCATCAGCACTGTATTGGTAAATGCACAAAGGAAATAGAAAATAAAACACACTACCCGTCTGCTTTCAGATATTTTTGTGTATTATAAAAGTTGCATTTAAACACGATCTCACTCTTTTTACAGAAATAAATGAAATAGCACAGTAACAACATTATCTGTGAGCGGCGAGAATAGTCTAATTTGCAACATTAAACCTGTTGATAAGACACTGGAATTCTTTCTTCTACACTGACTGAATAGTTTCCCATTCACACACTCTGCCCCCGTACTTTGCAATGTATAATTACCTAATCTGTTCAGCATGTGAAATTCTTCGGCTGGTCGCCTTCTGGATGTGTTCACCCAGCAAGGACAAGCATTTGCTGTCACTCAAACTGGGACTTGTTGGCTGGAAATTCCAGTCTCTGCAACCAAGTTGAATCTGCTTTAGGAATCAGACATCCCCAGCTATCAACCCAGTCCTTCTCCGAGTTCTGTCAAGATGTCCTCTCCCTAGCTTCTTCCCCGAGATTATACAAGAAAACTCTGGTTACCTCCTACCAAAGGATCCTAACCAATAAAATTCTATCATGCCCTATCCACCCTCTGCACACAATGGCTTGGCTTATACAGTTGCAACTGTAACCAAACTGATTTCCTGCTTATTCAAGTCTTTCCTTCCTGCAAATTCTGTGGACAGAGCGCAGATAGAAGCAAAAAATAAATAAATCTGAATGTGCGTTTAAAATGACTTTCAGAGCCTGTCATTTTCCATTCATTTTGCACTGGAGAACACATTATGTTATTAATGAGTTAGCGTGTTAGTTTTTTGTTAATGAGGTTAGTTCATTAATCCTCAAATGTGTCTCCTGCAACAGAGGAATTTCAGGTAAAAAAATATGCTTTTAACTGTGAAAAAATTATTTGCATTTTATATGTGGAAATCGTTTTTTACTGCATAGCCTGTTTTCATCTACATGTCCATAGGTTGCACTGGCAAAACATAGCTTGAAGCAATTGCATTAAACCCATGCAGTGGCGCTGCATAAAAATGCTCAATAACACTTGTCTTGCTGTACCACATTATATTAATGCACCAAACCCATGCAGTGGCGCTGCACTTCAAAAAACATGCTATACATTGATCCTGTGCAGTGGTGCTGCGCTCTGTGCTCCCAAAACACGCTAAACAATCCTACATATACCCTCCTTTTTTTTTAGAACTTGGCTACAATCCAAGCCAATTTAAAAAAAAAACAACCTGCTTCTTTTCTTCTTTTCAAAATGTAACAATCCAATACAATTAAAATTCTTGTTGTGAAGATGAAAATTGAAAAATCACTGTTCAATCAACATAATATTAAAATTCATCTGAATTCATCAATTCTTATAAAATGTTCTACTTTTGCCTTCCCAATGGAAGTGTCCATAGTCCAGTGTTTCAATTTTTTTACTTGAAGTCAATTGAAAATAATAAAATAAAACAACTAACTAAAACAAATAATTAACATAACAGATTAAAACAATTAATTAAAATAATAAATACGTGGAACTCCATATGCCAGGACACTTGTCTGCCTCTTTTGGTTCATTCGGGTACTCTTTCATCTTGGTACTCTTGGATCCTTTTCTATAGAAGTCATCTTTTCTTTGGCATTCCGGTTATTTTGTCTTCACCTCCACCAGGAGGCAGGCATCTTTTGGTTTTCATCCAGGGGACTCCAGGACTCCATCGTCTCCTGTGACCTCCGGTACAAATATGTTAATATTCTAAATCAAACAGAAAAGAAACAGATTAAGTATATAGCACAATACCAATTTCACCCTTTTGCCAAAATAAAACACGCCTTCTAAAATATTTCGCCCTTTTTCTTTTGCCTTCTGAAATTAAACACAGGTTATAGAGAACAAGCATACATAAAACAACATTCAATATTTAATGCATTTTCATTCTGCAACTTCAGCTTCTATTTTTTTTATATTATATATATATATACATATACTACAGTGTTTATATGCCCTTATAATCAACCATCTTCATTTAACTTCTCTGTCACTGTCTTCTGTCTGAACCCACTTATTTCACTTTTTTTTATGTTCAAGGGACTTTATCTGTTTCTACATGCTCAAGCTGCCTGATCTTGTGTCTGGGATGGCATGGCTTAATCTGATTTACATGCACAAACTGTTCAGTTACTGTTTCACCTTCAGTCTTTAAAATTTTATAAACTACAGGAGAAACCTTATCTATGATTCGAAATGGCCCCTGCCAGGCTGCTAGAAATTTAGAATTTTTCTGTTTACTTTTTCCAAAATGAAACTTATACACCTGATCCCCTACACTGTATTCTCTCACTGATGTTCTTTTATCGTAGTATGACTTTGCACTGTCAGCAGCTCTTTCTAGATTTATCTGCACAAAAGCAAATGCATGTTACAAATGCTTCCTCAATTCATCAATGTACTCATGAAACGTGGATGCACTCAAAAGTGTCTGCTCATGTGTTCTGTATAGTAGGTGTTGTGGTAACACCATTTTCCTACCTGTTAATACCTCATGTGGACTAATACCTGTTGCTTTGGCAGGAGTTGATCTGATTGCCATCAAAACCAACGGTAAACGTAAATCCCAGCTGGAACCTGCTTCTGCCACAAATTTCTTTAATATGTCCACAACAGACCTATTGCTCCGTTCAACTCCACCTGAATAGGCTGCCCGATATGCGATATGTAGTTTCCTTTTCACACCCAGTATTTGCCATACCTTACTCATTAGAGTACTTGTGAAATGACTTCCTCTGTCTGACTCAATTCTTTGTGGCAACCCAGACCTTGAAAACACATGGTTCACCAGCAATGTGGCTGCTGTTTGCTCACTACAATCTGGTGCAGGAATACATTCAATCCACTTCAACATCAAACATATCACACTTAAAATGTAACGGTTTTCTCTGCTCGACCTTTTTAAAGGGCCTACATAGTCTATTTGCAAATCTGACCATGGAAGAGTTAGGCCTCTTTTCATCAATGGGGCTCTATGCATTGGTGAAGCAGGTTTAAATTGGGCGGATACTAGACATCCTCTAGCATATAATTCCACATCTTGGAACATATGTGGCCAGTAAGCATAATATTTTAGTATTTCCAATGTTTTTTGTGAACCTCTGTGGCCTGCAGTTATTGCATCATGTGCATGCTGTAGCATTAGCCCTCTGAATGAAAGGGGTACCACCCACTGTATTTGTCCTGTTATGGACTCTCTAATCATGAGTCCATCCTGCAGTCTAACTCATTTTTTATTCTTTAATAGCACCCTCAACTCTTCTTTTCCCATACAATCATTTTCTGTTAAAGGGTTTTGTTTAGGATCTATCAAATGGTTATAATAGATTCCCAAAATTCGATCATTATTTTGTGCCTCAATCAAATCTTGGTCTGGCATATCATGACCCCACTGTACCACTGGTTGATCTACCTTCTTTGGTGCTTTAGAACAAGTTACTGCATCAATTTGTATTTCACCCAGTAAATCATCTATAGGTAGCAATTCTCCCATCAAAGCCCCAATTTTAGCCAGGTGTTCTGCCTTATCATTTCCCTCCTTATCCTCTCTGGGTGTTTTTAAATGCCCACAAATTTTTCTCCAGTATATTGTCAAATCATTTTCTGACACCAATTTGTCTATGGCTTGTATCATTTTTCCATGTTTAAGTGGCTTTTTGTTTTATGTAACCATGCCTCTCGCTTTCCAGCCAGGTAAATACTCCACAAAGCTATTTCGTGCAAAGTCAGAATCAGTCACCAGGACAGTTTCACTGAATTTATTATCAACTGCAGTAGCAATTGCTTTATAAATCGCAGCCAATTCCGCCACTTGACTGCTTCTAGCTCCAATCCTCATCCCTGCACTGGGGACGCCTTCACATTTCAACCAGACATTCCCTATTCCTGACACTAATTGTTTATTACTGTCATTTTCAACGTGAAAAGCACAACCATCCACATATACAGTTGGCAGATCCTTGCATGTTTTTTCATCAAAAGCTTTGTGTGGTGATTGTTCAAATTCCTGCAAACTAGGTTCCACTTCCATTTCGTTTGATACTTGTTTAGCTGCACAGTCATGTAAGTCAGCTAACCCTTGAGCAATTGGGCTCTTTTTATTTTGTCCATATCTCACTTCTATAGGAAAACCTTGTAATGCCAGCGTCCATGAAGTGATTCTGGACTGCGCTAGATTACCTGACCTAATTCTTTTACTCTCTAAAAACTGCAAAGGTTGATGATTTGTTTCAATAATCACCTTTTCTCCCTGAACAATAGGGTGGAAATGTTGTAGCGCCCACACAGTGGTTAATAGGGCCTTTTCACATTCATTGAATTTCATTTCAACTTGGGAAAATGCTTTACTTGCATATGCAATGGTTTTGTGATTCACATCATGTTTCTGTGATAACACTGCTGACATACAATGTTCAGAGAACCCTATTTCTATAAACAAATCCCTACCCTTTATGGGATATGCTAAAAATGATGCCTTTACAAGACATTCCTTCAATTTAGCTACTGCCTCAGACTGCTCTTTTTCCCATATCCAGGGTGTATACAGTTTAAGCAGTTTAATCAATGGTTGAGTGATTTCAGCATAATTTTCAATAAACTTTCTGTTATAGCCTGCCATCCCTAATAAACTTTTTACCCCTTTCACATTTTTAGGGTCCTTTAGTTTTTGTACGGCCTCTATTTTCTTCTTTTGTGGATTTAACCCATGTTCAGTTACTTTATGGCCTAGAAAATTCACTTTTTTCTTGCACCGTTGTGCTTTTTGTAAAGACACTTTGGCGCCTGCTTTCTGCAATTGGCCAAGAACATGTCTTATTTCATCAAAATGGTTTTTTAAGCTTTCATTTTTTATCAGGATATCATCCACATAAACTATGGTTCCTCTTTCCGCTGCATCTGGCATGGCCTTTCTCAAAAATATGCCAAATTCACTCCCACTATTGATGTACCCGAACGGAGTTCTAAGCCAGGCGTATTGAGTCTTATCAAACTAAAAGGAAAACAAATTCTGTATCTCCTCTGCCAATGGCACACACCAATATCCAGTAGTGAGATCTAATGTGGTAAATACTTTTGAACCATGTACCTGAGCTAGGTCCTGATCAATGAATGGCAGTGGCCATCTGGATACTGGTACTCTTTTATTTAACTACCTCAAGTCTGCACATAGCCCCCATTGACCATTTGGCTTTAACACACCTAAAATAGGTGTATTGGATGTGCTATGAATGGGCCTGATGATTCCCCGAGCTTCCAAATGTTTTAGAATCTCTGCTAATGATTCTAAACATGCCAGCGGTAGTCTATACTGGCGTACAAATACTGGACTTCTCCTACACCCTTCTGGTAGTGTGCCACATGTAAATCAGTGAAACCGCAATCATAAGCATCTTTTGCAAATACATCCTTTAACTCCATAAATATCTCCCTCAGATTGTTTCTATCCTCATCGCTGTCACATGCATCCGCTAATGAGATCTGCTCTTCTACCATTTTGGAAAATTCTGGAAAATCTTCTGGTGAGGGAATCTCGGCGCTTTCCTCTAACTGTGTGGCTGTGTCTTTTTGTAAAGCTGCCACTTTTAAATATTTTGGCATATCAGCTTCCACTTCAATGGGCTGATTTTCTGTTTCATTTTCATTTAAATTAAATGTTATGCAATCCTCTTGATGGCAGCACACTGTCTCATTTGAATCATAAGGGTACGCAAAATGAATTTGAAATATTCCTTTGGGCTGAGAATCCAGGTATTCTGGTAACTTACCCTTGGCATCTACACACTTTTCAGGGATATTTCCAATCACCATGTTATTTAGATCTGCAGTATAATGTGATTTTTGTATGGCCATTCCTAATGGGGATTTTCCCTCTAAATGAATATCTTGACAAACCTTATTATTTACCATAATTCTTACAGGCCCTTCACCAATATCTACCAATGGAATGTATTCATAATCCAGGCCTTGCTGTTTTATGGATTCATTCAGGCATACAAATGCATCAGTCTTTCATCTGCTGTCCATTTTTGCATTTCAGTGTTATTACAAACTGTTTTGTAAATGCAGGAATAATAGTATCTTTTCTCATTTGTAATTCGATTGCATAAAGAACCAGTTGTGCACAATGATAAGCCCTTCTTTTGTCTTCAAATTCAGATGCCGGCCCACCTAGGTGTGACCATATTTTTTGATTAGGGAAATCTAACACCATACACATTCTGTGCATGATGTCATTGCCCATGTAAAAATCATTTTGTGCTCCACTCACTATCCATACATTATGGTAAATTGTTTTCTGCCCAATGCTAATTTTAAGCATGCATCTGCCTGCAATTCGGTTTTCAAAGTATGGACTGTCCAACCCAGAGACATATTGGTTTTTAATTCTAAATTTCGGGATCTCCTCCCTTTCCATTATTTTTTGCAATAATTTCTCATTAATGAAGCTCCTCTCCTGTTCAAGCGCTAAAGTGGCTTTTATTGTTTTAAAACAGTAATTTATACCAACATGAACCCATGGTTGCTCATCTTCCATGTGTATTTCAGCAAGAGTGGTAATGTGTTTTTCTGAATCTGTTTTAGAAGCAATATTCTGTTTGAATGTTCTCTCTTTTAAATAAAAACGTAATGTGTACTCATCTATGGCAGTCTGCCAATTTTTCCTTGAGTCCAAGTATATTTGTACAGGTAGTCTTTCATTGTCGCTCTGCATTTTGTCTTGACACATTAATATAACAGTGACACTAGGTATGCAACTATTCTGGAGATATACCTCCACAGCATCATTTGTTTTGGCAACGGTGTGACATTCATTTATGTTGCTGTTTTGTGATTTTAGTTTCTTAGGTCTCAATGGTTTTTTTGTTAAGGACCACAGCACTCCATTCACCCCATCTATGAGAGGAGACAATCTTTTCAGGCAATCTGTCCCCATCAGAAATGGAATTTCACAAATAGATGTGATCAATACCTCTTGTTTCATTCTGTGCTTTCCTATTTTTATGTCAACCTCAGTTACACCTATGATGGGCACCTCCTCCCCATTAAAGTTATGCACTGGACCTTGATTTTCCTTCACTGTGATCTGATTCTGTGGGGGTCTCCCTTCATTGATACTCTTTACCAGCTCCTTGGACATAACTGTGGCCTGTGCGCCAGTGTCAATCATAGCAAATGTTTGGCATTTTTCTTCTACAGTGATGGATGCATAATATCTGTCCTCAACTTCCTCTAATACACATAAGAAGTGTGAATTCTTACTGATTTCAGGGCTCACCTTTCTCAGGCCTTTTTCACTTTTGGCTAAGCACATTGGTAAATGAAAAGACATTTTTCCCTCCTTTTTACCCATTTCTGTGCGAGAGACTTTATTCATTTCTCCATGTTCAGAGGTTTTTTGGAGTGTGGCCACTGTCGCCCATCCATCTGGGTGTCATCAGGGACCACATTACAACCTTCCAACTGAATATGTGTAACAACATCATTTAGTAATTTGTCATTGTTTAATTCTGTGCATTTGTGATCATTTAGTGTTTTACCAGCCCTTTCAGTTTCTTCAAAAATATGTGGCTCAAAGAATTCTTCAGGTGATTGATTTGTACCCTCCTTTTGAGTATTTCCTTTTTCTGTCTGTGTTTGTTCACCGTTTTGACTGTCCAGGGAAGGAGCTATAGCATCCCCACTTACTCCCTGTTCACTGGTATTCCCCATGCATGAGTCATTTTTCTTAAATCTGTCTATTTGTTCTCTTGGAGTTTCAGGTTTTCTTATTTCATTTGTACAAATCTCCAATGTTTGATTTAGCTCTAGGTTAAACCGTACCTCTCTTTTAGAATTATTTGCACTTTCTATTACATGTTCATTCATTGGTGCTTTCACTTTTACATCATTAGGCATCTCAGAGTCATTATGCAAAATTACATTAGGGCAATCTGTCTTTTCGGCGTTGTAGGTATCATGAGTACTTAGTCACTTTTCAGAAGAAGCCCCCCGGTCATTGCTATGGCCATCAGCCCCCTCTTTGGATGGTTGTTTTTGCGCTGTATAGAGCTTCCCTATTTGCTCAGCTAACATTTTCACTTGGGCCTCGAGGCACTGGAACCTTTCCATCTCTCTAGAATCCTCTTTCTGTGGCCTAGGTCGATATTGGTTGTTTTCCCCCTGATTGGATCTATTCTGATACCTCTCAGGTGAGTGATTTCTATTGGGATGGTTCCTGAACTCTTGATTCATTTGTGGAGAGGAGCGGGGTGCACTCATCCTTTGGTTGTAGTCCCCTGGTGGGGAATCATTGTACTGACGTAGAGTATAATTCATGTTCTGTCTCATGTCCTGTCTCTCATGTTGCGGATACTGACCCCTATGTTGATTCCCATTATCAGCAAATCGATCCACATATCGGCGTCTATCCTGATTACCATATATCATGGTGTTGGGATCAAATCTGCTCTGTGTCCCCAATGTCTGGTAGGGACCCTCATTTCTTTGATCTTGATTTTGTCTTTGGTTATTATTCATACCTGACATATCAGGCCGATATCCTGCCCGGGGTCTATCCCCTAAATACCTAGGGCTGATGTAGCTCTCCCTATTACTAGGATCATGTGATTGGAACATTGGTGCAGAGTGTGATGACCTTTGTTGATTAACCCTTTGTTCAGGTGCCGAATTATTTTTGCCTGGACTTTGAGCAGACTCAAGGGACATTTTAGCTGACCTGATTTCCATCACTGTGGCTGAGGGTTCTTTAGATTTAGGTCTAATATCTTTCATTTTATCACTTTCTCTACCCTGACAATAGAGTACCTCATATAGTTTTGTGCTTTGATGTACAATCCATTCAAGGGACTTGTCACGGTCAAATTCACGGACCAATTGTGATATGATGTCTTTCTGTAGTCCATAGGAGTAGGCAGTTTTAAACTCATTGGAATTGGGGTCAAAAGATACATCAAAGCGAGAAAATGCCCTTTTTAAGTCCTGTAAAAATTGGCGAGGGGATGTGTTAGGCCCAGCAGTGATTGTGTAAGCGACTTTCTTTGCCTCCTGCAATGACTGAAAAGGAGAAAAATGACGCCTAATTTCCTTTTCAAACTCCACCCATGTCATATTCTGCTGTTCATTTAATCCCCTTATGATGCTGGCCGTCGGGGCATCTAAGGTTAAATGAAAATATTGTCTGTACGGTTCCTTTTTTATGGGGCTACTTGTTGCAATACATGGAATTGCACCATTTTGTGATTCAATCCTGGTTTCAGGTGTATGGGATTGGTGGCTGCCCCCAATGGGAGTATCAAATCCCCCAAGGGCGCTGCAACCAAGTTCAGTCACCGGCCCAGTCACTGGAGCACTAGCCTGCATGCTTCATTTTGCAGATAGTTGTTTTCATCACTCATTTTATTTATTACCTCCTGCATGTCGCACATTTGCATTTGGCATTCATTGAATTCTTTGTTTCTCTTGTCTCTTTCTTGAATCATTTTAACCATTTCTTGCTCTGCACCTTTGAGATCACTTTCTTTTTCAAAATGTTCTTTTTGTAAAATCTGCATTTCTGAAACAATCTCATCTTTATCCTGTCTAATGTGGTCCACTAAGGTTTTTAAGTGTACCAATTCTTGCTCACTGTCCTCAAATTGTTTCTTGCTTTTGGACAACTGAGCATCAAAATCTCTGCATTTTAATTGCATGTCTTTTTGGCATACATCCAATTCTGCTCTTAACATCTCCTCTTTTATGCTTGCCCCATCTAAATCAGTCTTTAACCTGTTAATTAGCTGGTTATCATTTTCTTGCATTCACAGGGACCTATTCAAAATAAACCAGATCTTGGCAAATAGCCGTATTAAACAGTCTTTCTCTGCAGTTTTATCGGCTGCATTCAATAACCTTGTAAGGCAGACCTGAATTATGCTGCCTTCTGCAAAAATATTGTCTATTTTTTCTTTCTGCACCTCACCCTGAATGCGGTCATGCCATTCCAAGGTACTGTTCGATGACCATGTCCCATGTGCAAACAACTTTGCCTCTAAATATTGCACTAGGTCTGAGAATGTGGTTTCTCTTTGTGACATTCTGAAATTCGTTTTTAGTAACACACTGTTATTATAAAATGGGTTCCCTTAATGTACAGATGGCAGTGTGAGACACACTTGCCACATCCAGTAGGTGCTCTATGATCACTTTCCCGGCCGCAACGCACCATAAATATGTTGGGTATTTTGTGTAGATTTGGGGCCAAGCTGTGTTTTCTTACCGCCGAAAAATAATTTAGCAACAATCACTCCTTGTATTTAGATTGGGTTATGTATAATAATAATACAGTGGATATGCATTATTTCAGTACACAGACATGCGTGGTTGGTATGCGTGGTTGGTATGTGTGGTTGGTATGCATGGTTGGTATGCGTGGTTGGTGGTATTTTTGGTGAGCATAATTCCTTTGTTTTATTTGTGACCCCAATATCCAGAACCCCTTATTTTTGCTTAGGTTGTTCATGTGATCACTAGAGAAACCTCAGGCTTGCATTTCAGGAACACCACGTTTTCATTTTTAGTGTGCCACCATGGGCAATTTCTCACAGAATTATTTACAACAGCGAGCTAACATATGGTATTTATCACCGGCTTATTTACATTTGGTGAGCTATGTCCAGGGTCTCTCTTTCTGCCGACTCATAGACCTCCGGCAGCCGGCTATAACACACACAGTTAGTTATAATTGCTCATACTGAATGAAATTGTGCACACAGCTGCAGCCAAGTCTTATTTTTAGCTACCTTAAAAATGACAATTGCACTGTCTAAACATCTCCCCACATCATCAGCACTGTATTGGTAAATGCACAAAGGAAAGAGAACATAAAACACACTACCCTTCTGCTTTCAGATATTTTTGTGTATTATAAAAGTTGCATTTAAACACAATCTCACTCTTTTTACAGAAATAAATGAAATAGCACAGTAACAACATTATCTGTGAGCGGCGAGAATAGTCTAATTTGCAACATTAAACCTGTTGATAAGACACTGGAATTCTTTCTTCTACACTGACTGAATAGTTTCCCATTCACACACTCTGCCCCCGTACTTTGCAATGTATAATTACCTAATCTGTTCAGCACGTGAAATTCTTCGGCTGGTCGCCTTCTGGATGTGTTCACCCAGCAAGGACAAGCATTTGCTGTCACTCAAACTGGGACTTGTTGGCTGGAAATTCCAGTCGCTGCACCCAAGTAGAATCTGCTTTAGGAATCAGACATCCCCAGCTATCAACCCAGTCCTTCTCCGAGTTGTGTCAAGATGTCCTCTCCCTAGCTTCTTCCCCGAGATTATACAAGAAAACTCTGGTTACCTCCTACCAAAGGATCCTAACCAATAAAATTCTATCATGCCCTATCCACCCTCTGCACACAGTGGCTTGGCTTATACAGTTGCAACTGTAACCAAACTGATTTCCTGCTTATTCGAGTCTTTGCTTCCTGCAAATACTGTGGACAGAGCGCAGATAGAAGCAAAAAAAAAAAATCTGAATGTGCGTTTAAAATGACTTTCAGAGCCTGTCATTTTCCATTCAATTTGCACTGGAGAACACATTATGTTATTAAGGAGTTAGCGTGTTAGTTTTTTGTTAATGAGGTTAGTTCATTAATCCTCAAATGTGTCTCCTGCAACACAGGAATTTCAGGTAAAAAAATATGCTTTTAACTGTGAAAAAATTATTTGCATTTTATATGTGGAAATCGTTTTTTACTGCATAGCCTGTTTTCATCTACATGTCCATAGGTTGCACTGGCAACACATAGCTTGAAGCAATTGAACCCATGCAGTG
Source organism: Ambystoma mexicanum (assembly GCF_040938575.1). Taxonomy (NCBI): domain Eukaryota; kingdom Metazoa; phylum Chordata; class Amphibia; order Caudata; family Ambystomatidae; genus Ambystoma; species Ambystoma mexicanum. The sequence goes on along the minus strand of NC_090941.1, from coordinate 163,583,343 downwards.
GCGCTGCATAAAAATGCTCAATAACACATGTCTTGCTGTACCACATTATATCAATGCACCAAACCCATGCAGTGGCGCTGCACTTCAAAAAACATGCTATACATTGATCCTGTGCAGTGGTGCTGCGCTCTGTGCTCCCAAAACACGCTAAACAATCCTACAGGTGTGTTGCCATTGATAGTCCGGTTAGATATCACAGTGAGTTAAGCGCTTGTTCTGGAATCTGTATGCATGCTGCTGATGCAGGATCGAATCCTTGCAAGTCAAACCCATCCTTCAGAGGGCAATACATTGAGTGCCATGCAGTGGGATAATACTATCAAGTGTTATTTCTGCACTTAGTTACCTGCAGGTTTGGAGCGTTATATAAAACTAGATATTATTGTCATAACATCTCACACGTTACCTGTGCTATAAATTCAGGGAACCATATGCAATATTACATGGAAGGTAACTGATGAGTTAAGCGCTTTCCACAAACTGGAGCCGGCGTTCACTTTGCAATTTAAAATTCTCTATCAGGGCTGACTCAGCGTGTCCCCCTTCTGAGGTTGATTCATTGCAAAGCGTTGAAATTGGAGTCATCCTTCATCAAGTGCGATATGAGAAGACACATTACATTAATGTACACTTATCTGCAAAAACGCCCCACCTGAAGGAGACCATTTTTTCTAGATAATGCCAGCCAGTTCACCAGATGCTTTATTTGCTTGCATTTCATCACTCACACAGCACCATAAATGCTTTCTGTTGGATGCAGGAGGACCATACGTGTACATATCACTGGCTAAAAATGAAAATGCCACATGCTGTAATTCTAAATTTGGCACGATGCACTGTCTATATGAGTAATGCAATACTTTAACAGTAAAAACATTGGATGGGTATTTCTCCATGCCAGGTCGGTGGTAATTGATGCATACTACAATGCTTTGAAGAGGTCACTAGCTATCCGAGCCAGATCACAGTGGATTGCTAAGTGAAATATGGTCATTGATATACTTGCAGGATTTGAAAAAATCTATAATGGATGTGATTGGTGAAACATGACAACCCTGTGGATCCATTTGTGACAACACATGCCTAAAATGATTTAAACAAAAAAATATAAGTACGTTTTCTTTACATTGATTTTTGATTTGAATGTGTTTCCAGCTATAGGCAAGGCGGCGTACCTGAAGGATACGTTCCGATGTACAAGAATGAACTGGAGACAGGCTTGCAAGAGCAATTACTGGCAAGATATAGGCACACATGATGTACATAACCCAGAGAACAACACACACAGAGTGCAAGCAGTCTGTCAAATGCACAGATGATAAATACAAACGTCGAGGCGCTTGCAGGCTGGGTAAACAGTGTTGCAGATTGATTTAACAATTGTCTTGCGAAAAACCATGTGTTGTATTGGGAAAGTTGTTTTCATTACTGAAATGAGACAATTAGATACTAACGACATTGTCAAAAGTTGAAGAAACACTGTTGCACGGAATATGGTATAAGTAAAGAGTTTAACCTTTGTCATGTCCCCCGAACACAGTTTATCAAAAAGATAAAAACATAAAAAAAGATAAAAACATGAATTATTTGTATGCACTGGGGTTTCACAATGAAGTGGAACTCTAAGTGGAAATACCTTAAACACAGTGTCCCTTTATGTTTGTTGCTTGTAATTGTACAATACGGAGTAAGTGACTCTAGAATCTGGTTGAGTGAGTGACCATCTTGTTTCTTTGGTGTTCTTAAAAGCTCAACGATTGAGACAACTTTAGGTTGTGGAATTATCTCATTCTTTATAAATGTACATGCTCAGAAAACGTGTGCCCTTACATACCTGATCTACAGTAAAATTGCCAGAATGAAATATGTACATATTTCTCACAAAAATACATTATGAAGATACACCTAAGAATACAATTAAGTAAAATAGCACTAAAAGTGCAATTAAACAATACGCACAATTCACAAAACAACCCCACACAATTTAGAATGATTAATAAGTCCTCTGTTATATTCAGAGCGTGTTTGTGGCGCTGTCTGCTTTGGGTAAGCAATCCAGTCAAAGTATTGCTCACATATCTCAACTCGCTTTAACGGAGCATAACAATGTACATCCAATTTCAAAACCCCGTTAGATTGACAACATCTGTGGACACTGTGATCCCCAGTGGTTAAACAATTGAGTTTCCTCCTGCATGTTAATTGTATTTTGACCCTGGTTGCAGCATTTAGCTTGGCACAAGAAAGGAAATAGCTTTTGACCCTTACCTAGCAAGTCTGTCCAAGAGACTCCAAACTCAGGATTTCAGTGTTGTATCAATAATTCCCAGTGTTATTGGGAAGTACATCATACCCCTGCAATACCCGGCCTGTCCCTGCCAGCACACTTCTCTTTGCTATCTGTAGTCTTTAAATCCCTGTCTCTTTTTCTAGGCCAAGATGTTGTACATATTTGAGCCAATAGCTCATGAACACTAACTTTGATCTTGGTTATCTTATCTTAGTCAGCTCTTTGATCTCTTGATGATGGACTCTTGTAGTTTTTGCAGCACACCCGTCAGTGCACAATTCTTCATTGTTTCTCTGGATGCAATCAATGTACCTCTGCTCGAATGCTACAGTGTTGCTCATATTAGCTAATATGTCTCTGGTTCACTTAGTCTTGTCAGCATTACTACACCACAACTTCCAATGTGCACTACGTTCCTGGTTCTCTTGGCTTTGTCTTAATAGGACTGCTGTAATAGGATTTTGGAAAGTAAAATTTTTGAAGCCACAAGTCCCAATTTGTAATTCTTCTCTTCTTCCATTGGCTGTGTCAGGAACCCCTGTGCTGGGCTTTTGCAGGGTTGGAACCACAGCATTCAATGTACAGTTGTACTTTTGATCCTTTGCCTTTATCAATGACACTATTCTAGACTTGCAGAGTTTTGGAGCCCCATCTTTCAATGTACAATTGTTCTGCGATTCTCTCAGCTTTTTCAGTGCCACCTCTCTCTGTGGTTGGAGTGTCGAAATTACAACTCCAAAATGCAAATCTTCCCTAGCTGCCTTGGTTTGGTCAGTACCACTTTGCTAGGTGTTTGGCCTGTTGGGACCAAACCTCACAATATGCAGCTCTTCTCTGGTTGGGCCGCTTAAACCACAACTACCAACATGCAATTCTTATCATCGGTTTCCCAGTGTTTAGTCTGTGAAAACTGCTGGGGTCTTTGTTAGCTGTAGACCCCAAATTCTCCCACATAATCTACTCCTGTAACTCTCAATCCCTCATTCATCTCCCACTCCCCTTTAGAGACGTGTCCTGGACTCCCTCCATCAGCCACCTCTCCAGTATCTGAGGTGTGCTGAAAAAAGGTTTATTGTCCTTGCTTCCAACTTTTTCTGTAATTTACTGCAAGCTGCTTTGTGAGCCTGTACTCGACTGTCCACCACTCTCACTTTGGGTGTTTACTATGAAAGTCCTCATCAACTTGGCACCCTCATTGCAGCATGTTGGCAAATATGCATTCAAGCAGCCTTGGCAGCACTCAGCATTGTATAACTGCTTCTGTGTTCCAGCCATGTACCCCCAAATGTAACTGGCATAGCACTCTTGTCCATATTCTACAAAATGCCACACCTTTTCTTTGGCTGTCTTGCATCTCTTTAAGCCCAGCTCTGCCCATTGGGCCATATGACCATAGACAGTGAAGAAGGGTTCCTCCGCTTTTGATTGTTGTGCTGCAATCTGGGCTATTTCATTACTCTGGATGTATGGAGAATCACTGCATCACCTATAATGTGGGTGTAATAGCCCTCGAGGTTGGTAGGTATGTATGGAACACTTGTTTGTAGCACTGTTTGTGGATTTGTTTGGAGTGGTAAATGGACTTTAGTTATATATCATTATGTATGATTTAGGAGAAGTAGACTGAAAGAAAAATGGTAAGACACATTAATGATGGTTGTTTGGTCTTGTAAAATGAATGAACAATATAAAATGTCAATGAAAATACAAGGATGTATTGATGCTCGTGCAATTATGTCAGAAAACAGCAACATTTTGGACAAATGAGAACAGCTACCGTTCATCAAATAGAATGAGAAGTGATGCAGATGAAAACAAGTAATGGGCCGGCACATGCAACAAGAACATAGGAGTGTGCAAACCTCTGGCTCAGAGAATCATTCTTTTTCTGCTGCCAGGTAGGTTAAAACTAGCAATGGAGTATGTGTACCGGTGAGCAGTGCTTTTAGAGAGAGCGGTGGCTGCCACTGCAGCCTAACCTATGCTCACAGTGATGAGTAATCCTACACCAGTATGTGGCTATTGGGTATGTCATCAGTACATTATGAGATGTAATATGAAGTCCAGAAGATAGGGAAACCATATGATTTTGTTCTACGAAACAGAGTTTTTGTGGGGATTGCCCTCAAATTCCATTCCTAGTTCATGATTGATAAATGTGTATATTAGCGGAATATCCAGTGTAACCATGGAGCCACCTAGTTTCTATATCTGTTCTAACTTGATGATTACCTTCCCAGTGTCCCCAGTGTTGTTTTAATAATCCTGTACAACTAATGATTGCACCTCATTGTGGGATTTCTTCACCTCCTTTTGTTTTTTGCGTAGTAGGAAGAGTGTCACTTGGTTTGCAACTGTTTTATTAAGGTATGGTTTTTGATCAGGAAGGTAGCAATATGCATTTTTTCCATAGTTTATTAGCGAGCTCCATGTACACTCATGGTCGTTTATTTAGAGAGGAGAAGTATCCAGATCTCATGTAATAAAGAAATACAGTGTTCATTATTCTATCCACACATTAAGGCTCTCCATTAACATTAATTAGAAAAATAGACTCCACGACTCTGCACCAATCAATCACACTTGTTGTTCTTTATTCAAATAGTTGCCCTTGGTTTATGTTTATGATAACACGTGTTTCGGCTCAGCAGAGCCTTTCTCAAATCAGGGCTAGTGTTCCAAACAATAATTTTTTACCCTTTGAATTGATGCTTTAACATTCGTAGATACTAAAGTAAAAGTCATAATAGACAGGGTAACATCCCCCATGCCCAAATTTTAGTCAATAAAAAAAAATGTTGTTACATAAATATGGTGACAGAAATTAAGGGTTGGTGTTGGGGAGGATTATGTAGGAAATGAGAATATTGACATCATATTCAAATCATCCAATGAGAAGAGAGAGGTTGGAAGAGACAAGAAAAAAACAAAAAAGGGGGACAAGAAAAAGGCGTAACCGATTAAAAATTGTTCAGGCCAACATATTCATCAATATCGTAACAGTACTGTTTATCATATGTATATGTCCTGCATGAGAACTGGGTATATTACCCAATTCATTTTACGTCTTCTCACCCATTAGGTTAACAATGTTCTTTTAGTTTGGGATTGATCTCAGAGTTCCTTCCTGTAAATAACACATTAGCAATTGCCCCCATTAGTATCTATGCTTGCGTGCCAGATTTGTTTACATTGCACTTTTTGCTTGCTACATTCCCTGGTATGTACAGTTTATGTAGTTATTAATTTAATGTAACCCTCCTGTGCAAACTATTCATATTCATGGGCTTCTATGCTCAAGCGTGTTCTTTTAACCACATTGCTCCTTAAACCGATGTATTGGGTAATACCTCCATATTGCTAATATGGTTGTGAATACAAACTGAAATAGGCCTGCTTCTACCTTCATAAATTAAATCTATAAATATCCTTATGGGCGCTTACCTTGAGGAAAAGTAATCACTCATGTTGGCTTAGACTTCAATTGACTGTACGGGCAGCGCCATTTTGGCACTCATTGTTAAAGCATTTCCATGACAACGCTGCGTAGTCATTTCCTTGCTACGCCTGTTCCCTGTATGTCGGATTAGTATTAGTCCTCGGCCTCGTAGCATTATTCTTATGTACTAATCTACTTATTGAGTAATAATAGGTCACATTAGTATGTGTTCCTCTTGAAGAGGGGATTAACCAACAAATCAGTGTGCAATATTTTAATACACAATGGCTTTGTAGGGTAGTTGTCATAGCAACCACCGCCATTTTGTGGCTCACTGTTTTGGAGTTACTACAGCAATGCGGCATGCTACTTCTCTTAAAGCAAATGCGTTGTTAGCGTTTTAATTGTGCTGCATTTCTGCATTAACTTTACATATTTGAAGTGAGTTTATTATGCATTAGACAATAAAATGTACTAAATAAAAATAATCCTAAACGCTCAAAAGCAGAGCCTTAATTTGCAAATATTTGGATGTTGTTTCATATATATCAAATCACTTACACTTTGTTGTGATCTCGTACCAGACCAGAGAAAGAACCTCTTATGCTTTGATTGATCGGACCAAAAGCCAGATTTCCACGCTGACAGGCGATTCCACTCAATTATTCTGATTCTAATTATAGCCTGTCACAATGTTATATATAAGCCAACTGCCTTATCCAATTAGCCTCCTGAATAGCTCCTGTTTATAAAGAAAAACACCAAAGTAGTGCAAGCAAGCAGTGCAACCAATTTCATATGTACATTCTTTTCACATTTCTTCTTCAATGATGTTCGACCAAATCCTGCAATATTATATGAACTAAACAAAACAAATTAATCCATACTGGAATAAGTGTATGCATAAAACTCCATGAATCATTCTAACAAGCATTATTGCATCTCTATGACACACCTACAGGAACAATTCCATCTCTTTGTCAGTATTTAAACCTGTTACTGTTGAATTTAGATAACAAATTAGTTGTGCCTCTGCCTGGCGTAATGCTTTGGTCCTGTCCCCGCCCCTTTTGGACAAGGTTACGTGTTGAAGGCCAATAAACTTAATCTATGATTTATCATCCATTTGATGGATATTTGGCCAATGTACAGCCAATGGCAAAGATAAGTCCTGACTTCCAATTTTCTTCATATGCTCTCGAATCCGTGTTCTGAGTTCTCTTTTCGTGCTGCCTATGTAAACTTTCTTACATACACATAGAATGCCATACACAACATACTTCGTTCTGCGGTTTATTCCCTGTTTAATTTTGACCATTTTTTCATTGATGTCCTTAAATTGTTTTGTTCCGTCAATTGCAAATTTGCACATAGAGCACATGCCGCATTTTCTGAAGCCAATATCATCTGTTCTTAACCATGTTAGTTGTTTGTTCTCCTTGATGTCCGGTAATAGTGATGGACTGATTAATGACTTGAGGTTATCCGCTCTTTTGTTGATCATTGTTGGTTTATCGCACACAAATTTGGTTATATTTTCGTCCAATTTAAGTAAATACCAATGCTTTTGTTAATGCCTTTTTGATTCTATCATGATCCCTATTAAATTGAGTTATGAACATCACTTCAGTTGTTCTTTCATCTGATCTTTTTATCTTCTTTTGTAGAGTATCTACCTGTTTCAAATCTTTCATTTTCTCAAATGCCCTTTTCACACAATTTATTGGGTACCCTCTGTTTTTTAAGCGATTTTTCAAAAGTTTGCATTTCTCTTCCTGCACTGGCCATCTACATCCTTCCAAATGTCCAAAGATATCCAAGCAATTCCCCGTGGAGACTCATTCTCCAAGGTTTTCCATCCATCCTTTAAGTAAATATATACCTTTTCCTAAAATACTGAGGGTTTCCTCCAAGCACAAGAAGTGCATCTAACCTTGTGGAGAACCTTAACTTTCACCTCAGTCAAGACATGCTGGTGACATTCAATTGGAATGACTGTGTACGTGAATTCTACAACAAAAGGCAAGCAACATCCTCATCATCTTAATGAACGCATGCAGCAGACCTCATTGGATAATAACATTCCTACAGATTGCCTTAAATTGGCACTATTAAAAAACGTCTTGGTGTACAAATGAGAATTCTTACAAGTTGAAGGTACAGAGCAACATTAGCTCCTAACCTTACTTCACATTGTGTGACATTTTTCCGAATGACATAACATCTTTGAGATAACCCACTTCACTCCAAAATCTTAGTGTATACAATGATTAATTGTGAAATATCATCATGATATGACATAGGACAAAAAATAAACCATTTCAATTTACACACAAAACCTAACCTTAAATGTATAATTTACAAAACTGAAAAAATAGCATTTTGAGATATGAGCAATACATGTCTGCCTGTTTTTTGTGTTTCCCCTTCCTTCCCGTTTTCCACAATTTGGATTGCATGTATGTTGATTGCATGGTTCATCACATGATATATTGTTGTTCAGGCACTGGCATAGTCCAATGTACTTGAATAACAAGAAGAAAACATGATTCACATGTTCCTTTATAAGCACTTTGAATGCTATCATTTATAGAACACTTGTTTGATTGGTGGATATGTTGGGATTCAGACCAAGGGTTTGCATAGCACCCAACTATTCTCACAGTGCATCATTAGATATTATTTTGTTGGTCATGCTTTAGCTACATTTTACAATATCACAAAGCACATTTTGGATTGCGGAAACTGCAGGAAGGTTCAGGCATATAAATTCCTGTCCCAAGTTTCAAAGGTATTGGAGTGAAATGTATAGGGGAAAACAAAATATTTTGAGCATGAACACTCACTTGTCCCTGGCAAAAGTTATGTGTGATTTGGAAAGCTTTGGACTTATGTGATGAAGCATAGCTACACCAATTGATATTACATGTGTCTAGGCAAGTGAATATTATTCTAAGAGGTATTACATGTCGCCCAATTCTATGAAAGAGTTACATGAAATATTTAAGGAGTTGTCCAACCCAGTTGCTCACACTAAAAGTGTGCCTGCTCCTCTATAATGGTTTCAACATTTATCAGCTTTTTTCAAGAGGACAATGATGCTCTTCTCTGAATATTCTGAGCTCAGTGTAAAGAATTGAGTTCTTGGACTTGCTGAGAAGGCCATGATTTCATACTTTCATATCAGATAACCAATGTGCCTCCTTTACCTCTCAGCTCACTGTTCGGACTCTACTTTAAATTTACCTCCAACTACATTAGCTTAACAACTGTTACATATCTCCATCATTTGTTCTGTTGCATAAACAGTCATCGCTTCCCTATACCATCAGACATAGATCTGATCTCTTCAAAGAAGACCATAAGAACATCTTTGCTCAAGAACTTACCATAATTACAATTTACACTTCCAATTGAATACAATTTCTAGTAGTCCGTTTAATACCAAAATCAATAAATCCATAGTTTCTGATGAAGTTAAATTAAAAACATCAATACCAACTAGTGGCGTAAAACAAAATGTAGGGTCCCCTTTGTAAGCCAAGCAGAGAGGGCCCCTCAAGCTTGGCAACAAAAGCGTGGACTGAGCCACACTCTGTGCCAGCCTCAACCACCACCCATGCACAATGCAAATGATGATCATTTGCCGGTTTTACCGGCAAGACTACCGCCAGACTTGTAATGAGGCCCAATGTCCTCTATACTCATTTGGTGATGTAGTACAAATGTTGTGGTAATCATTCTACCTCCACTTTTTTAATAGTAAAGGAATTTTTATTTATTTATTTTGTTTATGGTTTATATAAACCTTTACAAAAATGTAAACAATTCTATAAATCATGAACAATTTCGTACAATCAATATTCAATATTTAAAATTGAAACACATTACTTACAAACATATACGTAACAGTAAAGGAAATACTGCCACTTGCATTGCAATGACAAATTCCCGGCTTGGCAGTAAAGTGAAGGAGATAGCACCAGTTAAGGGCTGGTGGCACATCCACCATTCGAATGCCAGCACATGAAGGAATGTCTATGTGCCTGTGGAAACTCTTCCAAATTCCACCGGGAGTCCGATGGACACTACGTATAGGGACATAAACCCCTGTTAACACACTAGTAATCGGGTGGTAATTCGTAAAACCTGTAATGAAGCCAACTATCTGCAATACTGTTGCATTTGAACGAAAATTGGTCCAGCCACATGTGTTGAAACTACCAGCTGCATAGTACAATGATTAATTATTACAGTAGCACACTTTGGCACAGAAAAGAGGATGATAATGGCATGTCTGGCCACCCTCTGGTCATTACACAATGACCCTACGGGACAGTCCGTGACTGGTGGCGACGTAAAATAGATCTAGTGATTAGGAGACAGGCTAAACGCAGGTGCGGATTTCGTTTCCTATCTATGCATCGCTTTCAGATGTGACAGGACATTTGTGGAGAATTTACATAAATTAAGTCACCGACTAGCTAGTCATGTGTACACTGGAAGACAGGAATTTACCAGCGGAGTAACTGAATCAACCAAGCACAAACCTAGTGCGTGATTCTCAAAAACTACTACCAATAACAAATATGCTCGGATGTGCTTTTTTTATTTGCGGTAGTTTTAGGAATGTGCAGGTCACCTCATTCTCAGTGGCACCTCAGTGGCAAAGTTTCTCTGGCCAGTCCCCTTGAAAACGTAATTGTTGGGAGGGAATTCTGACACCAATGTATTACTGGCTCCCAATACACCCGCTGGCACTGGGAATGCATTTCACAGTGACAGGCTTTTAAAGGATGTGTGAAATGTGAAGTGTGAACAAAGTAAAAACATTTCTGTCGCACTTTGGGTGATAGAATTCAAGTGTGACAGCAGCGGTTTAAACCAAAGTTGCTGCACTTAAAGAAACAAAAATACATCACAGAGTCAAGAATCACCCTGTCATACTTAGCACATTCTTTTCTGCGTATTTCAACCTCCCTCCCTATTTTGAAGGAAGTACGCATATTGGCATGCACAGAAACGTCCCCTTACTTGTGCAAATGTGCAAAGGGAGAGGAGAAGAGTATTTGAACACATTGACATGACCTTTGTGCATTGGGCACATCCTTCCGGCACAAGAGATAAGGGGTCTGATTCATGGAATTCTTTGGAGGGAAAATAGTGGCTTTACGGGACATTCTGCACGAAAACCGCACTCCTTTCATTCATGGAATGGAAATTGCAGGCCTTTTCCGAACTTTGCTCACACTTCGTGCAGGTCCGGCATGACTCGGCGAGCAGTCGAGTGCCTTGAGCAAGACTCCACGCAGAGTGTGGTTTAGGCCTGCGCAGAGTTTTTAAAAGAGGTCAGAACATGCATATTCCCCATTCTTCATGCAGAACGAGGAATAACGTGTGCGTGTCTAGGGACGGGCTGCATGAGGAAATCGCATGGCCAACACCAGGCAAAACCAAGTGTATTCATGGATCTGGCCGCGCAACATCATGTCGGGTAAATCAGCTTGCAAAGCTCCCGATCACACCGCCATATGTAAGCAGGTGCAAGGTTCCAATCGCATAGGAATCACCACGCAAAGGTAAGGTATGATAGGTAATTTAGGGGTGTGTGCATGCAAATGCAGTGCCGATCGGAGTAAGAGGTGTGCGTATGCAGAGTAGTTTGGTGCAGGCATGGTTTACAGGAATTTACACACAGTTTTACCAGGCACTGACTACAGTTACAGGAAATGGTACGCATGTTGGCGGGGTGCTGTGAATAGTTATGGTGGACCCCACACAGTGTCGCCAGGGTGCTGCCTTGGTTGGGGGGCTTCGCAAGCAGTATTGCTGGGGTGCGTTACTTCTCGGACGGGGATGGCGCATAGGTTGGCGTACGTGGATAGTTTTGCTTTGCATGGGGATGTATCGTGGGCGTTCCGGCCACGACTCGCTCATGGGGTTACATTGCAGTCTAAATTCCATGAATATGCAAAGCGCGCATTGGTAACTTTGCACATAGGGGCACGCAATATCGTTCTCAGCGCAGGGACTTTGCACGATCAATGCAAAGTTTTCTATGAGTCAGGCCCGATGTTTGCAAGCACATCTCATCTATTGCGCAAATATCTTTTGGAGAATGTGGCCCCTAGTTTTCTCTTCCACTGCGACTCTTCAGCATTGAGAAACAATTTGTTCAGTGCATGGATAACTCGGCTGTTTCGTTTTTTTTATATATTACACATCTGTTTCTATAAGTACGTTGTAGTTGTTTCCTACTACTAAATACAAAAGGTGCACAAATATGCTAATAGAAAATTCTGTCTTACGACCGAGTTAATGGGCCTGATTTACGCAAATGTTTTACCTTGGGAAAGTCCCATTGAAAACATGTGTGTAAATCAGGCCCAATGTATTTAAAACCTATTTGAAAAAGTCAATTTCCGGTAGCATCGCCGTGATTCTGGCAGTGTGGTGTAGTAGAGCATCTGGACCATCAGAGAGCGCATGCTGGGGATGCTGCTGGACGAGTGATGCTGGAGAATGGACGGGAACGCCGTTAAATGACTCTAGCTGTGATGTTGTCACTACAATTTGCCACTAAAAGTGTCAGCCCGGGATAGCACACAAGCAGTTAACAAATGTTGCCACACATGAGATTCACCATCTGCCGAAGGAAGCGTTAAACTCACAGCAGCACGCCTCGCTTTAAAGCATGGTGTTTTAATAGGTTGGGAGCTTTGAAGTGAAATAATGTAAACTGATTATTTGCCCAGTCTGGAAAGGAAAACACTGCATTGATTTAATCCAAATGGGTGTCAACATTGTAACAATTCTGTTTGCACACGCTATATGAGCCACCTTATAGTACGCCTCGACTTGAACCGTTGCCAAGGTGGAGCAGAATACAGGAAGACAGTCGCAGGTTGCTGGAGTGGCACATTATGCAAGCAGTAGCCAACACTATTAGAGTTAGAATTTGTGTTGATAAAAGGCCTTAATTTATCAAGAATGTACAAGGAAAAGAACCGTACAAGGGGTCGCTTATAACAATTCAATGGTGCTTAAATGTAACTTGAAATTCACGTCCAATAACCCTGCCACCTGGCATGATTACGTGTAACTGCCAAAATGGCCGCAAGCGACAACAGATTGTGCATTGCAGACACGTTCCCCTCCAATATATGGACTTTTGTCAGTAGAATGTATCCGATCAGCTCAGTCGATATTAGGAGCTAATTCCTTCCTTCTGTTCTGACTCACCGAGCATGTGAAGGCCAGTAGAAATAGTGGGTATTCATTAGAGGAGAGCTTCTAGTTATTCTCCTGCTCTCCTCTAAATCTCCATAATCTGTTTTACAACACCCTTATATCTCTGGTTGACATTCGCATAAAACATTACAGCCTGCATCACCTCTATCTCTGGAGCAAAGTGCTTCTTTGTCTATATAATGTGAGTGCACCAAAGCATTTGTAAGGTATTATGGTCACTTCTTGTTGAAGATGTAATATTGAACCTTTTTACAGCCGCTAAAAGGTTCCCACTTACAAACACATGATCAATTATGCCACTCTTCCCACCCAATTTCCATGTTGGGCGTCCCGGTATGTGACCTTCCACTTGTCCGTTTAGCATGCACAGTTTTCTATTTTACAATTCTCCCCACAACCACCTCTGTCTCTCATTGTGGTTTGATTTTGCAGAGTTACCTTCGCTATCCCTGTCCATACATTTAAAATTAGGTATATTAAAATCCCTGCAAACTATAATTTTTGGATCCAGTAGGGATTCACAATATTCATTTAGAGTGTCAGTAAACGTTTCTATGAACATCCTGTCTACAATGCCCTCAAGATTCCAATACACATTACATATTATATACTGCTCACTATCCATTATCCTATTATTTACTTTGGATAACCATTATTTGGATGTATGGATTAGAGTGCTTAGCCACAACAATCTTCACGTTGGAATAACTCTTCAAGGCCTTTAGAAGGACTGAAGGTGGTCTACCCTTTAACTCCTAAGATGCAGAGTTCAAGATGATTGAGTAAGCATCCAGCATCGGTGGTTCATGTAACCACATTTCTTGCAGGCATAGTATCGTGGAGGATCGGTTTTTAACTCACACGCTGCAAAGAGGCTTTTAACTCCTATTGTATTCTATGATGTCAAGCGCGTGTCCCCTAACATAACTACTTTTTATAGTTAATATGCCCTTTTATTTACTGTTAAGGCTTCAGGTAGCAAAGCCCGGGTATCAATGCCCTTTATTCCTGGGCGTTCTTCCTATAAAACACACCACTTTCTTCTGTGATCACAGGATTATGGCGGATCTTCTAGTCTTTCACAAGAAGATCGAATCTTTCATGTTCTAAACTTTCCCAGACCCACGTATGAAATAAGTTGTACATGTGCTTAGATACCAATACGATCGTAGGACAGAAGAAGAAAGAAAAAAAAGAAACATGATGGGGGAAATGGTATATACGAGAACGTATAGGCTTTCAATGGTATAACTAACTAGCACATGTTTTTAATAAATTACCTTTGATTATTTTATTTCATGTTATCAGTTTCATATGGTGCACACCAAACCCAAGAGGGTAAAGCAGCACTGCACAGCGTGTATAAGCCATATACAAATTATAAAAAAAAATGTGCACTATGAATGTGTGACAAAATAAAATTAGTTGAATAAAAGATGCTCATCAAAACAGTATAACAATGCATGAGAAACTCGTGTCTGAAAATACCAGCACCGAGCCCCTCATCAGGTTTCAACATTCATCAAAATGAAGCCAAGGCAATACAGCTGCAAGAGAAAGAAAAGTAGAAAAGTTCCCTGACCCCCTGCCTACCACAGAAAGGTTTTCACAATTCCCTTGAAGTTTAAAGATGATCAGAGGTAAAAAGCTACTGGAAAATTATTCTAAAGTACTAGAGAACATTGCACTATCCTTGGAGGTGAAAGGATGGTCAAGTGACTGTGTACTTTATGAAACATTTAGGAGGGCTCGGATCTCTCCTATATATGGGAGCACATGATTTAAAGCGGAACAAAAAACAACCTTCTCGACCTTTGTTAAATTGCAGTGTACAAGTCTGTGCTTCCTTGTGGTTTTATATATTGAAAGGAAATAAGCACCAAATGACCCTTCAGAAGTTGTTACTGTAGAATGTGAGTGTTTAGCCAATGTGTGCATTTATTGTATAAACTCCCTTTTATTATACAAAATGTCATGTATTTTGCAATAAGCCCAGTCATAATCAATTCTCTGCAAACATTTTTTTAAAATTCAATATTGTAAGTATGAGTTTCGCCAAGCAAATATCGGCATGTCTTTTGATTTGGTTCAGCTGCGCTAAAGTCAATATTTATATCCCTGGACAGCAAACATTGTAGCTGTAGTTAACAAGTGAACATCTGCTAAATGTCAGACCTGTTTTATTTCATTGAATGGAATTGATTAATTCACATACATAGTTAAGCACACACATTCAACCTTACAATTATTTAAAAAGAAAGTGGATTCATGGTATTGATTATATATCAGCGCATACATTATCAGGATGTGCCGTGCCAGACCTATCAGGAAGAAAAGTGTACAAGCAATTCAAGAGTTCAAGTGCTCTTAAGCATATGTGGGTAAATAATACTGGTTGTACATTTTTTATAGATAGACTTCTGTGGAAATGCTTGTTACACTAATATGTGCTCGAAAAGGAAAGGCATTCAAGGTGTTCAAGGTGCACAATTTATTTCCTATGCAGCACTAATGTTTCGTTTAAAAAAAATGATGAGAGAGCAAGTGACATCACACATCATTCAAACCCCGGGAGTTCTGAAGCTGCGGGTCACAGAAACCATTGGAAGATCTTTGCTTCGCTTATTAATCTCGGGCAATAGCATTATTTGGACAGATTTCTGGCATTTTCCAGGTTTTCTTGCATAGCATAAACACCTAATCAATCTTCTCCTTTCTGCTTTTTATATTTTACTCAGGTGATGGAAATGTGTTACACTGATTTATAATGTATATTCAGATTCACATATATACAGTTTGCATTATTTGTTCTGCACTTTTATAATGTTGGCTTTTATGATTTGCAATAAAAATAAAGCAAATATTAATTGATTGATTTGGTCGACAGAAAAATTAGTTTGAACCCGGATACGATTAGAAGAAAAAAAATCACACTGAGTCACAGTTTTTGACTTCTATTACATGATACCTCTTTTTAAAACCCTATAAAAAGAGTAGGATCATGAACTAACTATACATCTTACAGAACTCAATATAAAGGTGGAACAGGAAAATGGGTGGATCACAAGGGCTGTACAATTGTAACCTTTGCTGACCCAAAAATGTCCGTCCTATCATCAGTTACTGTGTCACAGAAGGCCTAGCCATGAGTGCCATCTTCACTATTGGCAAGGAGCACTGTAGTGTAGCACAGAAATCTCCCACATGTCTACTTCTGCAGGTCTAAACTGTGAGGTGGGAGAAGAGGCTGCATCTTAAAGCAGCACACTCAGGAGCATAATGTTCAACAGAGAAAGTAAATGATTCCAATGTGAAGAGTGCTCAACGGTTCCATTAAACACTGTTCTTGCTGAATAGCTGACTCCACAGTGCGGATCGTGTAGATATCCTGAAATATGTTCACTCCACTCACTTGCCCTTACCTCTCTTGCCCTTTTCTCAACTTATGGACGGTAGTATTGTATGGACCACCTTTTTTTACAATGTGAAACGGCCCCTACTTCCGGCCTTAGTCCCCCCTTCCGTTTGATATGATTTTTTATATCAATTTAATATACATTTAATATAAAATTGATATCAAAGATGATGTATATTTCATATCAAATGTATATGTCTTGATATAAAGTGTTTTTGTAGTTTGATATGATGTTGAGATGATTTGATATAAAGAGTATATAATGCTTATCTAGAAATGTTGGCTGGGAGCACATGTGTGTGCTGCTGCCTGCTGGAGGCTGAAGTGAGTTGTGAAGAGATAGACTGCGACTCTTAGGGTTTTGTCATGGTGACACATTGATGACGTGGGAGTGGGTTTGGTTTTTAAATATAGTGCCGACGCCATGATTTTATAATACTTTTTATATAGATGTAATATAAAGCTATGCAGATTGGATGACGTCATCTGTTTACAACAGATATTATATAAAGTTAGAGTACATTTGATAAGCCTTTGAATTATGTTTATATGTATGTTATATCATTGTTATATAAAGCTGGAATGCATTTGGTAAGAACTTG
The DNA here is from genome assembly GCF_040938575.1 of Ambystoma mexicanum. NCBI lineage: Eukaryota > Metazoa > Chordata > Amphibia > Caudata > Ambystomatidae > Ambystoma > Ambystoma mexicanum. Next base: position 163,566,346 of record NC_090941.1, on the reverse strand, counting down.
AATGATGTTTATATTCATTTTATATTATGTTTATATTAAGTGGGTGTGCATTTGATACGACCTTAATAATGTTTAGATAATTTTGATATAAAATGTGATTGAAAGGGCTGGCTCTTAAGGCTGTGATGGAAGGGGAGGGCTTTACAAGCCAGATGTAAAGCTTTTTGCGGTGATCTGGAAAACACAGCACTTCTTGAGCTTTACAGGGCTATTCAGGAAACCGCTATTATGAACAGTTACAGTTATGACCAGGGGATAACAACCCCAGGAAGCACAGTGAATTTTATGGTGTGTGATGGGATGGAAGATGCTCAGGATTTGATGGCTGACTATGAACCTGAAGAGTTTTTGGACAATGGCGATGCGATTGTGGAGCAGCCATTTGCGGCCGATGCGAGCTCTGAAGACAAGGACTGTGAAGCTATGGTTCTACAAGCGGATGCAGCGATGATAACAGAGACTGAGTCTGGTGTCCACTCTTAAAAAACTTCTTCGGTATTAAGCATGTTATAAAAAAACAATTATAATATAATAATATGGTATAATATTATTCATTGTGCTTGTTGTTCAAAACAAATTGAAAGCCTTGGGATAACAGTCTTTGTAAGGAATGTATTACTCTAATGGAGACCGATATGGACACAAGGGCTCCTATTTGCGCTGATATTCGTGCCTCCCAGGGTATTAAGGCCACTGGGGCATGTTTAAAACAACACTTTCACAGATGGTGCTACAGACATAATAATAATGATCCTCAGAAGGATGCTTACAAATGTTTGGAAATATTATAAGCAGCTAATTTGCTACATGAAATATGTTTTGTGTTGAGCCCTAAATGTTTATTAGATTTGTCACGCTTGACACAACGTCTGACACAGATAAGGAACAGTGCAGGAGCTGAACGATGCATTTCTAAAACATTATGGTCTATAGGAGCGGTGAGTAACCCTCTTTTGAAAATTAAGGAGGTTAGACGCATGTGTCCAATTGCTGTTAGAAACATCATTGAAAAAACTGTTCCCAAATGGGCGGGGATAAAGTATATATAAATGAGCACCTGATGGAGTGTAACATGCTTGCTTAACAAAGCAGCTGCATGCAATGTGTTTGTGCGGTATTTGCATGCATTATGAAATGTATAACAGGTTTGATTGCTTTAGTGTTTAAATATGAATACATTTTGAATCAAAATTGTCATTTTAAACGCAAATAAAAATCTGTTGTTATGAAACCTGGTTGTGTCTTTAGGTTGACCTGTGGTGAACATTGCCTGCTTAAATTTGGCATAAATATACTATGACACAGGGGTGGTAAGAGCTTGTAGCATCATACGTGAAAATAAAAAAGCCAACATTTGAAACAAGGATAGAGTTCTTAATTTACCCAGTGGGATTACAAACAGTTCCTCTAAGTTATTGACCCAGCCACAACTTAATATTATACATATGAATGAAATAATCTTTAAAATCAACAAGTGATGTGTGTTTTTATACATAGTAAATAGGGCCGCATGATAAAGAGCCAGAACATTTTATGATTTGTAAAAATATGTCTTTATATAGAAAACAAGATTATGCATAAACAGTTTAATACAGAAAAGGTAAGCATTTAATGCAATAGAAAAAATAAACATGCAGATTCAAATAACCAATGCACAGACAAACAGGTAGAAGGACATGTCACCTATGCGGCATAGATGCTTTAGAGGTCGAGATATGGCAGGTGTGCTGTGGGACAGTGAAGGGGCTGGCATAGATTAACATTAATAGCCATGGGATGCGTCAACCTGCCTGGTACTAGAGTTCTTTTATCAAACACAACTTTGAGAGTCTTTGGTAGAGTGATGGTGCTAATATTCCACTGCCTTTTATTGTGCAATACACCCGGATGTGTAACGGCGATAGACTGTGGGGCGTTACAAGCATCTATTTGTACAAAGGATTGTACCAGCTCTTTCAAACTGTCAACATGTATTATAGCCATGTTGTTAACAACATTTTAAATTATACCTTTTATTTTCATGTTGACCACTCCTAGAAATGTACAATAGATGTATGTTTTATGGGCTAGTGGATACAAACTCCACAATGTATTCTTCAAGAGCAAACTCAGAAGTTAGATCCCCACATGATTGCCGGTGGATCGGTTGACATCCCTAGGGCAGCTGACAAAAATAATGCTATTAGTATCGTGATATAGAACTCGTTCTTGTAATTGATCCATCACAGCAAACAATTTTAGTGTGAGCGGTTGTGAATGGTGCTATGAATATGTTTGTGTTGTCTGAAGTTGTCCGTTATTCCATGGTTTAGTGCCAGCACAGAAAAGCTGTTTCATCATCTATGAACATGCAGCTGCTTACGTCATAACAATTATCAAATAGATAGGTGTGAAGCACTTAAGTGTCTGTGATGATGGATGTGTTGGGCAAATTAACTCTTTGCTCAAACTTAGCCCACAAAGAATTAAGACATCATTTCGCCAACAGCTGCCGTGTGGGGTTGTCCTCAATGTGTTCCAAACGCAAACCAATGCCCTGATGATTATAGTAATTATCATTATAAGCCTGTTTATCGGCATGCATCATCCATACGGCCGACAGGAAAGTCAGATGCTTCCTCGTTCTGTTGTAGGAACATGCAAACATTACCAGAGAAGAGTTTGAGGGATACTGTTTTAAAATACCATATTTTGTGTATACGCCGCAAATAATATCGCTGCTTTTGTACACCAAGTACCAGTCAGGCATTTGCTCCTAATCCGTGTGCTTGCGACAGGCCTGTTTTGTCTTAATGCATGTGCGGCAAAGCAGAAACATTAGTTTACCATCACATCTATAGGGTAACACAGGTATGTAAAGACAGCGACTGCACATCTGATTGGACTGAAATATTGGTCTATATCGCCAAAATTGACAAAGATGATCTCGGGATGTCCCACAGGGTAGGGCTTGTCATTATTTATAGAGGGGTATAGACTTGTAAAATCTAGATAGTGGGTTTGCTCACCATCTGAGATGAGATGGTGTAACTTTAAAGAATTTGTGCACCCACTGTATAGCACGCCTCGGGGGTTAGAAGGATCGGGCTGATTTATTTGTTCAAGAAAATGGCACACATCAGTATTGTACTGCACCATCAAGCACCACTCGTGTTTCCAGATAGTGACAACGCGAACACCCCGACTGGCAAGAAAAGCCTATTTTAACAGAGTGCATCTATATAACTGGTCATATGTAGTGCCCGACAAAGTGTTGAAACCCCTGGCAGGATAACAATCGGTAAATCCATGATAAAAGCAGCTGTTATATTCATATGCGTTTTCCACTCCTTGAACCACCACACAGCCGTCCAACCAATATTGTCTGTAGTGTTTTTCACCCGAGCCAGTTAGGGCGTGCTGAATAGAGATGTTGTCTGTTTGTGAGATGTATCGGAGCCACTGACTAGACGGCATAGAATAACATTTTTGCTGGCCATGATATGAATCATGGTGCAGAAGCGTGGTTGTTATAGGTTTTAGATATAGTTGTCTGTAGATTTGCATACAGCAACTAGCCATTGTGGTGCTTTGCAAAGGATCGACATATGATAAGTCTATCTCATTCCTTATGGGTATTTCACAACAAGTCATTTGAATGATCAGGTCCATGAACAAATTACAAGCTTGTCCTAAAATGTTAACATCTTCTTGACAGTAGGCCTTTAATAATTTGTCCAAAAGTTAAACACGCCATGTTTATTAACTTTGTACCATGCCATAACCTGGTCTTTCTTGCTAGGCATCATGTATTGAACAGTGTATTGGTCCAGGGTTGGAATCAGTGCTATGTAGTTATGGTTAGCAGTTGTGTTGAAAAGATGGGGAAAGAAGCCCTTTGAACTGGGAAAACTAAAAGCTTTTGGAAGCTTGCTGAGTTTCATAGGCAAAAAGTTCAAGGAATCAATAAAGTGCTTATGAAAACAGCCACACAGGAGTCTTCTGTAAATTCCTAATAGCTGTCTCTTGTTAGATGTCTGACATAGATATAGTGTTGTTGGTGAGTTACATTCTCTTGATGGGCCTCCAGGTCATGTAATATGTAGTTCTTAGTTTTATTTTGAGGTCTACAGGCCATCATGTAACACATGTTTTCAGCCGTGCTAACATTGGAAACTTTGCATAGCCTACAGATTGTACTGCTACAGTTGTGGCTCATGAGAAGAAATGTTTTGCAGGTGGAACAGTCAACGTGCAGTTTGCACACAACCACCCCAATGCCGCTTTGCGAATGTATGTGTCTAGACATCTCCGAGACCTTGGGAATGCGTGACACTTAGGACATTTTACATGTTTTCCTTAAGCGCTTAACACTCCTCTCTTAAACACAGACGACAGTGGTATTAACAAATGTGTCTAAGTTTGTGTTTGGAAATGTGGTGGCAGTGCCGACAGAGGTGTTTAGCCCCGGGAAACCTTTTAGATTGATTATACCATAGAAATGGTTGTTGCTGTGTAAAACATACAAAGTGTTTCTGTCTGTTTTAGCTATTAGCGGAAAATACTGCCACCCTCTGTTGTTAAAGTAGAATATCTTGATGGCTCTATTAAAATATGTTTTAAATAGATTTAACTGCCCATACACTACTGGATTGTCTGGCAGAAGGCCACTTTTCTTGTGTACTTGCAAAGCTTTTACAAGTATATCGCCATCTGTTGTCCTCTGGGCTTCGCTAATCCTATGAGACTAGACGCCAGGCAGAGATTTAAGGGCCTGTGATCAAAATTTAACAATCTGCCGTTGGATTTTATGATGTGGTTGTGCAGAATTTTGCTCAAAGGTTTAATAGCACCGCCAGATCGTGGCATGACAACTATCGCCACAATTTGTACCGGCGCAAAATATAAAATCTCAGTCTTGCTCTGAAGAAGGCTTCGAAAATTCTCCCAAAACTTAAAAACATGGAAAGTAGCATGGATTGATCACCTTATGAACAAGGGTCTGTTTAAGGCCTCAGCCTCCATTCCTATTTGAAGAAAACCTTTGGGGCCAACAGTTTCCATATCTGACAGACCAGTGTTTCCACAAAATTCGTTATGACTGTTAGCCCGTGTCCTAGGGAGCACAACTCATTCAAGTTCACAAATCTAAACACCTCACATTGCCCCACAGCCGAGAATATTTTATAACTTCTTTGATAAGTTTTTACCCTATCCAAATAAACAGGTGTATCCGATGTCTGTGGGGGTTAGAGCCTGTGGCGTGATAGGCCTATCATGTCTAGATATAACCAATCAGTCCTTTTTTAAGATTTTAAATAGGTGACATCTCAGAGCTTGAGATCTGGCCCATTTTAAGTTTCACCTTCTTTTTTTGTGGGTCTGTAGAAACAGCAACGCCCGCGTGGTGAACAATTAGTCCGGTTGTAACATTGGGTCTGACAGTGTTTGTGTTTTTAATTTTACTCTGTCTCTCAGGGCAGATGGTTGTGGGGATTTGTCTTTGAGTGGTTTTTGTTTTCTAGTAGGGATGGTTTGCAGGTAGTCATTAGTTGTCATAACTTCTAGTGCTTGTCTGATATGTCTGGTGTTTGTGGTATTTCCGGAGTGGTTGTTAATAGGGCAAATGTTTGTGAAATATTGGCCAATCAATCGGTTGAGAAAATCGCAATGGTTGGTGCACTGTGTTAAACAGCAGGGGCCTTACATAGCACTGTAACAGACTGCACATATATGAATATTTCACAAGGTGCATCACTAGACCCTTCTATAGCGATGATGTTGTGTTGAACAACCGTACCAGTCTCTATCACAATATCTGCTTGCAACCCTATCGCTAATTCACAAGGCTCCACCGCTAAGGTATTAGTATTGCACCTCAGATGCTTTAGTAATGTCAAAACAGACCCTTTCACATTTTCAAAAGCGCTTTGATCCATAGATTGTACAATCTTCTTCTTTTTGCAGTGTGGTTTTAAACTTTTCACAATGCTAAGTAATTTCTTGTAATTTTGTTTTAAATTGGGCTTCCACATATGATTTTTGCAACTTTTCCCAGTTCTGTTGGGGTCTGTTTGAGCTATACTGCGTATTAACTTGATGCATGCCCCAACTGGTCTTATACATAGAACCACCACGAGCAATACACATATTAACTCTTACTCAAAGATCGCCAGTCACACCATAGAATGTGTTTTTACTTTTTATTATTACCAGTTGGTTTTGTATGATACCTCTTTAAAACACTTAGAAATAAGTCACCAAATGCTATGATGTAAGTCAAAATTATCAGGCTTAAAATATGATAATTTCATGAGTTGCTGCCAATGCTTGTTAAAAAAATAGCTGTTTAATAAATGCACAGCCCAACATAAGTATATTCACATACAATGTCCCAGAATACAAAGGGATTTTTATAATCACAATATTGAAAACAAACTGTAAATAAGCTCTGTGAAAACTTCTAAAATAGATGCTCAAAAATGTGACATCCCTTTCAGCAGTAAAGTTACACTCACGACCACACTGTAACTTTATTTTGCTAAACGGAACAGAACCCTCATTAAATTACATGTTTTCCCACTGACAATGAACTACAGTTTGTACATTTTAACCATTTGATGTGTTCTATGTCATAAGCATCAGCACCAAAAACAGTGTTTCATAAATGAAAAGGTCCCATAGCACCAGGCATTTATGTTGCCTGTTTCCCTATAGCAGTGCTAAAAAGTTGTTTTCTTTAACACTCTAGATTAGTGTTAATTTCTACACCAGGCCATCAAAATGTCACTCCGGACGACTGTAGTGAAATACACTTCAAAACAATTCAACAAGTTTTCGTTTTGTGTTAATAGTGAACAGGAATTTACAGGTCTTTAGAATTTTCATAATGACAAATACTTCAGCATTAACAAACCATGTACAGATATCTAAGTTCGAGCTTCTCGGTTGAGGTTAAATCACAGTGGGTGGTTAGCCTTTCAATATTCGAGAAGTTGATAAAAGCAAATACTTTTATATTTGCACATCTCTATCTGGCGTTTAACTGTTACATATAAAATTACAAATGCAGTGCGCGGCCTCCTTCACATAGCTAGAAGCTGTAAATAAAAAACATGAAACAATATACCTCTTGAAAACTTTATAAAACACATGCATTATATATCACACACAACATCGCTTTAGAAGTTATGATAAATCATTCAAAATATAGCCATTTGTCAGCCATTCCATGACACCTGTTTGTAAAAAAGGAAAAAACAACTCTGTTTGGTGGGGCCTCGGGCAATCTAGCCACCCATTAATAAATAAAAAAAGAACAACTTCAATCGTCTGGGCCCCCAGGCGATCCAGCTGCCCATTAATAGATCAAAATAACAACTCCACACTTCGGGGTCCTCCTGACATTCCTTGGACCCCTTTGATAAATAAAATAAAAAGAACAGCTTCGATCATCGTGGCCCAGCAGCCATTCCTTGAGCCCTTATGTTCAACAAACATGGGGTGGGACATGCATGTAAATGGATTGATGGGGAATGAGGCTCTCAAGGGAGGGTTGGGAGCATGTGGGTCTAAAGGAGGGTTGGGGTATGTGGGTCTGCCGGAGGGGGCACATGGGTGCCGAGGGATGGGTGCAGGTATCTGGGAGAAGGTCTGGTGGGAGGGACTGGGCAACTGGGTGTAGGTCTGGAGCGAGGGATGGGGCAGCCATCTGGGTGTGGCTCTGGGTCTGGTGGTAGGGCGAATTGGCCTTCTTGATGTGGGTCTGGAGGCAGAGCAGATGGGGACACTGAGGCAGGACAGATATCGCCATCTAGGTGTGGGTCTGGAGGGAGGGATGCAGCATCCCTCCCTCCAGTATGGGGTACAGTATGTGGGGCTGGGGGGAGGGGTCGGGTGACTTGGTGGGGATTATCAGGATGGCAAATGAACCCATCTGGGTGTGGTACTTGAGAGAGGGCTGGATGGGGACATCAAAGTGTGAATCGGAATGGAGGGATGCAGACCTTTGGGTGTGGGTCTGAAGTGAGGGATGTGGCATCTGGATGGAGGGACAGAGCAACTGGGTGTGGGTCTGCTGGCAGGGAGTTATGGGTGATCTCATTATGAGTCCAGGGAGAGAGAAACAGGGTGACTAGGTGTGTGTCTGAAGGCAGGGCGGATGTGGGCATCGGGGTGAGTGTTTGGAGGCAGAGTGTTTAGCCCTATGGGAGTGGGTCTAAAGGGAGGAATGGGGCATCTGGGTTTGAGTCTGGTTTTAAAACTCTGCTTGTGCTAGTCTTAACTCACGTTTCTTCTTAGGTTTCACCCATCAGCCTCCTTTCTTCAAACTGCCACACAAACTGAGAGCCAGGTGTGTGTCCATGCGTCTGTCCATGTGTGTGTCTGTGTGCTTGTGTATAGAGAGAGCCTGGTGACTCCCCTCTCCAGGCTGGACGTTCAACACCTTATATAGGAATGCAACGTTTGCCGCTGGGGCATCACTTACAAATCGATCCTCAAAGAGGGTTGTATCCCGCTCCCCTGGCTTGTTATGTGTGATCGGGACACCCAAGGTCACAGTTGGATATATCCATATCTATCCAAGTCGTTGACCAGAAAAGCCTGTTTGCATTGGTCAAACATGAGAGGGAGGTTATCCCGAAACAACTGCCTCAGTCTGTTCAGCCCACCCTCCGACCACCGAAGGAGACACCCCTTGCTTAATCCCAGAGGGAACTCGCCATTTCCCCATATCCCTGTCATAAGAGAGGGGGAAGGAAGTCATAGCAGCTTTATCCCAGTACTCCAACGTAGTGCTAGTTGTTGAGAGCTCCCGTCCTCCCAATCTTCTTACTCTCTGGGAGATCCAACACCAGTGTTGCAAGGGGGATCCCAAGGCATCCTGCTCCAAGGCTTCCCAGTGGTTTGAGTTATTCTCCGTAGCCTGAGTCTCTAGGATGGGCGGGATTTGAGCAGCAAAAAGATAGCTTTCAACATCAGTTACCTCTAACCTCCCCCCCCCCCCCGCCAACCTTGCTGTCCTGAGCGTATGTCTAGCAAATCTGGGGGACATTTTTGACCATATGAATCTAAAAATATGTGTCTGCAATTCTTTCAATGCTGCACTGGGGATCCAGATTGGTAATGCTTGATATGTATACAGTAGTCTTGGCAATAGAGTCATCTTAATTGCAGTTATTCTGCCCAACCAGGAGATTCTGGAGGCACCCTGTCTCAGTAAAAGTTGCTTGGTCCCAGCCAATGGTGGCAAAATATTGGCCGCATATAAATCAGTATATTTTGCTGTGAGGTGAAAACCCAAATATTTCATAGTATGGGAGGCCCATGAGAATGGAAAGTTCTATTTCAGACGCTCAACCGTCTCCCGTGATTCTTTTATATTGAGGATCATTGATTTCGAATAATTGACCTTGAAGCCCGAGACCTCCCGCAATCTGTCTAGCTATGAAATGATGTGAGGTAAAGGCATCAGGGCGTCCCGCATGTAGAAAAGGAGGTTATCGGCATAGAGCACCAGTTTTTGATGGTAGCCTGCCACTTCTGCCCAAGAATATCCCTAGAGGAGTGCACCAAACAGGCCAGGGGTTTCATTGCTAAGGCGAAGAGGAGAGGGGACTACAGACACCCTTGCCAGGTCCCCCTCCTTAAGTTCACTTGGTTCAAAAGGACCCCATTTACCTTGATCTGGGTAGAGGGGAGGATAACAATAGCCAGCACTAATTTAATAAAGCTTGGCCAAACCCAAACCCTATGAGTACCTTGGATAAATACCCCCAATCTAGGCGATCAAATGGTTTCTCAGCGCCTGTAACGCTCACCTGGCTCCCACGGAGGCGCTGGTCTGTCTGGGTTGCTGTGGCCTCTTCAAGCGTGATGCGCAGAATTTGGACCACCGATTGAACAGAACCCCCAAATCTTGCTTGTCTGGCCCGTAGGAATATCCTTCTGCAGATGAGAAAGGGGATTAACTGTCTGCTGAATAGTGTGCTTGCTCCCCCCTTTCCCCCTTCGTTCTTCTCTGACTTCCTCCAAAACCCCCGGTTTAAGCTCACCTTATGGTTTGGAAGGATGAACTCTCCATCCTGCTTCTGGTGCAGGGGTGCGCGTTCGTCCAGTTACTTCACTGGTTTTCAGAATGGCGCTGACAAATTCACTTGACTTTTCTGAGCGATACACCGTAAGTATGAAGATGCAAAAGTTCAAGTGTGAGCCTCCTTTTATGCTGTTTTTCCTAACCTGTGATCTGTCCTTTATTTCAGGTGCAGAACAAAGGCGATGCGTTGAGGGGTTAAATTGCTGGTGATAAAATCAGGTGAGTTAGTGATGAGGGCAACCCCTCTAAATGTCTTTATAATTCCCCAGTAATCCTTTTGTCCTTTCCCCATAGGGGCCGGGGTGCGGTACCTGCCAAAGATGCGGCGCCGACCCGAGATGTGGAATGGTTCACCAAGAAAAGCCGGTAAGTAATATGGCTGAAAATTCGGCTTTCCTCTTGTGTTCCCTTGCTCACCTTTTGTCTCTTCTTCTCTCCCCTAGGTGCAGAGATGTGGTGACCGGTGCTGAGAGCTGCGATGGAGCCGGGCGGCGTCTCGGGAACAGGTGAGTGAAGCGCGGCACTGCAGCGAGCAAGGCAGTGCTTTTAAATGGAAGTCTTCCTTCAGGAATGCTGGTGTGAAGATTCCGGATGCAGGTAAGAAGGTTGAATAAGTTCTTGGTTTTCACCTTTCTCTTCTCTTATTCCCTTACAGGTGTTCCAGGTTCGAGGCGGGCGTGGCTGGAGTCCAGGTGCAGGAGCAGACACGGTGAGCGTTCAGCTGCTGGGATGCAGAACAAGCGAAGCACGTGTGGCTGTCCGGGCGTGGCTTAAATAGCTTTGGAAGAAGTTCCAGGTGAGTATTCTTCCACAGCCCCACCCAAGTAACAAAATAGTTCCTTCAGAAAAATAGTACCTCCTAAGCCTCATTTGGCTTGGTTCTTCATGCAGCATGGTCTGCATCAGGTGAGTGTGCAGCATGGTCTGCTTCAGGTAAGTGCACCAAACACTTCCCCTTATGAGCCTGGCGCCTACGGCGCCAGGACTGATGTCCAACATGGGCCTGGTGCCAACGGCGCCAGGACAGAGTCCAAAGAGCCCCTATAAAGGGCTGCTGGGCTTTTACCCGGGGGCGTGATGCCTGCTCCTGGGGGTGCTGGGCCTGGCCTGGTGCTCCGGGGGTAGGCATCATGACAGCACTCCCCCCCAAGGCCCCTCCCAAGGTCGTTTCCCCAGGAGGTTTCGGTTTGTTCGGAAAATTCCAATGGAACCTTTTAACTAGCCGAGGTGCATGTACGTGGTCGCTGGGTTCCCAAGATCTTTCCTGAGGCCCGTACCCCTTCCAATCAATTAGATAGAAAAGTTTTGATTTTGAGATCTTAGAGTCCAAAATGTACTTCACCTCGAATTCAGGCTCCCCATCTATCTGGATTGGTTCTGGTGGCTTTATTAATCTGGTTCCTGGTTGCACTGGTTTCAAAAGCGACACATGAAAAACGGGGTGAATCTGCATGTTAGCTGGTAGATCTAGCTTGACTGCCACAGGGTTAATTATAGCTTTGATCGAGTAAGGGCCTAAATACCTTGGATTAAAAGTCTGAGGTCCCTTGAGCGATAAGTGTTTGGTAGCCAACCATACTTGATCCCCTATTTGGTATGGAGGCGCCTCCTTTCGATGCAGATCCGCATTCTTTTTGTATTTCCCTTTCGCATGTTGTAAGTGTGCAGTAGCATCCTTGAAGGCTTGAGTAATCGTAGAATGCAAATGGTCCACTGCAGGCATTTCGAGGCTCAAAGGTGAGTCCAAGTCTGAAGTACGAGGGTGATGTCCATATAGGGTATAAAAGGGGCTCTGACCAGTTCCAGAGTGTATCGAGTTATTGTATGCATATTCAGCCACCCATAAAATATCCTTCCAATTACCCTCCGATTGGTGCAACATACATCGTAGATATTGTTCAAGGGTCTGGTTCGTTCTCTCCGTCTGACCATCGGTCTGTGGGTGTTGGCTGGTTGAGAGTCTTACGTCGATTTGTGCCAGTTGACAACACTTTTTCCAAAAATGAGAAATAAACTGGCTTCCCCGATGGGAGATTAGTATGGACGGGAATCCATGCAGACGGATGATATTTTCGAGGAATTCCTTGGCAAGAACAAAAGCTGAAGGTAATCCTTTCAACGGAATAAAATGGGCCATCTTGGAAAATAAATCCACCACAACCAGAATAGTATTGTATCCATTACAAGAGGACAGGTCTGTGATAAAATCTAGTGACAAGGTGTGCCAAGGTGCTGGTGGAATGTCTAAGGGTTGAAGAAGACCGGCGGGTTTTGTTTTTTGACCTTTGTTTTGGGCGCAAACTCCACAGGACATCACGAAAGATTTAATATCCTTTCGCCAGGACGGCCACCAGAATTGTCGTTTAATTTTTTCCTCTGTTTTGGCAATGCCAGGATGTCCTTCCATCAGAGTATCGTGATGACGGGAAATAACCAGTTCTTGCAATTCCTTTTCTGGAAAAAATAAACGTCCTTGGAAGTAAGGTAAGCTATCGTTGATTGAAAAGGCAGACCCCCTTTTGATCCAATCCTGCAAGGCTGAAGAGTCCAGGAATAGTTTTACCCGTGCTTGAATGTCTTCAAGGGTTTGTAAAGTGGTTATCCCCAAGATTCTTTGTTCGGGAATTATCGGCACAAGTTCTGAGTTTGTGTCCATTTCTCCCATTCCAATTCGAGATAGCGCGTCCGCTTTGCCATTCTTACAGCCGGGACGGTAAGTGATTACAAAATCGAACTCAGCAAAGAATAAAGCCCATCGGAGCTGTCGTGAAGACTGAGCCTTGGCAGTTTTTAAATATTGTAAATTTCGGTGATCAGTGATCACGGTGATGGTATGCCTGGCGCTAAGAAGATAATGCTGCCAAGCCTTAAAGGCGGACTTAATGGCTAATAATTCCTTATCGGTGATTGCATAATTTATCTCCGGTGGCGAGAACTTTCTGGACCAAAATGCTACGGGGTGCAGTTGGTTGGTTTCGGGGTCTCTCTGTGACAGGACAGCTCCCATGGCTAAGCTGGATGCGTCGGTTTCGACTATATATGGGAGATCAGGACGCAGGTGTTTCAAAATAGGTGCGGACGTAAATTTAGATTTTAATTCCTGAAAGGCCTGTTCAGCTTCCTCGGTCCATTCAAAACGTTTATTCTTCTGCAAGAGTGCAGTGATGGGTTGCACCACCCGTGAAAATTCCGGGATAAACCTGCGATAAAAATTGGCAAAACCAAGCATGCTTTGGACACCTTTCACCGAACTAGGTGATGGCCATTTGAGGATGGCATCCACTTTCCGTGAGTCCATTCGGACCCCTTTAGGTGTCAGGATGAATCCAAGAAACTCAACCTCGGTGGTATGGAAAACGCATTTTTCCAGCTTTGCAAACAGTTTGTGCAGGCGCAATTTCTCAAAGACGGCCCTGACATGTTTTCTGTTATCTGATTCCGAAGAGGAGTACACCAGAATGTCATCGATATACACAACAACACAGACATCGATGAGTTCCCGAAGGACATCGTTCATGAATAATTGGAAGGCAGCAGGCGTGTTGCACAACCCGAAAGGCATCACCTGGTATTCGAATAGTCCATATTTTGTATGGAAGGCCGTTTTCCATTTGTCGCCTTCTTTTACTCGTACCAGATGATAAGCCCCCTGGAGATCTAAATTGGTGTATATGCAAGCGTCCTTCACCTGGTCAAGGAGTTCAGGGATCAAAGGCAGAGTGTAACGATTTTAAACAGTTATCTGGTTCAATGCGCGGTAATCGATACAAGCTCTAAGGTCGCCTTCTTTTTTAGGCACGAAGAACAAAGCCGAGGATGCCGGAGACTTTGACGGGCGAATGAAACCATTGGCTAGGTATTGATCTAAATATTGTCTCAAATGCAGATTCTCCGGCTCAGTAAGGGCATAAATCCTGCTACAAGGGGTTGTGCACCGGGCACCAAATCGATTTGGCAATCGTACGATCTGTGAGGAGGTAACGTGTTGGCCTGTTCCTTTTGGAAGACGTCCTGAAAGTCTTGGTATTCCTGAGGTAGTTGCATGGAGACAGAGGTTACTGATGCTAGACTGATCTTCAGATTTTCTGGGTAGCAGGTTCATGCACACTCCGGAAAGGTTATTCTCTTCGCTCGCCAATCAATTCGAGGATTATGTGTCTCTAAACAAGGGATTCTGAGAATAACCTGAAACTGTGGAGCCTTGATTACATGAAACACAACTGCCTCCCGATGGCCGTCCGGACCTACAAGTGTCACCTCAGCTGTGGAATGTGTTATCGGTCCCGAGGCAATTTCGGTTCCATCAACTGAGGTGATGACATCTTTACTGGTTTTAGGACGCAGAGGGAGGTTAATCCTGGAGACCAATTCACGATCCACGTAGTTTCCTATAGCCCCACTATCGATGTATGCCTTTATTGCATGCAACCGCTTAGGCTGTTCCGGATCTACGAGGACCATTGGCACAGTGAAATGCGAGGTCTGAGAGTTCGTTTTCAAGCTCGACAAGCGGACCCCTACGCTTGTTGGGCGGGGTCGTTTCCCGATACAGAGGTTTCATGGATTTTATCAGCGGCTCCTACCACCTTCCTGGGTGGCCTTGCCGGGCAATCTCGTAGAAAGTGTCCAGAGGATCCACAATAAAGACATAAGTGCATCTGCTGTCTTTTTTCACGTTCCTTTTGAGTTAAAGGTCCTTTAACTCCTCCGATTTGCATTGGCTCAGAGGCTTCAGCCCCCTTGAGGTTAGCGTGGGTCTTGACTAACACCCGGGTCTCAAACTTGGACCGATCTGCTTTCCTGTTTTGCAGTCTGTGATGCAATTGGACCACTAAGTCTATATATTCTGAGCATTCTTGGGGAGGATTTACAACTTGGGCCAGGACATCTTTAAGTTCTCCGCGTAGACCTCGATAAAATAACGTGATTCTTTTATCCTCTGACCACCCAGTTTCCACAATTAGTCTATTAAAGGTTGCAATATAGGAAAGGAGGTCTTGATTGCCCTGTCGCAGAGATAGAAGTTCGTCATCTAGAGCCTGCCCCTGGGAGTGACGAGCAAATAACCTTTCCATGCTTGCTTGAAATCCTTGAAAATCACGAAGAATCGGGTCATCTTGAGTTACCAGTGGAACTGACCAATCGGCAGCACTGCCGCTGAGATATGACAATACAAAGGCTACCTTGGTCTGGTCATTAGGGAAGGCCCCAGGTCTGCACAGGAAATGCAAACGACACTGATTCATGAATACGGCAAATCGTTTGGGGTCCCCAGCAAAGCGTTTGGGTGGGGCCAGCGGCATGTTTCCAGGTAGATTAATCTGCACCGGGTTACTGGAAAGCACAGGAGCGGGGTTCCCTCCGCAACCGGGTAAAGGAGTTTGTCCAGCTTGACCTTGCAAAAGCTGTCTAGCCAGGTCATCAGCTCTTTCCTTTGTTACAATCACTTCCCTCCTGAGAGCATTAGTCTCTTGACGAGCGGCGTGTACCTCGGCCCGTAATTCCCCCAGTAGTTGGGCCAACTGGTCAGTCTCAAAAGTTTCCATAGCGCCTGGGTGGGAAATTGTAGGAAGGCTTCGCGTTCTGTAACGCTCACCTGGCTCCCACAGAGGCGCTGGTCTGGTCTGGGTTGCTGTGGCCTCTTCAAGTGTGATGCGCAGAATTCGGACCACCGATTGAACAGGACCCCCAAATCTTGCTTGTCTGGCCCGTAGGAATATCCTTCTGCAGATGAGAAAGGGGATTAACTGTCTGCTGAATAGTGTGCTTGCTCCCCCCTTTCCCCCTTCGTTCTTCTCTGACTTCCTCCAAAACCCCCGGTTTAAGCTCACCTTATGGTTTGGAAGGATGAACTCTCCATCCTGCTTCTGGTGCAGGGGCGCGCGTTCGTCCAGTTACTTCACTGGTTTTCAGAATGGCGCTGGCAAATCCACTTGACTTTTCTGAGCGATACGCCGTAAATGAAGATGCAAAAGTTCAAGTGTGAGCCTCCTTTTATGTTGTTTTTCCTAACCTGTGATCTGTCCTTTATTTCATGTGCAGAACAAAGGCGATGCGTTGAGGGGTTAAATTGCCGGTGGTAAAATCAGGTGAGTTAGTGATGAGGGCAACCCCTCTAAATGTCTTTATAATTCCCCAGTAATGCCTTTTGTCCTTTCCCCATAGGGGCCGGGGTGCGGTACCTGCCAAAGATGCGGCGCCGACCCGAGATGTGGAATGGTTCACCAAGAAAAGCCGGTAAGTAATATGGCTAAAAATGTGGCTTTCCTCTTGTGTTCCCTTGCTCACCTTTTGTCTCTTCTTCTCTCCCCTAGGTGCAGAGATGTGGCGACCGGTGCTGAGAGCCGCGATGGAGCCGGGCGGCGTCTCGGGAACAGGTGAGTGAAGCGCGGCGCTGCAGCGAGCAACGCGGTGCTTTTAAATGGAAGTCTTCCTTCAGGAATGCTGGCGTGAAGATTCCGGATGCAGGTAAGAAGGTTGAATAAGTTCTTGGTTTTCACCTTTCTCTTCTCTTATTCCCTTACAGGTGTTCCAGGTTTGAGGCGGGCGTGGCTGGAGTCCAGGTGCAGGAGCAGACACGGTGAGCGTTCAGCTGCTGGGATGCAGAACACCGCAAAGCACGTGTGGCTGTCCGGGCGTGGCTTAAATAGCCTTGGAAGAAGTTCCAGGTTAATATTCTTCCACAGCCCCACCCAAGTAACAAAATAGTTCCTTCAGAAAAATAGTCCCTCCTAAGCCTCATTTGGCTTGGTTCTTCATGCAGCATGGTCTGCAACAGGTGAGTGTGCAGCATGGTCTGCTTCAGGTAAGTGCACCAAACACTTCCCCTTATGAGCCTGGCGCCTATGGCGCCGGACTGATGTCCAACATGAGCCTGGCGCCAACGGTGCCAGGACAGAGTCCAAAGAGCCCCTATAAAGGGCCGCTGGGCTTTTACCCGGGGGCGTGATGCCTGCTCCCGGGGGTGCTGGGCCTGGCCTGGTGCTCCGGGGGTAGGCATCATGACAGCGCCCATTGAGAGTAGAGCTAGCAACCGTTTATGCTGTCATGCCCAAGCCGGGATATCTACTGTCGGATGAATATTGTGAAACGCTTACCGCCCAGGAACAAAGCCTGTCTGGTCTGCTGCCACTACCCCAGGGAGTACCACAGCTAAGCGTCTAGCTAGTACTTTTGAGAATATACAGGCATCATAATTTAAGACTGCTATTCGTCCGAAAGAGGAACATAGTGCAGGGTCTTTCCCAGGTTTATTGAGCAGTGTTATTGTCGACTTGCCCTTTGATGGTGTTATAGACCTAGTCTCCATGAAGGAATTAAACACTTCTGCCATTAGGGGAGAGAGGACTTCAGAGAATTTTTTATAAAACAGGGCTGTGAACCCATCCAGAGCTTTGTTTCTAGGGAGGGCGCGAATAGCTTGCATAACTTCCTCCATTGTTTTAGTTGTTTCGAATGTCCATTTGCGTTCTTCGGATATTTGGGGGAGGAGGGCCTCCAGCAAAAATACATGTGGACTATTAAGAGGGTCTGCTGCAAACAATTCAGTATAATACTGTGTCAATATGCTGATTTTAGCAGGTTCGTCATTGTGTAACCGGCCTTCCGTGTCACTCAGCCCTCCCAATCGTAGTGCTGTTTCTCTGGGCTTCAAGCTTATAAGCCAGAATACTGACGCCTTATTCGAGGTGTTGTTATAAAAATGTGTCATCCTAAGCAGCTTATGGGAGATGTCGTCTGCCCACAATGCTTTAAGTTCCACCCTCACCACCTGCAACTGCCTGTATGTTCTCCCAGTTCCATCTACCTAATATTGAACTTCCAAATTCTGGACAGTCCCCACAGCCCAAACACGCTGGGCTGTAAGGATTTTTATCTGAGCTGATGCTAAACTGATCAGTTCTCCCCTCAGCATTGGCTTTAAAGCCTCCCATACCCCGGTCAATGATACCTCTCCCCTAAGTTTCTCTTGGAAATATTGGGTGATTCTCTCTGAGATGGTGGCACATATTGCCTGGTCTGCCACCGAAGAGTTATTCAACTTCAACGCATGTATTATCTACCTCCCAGACCACACCCGTCTAGTTGTAAAGTAACGGGAAAGTGGTCAGACACCAGTGCTACTTCTATGGTGGCAGAAGATATTCCCAGCAACAGGGGCCTAGATACCAAGAAAAAATTAATTCTGGAGTAACTTTGGTAGACGTAGGAAAAATGTGTGTTGTCTTGCTGTTGGGGGAGTAGGTGTTTCCATATATCTATCACGTGTATGTCGCCCATAGCCTTCTTAAGAGAATCCGCTTTGGACGCCTCAGCAGGGGTCAATCAGCCTGTCCTATCAACAATCCCCTCTAAAACCACATTAAATTCTCTGCCCACCACAAGTTCTACCCTTTAAAACTGCATAATATGCAGGAATAGGTAAGTATAGAACTGATCTTGGAGTTGATTAGGGTCATACACAGACACAAAGGTGAAATCCCTGCCCACTAACTGTAAGGTCAGCCCAATATATCTGCATAGGGCATCCTTTAGGATCTTCCCCTGTTCAAAGTGAAGGGAGCTATCTATAAGAATTGCGACCCCACCTTTTCTCTGAGTGAATGAAGCAAAGTATTGGAGGGGAATCAACAGGATCGTAGCTGTGGCCAGTCTCGTTGTAAAAGGTGGGTCTCTTGAATTAGGGCTTTATCAGCTTTCAGATCTATTAGCTTAGTTAACATGCTTTTCCTTCTCCTCAGTGAATTCAGCCCCTGAACATTCAAGGACATGATCTTTACATCAGTCATCCCTATTAATCAATATGTCTACAACCCCTAGTCAATGTTCAGAACCCGTCACATCCCTTGCTCTCCATGATTCCGACCCCGCCTCAAAGCGCACTACCAGCCTCCGTTCACGACAAACCAATATTTGACACCTAGTTCCCTCCCTGTGTTGCACCCACTTGAGCTGCGCCATAACATAAGAAAAAGTTAGGAAAAGACTCACAACATTAACAACCCCATATTGGGTGAACATCAGGCCTGTCGCTTGAAAT
Organism: Ambystoma mexicanum; assembly: GCF_040938575.1. NCBI lineage: Eukaryota > Metazoa > Chordata > Amphibia > Caudata > Ambystomatidae > Ambystoma > Ambystoma mexicanum. Next base: position 163,547,231 of record NC_090941.1, on the reverse strand, counting down.
AGGTTGTATCACTGCTAGTGCCCTTATAGTCGCGTTAATTTGCATTTCAATCAGCTCAAAAACATCTCCCCACCTTTATAACTGCCTTTCCTCTAAAATCCTGGATTCCTAGCTGTTTTTACTGCTGGGCATTATACTGGGCAATATACTCATCTCTGTACATGTATAGTCACCTGAGGTGAACACTCAAGTAGAGGATCCTCTGAGTTCACGCTCCTCTCTTATCTGTCCATTGAGGGCCTGCAGCGCTCCCTCCTTTTGCTATCCTTGAGTGGGAATGGGCCTAGGTAGACGTTGAAGGACCTTGGGAGCTATTGTCTGGTAAGTGCATATGCGTTGGACTCTGCCCATTTGAAACATGATGTGAAAAGTATATCCCCCACCTGTAGCGAACCCCTTTGTCTCCTAGCCAGTTGGTTAATGGCCTCATGAGCCTGCGCCTTTGGATTGTCCCTTGAGAAAGATCCTGAAACAATTTGAGGGTGGACCCTTTATGCTCCAGACTGCGTTGTTCCCTGGACTTCTGGAAGATCAGGTCTTTAGTCTTGAAAGAATGAACTCTCGTCAAGACATATGGGAGGAGATCTTGCCATGTTTGACAGTTGGATTATACACTGTGTGTACGATCAAGAGTAAGATTGACATCTCCATCCCCCATTGTCTCTTGGAACAGCCCCTGGATGTATCCCTCCAAATCCTGATCTTGACCCTCTCTCATCACCCCTCTTATACAAACATTCTTCCTCCGGGAGTGGTTTTCCGCATCCTCCTGCCTTTCTTCTGCATAGTGCCTTTAGGCCTCAAGCATTGCCACTCTCTGTTACAGCTGATCCCGTGCATGTGCGTGGTCGCAGAAGGCTGTTTCCAGTTCTCCCATTCTAGTTTCATTCTGCTGCACGCTGTGGGACAAGTCCTGGAAGGAGCTTTTCAATTCCTGCAGTGTTGATGCCATTTCCTTTTGTATGGCTCGGAACATGCGCAGAATGTCTCCTCTCGTGGCGGGCTGCGCATAGTCATCTACAGTGGGTGGCCACTCAGATGCCAGTTTAGATTGCTGGAGCATCTCTTTAATAGATGTCGTTGGCTTTTCATTAGTCTTCCCTGGCTTCAACTTGTTCATGAATGGGTCGGGCGAGGGGAGATTGAAGGGATTCTGCAATAAGCTTAAAGTACGGGACAGTGACCCCTTTTGACCACTCTGGGGATGGTTAAATGGTTACCAGCAGTAAAACAATGCAAGTCCCAGTGGTTTCACTCCCTGCACACCCCTCTGCAATCCTGCCTAATGAGATCCTGTCCTCTTTCTTATTTATGAAACGAAGTAGACTCCGGACCAAAGGATGTCATGTAGACCACCATAGGGTAAGCGATGTCTAATGCTGGATTTGGCTTCAGGCGCCAGCTCAACCTTCACAGCAGGATTAGTTCCAGTTCTTCTGTGCCTTTGATAATGATAAAGAATGGGCTATCTCACTCCTACAGCTCTCAGTCACGTATCCATAGGGTGCTATGAACAAAGGGTGGTCACCAGCCAAGGTATGCCTGCAAAAGTGGAGATCCACTATATCTGTTGGGCTGGGACCATAGGATTCCCCCTGCCAGTTCTGTGTTTCTTAACACACCTCTTTATTCCATCTCTGCTGCAGGACCTGGGCCTCCAGATACATAAGACTTCATGTTGCACGGAGGAGGGAGACTTACCCCCAGCTTCATCGCGGCAGCTCTTCCGATCGGGGTCAGCACTTCAGTCTCTGTCCCACCACACCCTGCTGGAAGTCTCCAATATTTGCAGGCCTCTGCTGCTTGTGGGTAGGTGAGCTGCTTGCCCCTCCACTACCCTCTGGTAAGCAGGAGGCAACAACGCTGTGTCTCCAGACCCCGTCAGTGGTGGCAGCTTTCCCATTCTAGTGGCTCGGCTCATTGCTTCTTCTGCACAGAAGTTCTCCAAACCCCGGCCTGGGGAACTCAGCTAATGGCACTGTACCTGCTAGGCCCCCGCAGTAGGCACAGGTCCCCCACATCGAGGCTTGGACCACTGCAGTCAGATATGGCTGGGCTGAATCCTAACCTGCTCTCATTGTCGTGGCCACCATTTTGCCGCACTCCGGAGCCGCTCGATGGGGCTGTGGGTCTGCGTTCACCACGGGGCCGCTCTGCTTCCACCACGCTCGGGCTTCCGAGATCCTGACCCACAAGAGTTCTTCTTCATAACACTTGGTTCCTATTCATTGATTGGTGCAATTTTGAGGCTGATATTGCCGGCTAAACTGTGTAGGACTGCAGAACTAACAGACTCACGCCACCATCAGCCTCTAGCCCAGCCATGCCCCCATTTTCACCTGGTTTTAATTTGCCATCATGCAGCGGCCACCTTTTATTTCACTTTCAATTTGTTGTTAGCACTAAGGGCTCTGTTGGGAAGATACAGCCCTTTGGCTTCCCCACATTTGTGCTACTCTTCGGGACTGCATGGGGAGCCTTGGTGGTAAAGTTCTATTTATTTTGTAGGGCAAGGTGTTCCAAGCCCACAGACAGTGAGGGCCAAACTGTGTTCATGGAACTTGACTGTGACCCTTGGAAATATGCCAGCCTTCTCTGGTGTCTCAGCCGGAGTTTAGTTTTATCCCCATGTTGGGTGCCAGTGGTCCTGGCTTGGAATTTTGGATCTGCCTCAAGGGAGCTTTGGGATTTTACTTGGTGTGTGGGACTTTAGGATTGCCACATTTGACAGTCTTCTGCCCTTGGGGGTACTATCCATGGTACCCCAAGCGTTATGCTGGATACTTGGTCACAGAAAGAAGAGTTACTTTTTTTGCCTGTCTAGGTTCTTACAACTTGGAAATTGGTATCATTGTTATACCCTACTAACCGTAATTTACTAAACTCAAGCTATTACTTACATCCTATCCATGTTACCCTGTGCTGTTGGTAGAGTGCTATCTTTCATTAGGCTAAGCACCACCTCATTTTTTCATGACTATTTACTTCTTTAGCTAGGTGGAAAGTAGGAGGTGCAAGCACACGAGGCCCATGTGCTCATGGCAGCACCCATTATAAGCTTCTGTTATTCTTTATGCACAGATGGGTGTGTAGTGTGATGAGTCAGAATCAAGATGACAGACAAGGTGACATTTTGGGTAAAGCTGTTCTTTATTTGAACACCAAAAATCTAAGCTTTTCCTATGTTTCTCTGCCCTACTTTTAAAGAAAGGAAAAGTGTCTCAAAGAGAGCTTGTCAGGATGTCCGCCCAATTAATCAAAGTCTGCCATGCAGAAACCTATTCAGCCTTATTCCTGTTCCTACCACTGCAATCTCAAAGGAACCTAACTTTAACAAAAGATACAATAAGGTCTTTTGACAAAATAAAAGAATGGTGGCTGGTTTCTGACCCTGTTGTTGTGTCTCTTTGCCAGAAATGGGCTTCTTCAGACATACCCCCTGGCAGAGCAAACTCTTCTTCTTCAGCCATCCCTCCTTTCAGCACTGCACCCCATAGAATACAGTTGAGTGTCACAATAAATTGGATCCACCTTTTACTTCTCATGCCTTCGTGAGCATCTTATCTATCCCTCACCCTCATCCCAACTCTGTACCCAAATTTGCTTCTCCCTACCACTACTGTACATTCTACCATACTCCTCCTTTGCCACTCTGACAGGCAAAATCACTTCGACCCATAAACTATGGCTGGAGGTGCTATACAAATGCAAGATAACATGACATATTATGGCTGAGTTAAGAGGCTGAGTTGGGCAGTCATTGTAGTCCATGGATCCCTAGCAGTCTCTACATGGTTTTCAGAAAGAGGGAGTGACTATACTTAAACCACTTTGCAGCTTAGAATGCCACAGAGTTGTGCAGCTGAGTTGGGCATCGTCCACAAGGCTTTCTGGGGACTGGGACTGCACTACCTCCAACTCTCTCCTCCTAAACATCTCTCTTCTCGAGCTCTCTGCTCATCCACCTCCGACTCTCTGAGGGTCAGTCGTTTTTCCAAGAAGAGAGTTCAGGGCAGATCTCTATCTTCGGCTGGGGTCTCCCTCCGGAACAGCCTCCCTGCCTCTATCAAACCTGAGCAGAACCACCTCCGTTTCCAGAAGCATCTCAAGACCTTCCTCTTCACTTCTGCTTTCTCTCTTCCTCTCCCCTGCTGATGTCCTTACTGCTTCATGCACCGGTCACCTGGATACCCTCTGAACTTGGGCCCAGGCTCCTACATGTCCAGTTGCACCTCACACTGCCTCTTGGCTCCCCTAGCACTAATTCGATTAGCTGCATTGAGACACCCGCTGGGTGCACTTTTGAGTTACCTGTACTCCCCCCACCCCGGTACTTCTCCCCTTCCACTTCCCTGCACTTGCGCGATCTGAATGGCATAAGGCCTAGTAAGGTTGTTGTTTTGTCCTCCCTCTATTCCCCCCCTTGTCTTGTCACGCCTAGAAACACTTTTGTACAGTCTCATTAAAAATGCCATATTATATCATATCAGATCAGTGCAGTCCATTGATTCCTGGCAGTCTTTCTAGACTGTTGTCAGAAAGAGGGAGTGACTATACTTAAACCCCTTTTCAGCATGGAGAGCAGCGGCATTGAGCAGCTGAGTTGGGCAGCCATTGCAGTCTACGGATCCCGCTAGTCTTTCTACACTGTTGTCGGAAAGAGTGAGTGACTATACTTAAACCCCTTTGCAGCGTGGAGCACCGCAGAGTTGAGCAGCTGAGTTTGGCAGTCATTGCAGTCCATGGATCCCTTGCAGACTTTCTACACTGTTGTTGGAAAGAGGGAGTAACTATACTTATACCCCTTTGCAGCGCGGAGTGCTGCAGAGTTGAGCAGCTGCATTGAGCAGTCATTGCAGTCTGTGCAGTTGAGAAGGCGAGATAGACCTCAACATTATTTGTCGCTGCCGCAAGGATAAAAAAAAGCTGCAGCACCGCCCACTTCAACAAGGTTTTTCAAGGAGAGCACCCCCCCAGCGACCGAGAGATAAATCATGTTTTGACACTGATAATGTGCTTCTTGCTAGAGCTTTGGTAATGTCAGAAAAATTGGAACCAACTGCATTATCCGAGCAGAGAGTGGGAGGGGTTGCAGGAACTTTAATATCAATGGCAATTATGGAAATTAGGGAAACTGGCGTATCCATAGAGCCTATAGAGACCGCCGCCACGCAGTTGACCTGTAACTGCCTTGAAATGGAGGTGGCGCTTCACTCGATGAGCTCAATGAAAATGGATGGGCGTTCCGTAACCAATGGAGAACATTTATTGGTAACATGACCTATTGTCGCGAACCTTGAACCCCTGCAGTCTGTGCACGCAGAGGAACTTATGGAAAGGAAGGGTATGTTATCAAATGAAACTCTTTACTTGGAAGAAAACTGTGCCTTCTTGGAAGACACCTTTGCCTGTGCAGAATCACCCAAATATGAGCATTTCAACAAGCCGGAACAAGTTCTTAACCGGATGAGTACTCCTTTTGAACATGATTCAGACCCCAATACCTTAGAGGGTCAGCAATCTAATTTGGCAGCATGACTGTTGTGTGATATAGCTGAATAAAAGCAACAATAGCATGGCAAAGGAGACTGAGTGAATCTACAAAGGATAATAGCTCAACGCCTTTTAATTCAGTCAAGGCTGACCTTATTTCAAAGCCTGACCCTACGTCTATAATAGAAGATATGTCAAAAGGGGGAGATATGGTAATTCTAATAGTGTGCAAACTTAACCCTCAACAGAATCCTTCTTATAATGATTCTTAATTGGAATTTTGGTACATTTGGAGGCCCATGCAAGATAGTCAAACCTCTTTGTCCTTATCTTCAGATCCCTCATGAAATGGATTGGCTTTCAGAAACATTAGAAACTCATGCTAACAACATCTATCATCAGCTGCAACTGCCCTGATACAGAATAACATAATGCCAGCTTTGACAGTTGCATTAAATCCTTTTACAAAGCTGTTGTTTGAAACAATGAATGAGATGATAAAAGATTAAGTGACTCTATTCCTCATAATTAACAAAAAGCTAATATTCTTGGAATCCTTCTCAACATCAATACAAGCCAGGTTGGATAGTGGAAACTGAACTATCTGCCCAATGGCAAGGAAGACTCTACAACCTGCGAGGGTTGAAAAGGTGGATAAAAACATCATGATGGCCTCGATTGTTGAAGCTACGAAATGGCTCCGTCCATGAAAAAGGCAAACTGGTTAAAACACCCCACAAGAAAAATGCTTGAATTCACGACCTGATTACAAATGTCCCAGATGGAACCTACAAAGACTCAAAAGTTCAACAATTCACAGGTGGCCGCTTTCAGGGCACCTTGGAACACCATCACTCAAGTGCATGACTTGGTGAAGTCCTTCAATTTAGAGATACCAATGGATAACCAGACGGATCTAGTGGAAGAGAGGCCCAGTCTCATACAGGAATGATGACAGCAGAATAAAAGCAAAGTATTAAGGACCAACCAACAACTACTTCCAGAGAATGAAAACAAGAGGGCCAGAACATGAGCGATAAAGCAAACAGAAGCTGAAAATAACGCGCCAAGTCTGAAGATGTTCTCCATCTTTGAAAATTCATATAAGCAAAAACAACATTCTGAGAAGACTAAAGGAAAAACAAAAAATAAAAACAAATATCCAATTGGTAAATAAACCTAAATCGAACGGATCAAGAGCATTCTTGCCGAACTTGAAGACTCCCCTGATCCAGAAAACAGGTCCTCCCATGTTCCAAATGAGTGAGTGACTGAAGACAAGCAAAATCATGGACTTAGGAGATTGTCAAATGGATGAATCTAGAGTTCAATCAAATAGGGGATCTGTCAATCATCAACTCGATCAAGTTGAAGATCTAGCAATATCAGCTTTATTGAATGTTAAGACATACTCAGTTGAGGAGGTTATAGATCAAGGGAAGGCAGTGGATCTTTCATGTAGTTCTGAACATGAAAATGTTGCTAATGATCCCTACCCCGTGATAATAAGCGGAAGCCCTCTTTTGAGTTTTCTTAATAGACCATAGATAATAAACCTATAGAAATCTGGAAGAAAAGAGACAAGCTCATCCCAAAAGAGAAAAAGAGAAAACATGAAAAAGAGAAATGCAATTTTTTAAAAAAATGTTCATTGGCAGTGCTATTATCCATCTGCATCTTTGCATGCTGTGCACCTTCTACTTCCTCAATGTTTCCCATGTGCAGTGTGCACTGTGGCTGTAAGGGTTTCCCTATCGGTTTCAGAGCACACTCAGCATTCCAAAGATGGCCACCGCCTTACCGATGCAGAAGAAGGCCCTCTCTCAGGCCCTCCTCACTTTCCTTCCATCACTCTGATTGGGTGCATCCCAGCACTTGTGGCCAATCATGGGACCGACAAGCTTTAGCCGGCCCCCTCGCAAAGGCCCACATCTAAGGCTCCTGTCTGCTACCTGTCCGCTACCAGGCTGCTCCTAAGTGAGATGCTACCCTGTTCTATGCATGTACCTTAATGTGCCCACCGAATGTGACTTTCTGCATCTTTGTGTTGTTGCCGCCCTGCAACATGGGGTTAGACTCTATTAATGTACCCACCAAATTTGACTTTCTGCATCTTTGTGTTGTAGCCGCCCTGTAACATGGGATTAGGCTCCATTACTATGCCCACCGAATTTGACTTTCTGCATCTTTGTGTTGTAGCCACCCTGCAACATGGGGTTAGGCTCCATTAATGTGCCCACTGAATTTGACTTTCTGCATCTTTGTGTTGTAGCCGCCCTGCAACATAGGGTTAGGCTCCATTAAAGTGCCCACCAAATTTGACATTCTGCATCTTTGTGTTGTAGCCGCCCTGCAACTTGGGGTTAGGCTCCATTAATGTGCCCACCAAATTTGACTTTCTGCATCTTTGTGTTGTTGCCACTCTGCAACATGAGGTTAGGCTCCATTAATGTGCCCGCCGAATTTGACTTTCTGCATCTTTGTGTTGTAGCCGCCCTGCAACATGGGGTTAGGCTCCATTAATGTGCCCACCAAATTTGACATTCTGCATCTTTGTGTTGTTGCCACCCTGCAACATGAGGTTAGGCCCCATTAATGTGCCCACCGAATTTGACTTTCTGCATCTTTGTGTTGTAGCCGCCCTGCAACATGGGGTTAGGCTCTATTAATGTGCCCGACGAATTTGGCTTTCTGCATCTTTGTGTTGTAGCCGCCCTGCAACATGGGGTTAGGCTCCATTAATGTGCTCACAAAATTTGACTTTCTGACTCTTTGTGTTATTGCCACCCAGCAACATGAGGTTAGGCTCCATTAATGTGCCCACCAAAATTGACTTTCTGCATCTTTGTGTTGTAGCCACCCTGCAACATGGGGTTTTGCTCCATTAATGTGCCCACCGAATTTGACTTTCTGCCTCTTTGTGTTATAGCCGCCGTGCAATATGCGGTTTGGCTCCATTAGTGTGCCCACCAAATTTGACTTTCTGCATCTTTGTCATGTAGCCGCCCTGCAACAAGGGGTTTGGGTCCATTATTGTGCCCATTTGAACTCCTGCACTTTTGCCTGTGATGTAAATACCTCTGTACTGCTATCTATGATGCATTTACCTCCTGTTCTGAAACCTTAAGCACTGTAACCAATCTCTTAAGCATAGGTGCCTAGATACCTCTGGGTCTGGTGTGCTATATAAATAAATAAAATAAATAAATAAATAAATAAAAAATCCACAAAAATTGCACAGTGCCAACGCAAATATCTTGGATGGGGCACTTGAGCGGATGGAAATAACAGAGAAAAATACATCATTAAATAATCAACCAACCTCATCATTGAGAATGAAAGTTGAAGTAAAGAGATTATTAGACTCCAAAGATGGTTTAACGTTAAAACTAGCTAATATTTGAAAACCCCTGCATTGTGCCCCTAATTTGCAAAATATTGCACCAGAGGATGTACAAATAGTTACATTTGTCAATAAGAAACATCTAGACCGGGTTATCCTGTATTTGAATTCCATGTTGGTGAGAGAGACACCGCTGGAAGCAACACCTGGTTTGCTACCACGGGGCTTTGAAATAAAGACTCACAAAGTCAATTAAAATGTTCCTTTGAACAAACACAATGGGCCTCATTACACCGACGGCAGTAAGGGTTAACGGTCACCGTTAATGGCAACGGTGACCGTTAACCCTTACCGCCGTACTACGAGGTCCCTTTGCGGGTTGGAGGAATTAACGCCTGCTTCTTGCAGGCGTTAAGTACCAACCCGCTAAGGGACCTCGGAGCTAATTACGGCACCGCAAAATTGCGGTGCCGTAATTAGCGCCTTCCCCATTCCCATAGAGCCCTATGGGGCAGAAATGGGAATGGGGAAGGGCAATGGCGGAAGGGGGATTTACCGCCCCTCCAACCTTGGAATGGGGCGGTAAATCCCCTTTCCGCCAAGGCGGTGCCGGTAATTTACCGGCATGGTCCAGGGTGCTAATAGCACCCTGGATTACCGCCTTCCGTGTAATGAGGCCCAATATCTAGAAAAGATATATCCTCTTTGGATCTGGAAAGAAAGCAAACAGAAGTTAAACTATGATCAAACTTCAAGCAGTCCAACAAGTCTCATGGCGAATCAACAACCAATTTCCTTAGAAAGATGTCCGCAATGATAAAAGTGACTTTTGATTGTTCCAAAAGACAAGAGAGGAAAGTGATGGTGGTAATTAACAGAGGTGAATTCAATGGCAAGAACCAAGATTGGTTGTGGCTAGCTGGCTCCTTGGCAGCATTCTGCAACAAGTAACATCTAAAGAAGCAGGAAAGTAGCCCCATACTAATGGGCTCTTGGAACACAAGAGAATTTGTTAATCTCTTCAACAAGTATTGTCTTGGGCCTTTCGTGTTATTACATACTATGCTTGCAAGAAACCTGTATGGGATCAAAACCAATGTGAGATGAATTTATGGTTTTCTTGAACCCCGCCCAAAAACCATTTAGTCTTGAAGAAGGCGGGTCTGGACTGCTCAGGTGTCCTACTGGAATTCCACGAAAAACGCAGAGAGTGGTCAAAGCCAGAATTTAAATGACTACACACATACAATAAGGAGCTGATACAGGTCAGGAAAATCTATTGAGATGACCGAAAACTGAATCAGCTTCAGGAGGGGGAGTGTCAGGAAGGCACTTCAATCTGGCCTCAAGAGGTTATGGAAGTTACCTGCTCGGCGCTCCATTTCTCCAGTCAGGGTTACGGGCGGGTCCGCTAACAGCGGACCGTTTTTAGGCGTTGGCAGTTACCATGGGGCCTGGGACGCATAACGGGTGTTCCACGTCACGTGATGCGGCATCACGTGACACAGAGTCACGCCGGGAGTCTCATTTCCAGAAATAAAACTGCAAAGGGAAAACGCGGCAGTGCTTCTGATTGAGCATTTATTTGTTTACAATCTGGTGGCGTTTTGTTTTGGATCACGTTGTTTGCTCTGACCTTGGCCTGCTTTTTGGACTTCTCTTGGTACTTCCTTTTGTCAATCTGCTTTCTTGTGCACCGAACCTCGGACTGTTGATTGAATTGCCTTGTTTTGCCCTGTTATTGTCGTGGATTTTTCTCTTACCTGGATTCTACGGACCCGCTTGACTGTTGCTTTTTTTGTTCATTTCTCGCTCTTGGTACTCTGGGATTTTTCTACATTGGAATTTTCGGGATACATCTTCCTGTATCACATCAACCCGGATTTAAAGACACTTACGGGTCCCTCCTTAGGCGTCCTTGTGCCAGCGGGGTAGGTGGTGCTTTTCAGCAGCTTGGAACTGGAGACGCTGTCCTGTCTGCTGCATAGGCATCCTGGTGCCGGCAGGATAGGTGTCTTGTTGGAAACTGTGTCTTCCATCCGGATTCCCTCATGGAACTGCAAGACTGATACAACCCTTGAACTTCGAATTTCCCAGATCTTGGCTCTTGGTAAGATCTGACCAATTTGTATTATTTATTTTTGGTATACTGTCTGATTGTATTATTAATGTTGGGTACTCCGTTGTTTTCATAGATTCCGGGGTGTACTTCTGGACGTCACTTCTGTGATTTCTTCCCTGTTCTCTCGGCCTAATGCTGTTACATTCAGGTGGGAACCTTTCTGATTCAGGGAAGGGAGATGGTTTAGTACAATGGAAATGTAACCTGTGTTATTTGTTTACATACAGGTGTTCGGGAGTGATGTCCAATCTTCCGACTACTAGACCCCTTTGCTTGTCAGTTTTATACAACAAAGGGTTACAGTTGTAGGAAGAATTCTTCTTCTACTGTTTCCAGAATCATAGTGGGGAAACCTATTACAGAGTTTTTGAGGTGATCCTTGACAGAATCAGAAGCCTCTAACATGGAGACAGTAGACCCTCTGGATAAACTGGTATCTGAGCTGCGTGCTGACATGTCCACCGCTCATGATGCCACTCATCGCCGCATATATGCCTTACAGGCAGCTCAGGCTTCCGGGTCACTACCCACCCCTTCTACGTCAACGGGGGCAAGTTATGCACTACCCAGGCAGGAGCCAGTCCCAGTATTGATGTCCACACAATTTCCTCTCGCAGCTCCAGAGAGGTTTAATGGTGACCCGAAGTATTTCAGGACTTTTGTTAATCAATGTCGGCTTCATTTTTTATGCTGACCGGCTTCTTTTCCGGATTCCACTACAAAAGCTGCGTTCGTCCTTTCATATTTGGGTGGAACCGCGGCAGCTTGGGCAAATCCTTTGCTTGAACAGAATAGTCACATGTTATACGATTGTGACGCTCTACTCGCAGCCATGGGTAATGTTTTTGATACCCGATATAAGTTGCAAGCTACAGACCTAGAATTGCTTAACCTCCAGCAAGGCACTACCCCTCTCTTGTCTTACGTTGCCAAGTTTAATCAGTTGGTAGCCGAGACAAACTGGCCGGAGGAAAAAAGGTCTGCCATTTTTTACAAAGGGCTTTCCGATTCTCTAAAAGATACTTTGGGTACTGTTCCGGTTCTACCATCCATTTTCACGGACCTTCTTGATCTGGTACTACAAATTGATGCCAGACGGATTGAGAGAAAAGGAGAACGCAAGTCACCTTTTCCCATTAACCCGCGTTCAGACGTCAGTGGTAGTACAGAACCTTAACCCATGCAGATCGGGGCAGTACGCAGCCCTTTGTCACCAGACGAACGGGAGAGGCGCAGAAAAAACAATTTGTGTTTTTAATGTGGATCCTCAGAACATTACATCAAATCATGCCCCAAGAAACCCAGTAGGCCCCACGGAAACTTCAAAGCTCGGCAGTAGATGGGGTCAGTATGCCGAGCCTTATGTACAAGGACTCCACTACTTTTGGGGGGTTTTCTCCCTTCATTATTGCCATGTCGTTTTGTTGTCCTTCTGGCATACCATGGACTACATTTGCAGTCATAGACTCCGGAGCAACCGGTAATTACCTGGATATACAGTATGCTCGAGATAACAACATACCCACTGTAACCAAGGATCACCCTGCGGTAGTAAATGCCGTTGATGGCACGTCTCTGGTTTCTGGAATGATCACAGAAAGGACCGAGATGTTAACCATGATTTCAGAGGATGGTCACACTGAGGAACTGTCATTTGATCTGAATGCCGCCCCCCCAATATCGGGTCATTCTTGGCTCACCATGGTTAACTCAACACAATCCGTGCATTGATTGGGAAAAGTACAATGTGTGCTTTTTTTCTGTGTATTGTGAAACACATTGTTTCGATCAAGCACAACCACCGGCTAGGAGTCCATGCCATGCACTCCTTAACGGTACTCCTGAGTCCAGTTCCATTGTAGGGACGGTTTCTGCATCCACACTGCTGGTTCAATACAATGCCTATCGAGATGTTTTTGACAAGGCCTGTGATGAACAGTTACCTCCCCACAGACAGTATGATTGTCCCATTGATTTAAAACCTGGGGCCACTATTCCTAATGGTCGTATTTATTCTCTTACACCCAAGGAGGACACAGTCTTGAAGGAATACATTAAGCATGCGCTCAGTACTGGGTTTATTCGCCCTTCAAAATCCCCAGCGGCCTCCCCATTGTTCTTTGTGCCTAAAAAGGAGGGGGACCTGAGACGCTGTATTGATTACAGAGCCTTGAATGCATCACGGTATGGAATCAGTACCCTCTTCCCCTGATTTCCGTGGTCCTTGATCAACTAGGCAAATCCACCCTGTTCACCAGGTTGGATCTACGCAGGGCGTACAATTTGGTGCGCATACGCCAGGGTGATGAGTGGAAAACGGCGTTCAAAACTAAATACGGGCTTTATGAGTATTGTGTAATGCCGTTTGGCATATGCAACGCGCCAGCCACTTTTCAGAACTTCATTAACAACGTATTCCATGACATGTTGGATCAATATGTAGTAGTCTACTTGGACGATATTTTAATATATTCCACGTCTCTTCAGCATGTTGCTAATGTACTGCATCGCCTTCGCGAGAATCAGCTCTATGCCAAATTAGAAAAAATGTGTTTTTCACACCACTGAGGTGGAATTTCTAGGTTATGATCTAACCAGCAAGGGGATACGAATGAATAAATCAAAGGTCAGTGCAGTCTTGAACTTGCCCAGTCCTAAATCATTGAAGGAATTGCAGTCCTTTATAGGATTTGCCAATTTGTATAGGCGTTTCATACGTTCTTTTTCTGTAATAGTGTTGCCACTGACAGCCTTGACTAGTACTAAACAGCGTTTCTGTTGGACAGATGAAGCACAACTGGCCTTTGATTCATTAAGGCGGACCTTTACTTCTGCACCCGTTTTGCAGCATCCCGATCCTGCTTCTCCGTTTCAAGTGGAGGCAGACGCATTAGGTATTGCCGCAGGAGCCATTCTGTCCCAACATTGTAAAGACACAGGAATGCTTCACCCGGTTGCCTTCTTCTCTCGGAAACTCACTCCTTTTGAAAATAATTATTCAGTCACAGACAGAGAATTGTTGGCTATTCGTGAAGCTTTCAAGGAATGGCAGCATCATCTATTAGGGGCCGTTCATCCAATCCAGGTCTTTACCGATCACCGGAACCTCCTAGCTATGAAGGCAGTCAAATGTTCGACTTCCCGGCATGCTCGCTGGCACAAATTATTTTCCATGTTTGATTTTACTATTACGTACCGTCCTAGCAATCAACATTCAAAGGCAGATGCCCTTTCGCGTCTACATGGTACTCCTCTTATATCGGAGAATGCTGAGACTCTTTTGTTGCCGCATCAAGTGGTCTGCGGTTGTACCCCGCAGCCATCTTTTAGAGCTGCCCTGACTGAGTGGGTCAAAAGTTCACCTATGGAAGTAACAGAATTGCATTTGGACATAGTGAATATGCTGCCCTACATACAAGGGCGCTTGTACATACCTGACACCAGGACTTGTCAAACCGCACTCCAATGGTGCCACAATTCAGTCTTTTCAGCCCACCCCAGTTGCAGGAAGACTGTTGAATTACTGCGCCGGTGGTGTTGGTCTCCTTCCTTGGATCGAGACGTGGCTGAGCACATCAAGATCTGTGCTATTTGTATCCAGTGCAAATCTACACCATCCAAGCCCGTAGGTTTGCTCCGTCCTTTGCCAGTGCCGCAGCGCCTTTGGGCGATGGTATCCATGGATTTCATCATGGAACTTCCTGTCGTACAGGAATATAACACCTTAGGGGTGGTCATTGACTATTTAACTAAAATAGCAATATTTGTTCCCTGCCGTGGTTTACCATTGGCACCGATGTTAACGGACTTGTTTTTGAAACATGTCTTCAGATTCTTTGGTTTGCCATCCATCGTGGTTTCTGACAGGGGCATGCAGTTTACCTCACATTTCTGGAAGTCCCTTACGGCGTCTTTTGGTATCAACGATCGATTTTCAAGCTCTTACCATCCTCAGACTGATGGTCAGAGTGAACGGTTGAATGCTACTCTCGAACAATACCTTCGCTGTCTGATTCTTCAACCCCAAGAATCCTGGTTGTTGGTACTAGTAGCAGCAGAGTTTGCACATAATAACTCTGTGTTAGGGAGAATTCTCTGTAAAGGCTAATTTCCCAAACCTAGTGAGTCTCCCAGCAGCTTTGCTGGATTTTTGGGGTTTCATTTTTTTCTCCTGCTAAGAGTGAGACTCTTTTCTCCCACTCCTAGGCATGATTTGAGAATATCCTTTGACTTTGTAATGTGTTTTATGGGCTGTGGGGTCTTTTACTCCATAGGGCTTCATGTGTTTTTGGTAAGTGTGTTACACAGCACCCTCAGTGCAGTAACACAGGGGTGTCATAGTGGCCCCCAAACATAGACTCCATACCCTGGGACTGACTACTGTCTCCCAGGGCATGTAAAGTCACCATTGACTTTACTAGTCTTAAATTGTGAACAGAACCAGTACAAATCATCACATTGTGGAAGTACTGGTAGGGGTAATTCGATTGCCCCTGTGTCTGTTTTTCAAGGGGCACTGTCCAGTCCGCCTTGTCGAGTTTCTGGCTGGTGGCAGTGGTTACCACGCAAAATATTCCACCAGAATATTTCCTATGGGATTTTCCCATTCATTTCAAACACACCACTTTTTTGGTGCAATGTTAAAGATACCGCTGGATTATTTATTTAATATTTATTCCCCGGTTGGGTCTTTTTGCCAGGACTTGGTTTTAAAATGGCGTTTGTGTATGCCTCTGTAACTCCAACCCTAGTCGAGCCCTTTGTTCCACTTTTGGCAGGCTTCTGCACAGAAGCCTCCAAAAGTGGTGCCACTCTGTCTGGGTCTACAGGATGTGTTGGAGAGGGGAATAGGCACCCTGGACTGAGTTGGCTCGGCAACTCAAGTCGCACTCTTGTGTGATTGGCCCAGTGGTGAGCCGCCCAGCTCACCACTTAGCATGTTTGAGTGACAGCTAGGACTGATGAATGGGGGTTTTCTGCATAAAATCGGGCTTTGGGGACTGGAACTTCAGAAGTCACCACAGGACCTAAAGAATCCTAAGAGGGAGAAGCTGAGCCGACCTGCAACGACGACACCACCGGTGGAGCCCTGCTGAACCGAACTCACCACTTCCCAACGACAGAGAAGATCTTCTTCCAGGAGAGTCTTCTTCCTTTGAGCTGGTGGGGTTAACCAGTTCGCCTTCCTGGATCGTCTCGTGGTCGTATCGCCCGTGCCAAGCACCCCGGCGGCCGGGTAGCCACGCTTCACCACTACCGCAAATAAAAAGGTAGTACCTTTTAACCGGGAAACTCAGCAGCTGGTTTTCTTCCCTGGCAGTGCAACAACCTCCAGCTTTCCTCCACGTCGAGATCTTCTCTTCCCCTGGACGAAGCACCAACTTGCACCCGCTGCCAGGAACAACTGCCCCCGCTGGAGCTTTCTCGCCATTTCAGGTACTGTGTCCCGCCTGGTCTCCCTTGCAACAGACTGTTCAAGGTGTCCCGTAAATCCTTGACTCTCTATCCTGAGGTGACCTTGGACCCGTTAACATTACCTCCCTGAACTGATCCAACTCCTTTTTGAACTATCTGCAAAGACTTTTAAAGTGTACTTCAACTGTGTGATCTTGGGCACATTCCGCCTTGCTCTCTCCAAGAGTGAGCCTGGCCTATGAACTTTTTGCTCTACAGTAGACCCTGCCTTTCTTGACTTGCTGTGGTTCTTTAAAAGTGTTAGTATTGTGTGTTTTCCTATTTCTGCCTTTTCTCTCCCTTTTTAAATCATTATTGGAGTGCCATCTATGGTTACGCGCTCACCTATGTTTTGCTAGATAAGTGGTGTACTAACCTAGACTTGTCAAATAATTAATTAGGCAGGTGTATATATTTCTAGTGACTGTGTTTGAACTTGCTTGACATATTAGTGCCAGTGTATTTTTACAAGTGTGTTTTTAAATAACTAATTACAAACTTTTATACCAAAGCTCTGGTCAGTGTTTGCCTGTGCTACTGTATTTTTAGCCCTATTGTGTATACTCTATATACTGCCTAACTCTTCTTGAGAAAGGTCTGACTTACAGCCAGAGCTACCAGGTAAATCTGGGTGGTACAGACTGCTACCAATTGGGTTTACTGCTAACACCTGTAGTCTTAAACTTTTTGCATTGGTCCCTAAGGGAACTGGACAGGTTTCTGCCTAACACTCTGTACATACCTCTACTGGGTCCTCTCCATTCCATGCCCTCTATGGTCAACATCCAAGAGCCTTACCTCTGGACCCCTCTGTGTCAATGTACAATCCTGCTGCTCTGGCCTGTGTCCGGGATGTTTCGGCTGTTCACAAGAGTGTTGAGGAACATCTGCTTAGGCTCATGAATCTGCTAAACGTTTTGCTGATCTACATCGTTCGCCTGAACCGGATTATGTTCCGGGTATGAAGGTGTGGTTTTCCTCTAAGAACCTACATCTCCCGGGTCGCAAGGTGTTACTACCATGCTATGTAGGGCCTTTTGTCATTAGTGATGTCATTAATCCAGTAGCTGTCAGGCTCGTGCTACCATCTTCTTGGAAGATACATCCTGTATTTCATGTTTTCTTGCTCAAACCTTTTAGTCCTGGTACTCGTTTGTCCTCAGACCCTGCTCCTGCACTCATTCCCCCCTCTGATGTCTTCGAGGTAAGGGCCATCCTTGCCTCTCGAGTGAGACGGGGGTTCTTCAGTTCTTGATTGACTGGAAGGGTTATGGGCCTGAGGATAGGACTTGGGAACTGCTGCAAAACATTAACGCACCTCGTCTGTTGGCCCGTTTCTTCACATCTCGGGAGGTGAGTGCTCCTTTGGGAGAGGGAACTGTCAGGAAGGCACTTCAATCTGGCCTCAAGAGATTATGGAAGTTACCTACTCGGCGCTCCGTTTCTCCAGTCAGGGTTACGGGCAGGTCTGCCAACAGCGCACTGTTTTTTAGGCGTTGGCAGTTACCATGGCGCCTGGGACGCATAACGGGCATTCCACATCACGTGATGCAGCGTCACGTGACACAGCGTCGCGCCGGGAGGTTCATTTCTGGAAATAAAACTACAAAGGGAAAACGTGGCGGTGCTTCTGATTGACCATTTATTTGTTCACAATCTGGTGGCGTTTTGTTTTGGATCACATTGCATTGCATTGCATTTAGGTGTTGCACCCAATAGCCTCTCTGAAGAAAGCCGCATTTAGAAGTGTTCCCAATTGTATTTCTGAAGCTGCCCCCAATAGCCTCTCTAAGAAGCTGGCATTTAGAATTGTTCCCCAAAATTACAATTAGAAGCTGCGCCCAATAACCTCTCTGAAAAATCTCATGCTGTTGGTGGGGTCTCCGGTCTGGAATGGGAGGGGGTTGGATTTCACATCTCGTGTTGTGGGAAGGATCTCAGGTTTGAGCAGTTGAACCCTAAAGTGTGCCTAAAAGCGTGTCATCACCGACCTTAGAACTACAATCAGAAAACCCTCCTAAACCAATCTTAAACTCGCACCAATCATGAGTGCACCCACTCCACCAGAATCAGTCAGAAACACATCTCTGATCTGTCCTCCGTCCCTTCCCGCCTCTCCCAAACCCCCCCACCCTCTCTCGCACCCCCTGCTTTTCTCCTCTCCAAACACCAAGCAAGGGGGGCACGATGGCGAGCCACCCACCCCAAGACCACTCACCCCCTGAACCCCACCCTGACCCACCAGCATTACCCACACCCGCTCCCCTCTCTATCATACCTGACACACCCCACCCTGCAATCACCCAACTCCCGCCCTCCCCTTATACCCCTGCCACCATCCCCACTCGACCACACCCCTTCCCCTCCCTAAAAACTGCACGGCTAGCCCTAGCAAGAACCGAAGCTGCCCTCCAATCACCCTCCGACCCCCCCACTCTCTCCCACACACCAGTCGCAGCAAGGAAACTAAAGAGGAAATGTTCTTGGTCCCCCTCAATCTCACAGCACTCCTCGCCCCCCCTATCCCGACCAATCACATCTATCCTGCAATCCCCCCTCTCCCCCGTGGCGTCCCCCCGCCTGAAACCCCTCTCCCTCGATTTCTCATCAGCTGCAACTGAAACTCCTAACCGTCAACATCCCTCTTTCAAATCCCCGTTCCAAGACCCGACCATCCTATCACACGCAGCATCCCAACCCCTCCCGAAGCCTGCCAATCGCTCTGCTCGCCCACTATTCCCATCTATCATCACCCAACCTACCCCTCCCCCCCAAGCTCTCCACCACTGCACACTCCCCCTCCACCACAAAGATCACCCCCGACTGCCGATGTGAACTGCATCCTATTTAACGCCCGATCAATAGCAAAAAACAGACATTCCATCTTTGACCTCCTCACCTCTGACAAACCAGACCTAGTTTTCATCACCGAAACCTGGTTCTCTGACGACTTCGGCCCAATCGCCAACGAAGCCTTTCCCCCCAACTACTCCCTCATCCCACTGAACCGTCCGTCCAGGGGAGGAGGGGTAGCACTCGTCTTCAAATCTCTCTTCCGCGCCTCAATCATCGATAACCAACCCTCCATTCCATCCTGCGAATCTCTCCTTGTTAAACTATCCCTCTCACCATCGCTCTCACATAGCTTCCTATTAATCTACAGGCCCCCAGGCTACGATAGACACTTCGCAAATAACCTTTGCGACTCTATTGCCACCCTCCAACTAAACCATCCCAACCTCACCCTTCTTGGAGACTTCAACATATGGCTCGACATCCCCACCAACCCTATGACATACTCCCTGGTTGACGGATTAGATGCAATTAACCTCCAACCCCACATAAACGGACCGACCCACTATAAAGGACACACTCTCGATGCCATCTTTAGCTCCAACAACCTGATTCAGCTAATGCCGCCCACCCCTATCATCTGGTCTGATCACTTCATTCTCTCTTTCACCATCCACTCACCCGAACTCCTCCCCTTACTCATATCCGAACCTCCGAATATAGGCAAATGCTGGAAGAAACTAATAATCACCCCAGACTTAGCCGAGGTTCTCCTCCAGTCTCCACCACCATCCTGCCCTCTCAACAACCATCCCACCCCTGAGGCCCTTGATTCATGGCTTAGCGCACCTCTGATGCGCCTCACCCCCTCCTGCAAACCATCAACCCGCCGTGGCCCTTTCCCCAGATGGTTCACTCCTGAGCTGAAGACCACTAAACGACTATACAAACACCTAGAACGCAAATGGCACAAAGAGAAAACCCATGAGAGCAGGACCACCCTGGCCCGACACCTGTATCGCTACAAAGCCGAAATCCGGAAAACAAAAAAGGCCCACTACAACTCCCGAATCCTAAACTGCAAAAACCCAAGTAAAGAACTCCACAAAATTATCTCCGAATTCACCAATCCAGCTTGTAACAAAACCATCCCGACCGCATCGCAATCACTCTGTGACTCACTCTCCCTCCACTTCTACTCCACAGCTATAGAAAGGACAAATACTCTAACCTCCAAACTAGCACTCTTACAGCCACTAGACAATCCTCAGCCCGTACCACCCAACCCATCAGCTGCAACCTCCACGCAACCAACGTTCGACTCCTTCAGTCCATTAACAACAGAACAGCTTCTCAATCTCCTATCTGCCCGCAAACCATCCGGATCACCATTGGATCCATGCCCAGCCACTACCCTTAAAGAAATCTTTGCCTCCACCTGCGCAGGAGAACACGCAAGATCTATCATAAATGCTTCCCTCTCTTCCGGTACCTTTCCAGACGCATTCAAATTGACACACGTCAAACCCCTGATTAAAAAACCCTCGCTCGATCCGCTTGACCCCAAAAACTTCCGCCCCATATCAAACACCAGATTCCTCGCCAAACTCATTGATCGAACCGCCTACTCTCAACTTAACACCTTTGTTGAAGACAACAAACTCCTAGACCCTGCCCAATCAGGCTTCAGAACTTGTCACGGAACTGAAACCACCCTAAC
Source organism: Ambystoma mexicanum (assembly GCF_040938575.1). Classification (NCBI taxonomy): domain Eukaryota; kingdom Metazoa; phylum Chordata; class Amphibia; order Caudata; family Ambystomatidae; genus Ambystoma; species Ambystoma mexicanum. The sequence continues at coordinate 163,526,306 of NC_090941.1, read as the reverse complement.
CTCTATCTGGGACGACCTTAAAATGACTGCTGACTCCGCGGGATGCGCCGCACTAATCCTTCTCGACCTATCAGCCGCCTTTGACACGATCAATCACTCAATACTCCTTGATCGCCTCCACTCCCTAGGAATACGTGGAACCGCCCTCAAATGGATAGCCTCATTCCTCAAAGACAGGCACCAAATAACGACACTCTCCAACTTTACCTCCCAAGCCCGACCAGTCGACACAGGAGTCCCACAAGGAGCGTGTCTATCTGCCCTCCTCTTCAATCTCTACCTGACCACCCTCCCACCGATAATTCGTGCACACAACAATTACGCCGATGACACACAACTAATTCTAAAATTCCTGAACACGAATCCTAACTCACGACCAGACCTGGCATCCTGCCTCCTTAACATTGAATGCTGGATGACCCAAAACCACCTCCTGTTAAACCCCTCCAAAACAGAAATCATGGTGTGCGGCAACCCAGATCTTCTCCCGCACCCTCTACCCTGGCCAACCGCCATGGGCAACTCACCGATACCCTCCAACACAGTGAAAAATCTTGGATGCACCCTAGACTCTGACCTAACACTCTCGCGCCAAGTCAACAATGTCTCAAAGTCCTGCCACTACCACCTCAAAAACCTTAGGCGCGTCTTTCCATATCTATCATTTCCTAACAGAGTCTCTGCGGTACAATCAATCGTCATCTCACGGCTGGACTACGGCAACCCCCTATACCTCGGAATCCATGCCTACCAAATGAACAAACTTCAAAGAGCACAAAACGCAGCGGCCAAAGTGTTACTTGCGCTTGGTCCAAGAGACCACGTATCCCCAGCCCTCAAGACACTGCACTGGCTTCCAGTGGCCCGTAGGGTAGCTTTCAAAACCTTATGCCTCACCCATCGAGCAGTACATAAAACTGGACCGCAATATCTTCAAGAAAAACTAATAGCTCATCACCCCACTCGCACCCTCAGATCAAGCACAGCTGGCCTTCTAGTAATTCCTAAGACTAACTCAGTCAGGTTAGGCGGAGCATCATTCTCAGCCCTAGCCCCAACCCTGTGGAACTCTCTCCCACCCCACATCAGGCTAACCGAGGAGCTAACAGCTTTCCGCAAACTACTGAAAACCTGGCTCTTTCCCTAAACCAACCGGTTCCGTGCTAGCATCATCAAAATAACACCAACCCAGCGAAGCACCTAAAGCAATACCAAAAGCAAAAAAAAAAAAAAAAAACGGATTGTATCAAATGTTCACAAAAGAAATTAAAACGAGTAATGTAGATCTAAACAGTGAAGTCAATAACACGAATTGATCACTGGACAAAAGAAAAATAGAGCGTGGACGAGCTTGGAAAGCCGATGAGTGTGGTGAACGGATGAGTGAGAAGGGCGAATGAATAAAGATGATTCTAGACAAGTATAAATGAATGTGGAGGATGAAAGCGGTTGACAAGTGCGTCTGGAAGACGGTTGGGTCTGGAGACCCGATGAATAATATGAGCAAAATCAATGGGGGTGACGGATGAGTGTGTAAACCAATTGACAGTAGAAAGCGGTCCGAGTATGGAGAGCGGCTATGTGTAGAAACTGGAGGAAGATGGAGAATGGAAGAGCATGCAGAGCGAAGGAGCTTGTTGAGCGAAGAGAGCATACAGAGCAGAAGAACGTGGAGAGCAGATGCGCGTAATGAGTAGAGAAAAGTATCAGTGACTGAATGGGGGAGCGACTGGGTGTGGAGAGCGGAAGAATGTGGAAAACGGAGGAATGTGGAGGGTGAGAGGCCGGAAGTGGGAGACCGACTGAGTACCGACGAGTGGAATACGCGTGGAAGATGAACGCTGCTGACAGATGATTATGGAGAGCCGATGACTGTGGAAGTCGGATGACTGTGGAGTGCGGATGACTGTGGAGAGCGAATGACTGCGGAGGGCGGATGATGGCGGAGGGCGGATTTACTGCTGAGGGCGGATTACTGCGGAGTGCGGATGATTGCGGAGGGCGGATAACCGTGGAGGGCGGATGACCGTGGAAGGCGGATGACTGTGGAGGGCGGATGACTGTGGAGGGCGGATGACTGTGGGGGGCGGATGACTGTGGGGGGCGGATGACTGTGGAGGGCGGATGACTGTGGAGGGCGGATGACTGCGGAGGGCGGATGACTGTAGAGGGCGGATGACTGTGGAGAGCGGATGACTGGGCAGGGCGGATGACTGGGCAGGGCGGTTGACTGTGGAGGGTGTATGCCTGTGGAGGGTGTATGCCTGTGGAGGGTGTATGCCTGTGGAAGATGACTGTGGAGCGCGGATGACTGTGGAGGGCGGATGACTGTGGAGGGCGGACGACTGGGCAGGGCGGATGAATGTGGAAGGTGGATGCCTGTGGTAGATGACTGTGGAGGGCGGATGTCTGTGGAGAGCGGATGTCTGTGGAGAGCGGATGTCTGTGGAAGCGGATGACGGTGGAGGGCGGATGACGGTGGAGGGCGGATGACGGCGGAGGGCGGATGACGGCGGAGGGCGGATGGCGGCGGGGGGCGGATGACGGTGGAGGGCGGATGACGGTGGAGGGCGGATGACGGTGGAGGGCGGATGACGGTGCAGGGCGGATGACGGTAGAGGGCGGATGACTGTGGAGAGCAGATGACCGTGGAAGGCAGATAACTATGGAGGGCGGACGACTGTGGAAGGCGAATGCCTGTGGAAGATGGGTGTGGATGGCGGAAGACTGTGGAGGGCGGATGCCTGTGGAAGATGAGTGTGGAGGGCGGATGCCTGTGGAAGATGAGTGTGGAAGGCGGATGACTGTGGAAGGCGGATGACCGTGGAAGGCGGATGACTGTGGAGGGCGGATGACTGTGGAGGGCGGATAACTGTGGAGGGCGGATGACTGTGGAGGGCGGATAACTGTGGAGGGCGGATGACTGTGGAGGGCGGATGCCTTTGGAAGATGAGTGTGGATGGCGGATGACCGTGGAAGACGGATGACTATGGAGGGCCGATGACTGTAGAGGGCGGATGAATGTGGAGGGCGGATGACTACGGAGGGCGGATGACTGCGGAGGGCGGATGACTGCGGAGGGCGGATGACTGCGGAGGGCGGATGACTGCTGAGGGCCGATGACTGCGGAGGGCGGATGACTGCGGAGGGCGGTTGACTGCGGAGGACGGATGACTGCCGAGGACGAATGATTGCGAAAGGCGGATGATTGCGGAGGGCGGATGACTGCGGAGGGCGGATGACTGCGGAAGGGGGATGATTGCGGAGGGCGGGTGATTGCGGAGGGCGGATGATTGCGGAAGGCGGACGATTGCGGAGGGGGGATGACTGCGGAGGGCGGATGACTGCGGAGGGCGGATGACTGCGGTGGGCGGATGACTGTGGATGGCGGATGACTGTGGAGGGCGGATGACTGTGGAGGGCGGATGACTGTGGAGGGTGGATGACTGTGGAGGGCGGAGTACTGCGGAGGGCGGAGCACTGCGGAGGGCGGAGTACTGCAGAGGGCGGATGATTGCGGAGGGAGGATGATTGCAGAGGGCGGATGATTGCGGAGGGCGGATGATTGCGGAGGGCTGATGACTATGGAGGGCGGATGACTGTGGAGGGCGGTGAGCGTACAGAGCGAACGAATATGAAGAGCCAATAAATGTGGTGGACAGATGAATGTGGAGAACACACGAGTGTAGAATGCGGCTGAATGAAAATGGAGAGCACATTAATGTAGAAAACGGTTGAGTGTAATGAGGGGTAGAACATGGACCGCGGAGGAGCTTAGGGAACGGCTGAGTACAGCTATCGGCTGAATCTGACGAGCGACGGAATGTAGCGAGCGGCTGAGTATCGCAAGCAGCTGAGTATGTCGAGCGACCGAGTGTAGTAAGCGGCTGAGTATGGCGAGAGAACGGGTATGCGTCGAACGAACGAGAAATAAGAGCGAGAAAACGAGTGTACACAAAACAGTTAAGTACATTGTACGGAAGAGTGAACGGAGCTGATGAATGCAGAACTGACAAGTGGCGGATGAGCATCTGATGCGAATGAGTGCGTAACAGATGTGCCTGGGGAGCGGGTGAACGCACGAAACAAATGAATGAATGGACCAGAGCGCATGATTATGCTAGATGGAGGAGTACGCTATACGGAAGAATTCGCTGACCCGATGAATAGTGCATAAAGAGCTGATGAGAAACGAAACACATCGCACGGACCGGACCGGACCCCCCTGAATTGCGTAATGTGCAGACTCTGATGTGGAACGCAAGGAACCGTTATAAGAGCATACTTCATTTCACACCCCACGCTTACTCTCTCCTTACACCACCACTCAAGTAGAACACAGAGATACTATGACACCATTCGGTATATCTGTTCTCATATCAACATCCGCCGCTCACTCCCCATCACTCTAAGTAAACATTTCTGGTTTCTCACCCCCAGCCAAGCGTTCTCGTCAGGCCTAACGCTGCCTTACTCGGACTGGATAACTCCTGCCAGACCGAACACATACTCCTGATTCCTCAACCACCACACCTATCGCTAGGAAGCAGCTACCACAGAAATTCCGCACCAGCTGCACACATACCTGTGCGCACACGCACCTTTGACCCTCTCTAATCTCTCCACTGACCCGAACCTCGGTTCCCAAGGGCGTTCAACCTACCAGCGCCTTCAGACCATACCAATGGTATATAAGGCGCTATATGAATGCAAAATAACAATAACAATAACAATAACATTGTTTGCTCTGATCTTGGCCTGCTTTTTGGACTTCTCTTGGAACTTCCTTTTGTCATTCTGCCTTCGTGTGCACCGAACCTCGGACTGTTGATTGGATTGCCTTGTTTTGCCCTGTTATTGTCGTGGATTTTTCACTTACCTGGATTCTGCGGACACGCTTGACTGTTGCTTTTTTGTTCATCTCTGGATCTTGGTACTCTGGGATTTTTCTACCTTGGAATTTTGGGATACATCTTCCTGTATCACATCAACCCGGATTTAAAGACACGTACCCGTCCCTCCTCGTTGCGGCGGCCTCGTGCCGGTGGGGTAGGTGGTGCTTTTCAGCAGCTTGGAACTAGAGACGCTGTCCTGTCTGCTGCATAGGCGTCCTCGTGCCGGCGGGATAGTTGTCTTTTTGGAAACTGTGTCTTCCATCCGGATTCCCTCATGGAACTGCTAGATTGATACAGCCCTTGAACTTCGAATGTCCCAGATCTTGACTCTTGGTAAGATCTGACCAATTTGTATTATTTCTTCTTGGTATACTGTCTGATTGTATTATTAATGTTGGGTACTCCGTTGTTTTCATAGATCCCGGGTGTACTTCTGGACATCACTTCCGTAATTTCTTCCCTGCTCTCTCGGCCTACTGATATTACATTCAGCTGGGAACCTTTCTGATGCAGCGAAGGGAGATGTTTTAGTACAATGGAAATGTAACCTGTGTTATTTGTTTACATATAGGTGTTCGGGAGTGATGTCCAATCTTCCGACTACAAGACCCCTTTTCTTGTCAGTTTTACACAACAAAGGGTTACAGTTGTAGGAAGAATTCTTCTTCTACTGTTTCCAGAACCATAGTAGGGAAACCTATTATGGAGTTTTTGAGGTGATCCTTGACAGGGAGAGAGTAATTTTAAGGAAGAAAAGAAAACAACAATATAGAAACTGTTCATTATCCTGTAAAGAGCAAAGATTACAACTATACGCAGAGCAAATGTTAAAAACTATTTGCAAGAGCACCAGGCAAAATCTTTGGGCATTACTTAATAATGATGAGACGACTCAACAAACGATACTCTCTACCTCAGTTCGGAGGCTAGCTGGACCTCCCACCTTACAGCCCTCTTTACACAACCTAAATTTGGGGGAGTTTTAGAGGAGGTTAAATCTTGTAGAAAATGGTTGATTGATTTTGAAAAGGATGATGTTGAATCATTAATAAAGAAATTAAACTCCTCACGACCCCAGAGACCTGATGGTCTTTCAAATAGCATATTAAAACAAAACCCTGATTCGTGGGTGGACTTTCACGTCTTATTATTTAACCAGGTCCTTGTGGCTAGGGAACGCCCCACTTCTTGGAAGGCTTTGTTGATCATCCCAGTGTTCAATAAGGACGAGAGGGAAGACCCTCAAAACTTTCGTTCAATCGCCCTCTTGGACATCTTTGGAAAGATCGTTGCAGGAGTCCTATTGCATCACCTAAGGTCTTGGGTGTCCGAATCGGGACGTCTCGATCCCAGACAAGCTGGCTTTGTTAAGGGTGTTGGCACAAACCCAAACTTCTTCCTTCTAAATCTGCTAAAATTAAGAGCGATCAAGACAAAAACTAAAATCTACTTGGCGTTCATTTACTTGAAACAAGCTTTCAACAGTGTTAGCAGGGAAAGACTGTGGGGGAAATTAATATCTTGGAAATGCCCTGTGGATTTGGTTGAGGGAATAAAATGCATCAACTTCCATTCAGGTGAGACTATCATTGGATGGTGTTTTTTCTAAAAAAAAAAAATCACACCTTTCGGGATTGAAGCAGGACTGCCCCTGGCACCCGCATTGTTTAACTTGTATCTTTTGGACATGGGTAATAACCAGAAGGGTATAAAAACCTTTGTGCCAAAAATATTTGAATGCCCTATTCTGTGGATCATATATGCCGATGATCTGATCATGATTGACCAGATACTTTGAAACACACATTGGAAAGAACAATCTTTCAATCAATGTAAAAAAAATACCTAAATATGGTATTAATTAGTGCACAGAGTAAGCAAAAAGCAAGATCTAAATGCTATGTGGATAAAGAAAAATTGGATTTGGTTGATTCATACATTTGCTAAGGTGTTCTTATTGATTACAGTATGAATGAGAAAGAATTGCATGCTGTCATTAAGATCAAAATGTAAAAACCTAACAACCAAAGCATTGGTGTTACACAAGAAGTACAGTCAATTTACAATGTTCCCGACTGTACACTTTTTTTAAAAGAGGGTCAGCTCCATTTTGAACTACAGAGCTGTATCGGCTCTGAACCTCCCATTGCAATACTGGGATCTTCTTGAGGGTGACTCCTGGAAAAGGGTACTCCATCTTCCAAATAGTTTACTGATGACACTAGTCAGGTATGAACTAAGCTTGAAATCACTCCATTCTATCATATTATGGAAATCTTTGGCATTTTTTTTGCAAGTGTGTCTTATGCTAGATAAACTCAGTCCTTTTGAGATCCTAGGAAACGGGGATGATCAGAGAAGCAAATGGCTTCTTGACATCTGGAAATCGAAGTGCAGAAATTGGTTAAATATCTTAGAATGGTCTGTGGAGGTACATATGACATATCTTGAGAAGGTTAAAAAATATATAAATACACATGACTAAAGGTGTACATATAGATTATCATTGAACTTGGTACATGAAAGGAGAGCTAATAACCAGTTGGTGGTATACCTATCTAAGTTTCCATGTCCTCGTTTTTGGGATCTATTCATGTGACTGTGTCTAAATCTTTTGCCTACTACAGAGGTGTTATGTGAACGGAGGCAGATAGAGAAGTCTGAGAAGTATTGTAGATTCTGTAAAAAGGGAGATTTCATTGAATCATCAAAACATTTAGTTGTAGAATACATTGGACTAACCTCCTTAAGAACCAAATATCAAGATCAAATTGGCAAACATGTTATAACCTTGTAGGTGTAAGATTGGTGGAGTATGTTCATATTTGGGGAGAACACCTCCATGATTTTTGCTGTGATGAAATTCCTGGATTAAATTTTACTTTGTCGGTTTAAGGTGTAAATGTTCTTAACACTTTCTTTTATCTTTAATGAAATTGTTTGTATGTTGAGATTATATTGCAAAGGATGAATTGCAATAATTTGAAAATATGAAAGGTTTGCATTTAATAAACATGACAAAATTAAAAAGAAAATTACAGCTATCTTACAAACGCAACGGGAAATCATACCTTCTTGTGGTTGGTGTGGGCAGCTTTTACATGTCACAAGTCTGGAAAGGCAAACTGTGACCCGAGGGTCACAATATCTGAGCCAAGAAGCAAATGTAGCAAAGGCCAAGTGAAAAGCATGCTGGAACACTATATAAATATTTGCAACTTTGAGCAAACTAAAGAGAGATGGCCTTGTACTGTAATCCTGAAAATATGTTTTGTAGATGAAAGAATTTGAACTTGGACATTTGGCCCTAATTTTGAGAATAGAGGGATTGGACTTGGGACTTTCGGAACATGAACATGGACCGTAAGCCTTTTTTTAGAAGAGCCCTGCCCCCTATTCACATATTTAATTACTGCCATCCCTTTTTCAGGTTCAAGACCCTAGGTCAAATAGGAGTTATCACCACTCCATACCGTGTCCAGGACTAACCAGTGTGGAAATGAAAGGGTTGAGAAGGAGACCCAGAGCTCCAACCCTTGGACGGTCTTGGAGCAAGTAAAGAATGCAGGAGTTGAGTCATTTCCACACTAGTTTTTTATTTTATTTTATTATTTTTATATTGGTTGCTCATCCTCAACCTTACACAAAAGTTAGAAAAGAAAACGCACAAAATATGACATCATATTGTTATCATACATAATCAATACAACAAAAGGTAAAGGTAAAAACTATAAAATAGAATAGAATTCCAAATCAATAAGAAAAGAACCTAAACTAGTTTCATTTTGTGCACTCAGACAAAATAACATTATAAAGAAAGAAGAACAATAAAATAACAAACATACATCAGGTCATTCACCACCTAATGTGTACCAAACCTGCATGGTGAAGGATATTTATAACGGAAATTGTCACTGCAGTTTCCTCACCTTGTGATAAGTAAATACAAATTCTGCTGAATCCAAGTGGGCGAGATTATGCACAAACTGTCCCAACAACAGCAATCTCTGGGTTTGTACAAAAGGGTAATCCACCAGGGTGTGCTCTCTGGTCTGTATATTGGCCTCGTTCTTCCACAGAGCATAGCCTTTTGGATATTCCTCAGATGATGTTCTAACATGCTGAATTTCTCCAGTGTGCAGCAAATTTAGCTTGTATCTTAAAAAGGTCTGAGAAACGTTTGTGAATTCTCAGACTGTGAGTACCTGGTACCCGAACCTCCCAAGATGAACAATCCTGTTTTGTTGCAGTAGGATAGGTACATTCTTTAAAGAGTAGTTTATGAACTATTTGGTTTGTGCTAAAGCATTGGACTTTAGATTATTAGCTTAGAGAAACCAGAAGGCTACTGGCTTATAAAATGTAGGGTTGATACTTTTCTGTTTTCTATTCAACCCTTTGGGGATTTCTTTATGAGAAGTAGTGTGTCCCTGGAAGGGCAATGACTACTTAAAATAGGTTTGGACTTCTCTGTTTTAACACAAAAAGACCATCGGGAGCATGGAGAGATCACAATTTAGTGTATCCATTTATGTTAAAGTATTATTCCAAGTCGCTCCTTAGTTGTAGAGTTTCCCTTTGAACCTGTTAAGGCATTTATCAAACAATAACCAATTTGTAACTGAAATAAAGATACTGTTTGAAATACTTTTTGAGCGTGATGTGTATCATTTCCTTGAGATCCTCACAGGAGGCTGTCTTGTTCTATTCTTACAATGTCCTACCCCTGTAGGGATCAAAATAAGTATTTGGGCATGTGACAAGGCCAGTAGGCTGGCATTGACAAGAGGGCTTGGAACCCCTCTCAGCCAGGGGGTGGGAGGGAGGATTATCAGGGAGAAAGCCAGAGCGAGTCCTACCCCTGAGGTGGAATTTGGCAGTTGAGGGTGTGCTACCTCCTACCCCAATGGCAGTGTGATGTATTGCAGTACCTAGTTGTCTCACACCATCCTCCTGTACAGAATGCTCCAGGGTTTGTTTTCTCTCTTTCACAGAGACACCATTACCTCTCTGTGAAGAATATTTCCTACTAAACATGAATAATTTGCATAATGCTTGCAACAAAATTGCCATTAATATATGCTTCTCTAACTAGTGTCCTTAAAACTGATTATCAGAAGAAAAAGAGAAAAAATGGCAAAAAACAAAGACTACGTTTCTCGTCTTGCTGCTAAAACTGCTCTCAAAAACTACAAGAAAGCCATTTTTTCTGCCAAATCTAGTTTTCTATAGTATTAAGCAGGCTGTGAATAAACCCAAAGAAATGTTTAAGGTTATAAAGACATTTTGTAATCCTGAATGTGCATCCTCTAAGTTGCCACTCACCCTTCAACTGGCAAATGAGTTCAACAAATTCTTCCAGAATAGAGTTAATTAGATTAGAATCAATATTACTAATTTAACAGCAGGCTGTATAAGCTCCTTTCTGACCAAACCATATTGGGTACTCAGCCCAAGGTGAGATTTGTGTTCTCGCCAGTATCTGCCGATGTTACTCTTTCAATCAGACCACCCAGTTTATGGCGATTTTGCGATTTGCAAAAAAAACGCAAAATTTGCCTTTTCCCGCTATGGCCGCTATAAATCATTAAATGAGCGCAAAAAAGACACATTAGCTTTATGTATCTTTTTCACGCTCATTTAATGATTTATAGCATCCACAGAGGGGTTGCCAATTGCAGTAGCTCAAAGGTTAACAACTCCACTGAGCAAAAAGCAAATAAACCGAGGGGCTTCAGTTCAAAGGTGTGAACCAGGGTTGACACCTTTGAATTCAAGCCCCTCCATGGAGCTGATCGAGCTGTAGCCCTCTCCCCCCTCCACACCCCAAAATGTTAGGCTGTGGTGACTCAGCCTGGCTGTCCTAAAGAGCGTGGCCAGACAGAACGGGACACAAATGACAAAGGCCTTGCAATTAATTACCATAGCAGCAGCTGGCAATTCCTATACACAGTTATGTTAAAATCAAGTCAATACTGTTGGATTTGCAAATGCTTGTTTTTAGCAGGACTTCAGTGAAGGACACTCATAGAAACTATCTTGGGGAAGAAACCCACGTTTTGTGTTTGGCAGAGGTACTGGACCTGATTAAGTGTAACAGAGTTATTCTAGGGAGGGTCTGCACTGACACCAAGCTTGCCGAGACCAAGCTTCGGCAACAGCAGTATCCCATATCCTCTTCACATGGCAGCAAGCTCCTGTAAAGCGCATTGCTGCCACAGCTGTGCTGTGACCCTCACCAGTGATGTGGCCTGTCCACCGCACTAAATGACTTAAAGGATTTAAGGTGCCAGGAAACCTGGCAGGATTACTGGCAAGAGCGCTTACTGGATCCCTTGAGCTTAAGAAGCATCTTGAGGGACCCCTTCCCCAAATAACACAGTGTTGCTGTGGAGGATTAAGGCTTTGGGAGCAACTCACAGAACACTAGTAGTAGCGATGGACCGACTGTGGGAGCACCTCAGAGTGTTATGCGGTTTCGAGAGTGCTTCCAGAGGAGCAGGCAGTGAATCTGGTAGAAAGCTGGAATAGGAACTGGGAAGGAGGTGATTTTCAGACGCAGGTGACCCACAGTGAAGACTAAGAGCTAAAGGAATTACATAAATGCCCTGATTTATGCAAAACAATTCTAGCAGTGCGCAGCAACGGACTGGGAGTATAGATCTGGGGGACGAATGCTGGCGAGGGAAGTGCCTTCAGCCTTGGAGGCAAGCCAGATGGCCTGCAGAGGATGCTCCTGTCCTCCGCTGAAGGGACGATTCTCATGGCTCATTTGGATCGGAGACTGAGTCCTTTTGAGATTATCGTATCGACGTTGTCATCTTTAATTAAGATACACCTTCCATTTACTTTTATAGGGATCCCACCACCCCCATGCCATCTTTGGATTTCCTCTTTCTTCACTGCACTCACCCACTATCTATACCCAACGCTTCACTCCCCAGTCTTTTAAAATTTTCGATTTTGGTACTTATCTGCCAATTTAGGCTTTGAGGGTGTTTAGCTCCACTTCAATGTCATTGTTTTGAAATGTGTGGACCTAACCCCGGAGGACTGCCCGTACACATTGGGTTCACATGCCATGACTAAAGAGTGGTAGTGAAGCAGTGATGGGCTTCCAGAAATGGACCATAAGGGTTACCTTAAATAGGGGCAGGTGTGCCTGGACGCACCTGTGTGAGAGGATCTCAGTAGGGGGATAGCAGAAGGGGCGCATTTTAGAATTTAGGTAGATCAGCAGAGCTGTGTGCGTGTGTGCCTGTATGTGTCTACATCCCAGTACTGAAAATGCAGGGGTTATAGCTGGGCAGCATTATGAAGGTACCAAAGCAGGAGTTGCGTAGAGTGCTGAAAGTCAGGACTGAGGTCGACTGGTAGAGCTATATTTAGGAACCCACAGAATAAAAGAGGAGCTGCAAGTCAGGACTGATGTGATTAGGGGAGATGGGATTGAGACCAAGTACTGAAACTGATGTAGCTCAGGAATGGACGGGGGTGCTCAGAAAGCTATGCAATCAGTGCCATTATAGTGCTTATAAATCAAGTGGCAGAAGGCATTAACTCAGAAGACTGCTTTGAAAAAACAATGACGGGCATTTCAGGCTCACAGTTTGATGCTATTGCTCGATAAAGTTAGCTCAAAGGTTTGTTAAAAGTTCTCCACATCACCTCAAACATTCCTGTTTCAATGTGCAACACTCTGTACTGTTCAAGTTCTCTGTTTTTGGATAAAAAAGATGTTAAATGATGTATTTTTCGACAATAAATAATGCTGCAAAAAATGCAGTTGTGTGCCGCAATTTTTTCTTTTTTGTGCCGCAAAATTTTCCATTTCATGCCGCAATATCCTACCAACTTTAATTATGACTCTTTCCCAGCCTGCCTTGCGTGTCACCAGGTTAGAATCTTCAATCAATCTATTTTTTGCTTTTTTAACATGTCCATCACTCAAGGTATTGTTCTCCAGGAGCTGGAAACTTCTATCCTAACACCTCTAGTACAAAAACCTCTTTGGACCACCATGTGTTGCAGTACTACCGCATCACAAATGGCCTTTCTTGGCCCGAAAAGATATTTGAAAAGATAGTTACACTTCAGCTGCAGAATTTCATTGAAACTAACAAACTCCTAATTTCTTTCCAGTATAGATTCAAGCCCTGCCATGGAACATAAACAGAAACAGGCTTGTTGATGATCTGGAATGATATCCTGAAATCTGCTGATGAAGGTGCCCTTACTATGTTGGTGCTGCTCAAATAACTGGCAGCATTCAACATGGTGGACTTTGAAATATTGCAACCCAGACTCGCCAGTGTCACCCACATTTCTCATAACTCCTTAAAATGGTTCAGATCATTTTCATCCAATAGGACTCTGCAGGTTAATATTGTTCCATACTATTCTAGTTCCATACCAGTCACTTGTGGGGTTCCTCACGGCTGAGCCCTGTCCCAGACTCTGTTTAATATATTTATCCCACCACTCATAGGAATTTTTTCAAAATCTAAGTTAAGGTACCAATCGTGTATGGAGGATGCACAGATGTACGTATGTGTAACCAACTTTCCTGAAGTCCATTACTGCCTGTACTCTAAAAGTTCAAAACTAGATAAAGACAAATAAATTACAACTAAATCCCTATAAATCCCTATGAAACTGAGGTTATCCTTTTTGGCCCTAAAAACATCCTTAACACCCAATCCAAGCTACCTCCTTGCCTTTGCTGTTGATCTCCTGACATCTTTTTTCCAGCCAGGTAAGGAAACAGGGGTGTATCTTGCAATCAAATCATGTCTTCAACCATCATGTAGGGGAACCATCAAGGCCATCTATTTTCATCTTAGTCTACTATGACCCAATCTTCCTTTCATCCCAGAATCCGACCGATCCATAGTGGTGAGCTCTTTGATTAATTCTAAGTTGGACTATTGCAACACCATTTTGGCTGGGATCGTCATAAATCAATTCACACGGCAATAAAAAGCAGAAAATGTTGCTGTGGGGCTCCTTTTTCAGGTTGTAAAGGTTTTCATCAGTTTCTCCATATCAGAGGATTTTGCATTGGTCGCCAGTACAGCAAAGAATCACTTTCAAGATCCTTGGTCTTGTTTTCAAGTGCCTTAATGGACATGCCCTTGCATATCTTATGGCTAAAATAGTTCCTTACAGTCCTTCTCGCACTTCACAATCCTCTGATCAGTTTCACCTAGCAGTCCCCACTTCCCACTTCATACATAGAGGGGACAGGCATTTTTCAGTTCTGGACTTTTGGCTATGAAACTTGCTGGCCATCAAACTCAGACAAATTCTTACATGACATTTAGAAAAATCCTGAAATCCAACCTTTTTCAGTAACCTTTAAGAATTCATGCTTATGTGCTACTTAGATTATCTTGCATATATATATGACCTGCACCCAGAAGCAGTGTAGTCTGGCCGGTCCTTCTTTAAATGAACTTGTACACTTGACAAATAACTCAATTCAACTATAACAGGACGGAGTAGTACCAAGCACCCAAAGGGTGGCAGCAGCCCACAAGCAAGTAGAGGTCCCAGTTGGAGGCACTGCCGGGGAGAGAGAGAGGTGCAATAGGGCCACAGAGCTAGCAGGACCACAAAGCAAGCATCGGTCTGGCCCAGAACACCGGCAGGGGCCCATCCAGCAAATTAATCCAAACCCATGACCACCAAAGACATGGACAGGGTGCAGATACCTTACACAAAGACATAACAACTTGGGGTACTGACTGCCGAGACACTATGGGACTCATTACACAGTAGGAGGTAACCATGCCGCTATTAGTGGCATGTCTACTCCCTTACCGCATACCGGGTCCGGGTAGGCGGTATGGTGACTTACCGGGTCATTCCGACCCTGGAGGACCCGGTAAGTCCCCATGCCAAATACCATTCCCCATTCCCATTCGAGCCCACATAGGGCTCAATGGGAATGGGGAAGGAGCTAATAACGGTACTGCAATTTGCGGTACCCTTATTAGCTCTGAAGTCCCTTAGCGGGTCCCATCCTTAACACCTGGTCAGACCAGGCGTTAAGGACGGGACCCGCTGAGGGACCTCGTAGTAGGGCGCTAAGGGATTACCGGCACCGGTGACCTTACCAGTACCAGTAATCCCTTAGCGCCTACCGTGTAATGAGGCCCTATGACATGAACTTGAACAGGATGAAGCCGGAGTCTCTGTTGCTGGAGTTTGACAAACCAGTGCAAAGAAATGTGGCGGATTTAGCCCGTTATGTGAAACCTATATTCCTGTAACACCACCCAGGAGAGGAGTACAGAGCCGGATTGGTTTGGGCAAGGATCCAGTGGAAGCAGGAGGAGAAACATAAGAGTGACAGGAAGTGGTGGATTGTTTAGGTGAGGTCAGAGAAGGTGGAACAAGAGGCCCTCAGTATGGAAGGAGCAGCAGAGTAGGGAGGTGATTTCTTGAGAAATTATTATATCGCAGCCCTTTTAGGCCTCCCTGGGTGGCATTGGGAAGAGGTTCGGGTCTCCCGCAAATGCTCTCTGAAACCAAGATACTCTGTGCTTCCTAGAGCTTACTGGTTCCTGTTACTGTTGTGCGGCTGGAGCTGGAGAGCTTCTGTAAAGATGTCATTGGGACTGGGACAGCAGGTAAGAAAGTTTTTTTTTTAATGTATGTATGCATGTGACTAAATGAGTGTTTGTTAAATGCGTGTGTGTGTGTGCCAGAGACTGAGACGGCCTCTGATTGTGCAGGGGGGATGGAACGGCGTTGCCCATGCACAATCAGCCTCTGATTGAGAGTGGGGAATGGAAAGGGTGTTCCCGGCTTCCCCACACACAATCAGCCTCTGATTGTACGTGGTAGTGAGGTCGGCCTAGCAAATTTGGCTTTTCTGCACGCTTTGTGGTGCTTTACCAGTTTGAACTCTCTCCCTTCGAATAACATACAAATAAGTTGAGTTCCACATCACTCCTCCTGGGATGGAAGCATTCATTGGTGACAAGAAGGTATTTAAGAAACCTTTATTTTCTAGGGTACCCTGGTGAGCTGACCATTTTAACCTAATTTACCTGGTCAAGAGGGATTCTTCAAACACTAACCTTGCCTTTGGTCGAGCTGAGTGTCGGCCATAACCTAATTCCATAGGACTTTCTTCAGCAGTCTTCAGCAGTCTTTTACAGTTCTTCAGGCTGAGGGACTTGGCTGACTTAAGGAATTGTCTGTTCTCTTACTCAAGCCTGACTTGGAGGGTTTGCAAAACAATAAGCCACTGCCACCTTTACTGGTTATGGGGCAGGTTTAACCACTTCCACAAGAGACTTTTTTTGGAAGATGCATAGCTGCTTCTCCACCACACACCACTTCCTCTCTGGAACCAACTCAAACCAACTCAAGCCAACTGCTGCTGAAAAAACCTCTCCCACTGACTCATTGGAAGAAAACATCACAACCATGATCTCCACGTCTGACCCATTGGCAACTGTAAACATTCAGCTCAGTGTATTCAACCACTCGACAGGGCTTCTGTCAGCTTTAACACAGATGGACTTAGCTAGTTGGAAAATAAAGTTGTCAAAAAATGTTTGCTGGATTATAGGGTAGCATGACAATTTGTATGTTAAACATTTCGTGACCTGAATGGAGAGAATGCAGAATACCCATTGCATTCAAATGCTTACCTCACATTATTATTTAATAATTAGAAAAGTCTGATTTACTGTTCTTATCTATATTTGTTTAATAAACATGAATTGTATATCACTAAAACATCTAGGTAAATAATCCATCTAAAGCCTAAATAATGAACTGGAAATAAATCAATGTTTTTGCGTATTTATTTTAACAAAGCATTAATAGAGAAAAATGTTAGAATTTCAACAAATATAAATATTGTACATGTTTTCTAATGGGGATTTTGGGCTCATCATGAAGTAGGGGGGAGTACAGCTCCAAGTGGCACTATCTATCTCTGTGATAGATTATTTATAAGAGTTACTTTATTTTAAACTTAATATTGATGTTGTGTAAAACAATGGACACAATGGCTCCTCACACTGTAAGTTGAATCTGCCATTCCATTAATAAAAGAAGATAAAATATTACAATAATCAGACGTGGCATACTGAGATGAGGCTGTTTTATGGAGTTACATCACACATTTATGATGCAATTTTCCATGAGAATTTTGGCACAACTGGTGAAAGCGATGATTCTGTTCTGGAAAGTAAACCAAAGCTGATGACATGTCTGTACTAACAGGGTGACAGCATATGTTTCTGAAGTACATTTTACCTGGCCTATGAAACTGCCAATCACCATCAAACTTTAAAACCACTTTAGACTCTCAATTGACTACTTGTATAATGCCCCATTAGATACTTGAGAATTTTCCCTAGTTACACTTCATCCTTGAAAAATGCAAAAATAATCTATACTATTTATCAGGACTAGGGGTACTGCTGATGATCTCTCTTCTAAGAGCATCTCTGGCCTTTTTCCATGGTGTCTTGCTAAATAACAGAGAATGTTCACTACTTTCCATTTGTCCTTGTAGGTTTTAGCAAAACCACATTATTTAACAGGACAATGGGCACTGCTGGCAAGCTCCCCACTAACACGATCTCTGAGCTGCTTTGCTGGTGCCCCGGTAAAGAGTGGAAAATGTGCATTATTTAGCCTTTATCCAGGCAAATAGTGCACATTTTGCATTATTTACCCTTCGTCCTGGCAAACAGTAGACATTGTGCATTATTTATCCTTTGTCCTGGCCGATATACTTCCTGCACTATTTGCCCTACATCCCATCGTCCTTGCAAATAGAAATGCTTATGCACTATTTACCCTCATCCCTTTGAACTTGCAAATAGTGTAAATTCTGCACTATTTAACCTTTATCCTGGCAAATAGTAGACATTTTGCACTATTTACCCTTCATCCTGGCAAATAGTAGACGTTTTGCATTATTCACCCTTTGCCCTTGCATGTAGTAGAAATTCTGCACTATTTACCCTTCATCCCATCATCCTTGCAAATAGTAGGAATTCTGCACTATTTAACCTTTGTCCTGGCAATCAGCACACATTTTTGCACTATTTACCCTTTGTCCTTTTGTGAATAGACCATATCCAATAATAAAGGTTACAGAGTGAGACGTTTGAAGGTATGAGTTAATGGTTTCACACTGACAGGCTAATTAATAGAATTTCGCACAAAAGTGGTGCACGCGGCTGGCGCACAGTGAGCGCGTGCGAATGTCTGCGCCATCGCGTGCGCTAAAATCGATTTCTGCGCACAGCGTATTCATGGATTTTAGCCTCCAAAACCAGCCGTGGCGCAGAGTGGCGCAGCGACCCTGCAGCAGTGCCAGTTACGCCCCCAAGAACACACTCGCGCAAGGAAAATCCATCAAAATTCCCAATTCAGCGCAAAGGGCTGCGCTAACCCTGGATCAGTTTACAGGGCTAAACCCTGGATCAGTTTACAGGCTAAACAGCAAACGCCAAGTGGGGAACGTGTATTACTGGGGTTCGCAGGAAGTTTCACACGCGATTTCAGCAGGGTAAGTGTATTACGGGGTTCGCGGGAAGTCTCACACGTGATTGGAGCAGGGTACGTGTATTACGGGGGTTCGTAGGAAGTTTCACATGCAATTGGAGCAGGGTATGTGTATTACAGGGGTGCGCGGGAAGTTTCACACACGAAAGGCCCTGTGCCAGTTGGGTACGTGTATTCCTGGGGTTCGCATGAAGTTTTACACGTGAAAGGGCCCTGTGCATGTGGGGTACGTGTATTCCTGGGGTTTGCGTGAAGTTTTACATGCGAAAGGGCTCTGTGCGAGTGGGGTACGTGTATTCCTGGGGTGCGCAGGAAGTTTCACACGAGAAAGGGCCTGTGCGAGCGGGGTACGTGTATAACTGGGGTTCGCGGGAAGTCTCACACGTGATTTCAGCAGGGTATGTGTATTACAGGGGTGCGCAGGAAGTTTCACACGCGATAGGCCCTATGCGAGCGGGGTACGTGTATTACTGGGGTTCGTGGGAAGTTTCACATGCGATTGGAGCAGGGTACGTGTATTACAGGGGTGCGTGGGAAGTTTCACACGCGAAAGGGCCTGTGCGAGTGGGGTACGTGTATTCCTGGGGTTCGCGTGAAGTTTTACATGCGAAAGTGCCCTGTGCGTGTGGGGTATGTGTTTTCCTGGGGTTTGCGTGAAGTTTTACACACAAAAGGGCCCTGTGCGAGTGGGGTACGTGTATTCCTGGGGTGCGTGGGAAGTTTCACATGCGAAAGGGCCCTGTGCGAGTCGGGTCCGTGTATTCCTGGGGTGCGCGGGAAGTTTCACACACGAAAGGGTCTGGGTACGTGTATTACAGGGGTGTGCGGGAAGTTTCACACGCGATTGGCCTGGCTATGTGTATTTCAGGGGTGCGCGGGAAGTTTCACACGCGATTGGCCTGGGTACGTGTATTTCGGGGGTGCGCGTGAAGTTTCATACGCGATTTTGCTGTCAGAGCAGGGAACGTGTATTTCGGGGGTGCGCATGGAGTCCTACACGTGAATTGGCAGTGTGGGTCCTCCCAGGTGTCCCCTCTACCCCCTCCACAGACCCTGCAGGCAGCCCACACCACAGGGGACTACCCTGCACCCCTGGTCATGTCCCGCAGGCAGCCCATCCACCATGGGCATGCCCCCCAGCCAAGCCACATGTCATGTTGCAATATGATCACCAACTCATGTCTCCCAGCACCCCCACCCCCCAGCAGTGAGGGGCACCTGCCAGCAGGCCCCCACACATGTCCCCCTGCATCCCCACCACCCAGCAGTGCAGGGCACCTGCCAGCAGGCCCCCACTCATGTTCAACTCATGTCCCCCTGCACCCCCACACCTCAGCAGTCGGGACACTTGCCAGCAGGCCCCCACACATGTCCCCCTGCACCCCCACCTCCCAGCAGTGCAGGGCACCTGCCAGCAGGCCCCCACTCATGTCCCACTCATGACCCCCAGCAGTGCAGGGCACCTGCCAGCAGGCCCCCACTCATGTCTCCCTGCACCCCCACCCCCCAGCAATGCAGGGCACCTGCCAGCAGGCCCCCACTCATGTCCCACACATGTCCCCCTGCACCCCCACCCCAGCAGTGCAGGGCACATGCCAGCAGGCCCCCACTCATGTCCCACACTTGTCCCCCTGCACCCCCACCCCCCAGCAGTACAGGGCACCTGCCAGCAGGCCCCCACTCATGTCCCCCTGCACCCCCACCCCCCAGCAGTCAGGGGCACCTGCCAGCAGGCCCCCACTCATGTCCCCCTGCAACCCCACCCCCCAGCAGTGCAGGACACCTGCCAGCAGGCCCACACTCATGTCCCACACATGTCCCCCAGCACCCCCACCCTCCAGAAGTGCAGGGCACCTGCCAGCAGGCCCCCACTCATGTCCCACTCATGACCCCCAGCACCCCCACCCCCAGTAGTGCAGGGCACCTGCCGGCAGGCCCCCACTCATGTCCCACACATGTCCCCCTGCACCCCCACCCCCCAGCAGTCAGGGGCACCTGTCAGCAGGCCCCCACTCATGTACCCCTGCACACCTACCCCCCAGCAGTGAGGGGCACCTGCCAGCAGGCCCACACACGTCCCCCTGCACCCCCACCCCCCAGCAGTCAGGGGCACCTGCCAGCAGGCCCCCACACATGTCCCCCCTGACAGGTCATCACACTCCAGACCCATGCCCCTCATGGCCACCCAAATCCCACCCCAGTCCAAACACCCCACATTGATTTCCCAAAGTCATGATAGAAAATACATAACCAGCATGGCCATGAATCAATGTCCCTCAGACCCAGGCAATGGTGACATGTGAAAAGATCAACATTGTGACATGCACAAAACAAATGAGATAAGTCCACATCAGTAAAGTATATAGTAAATATGTATTCAATAATTAACCAAATGAATAACAAAAAAAACACACAATAATGGAAATAATGAAGAAAAAGCTGCATGTCCAAAATATTTAAAAAAAATGTGTGAAAGCAGAATCCAAATCAATCCAAAAGCAAATGGGTCCAAAGAGTTTTTCCATCCAACCAAATCCAAAGTGTAAAAATAAGACACATCCATTGATCCATGGTAAAAAAGAAACTTAAATGAAGTGAAATCCAGTGTAGAACTATATACAAAGTACAAATCCAGGGTCCATGAGCCCAACCATTGAAAGGAAACCTACAAAAACCCTACCTAATGAAGAATGATATACAAAAAGGTGGGGCATTGTCCAAGTACCCCAAATGAAATGAAAACCAAAAGGAAACCTGACACTAATTAATTATATACAATGGCAGCCGGCTAGTCCGATGGCTCACTTCCTGATTTCCCGGGCCAGGGCATCATCGAACTCCTGCTCGATGTCCCGGAGGCGGTCCTCTTCTAAGGCCCCGAGGGTTCGCAGGGACGATGACATCCGGACCTCCAGGTCCCTGCGAATTGCCTCGAGGCACTCGGCCCACCTCAGAGCCCTTTGCATGGAGTTCTCCACCCTGACCATCGTGAGCAGTGCCTCTTCCGCCCGCTGCCGCTCCGCATCTATAGCATGGCCTAACCGCTGCCACACGGAAGACACTTCCCATCCTGGTTCCTCCTGCCCTGCGGCCGATGCCTGCCCCTCCGATGTCGAAAGCCCTGAGCCATCATGGCTCCCACCTTCTTGCTGCTGCTGCTGTGCCTGTGCCCGTGCCCTGGCTCTTGCTACCTGCACATCCTCCTCCAGCTGGGGTGCAGTTGTTGAGGTGGCCACCCCTGCTGGACGTCCAACTCCCGACTGTGGCAGGGATGTGTCCTCCACCAGCCTGGCCGCACGGTCAGAGGCAGCTCCACAGGGTCCCCAGGTGATACATGAGTAGGAAGATGGCACGGAGGACGACTGGCGCATAGGGGGTTCAGGTGAGGAGGGGGTCGAAGCAAGGTTCAGCAAACGGAGGAATCCGGCCTGGGTGACCTGTCCCAGTAGGTTGACGTGGTCAACGAGCCATTCGAGATGACGTGCAGTCTCCCCATGAAAAGACTGCAGGTCACCTCGCATGTCCCGTTGACACAACGCAACCCCACCCAGGACAGGCTCAACCCGGTCCCGGATAGCCACGTCCACAGGGAGAGGAAGGCCAGTTGTTGTAAGCGGATCCCCTCCCTGAAAACGGGTCTGGACATAGGCATCCCTACTGGTGCAGGATGATGCAGTCACAGGATTGGGGACAGGATTACACACAGGCACCTCCACGGCGGCCTGTGCTGCCTCCTGTCCCTGCCCCTGCACCACTAGCACCAGTGGAATCCCCACCTCCAGACCCCGTCTCTGTCCCTTGCACGGCCTCCTCCTCCACCAAACTCCCCACCAACCTGGATGACTCCGTGCCATCTTCCTTCATCGGACCCTGTGGGTTCTCAGCTGCCCCTTCTGCTGCCGAGGAGTCCAACTCCTCCTCCGCCTCTTGGACCTACCCACGCCAGCTGCAGCCTGGGACGCGGCACCGGACTCCTCACTCCCTGACGAGATCACAACCTGGGAGGGGAGCCGGGCCTTGTGTCTCCGGCTGGTGGTGTGATCCCCGCCGCTGTGCTCCACAGCACCCTCTCCGCCCTCTTCATCAGTTGACGCTGCAGACAGGGAGAGATAGGAGACAGGCATCAGGACACTGCACAATGGACTGATACACACATGCCAGTTGCACATGAGTGGCAGTGTCAAACTTCAGACATGGCATCACAATCCCCAACACACATGGCATGTCAACTCACACACATGAGCAATTCCACAGCCATATGGCAACAGCCAGCACCATCCATACACATAAAACAGCATGAACAGCCAAAGGTGAGCCAGACATCACATGAAACACAGGGAGTGCACTAGACATGCACACACGCCACCACACTTACATGCATTTGTACACCTCCACCAACTGTCACAGTGATGAGATCGGCATCCATGTCACTTCTGGCAATCAGTCTTCTACATATCAGTGTCCCAAGTATCCATGTTGCATCACTGTTGCACCCTTGTGAAATACACACACATGCACATGTACACGGTGCAGATACATGCAGCTGGAACCGACATCCATGTGTGACACCACAACCATGGCAATTTACATACACAGTCATTCAAGCATGTGTGCTCACACATCTGCATTTGGCATGCAAGCTTACACACACATGCACCATCCATGTGTCTCACACATGAGAGGACTCGCATGTGTTAGCCTCACGGCCCTGTACATACACATCCATACATGGCCCTACAAAACCACATGTGCAACCTGCACACTACTGGCACACCACCACACGCACAGCTTGCAATCAGTATGCATGTACACTTACCGCTCGACTCCAGACGGGCCTGCCTTTCAAGGACCTGGACGTGGGGCGCTGGGGATATGCGTTCCAGGACCCTCATTTGATGTTCCGACAGGTGGCCCCGGTGCCCCTTAGCATCCGCTGCCTTCAAGAGGTGCCGGGCCTTGTTGAGGGTCCTGGACCTGAAGTCCTCCCAGCGCTTCTTGACATGTTGGAATTTTCGGACTGCCACCCCCTCCACGTTGATGGCAGTCACGATGTCCGTCCAGATCCTGGTCCATCCTTCCTTGCGGCGCGCGAACTTCCGAAGAGGGCATCATACTGCCCCAGGACTTGCTCCACCAGGACACCAACTTCGGTGGCAGTGAAGCTGGTGGCCTTCTGCCTCTCTGGCTGGGGGTTGCCAGTGGTCTCAGATGGTGGTGTGCCCGACATGGCAACCCCAGAGGCAGGCGTGGATGGGCAACTGGGACCTGGGGCTAGGCTGTGGAGCGATGGTATCCCAGTCGGGAGTCTTCAGTTCCAGCAGGGGTGGTCACAGCATCTGCACCCCTGCAGATGGCTGATGTGCAGGCAGCAAATAGCAGGGCACGTGGGCAGCAGGCAGGCAGGCAGCAGCAGATGGCAGGTGGGAGCGTGCTCGGGGCTCTTGGGGGCAGGAAAATGGCCTTCAGGGCAGGAACGTGGTCTTCCGTGTGTTTTCGCATGGCCAGCTTGACACGGAGTGAATTGGCATGTGAAAAAATTGCACGTCAGCGTGTAATTCGAGGAAAGGCCCTTAGCGCGTGAACGCGTCAGCTCACGCACGCGGTTCCATTGGACCAAAGGCCCTTAGCGCGTAAGCACGTCTGTGACGTATTGCGCACGGGCATTGCCCTGGCAGGGCTTGAAGTTCCCACGTGGATTTCCATTGCTCTGTACGTGCTTTTCGTGGGGTGTGGTACGTGTGTTTTCCAGGCATTCGAGTTCACACGCTATTACTTCACAGCGGGTGGGTGTTGGCTACGCATTCTTCTACATGCAAGGCAGACAGTGAGTGGTAGCCCGCTCGCCCAGGCCCAATCGCGTGTAAAACTTCCCAACCAACTGGAATCGAACGGGGCTAACGCGTGCACCAAAAAAGACGCGCCAATCCATTAATACGTGTTGTAGGCAAGCGTGTGGCCGTTCCGCACACTTGCCTACTGTACTTCCCCGTCCACCCCAGTAATACACGTACCCCGCTCGCCCAGGCCCAATCGCGTGTAAAACTTCCCGCGCACCCTGAAATACACGCACACGCTATTTTTGACACAGCGGGTGTCGGTGTTTTTCGCGTACCCCTTTGCAAGTCATTTGTCCTAGAGGGCCACAGTATGGGACATTCATCAGAGCTGTATATGCGTGCTTTTTGTTAGCGCACATTTTGGTGCACATTTTTTTCATGCACAGGGACGCGACCGCCTGCCTTCGTGTGGCGGACGTGTTTAGGCCTGTGCGCGTCTTTGCCCGTGCGCTGTTTTTCCTTATTCGATTCCATGAATACGTGTTGTCGGCGAGCATGTGGGCGTTCCGCGCACATGCCTCCTGTACTTCCCCTGTGACGCCCATATTTTTACGCGTTTTTCCCCATTCCGCGTGTCACGCCCCGTGTTACGCCTACTTTTGTTATGTGCGCCGCGCTATATGCGTTTTCGCTGTGGCCGTAGCGCACGCCGTTAGATGACCTGTGCGCCGGCATGCGCCACACAGATTTTCAGCACATATCCCAGGTTTTACTCACGCACGGACTTCCGTGAATTGATGTGCGCGGGTTTCGCTGCGATTTTCACACTTGCACTGTGATTTTCCCACTTGCACTGCGATTCGCACGGTTTCGCACGCTTGCGCAGGAATTTTCAGCGCACATTAATTCCATGAATCGGCCTCTGAATTGATAAACAGAATTATTCTTCCGGCATAAATGGCTGATCTTAGCCTGCTCAGTAGGTGCTGCCTATGAAGTCACAGAAACTAAGAACAAGGAACATGGAATAAACTTTCTTTAATTGAAGATAACAGAAAAAACGCATTCAATTATTGGAATAGTTTGGTCTGTTAATAAGAGGGAGTGTTTCACACCATTAGATAATCAAACGGATTCCTGTTAGCCTGATAGCCTTGACTTATTCTTCTGGAATCTATGTTTCCAAAGCTGCTAGGGCTACCTCAGGGCACCATTTTTAGAGTGAATTGTATGGGTCATAGGTTGCACTACTATAGTTAGCTACAAATGACCACGAGACGCAGAGGTCTATACACGTTTAGTAGTAACTTAAAAATCGATGGCATTTACAAAATAATGCTAGATTTACCATCCATCGGATTCAGTGTTCGTGTGTATATTTACCATGCACAGTATTCTGACACAATACAACAGACAGTAAATACAGCAGTTTTACATCATGCAAATCTGTCTGTTTCTACCTCTGTCTCATAGAAGGATGGAAACATTGCACATGTGCACTAAATGTTTTTTTTTTTTACTATACAGAATGCATTGTTTGAAAAAGTAACACCAAGTTTAGAATGGCCTATTGTAAGTCAGTTAATAGGTGTTCTTCTCACCACTGTTCTTACATAATGTACACACTGGTCATTGTGGACCCTGTTCTGTATTTCAAAAATGTATAGTAGTTGTATAAATCACTACAGTATATTATGCATTTCCGCCATCACATCAAGGGTGTACATGACCCGAAAATATCATTTTTTTTAAAAGTACTTCAGAGGTTACCACCTGTGGTGGTGGTATTTGTGAAATATGGCATAGAAAATCCAGAAATATTGCCTTCACTTGTTGTAAACACAGAATAGGGCATATTTGTAGTACCACTAGTGACAATTTTGTTCGCTTGCCAGCTATTCTTCTGCAAAAAAGTCCACCCAATTAGTAATGACTGCCCTAATCTTCATATTTCTTGAATCTTGACAACCCACAGCTTCAGATGATAATGGGGAAAAAAAAACTAAAAGAAATTATTTAATTCATACGAGATGGGCATGTAATTTGCATGGAAGGAGATTGTATCTTTTGGTCCTGCTCGCAGTCATCCTAATGCTCGATATGTGTTAGTCCTCTCGCATACTTTTAAAGTAATGTGTTAATGTCACACGTCGTTGTTTGATGATCCTGGAAAGCTCAAAGACTATGTACATTTCTGCACACAAGAAGTCATGAATCCTTCTCAGCGGGCAGGTGGTTCTGGACAGGGCTCCTGAAGGAAATAGCTCACATGTTTTTAATTTGAGGTATTCATTTTCTGTTTCTGAAATGATAAGTCACTTACTTCATAGTGTTACAACAATTTCAACAATGTTGGTGCAGGTGAGGTGTTCAGTGACTAATTTTCATGGTTTCACCTGCTCCCATTTGTGGTTCAGATCAATCCTTGTTGACTGAGTATAAATGTGCAATACTCCTATATTTGCAGATGTAATAATAATGTCAGACTTGATTCTGTTTATCAAATGTTGTTTCGTATTGGTTTTCCCGTGCAGCGCTTTTGTCACACCATTGTTTAGTAAGCTTCTGATTTTTCAGCAACGCGTGTCGATGTTATAATATGCATAGTTGCATTACTTGCTATTATGATTTTTTTGTAACTTAATTTATGGAACGTAGAGGGATTTCATAGTACTATTAAGAAGCGGATCATTGTAGCACATCTCAATAAATTGTGGAGAAATGTGGGGGATGGAAAGTAGGTTGGAGAAACGCATACAGTTTGGTGGATCTCCACATTTAGGTCAAATGGTTCCTGTATTAACTATCGCACCATACATTTCCTAAAATGTAGATCTGCATAATTATGGTGCAGGCAACAACCTACATCCAATAGTTGTGGGTGAAGATACAGAGCTCTAAATTGTCCTCATCTACAGGATTATGGGTAGATTCCCCGTTTCACAGCAAACCTAATTTAGAGGAACCCTAAAATGCACTGAATGCTTAATAAATAGTGAAGACTGCTTCGTCTTTTGATAGCCCTATATTGATTGCACTGCTCTGCCTGAAGAAAAAAGATGAAGAGCACTTTTTCATGTAACCTGGAATATTTTATGAGGAAAGGAAAGCAATTACTTGATTCTCCAGTCTTACATATATATTACCCTTTAAAAGCATGCCAAGAGTTAAGGTAACAAGCATGCAGGCGGAAGCACGGAGAAGCTGTTTTTCTCTGCTCTGATGGTCAAAGGGGGGGGACAAAATGCCTGTAGGATAGAATAACTAGCAATTTAATGTTAATGTTAACGTTGAAGATATTTGTACCGTGCACCATCACCAATGGAATTGGTCCCCAGGCGCTCAATTTACACACACACACACAAACAATCCTGCGTACACACACTAAAAGACACACAAACATAATATTGTAACTCACACAGTCTTCTGAAAAATCACTTTTGTAGTCATAAGACATTGTTTATGTTTAATGCAGCTGTCCAAAGACACTTTCTTTCGGGTAACTCTTGTTTGCCTCAATTGTGCCTGATCCTTTAGAAAGGTATGTGTCCTTGTGCAGTTTGTGAGGTACATGGGCAATATCTGTGTCATCTGGAACTTGAGGAACATCAGTGGTGAGCAAGCTTCTCGGGAGACATAATTTGACCACCACCATAACTGACACTGTCCCTGATGTACTAGGAGACCATCCAGCCCTGCAACACTCTAGGGCTAGCTATGGTAATGGTAGGTGCTCGGGTACCTTCCCACAGCACTAATACTCTTATGTGTTACCTCTTTGTGCTTTTATAACCTACATCACTATTAGAAAATATATCCTTCATGGATTTTGTAGAATGGAGATGACTGCACGATCAGCTCTTGTTTGGATTACTGCAATTCAATGTATTTTGGTCTTCCTAAATAATCACTGTTCTCAGCTTGATAGTAGAGGTAGCTAAAAGAGATCACATATGAATGCAATTCATTGCCTTGCTTTTTCTCAACATATTGGGCCTCATTACATGTTTGCTGGTCCAGAAACAAGGGTGCTGGTAAACTCACCGGCACCTTTGTTTCCAGACCTGCAAACTACGAGTTTGCCTGCCGGGGCCACTGCACCCAACAGGTCTGACCCTGCCAGGCGCAGCAGCCATGGTAGACAGACCATTCACAGAAGCACCGGCACAATTAGCAACAGTATCAGCGTTTCCGGTTCCCCACTCCCATAGAGTCCTATCGGTCTCTTTGGGAATGGGGCCTAGAATTTTACCAGCGCCTGAATCCCCGGCCCTCCAGACTTGTAATCTCTCGGTGGCACTGGGAAGTCAGACGCCGGTAAAACTTTATGAGTCCAGCGGCAACCTCCCCGAAGCACTAGCAGGGTTACCGCTGGACTCGCAATGAGGCCCATTGAGTCCATAGTCCTCAGGGACGGTGCTATCACTAGGCAAGGTTAGGCGCTTGCCTATATTTGGAAATGTTAGAGCGGCAAAATGCTGCTTTAACACCTTCACACTAATTGTATACTAACTGCCTTGCCTGTGATAGCACCGGCCCTGACTGTCTGCAGGCTGAGGCTGACTGCATCAGCAGCTGACCAGGCGGCGCTGCCACGCTGCGAAGGTTGGGGTCGGGTCAGGGTCATGACTCACGAGTGGCAATGGGCGTGGCAGACTTGTTCAAAGCTCCCGCACACACTGAGATCATGGAGTTTGAGTTAATATGGAAGCAATCTTAGCGAGATTGGATGTCTGTTTGAAAAGAGGCTATTTACGCCTATTGGGTTTGGATTTTGCACTCAGAATGACTAGGAATTTGAATTAACTGATAGCACTGGAATGAAAAAAAATTATTTTGTTATCAACACTGGACGGACCACTGAAATACAAGAGAAGGAAAACAAGACATTCATATTCTTTTAAAAACATGTTTTTAAAGCAGTCAATACACAGGATTGAAGTCCCAGAAAAATGGTTTCCGACAAAGGTATAAGGACAATGTTACGTCGTGCAGGTACTGTGCCTTTGTAATGTGTCCATTGACCTATTATTGCGAATGAGGAGGGGCCGGAAGGATGATTGTATATACAACGAACAAACACATGAATGAACAAATTATTGAAGAGATTTGTTCAGTTCCACTGTGAACCATATCGCTTCTAGACACTTTTTAACTGATAATGTGATGGCAAATAGTGTCTTAAAATATTACTTTTTAATTAATGTATTTTTATTTATTTTGTATTTATTTATTTATTCATTTGTAAAGTGCACATAGCCCAAAAACAACTAGGCGCTGGTTACTACTTAAGGATATGGTTACAAGATTGCAGAGCTTAAAAGTCAGAACATTTTGTTACATTTTATATATTGTGCAGTCTATTAACATAATTACAAAGGCAGAGTAACACACATTATTCTCATATTTACATGTTATTACATATCCTCATCATGTCGTGTGCTTGATGGGTGCGGCAACAATTGCACAAGGTCAGACCTGAAAAGGAAGGTTTTTAGGTTTTTTCTAAATGACCATAAGGAGCAGTCGTTTCTCAGTTGGTGGGGGAGAGCGATCCACAATTTGGGAGCTATTTCCAGGAAGCTTGAGCCTCCCGCTTTCTGTCTTTTGTATCTGGGGGTGGTGATAAAGTTGGTGTAAGCAGAGCGGGTTGGTCTATCGGAACTGACTTTGGAAATGAGGTTGTTAAGATATTTTGGAGCCTTATTTGCAATCCACTTGTGTGTCATCGTCAGGATTTTAAATTTGATTCTGTCTTGGACAGGAAGCCAGTGAATGTTCCTTCTAGTAGTTGAGATGTGATTGTGACTTGGGATATTAAAAGCAGCTCTTATGGCGTTGTTTTCTACTGATTGTAGTTGTTTGATGTTTCTAGTACTGGTTCCCGCAAAGAGAGAATTGCAGGAATCAATCCTAGAAAGTATCAAGGCCCTTGCTAGAGTGATGGAGTTTTCTGTGGATAGGAAAGGGCGGCTAGCTCTTATCAGTTTGGCAGTGTAGGCAGCTGAACAGAATTAACTTGTCTGTTTAGGGTGAGTGAGGAGTCAATATAAACACCAAGGGTTTTTTTTTCATTTGCCACTGGGATGGTGTTGCCATTGATGATAAAAGAGTTATAGGTCTATGGGAGGTTACTGAGTTTTGTTTTGTTACCGATAAGTATGCTCAGTCTTATAATCATTGAGGCATAATAATTTAGCAGCAGTATATGCATTGCACAGGTAATGCACACGGTGTAAACCCCTCAGTTGCATAACATAACATGGCATGAATAATGTAGGGAGCACTCATTGTATCTCGCAATGGACTTCTTACCTGCAGGAGTAGCAATTTGTGTTTTACTAACAGCTGAATGAATGGCACGTTTATTGAAACTGCATGAGTTCAAACGTTTGTCATTATACAATAGCAGTTCTGTGGGTATTATGAAGGAAGTGTGTGGCTATGAATTATTTATGAAGCTTTTTATCCAGCTGTGCCCTTCTTGTTTTAATGAATGGCCGAATGCCAAGTGAAACAGGACTTTTCTCAAAGGACCGGGAAAAGCGGCAGGCAGGACTCAGAAGGAAAAGTGTAAAGGTGCCAGCCACAGGGTTATGAGTTCAAGAGGGCAAACATGGGCTGCTAAGGCTCTGGGTCATGTGTTCTGGGTGGAAAGACTCAGGGCATGTGTTCGAGGTGGACAGAGGGTGGAACACAGGGAGGGCATGTGCCGGGAATGTTCGAAGGGAGAGGTGGCACACTTGGGTAGTTTGTGAGGTATATGTCGC
This sequence comes from Ambystoma mexicanum, assembly GCF_040938575.1. NCBI lineage: Eukaryota > Metazoa > Chordata > Amphibia > Caudata > Ambystomatidae > Ambystoma > Ambystoma mexicanum. The sequence goes on along the minus strand of NC_090941.1, from coordinate 163,495,322 downwards.
GAGTGGTGGGGGTAAAAACGCAGACAAGGGTTTGGGGCATGTGTTTCCAATAGTAGGGGGTGGGGAGAGGCTGGCAAGGATTGGAATATGTGTCTGGGATGGAACGGGGGAATAATGGTAGATGGAGAGGGGAGGAGGCATGCCTCTCTAGGTTCTAGTTAGGCAAGGGCATGTTTCTCGGGTGTCACAGAGGAGAGGTGGCAGGCAGTGTGTGTTTCTTGGGTGCAAGTGGTGGTCGGCACACAGTCGGGCTTGCGCTCAGACCCCCTTTCCCTCTCTGCCTCCTCTCCTGCTCCCACCATGGAGACGATTGAGACGCTGCTGCTCACGCTGCATTTGGCGAAACATCAGCTTTTCAGCCTCGCACTAAATCTAGCTGCCTTAGCACCTTAAGCGAACTACAAATGTCGCATTCCTTGTTTTAAGAGTGTAAGTGACTCCAATCAAGCAATCCCACTAAGTCAGTGCCTTGTCTGGGATGCCCAAGGGAAGCCCTTTTTTATATATTTTTATGGCAAGTTATAATCTGGATGATGAATCCTTGTAAAACACCCCTCTCTTAGAATCCCCCAGGCCCCACTGAGCCAAGAAGTAGATTTGTTTTACAAATTTAAAAGGTTTATTTGAACAATTAAACAATATATATCTATCACACTTTTATAGTAAATTAATATTTGATAGCACACTTGTGAGGATGATAGTGATCAACAATGGATAATGTTACAGTGGTACACTCTTTTTGATGGCTTAGAAGTGATATAGAGAGGATAAAATAGCTGAGAATGCTTTTATGGCTTCAAAGACAATGCAATGATGAATGAAATGCAGTACAGAAAATAACTTGATATGACTTCAACAAAAGACAATGTAATCACTTTTCTTTGACAATTCACCCACCCCCCTTTTATGCAAGGTAAAAAGATGGAAGGAAAACACACAGTTCTCAGGAATGCAATCAAATATAATTCAGTTCCCCCCTAGCAAGCTTAGAGGAAAACAGGTAGGAGTTTTAAACACAGGCAAGATACTTTGATGTGGTTGCAATTAAGTGAACAATATGCTAAAAAGGCTTTTAATTCCCTATAGGGGGTTCAGGGTGGGTGATATCTAGTTTATATTAGTTCAGGCCCACTTTAGCAATGCTCTATGAGTAACTAGCAAGTTAAAACGAATTTTAGCAAAGGAAAGCAAGGAGCTGCTGATTTTTACACGTGGTTGAAATGATTGCAAATGTCAAATCGCAGCACATTAGTCACGCGCGTCGAGCATAGTTACGGAGGCACTATAAGAAGTAGGAACTCACTCCTAGCACAAACGGTTCCGGAGATACGGCCGATTTAATAAAGGTTGTTTTTCGGATTTGAAATTTTAAAGCTCAGAATGACAGATGACAGTTCTCAGTTTTAAAGATGACAGAATGACACGATTCTAGGATGCAGTTCCAATAGGCTAAAATAGTTTGAATTAGATTATTTTAACTAAGAGATTGGTTCTGCACAGTTCTGCTAGGTACTCACAATATAAACTTGAAATAGGCCTCGTCACGGATCTGGTCAACACGTCCAGTGGCGGTTCTCTCTGCTCGGCGGGTCAATCAGGCACCGGTTCTGCTCATAGCGATCCAGATCTCTGGTTCTGCTCACAGCGGTCTGGGTCTGGTCTGCGGTTCCGGCAAAAGTTCTTGGCAAAGAATTCAAACAGCTCGCCCGGCTGTTGAATAGTTTGGTTAGGTTTGCTGGATTCTGAAGCCCTGCTGAGAATACTCTTGCTTGCAGTGGGCCTTCTAGGTTCAAAGTTCTGTAGTCTATGGGTCCCTGGTTCTGGTCTCTGTCTGGATGGGATGTCGGCCATCAAAATGCTCCGCAGAAATGGAAAATGAATGTCTCTACCTGTCCCAGCAGTCTCTTTTTATGTGTTTTGGAAGTGGGTGGGTCGGCTCATTCTGCATGCCCAACCCTCTCAACTTATCATTGGCCCAGTACTCCTCTTTCCCTTGATTGGGGGAACTGAGTTGTGAGTCAGAGTGATGAGGTAGGTTTATGGTCAGAGGATCCACCCCTTGTCAATTTGCCCACAAATCTATATTTGATTTAAATACATATTTCCCAGACACACAAGTGGTTGACATTACATGTACATATTACAGATGAATTAAGACAGGTCTCTGTTCAAGCCCCATGTTCCTGCGAGCTGGGATTCAGAAATGACAACATTTTGCGCTTTTTGGTCGGTTTACCAATATCGGACATTTACCAAAAATTACACAAATGTGCGCAAGGATTATGGACATTAATTGATGAAGTGTCAGATTTTCAACATGCAGACATTTGGAGTAAGACCCTATTTTCCTCTAGCAACCCCCCAGAATACACCACAGGGTCCTAACACCTCTTAAAACGTGCACAGAAAAATCACCAGAATAATGATATTACTTATATAATTCTGACAAGTCCGTACTATGAATTATCCATCTTTTTTTAAAATTATGCTCTGACCCAGATGGGTGTTGTTTAGGTTCCAAAGCACATGGGGGAAGCTTCTGTCTGTCCCGCCTCCAGCTCAGGTGACTCCCAGAGGCACTTCTCCTCCCACTTCTCCCAAGAGGAAGTTATTTTACGACCACCCCAATATAACATTTGCCTGAGCCCAGGACAGTGCATTGTTCTGTGTCTCTGCCCTCTGCAGGTGCCCCTACCCTAATCTAATCTGAGAGGTGTCATCTCCTTTTTGTGGGGAAGCAGGAGGCAGCCAGGCCTGGAATGCAGTTTGATCAAGTTTCAACTCCTGTCCCGGGTTGTTGCCGGGCAGAATTCACTCTCTTTAAGCCAGGCTTCACTCCTGTCAGAGTTTAGACCGCTAGCGCCGGCTTGTGTCCAAAGCTGGTACTGCTCCCATTTTTGGGAGTTGTCTTGAATTTAACAGGAGAATTTTGCTATTGTTTTGATGGGCATCCTTACAGTAGAGTGGTGATGTCGAACCCCCCACAAGAAGGTTGAATCTTTGAGTGGTCTTGTGCCCATGATTTTAGCAAATTCTTGACATTAAGAAAATGAATTCCCAACAGCTCTGGGTTGCTTTTGGCAATCAGCATTGCCATTTGTAGCAGGGCTTGGATGCATGGGTAAAAACATCCCACAAGCCCCCCTTCTTGCGATGGCCATTCTGATCTTTCACTGATGGAACTCGCAAGATCTGGGATGTTCGCCTCTTCTTCTTCCGATTCGTAGATGGCACAGTTCAGCATCTTCTCCTCCATCAGGGTGGATCGATCGGTTCTCCTCGCCGGTCCTGATGGGAGTATTGGGCGGTACCACGGACCCCTCTGATCCTTGCTCCTGGTCCCCGGGTCGTTCTCCTTGGCCAGTCTCCATGGTTTCATCTCTCCTAGGATGATAAAGCAAAAGCGGCAATACACATTCCTAGACATTTTTCCACCACTATTAATGGTGTGGCGAACATGTACATTTTATACATCCGAATGCATTTTGCAGTCTGATTTTAAAAACAATACATAACAGGGAACATTTGCATTACGTTACTATATTTTTGATATGTGGAATATTTTAGAGTTTGAACTGACTTACTCTGGAGCGGCCCCCTCTGGTATTGCAGAGGACTCCTCCAGTTGCTGCAGGGTGTGCCTGGGAAGGCAACACTTTAACTGATTTATATGTACCCACTTGTCTTCCCCCTCTGCCGAACTGCCTTTGGGGATGCGGATCTTGTAAACTACAGGGGAGATTTTGTCTATAATTTCAAAGGGTCCCTTCCATGTAGGCAAACATTTTCGCTGTTTGGCCTGGTTCCTTTGGAAATTGTATAGATAGACCCTGTCCCCCACCTCGTATACTTTCGTGGTGGTTTTCAGGTCGTAGTGGGTTTTCATGCTATCAGCTGATCTTTCTAGATTCCGCTGAGCATAGGCAAAAGCATGTTGGAGGTGTTTCCTTAAATTCTCCACATACTCATGAGTTGTGGAGGCATTTATCAACGTTTGCCCTTGGGTTCTGTAGAGCAAATGCTGGGGAAGCACCATTTTGCGTCCAGTCATCAACTCAAATGGTGACATTTTAGTTGCAGATGAAGGGGTAGATCTGATGGCCATTAGGACCAGAGGTAGTTGGATATCCCAACTTGGCCCAGAATCTGCCACAAACTTTTTTAATATGCTCACAATGGTTCGGTTGTATCTCTCTACTGCTCCAGAAGAAGCTGGCCGGTAAGCAATATGTAACTTCCTTTTTACCCCCAGTATCTCCCACATCTTTGTCATTACCTCGCTGGTGAAATGGCTACCTCTGTCTGACTCAATCCTTTGAGGTAGACCAAAACGGGAAAAGATGTGGTTAATCATCAGGGCAGCTGCTGTTTCTGCCTTGCAATTTGGGGCTGGGAGACATTCCACCCACTTGGTAAACAAGCATGTGACCGTCAACATGTACTTATTTCCCCTAGACGAGCGAATCACGGGGCCTACAAAGTCGATTTGCAAATCTGACAATGGCAATGTCATCCCCCTCTTTTGGAGAGGCGCACGGTGTGTGAGGGATGATGGCTGAAATTGTGCACACACAAGACACCCCTTCAAGTATTGGTCGAGATCCTGCCCCATGTGTGGCCAGTATGCAACCTCTCTTAAGATTTCCAGTTTTGTGTGAAACCCCCTATGACCGGTGGTGGCCGCATCATGGGCGTGACTTAACATCAGGCTTCGGAATGAGGTAGGGACCACCCACTGATCATGGCCAGCTTGGGATTTCCTTACCAACAAACCGTCTTGGATTCGGAACCTTTTTGGACATTTCATCAACACTCTTAGGTCCTCTTTCCCAATGTAATCGGTACCCGTCAGGGGAAAGTTCTCAGGGTCCTCAATGTGTTGGTAAAACTTACCAATTATTGGGTCCCCCTTCTGAGCTGTAATCAAATCAGCATCAGGGGTCTCCTTACTCCATTGTGCAGTTGAAAGATCATTGTGAGCATTTGTCTGGGACCTAGTGATAGCAGTGACCTGGATTTCCCCCAACAGGGACTCTATTTCAATTAGATCCCCGTGGATGGCTTCAGTTTTGGCCAGCTGATCAGCTAAGTCATTTCCAGTTTTGTCTGGTCCCTCTACTTTGGAATGACCCTTGATCTTTTTCCAGTAGATGGTCATCGCATTCGAGGTGACCAGATCATCAATGTTTTGGATTAACTTCCCATGTTTCAAGGGTTTGTTATTAGCACATAACATGCCTCTGGTTTTCCAAATGCTCCACGAACCCGTTCCGTACATAAGCCGAATCTGTGATTTTGACCAGTTCGTGGAGTTGATGTTGGATAACAGTGAGGATGGCCTGATGCACAGCCATCAACTCTGCCACCTGACTACTTCGGGGACCAATTTTGTATCCAGCAGAGGGTTCTGGAAACTCCTTCACCCATGCATTCCCTACGCCAGCCACCAGTTCTTTTTCCCCGTTGTTGTCAACATGGTAAGAGCATCCATCCACATAGACAGTGGGCATTCCCTCACAATTGTCCTCTTCAAAGACTTTGTTGGGAGAATTAAGGTATGCCTCCATGTTGTCCTTGATTTTTAGACTTTTGTCCTCAAGACAGTTTTCTCTGGCACAATCATGCAAGTCAGCCAGACCTTGCGCGAGGGGACTCTTCTTGTTTTGGCCATATCTGACCTCCACAGGAAAGCCTTGCATTGACAGAATCCAGGAAGTGATTCGGGAATTACTCACATTTCCGGCCCGGATTCTGTCACTTTGGAGATATTGCAGAGGCTGGTGTGGAGTCTCCACTATGATGTGTTCCCCCTGGATGAACGGGCGGTAATTCTTCAATGCCCACACCATTGCCAGGTGTGCCTTCTCACAATCGTTGAATTTTTCCTCCACAGAGGATAAAGTTTTGCTCGCATAGGAGATTACTTTATTGACCTTGTCATGCTTTTGGTATAATACTGCCGTCAAGCATGTATTAGAGAACCTTGTCTCCAGGAAGAACTTCTTGTTTCTGACAGGGTAAGCTAGGCAAGGTGCTTGTGAGAGGCTTCTCTTGAGTTGTCTTACTGCCTCGGATCGTTCTGGACTCCATTCCCACTTGACCCCCCCCTTCAAGAGATCAATCAGGGGTCTGGTGATCTCTGCGTAGCCCTCAATGAACTTTCTGCTGTAATTAGTCAGTCCAAGGAGGCTCCTTAGTTCCTGCAGAGTTGTGGGATCCTTCAGTTTCTGAAGTGCTTCCACCTTCTTTTCCTGGGGACAGAGACCCTGAGGAGTAATCTCATGCCCCAAGAAATTAACACGGGTTCTACACCACTGTGCTTTTTGGAAGGAAAGTTTTGCTCCGGCGGCCCTCAACTGTGTCAGGACATAACAGATCTCTGCTATGTGTTCCTCCACAGATGAACTTTTGACGAGGACATCATCTACATAAGCCAGGTTACACCTCGCACCCAGGTCGGGCATGGCCTTGTGTAGGAAAATGTTGAATTCATTGCCGGAGTTGAGGTATCCGAAAAGAGTTCGAGTCCATGTGTACTGCTGGCCTCCAAAGGTAAAAGCCAGTTTGTATTGGTCCTCCCTACTGACAGGCACGGTCCAGTATCCATTGGTCAGGTCTATTGCTGTGAATACCTGTGACCCTTGAATCTGGGCCAGCCCTGGGTCAATGTAGGGCAGAGGCCATCGGGAGGCATGGACCCGTTTGCTGAGCTCCCTAAGGTCGGCGCAGAGTCTCCACTGGCAGTTTGGCTTCAATATTCCCAGCACCGGATTTTTGAAGGTGCTGTGGACTGGACGAATTATCCCCCGGGACTCAAGGTTCTTAATTATTTCAGTAAGGGACTCCATTGATGCGAGAGGCAAGCGATATTGCTTCACAAACACTGGAGTCATGCCAGGGTCCGTGGGAATTGTTGTGGTGTGGATGTCGGTGTGACCACAGTCATATGAGTCTACCGCAAAGAGATCTTGGAAATCCAAGAAAACTTGTTTCAACTTTTGCTTCTGTTCCAGAGTCACACAGGCATCAGCCAGGTTCACTCTCTCTTCCACCATCTGCCTGAAGCCTGGAAAGACTTCTGGTTTGGCTATCTCAGCGGCCTCCTCCAGCTGGGTGGAGAAGTCCCTGGTCAGAATGCTGATTTGGACTGGAGGCTTCAGGTGGGAAAGGCAGCCCTCATGGACCTGGAAAATCACCTCATCCCTCCTGAAGTCACAAGTCACATCTTCCTTACCATAAGGGCAGGAAGTGTACACCAGGAAGTTCCCCCCATGCCGGGGAAAGATCCTGCCTGGTGTTGTGTTGTCCTCACTGTCACTGTCAAAACAGTCCTTGGGGATCGGTCCTAACAGTTCATTTCCTAAATCAATGGAGAAATGTCGGTCATCAACCGCCATTCCAATAATGGTGCCTGCGGCTCGAGTAATACTCTTTAAGTCGCTGTTATCCACCTCTATTGGAATGGTGTCATGTTCTATGTTGACTAATGGTGTTGGGTTTACCCCTAACCCTTGCTGTTGGATAGAAGCATTTAGATGAATGTAAGCATCAGGGTTTTTCAATTTTTGTCCTCTTTTAACTTTCACTTCCAGGGAGAACGGTCGGGACCTTTCTGGGATGGTGACTTCCTCTTTAATCTGAATTTCAACCACATAAGGTAGCAATTGAGCTGACCTAAATGCTTTTTCTGGATCATCAAAGCCCATGGGATTATCCGCTAATCGGGACCAAGCTTTGAAGTTTATTAGGTCCAAACTAATGGCGAAGCGATTGAGAATGTCACTGCCTAAGTAAAAGGCGGCAGTGACGTCTCGCACGACCCAACAATTATGCACTATGCTCTTGTTGCCAATGGAGATTTTAAGCATACACCTGCTTGTCAGGAGATGTTTGGAATTGGGTGTTTCCAGATCCTTTTCCCATTTGTTTATCAGTTTGAATGTGGGAATGGCTGGATCTTTTGGGAGTTGGCGGAACATGGCTTCGCTGATGAAGCTCTTACCGTTGTTCACACACACTCGAGTGAGAACAGAGTCCTTCCCATCATTTAACTGAACAAGGATGAACAACTGCTCTCCAATTTGCTGAATATCAGCCAGGCTCTGAGCTGATTTCACATCTTTCTGGACTATAGGAGTGGGAGTGGCTGATTGTGGATTGGTAAAGAATTTCAGGGTATTTCCTTCCAGTGTGGAATACCACCTTAAACTGGAAGGAAGGTTGATTTTCAGAAATAGAGAGGACCCTCATCACCAGTCTGTTGCCCTACTGCTATTACTGTCACGTCTGGAATTTGGTTGTTCTGGAAGTGACATTCTACTTGGTCAGATTTTTGTTCAACCATGTGGCAGGTGCCGTTTAAACTAACATGGTTGACACTCTGTTTTAATTTTATTGGTCGGCTAGTCTGGGTCCAGAGGACCTTGTTTACGCAAACTATTAGGGGTGACAACCTTCTCAGGAGGTCATTCCCTAGTAAACAAGGGGTGCCCTCTGGAGTCACTACTATGACCGGGTGTTTCACCTTGTGTCGCCCAATTTTGATGTCCAAATCTGCAGTCCCCTCGACAGGAATTTCCTTCCCGTCAAAGTTCTGCAGTTGTCCAGGAAGAGAGGTGAGAGGAATATGGTAATTCTCCCCCCTTCCTGCATTTAGTTCATCAAAGGCCCTTTTGGACAGAGGGGTAGCTTGGGATCCAGTGTCCACCAGTGCCAAAATTGTACCCTGCCCCTGTACTTGTACCGGGGCATAGTATCTTCCCTCCTTCTCCTCAAGGGGGCACAGATAATGCACATTTTTGGACAACTTGTGGGCTAATTTTCTGGTTTTGGACATTGCTAGCGAAGAGATTTGGGCAGAATTCTGTGGAGAGCCTGGGGAATCTGAAAGAAAAAGTTGGCAACTGGAAATGGTTTCGGGTTCTGGGCCGCCCCCCCCCCCTTTTTGGAGGCAGTCATCAGGATGGGTTTGACCCCTGGGATTTTGGTATTGTTGGTTCTGGGATAGAGTGGTGGGCGGCGACAGCTCAATCCCCACATCTTCCCAGTCTGGATTGGAATCTCTTGGGGCCCATTTTTCTTTGGGAGGAGTTCCCCCATCTCTGAAGGAGAGTATCCTTTCCCCAGGATCCTCTGAGGATCCCTCTCCCTCAAATTGGAAGACCTGTACCTCCTCCACAAAATGGGTCTGTTTGGGTCCTTTGTTTCTCCTACCTCCTCTTTGCTCTTTGGGTGGCAGACTTTCAGGGGTAGGAGATTTTGTTTCCGGTTCCTGGTTTTCCAGGGGCTGTTTACAAGTTGGGAAGGAAGCTTCCTCCAAGGCTTTACACCCCCCTTCCCCTTGTGCCTCCTCCCTGGGAACCAGTGGGTTATCGGGGTGCTGCCCCCGTCATTGTTCTGGAGCACCAGGCCCAGAGTTTGGGGCATTCTGCGGTGGCATGCTCATCTGAGGGCTCTGTTGAGCCCTCAGTATGTGACCCAGATCCCGTGCCATATTCTGGACCTGGCGCTCAAGTTGTGAAACCCGCTCAGGCTGATACGGGGCTCTATTTTCTCCCATGGGCTGATCCCGGGAAGGGTATCTATCCCTTCTCTGGTAAAACCCCGGATTGGGAAGATTTTGGTACCTCTCCACCCTTGGCCTCCCCTCTCCCGGATTAGGTTGTCTGGGCTCAGGGAATTGGGGAAAGAAGGATGGATGATTTTGGTCCTGGAAATTGGTTGGATACCTGGGAAAAAAGTTCTGCCCAGGATTTGGTGAATTTCTGCCCTCCTGGGGGAAGTTAGGAGGGAAGTTCCCTGGGTCAGGTGCTTGGCTAGACCCCCCCCTTGGGCTGGAGGAGTCCACACATAACCCAGGATGGGTCGGTTTCCCTTGTAGCGGGGACTTACATAATCAGGGGAGCGGGGGACCACATTTGTGGGACTACCTCCTCGACTCCCTGTCGGAGACTGGCCCGAGGGCCTTCTGGGTTGTGAATTATTTGGTGCAGGCAGGTTTTTAGGCCCCCCCATCTCCCAATCTAAAACGGGGGCAACCTTTACCTCTGCCACCTTGGCAGCAGCAAGGGTGCTGTTGGTTTTGGGGGTTTTCTGTGCATTACTTTTATTTTCTATGGGCTTCTGCACCTCATAGATCCGGGTAGCCTGTTCAATGACCCAGTCTAGTGACCTCTTCTCATGAAAATCTCTCACTAGCTGGGTCATGATATATTTGGGCAAGGCATGGAAAAAAGTATTGACAAATTCTCTGCTGTCCGTGCACACCCTTCTGGTGATCTGCGCAAAGGCACGCTTCAATTCTTGCACGAATTCTTGTGGGGCCTGATCCTCCCCACATTGAAAATTGTAGGCTGCCTTGTGAGCCTCTTGAGGATTTCTATGAACAGAAAAATGTTTCAAGATGGCCGCCCTATATGCGGACCATCTTGAATGGTTTTGGTCCTCCAGCCCTGCAAAGAAACTGGAGTATTCTGGGGAGAATGTCCATTTGACGTACTGGATGCGGCTACTGCTGTCCTTCAAATGGAAAGTCTCCATCATTTGCTCATAGAGCTCCAAGTGTTCCCAAACAGAATACTTGGCGTTCTTATGATAAGGCGTGATGACACTCCTTATTGCCTTTATTTGTTTCAATGGGTCCTTAAGCAAGGCCCTTTTTGCCTTATTGGCCTTTTTGGTTCGGGTAACCCTGGTCCATTCATCCTCTGACTCCGAAGCACTGCTCCCAGAGGTGCCCGTCTGATCTTCCAGGTTTTCCCGGATTCTGCAATCCTGGGAATGGCTGGCAGAATGTGGGGACCTGGTCTCCTGTGTCCTGTAATGCTCAGAGGAGTCTTCAGATCCCTCCTTGCTTCCAGGATTTGATGGGTACCCCCCCACTGACCTATCTGGGAAGAGGTTTTCAGGATGCCCTTAATGGGCCTACTCTCCTGGGGTTCCCCACTAAATTGCACTGTGCTTGGGTGCCCATACCCGGATACCCGCCCCTCCAGTCCTGGGTGGTACTGGCCTATGAGCCCCATACTTTTGGCTGGATAGCAATCTGCCATCCCTGTGGCCCTCTGCTCATGTGCGCCAGGGGACATGGGGGTAGAAGACTCCAGGGACTGAGAGAGATGAAGGCCTCTGGTACTAGGGCTTCTGAGGTTATGCTCAGGTGTTTCCCTTTCCCAGCGAACTTCATCTCTGTCAGCCCCTGCTCCCTGTTGCAATGCAAGAGTCTGCGCTTTCAGTTCCTCAGTTAAGGCCTTACTAGACTCTATCAGTCTCTCCTGCATGGCTACCTGTTGCTGGAGCCTATCATTGTGCTGGCAGAGAGCCTCATTCTCTCTCTGTGCCTCCTGATTGGTCCTGGAGTACTGGGCCAGTCTCTGCTGCAGGAGGGTTACCTCCTGAGTCTCATCCCTACTGGCCTGCTCCTTTCTTGCCAGAGCCTCCTCCACCCTCCTGGTGTGCTCTAGCAAGTTGTGATGCTCTTCTTGGAGGTCACCCAGCCCCTGGAGGGCCAGGTGATTTTCTTCATTTTTTTCTTTTAATTGGCAGACTTCCTGGCCTAAGGTGTCCCTTTCCTGACTAAGAGCCTGCATCTGTGCCGCCAGGTCGTCCCTCTGCCTTTGAAAGGCACCAGCTTTCTGGCACTCTTCCTGAAATTCTCTCTGGGTGTACAGATCTTTCAGAATCAGTTTATTGCTCTCCTCTTTTTCTCTATCCAATTGGCTTTGCAGGGTGGCTACCTGCTTTGTGCATGCCCTGTTGAAATCTATCTGTTGCTCCAGCTTTTTCTGGCTCTGCAGTAAGGAGTCCAAACTCTCTTGGTGCTCCTTCTGCAAAGCCAGAATTCTGGTATCCTGGTCAGCCTTTTCCTGTTACAGGATATCCATATCCTCCTTCATTTTTATGATGTATTGTCTACTATCATTTTCTGACTCCTGGCTCCTGTGCAGCCTCTGCTCAGAAGAGACCAGGTCAGATTGGGCCTTTTCTAATGCCATCTGTTGCCTATTTTCTAGATCTTGGCCTTCAGCACATTTGTCCTGCATGGCTCCCATATGTAAATATAAATATGCCGCTACCCTGGCAATCTTGTTGTGCTCATCCTTGGCCTTAGGGGCCATATATAGTTCACTCACGGCCACATGTAAGGGACCCTGGTCTCTCCACATATCTGACCCAGTTGTAGTGACCTGTTGTGTGATCGCCTGCAACCATACATTTTGGTCCTGCTCAGACCATTCACCTCTTACAAACAGTTTATGTAAGAGGTGCTCCCTAGCTATCTTCATTTCTATCAAGGTTGTCATTCTGGAATTTGAGTTCCTTCCTGACTTTACAGAAGTTTGTATTTTATTTTGCAAAACAGACCGTTTCCTTAGAGCGTTCCTTTGAGGGGTGCTTTCACCGTGTAAAACAGCGTGGTGATCTAACCGGATATGTGTATCCGGTCAGTTAGCACACTGTATTAAGCTGCACAAGTGGTAAACCTAACCCAGAATATCCCGGCTCCGAGCCCCCACTCTTTAAGTGACTCCAATCAAGCAATCCCACTAAGTCAGTGCCTTGTCTGGGATGCCCAAGGGAAGCCCTTATTTATATATTTGTATGGCAAGTTATAATCTGGATGATGAACCCTTGTATAACACCCCTCTCTTAGAATCCCCCTGACCCCACTGAGCCAAGAAGTAGATTTGTTTTGCAAATTTAAAAGGTTTATTCGAACAATTAAATAATATATATCTATCACACTTTTATAGTAAATTAATATTTGATAGCACACTTGTGAGGATGATAGTGATCAACAATGGATAATGTTACAGTGGTACACTCTTTTTGATGGCTTAGAAGTGATATAGAGAAGTGCTATAGAGAGGATAACATAGCTGAGAATGCTTTTATGGCTTCAAAGACAATGCAATGATGAATGAAATGCAGTACAGAAAATAACTTGATATGACTTCAACAAAAGACAATGTAATCACTTTTCTTTGACAATTCACCCCCCCCCCCCTTTTAAGCAAGGTAAAAAGATGGAAGGAAAACACACAGTTCTGGAATGCAATCAAATATAATTCAGTTCCCCCCTAGAAAGCTTAGAGGAAAACAGGTAGGGGTTTTAAACACAGGCAAGATACTTTGATGTGGTTGCAATTAAGTGAAAAATATGCTAAAAAGGCTTTTAATTCCCTATAGGGGGTTCAGGGTGGGTGATATCTAGTTTATATTAGTTCAGGCTCACTTTAGCAATGCTCTATGAGTAACTAGCAGGTTAAAACGAATTTTAGCACAGGAAAGCAAGGAGCTGCTGATTTTTACACGTGGTTGAAATGATTGCAAATGTCAAATCGCTGCAAATTAGTTGCGCGCATCGAGCGTAATTACGGAGGCACTATAAGGAGTAGGAAGTCGGTTCTAGGTTCGTTGGAAAGCCTACAATCTTAGCTTTAAAATGACAGTTCCTAGCACAAACGGTTCTGGAGATACGGCCGATTTAATAAAGGTAGTTTTTCGGATTTGAAATTTTAAAGCTCAGAATGACAGATGACAGTTCTCAGTTTTAAAGATGACAGAATGACACGATTCTAGGAGGCAGTTGTCCCAGCAGTCTCTTTTTATGTGTTTTGGAAGTGGATGGGTCGGCTCATTCTGCATGCCCAACCCTCTCAACTTATCATTGTGTCAGGGATGGCACTCTATTAAGAGTGGCACAGGACACCCAAAAAGGGTTTGGGTGGTTGTGCCTAAATAAAGTGGACAGAGAAGCACACACACAGCTGAAAGGAAAGAGAACGAAGAGTAGGCAAGAGTAGCAAGGAAAGGTACAGAATGAATTCCCTCTTGGGGTGTATGCAGATATAGGAAAAGAGTATTCCACGAACCTTAGGAAATACTCAAGCCTTCTGCACAGTTTGCTATAACAGAGGCCCACGCTGTTTGCTCATGACTTGGAACAGCAGCTATGGGTGTCTGTAATGTAGAAACGAGACAAGGGAAGGGGCAGAGGTTGACTGATGGGAACCAACAGACAAGCTCTGTACAAAAGGGTCTACAAAACAGGACAAGAGAAGATACTTACAGACAAATCCAGGAAAAGGAGGTTGATAGCAAACTAGCAGAAGGAAATGAAGGGAAAGTCGTGTAACAGGATAGGATAGCAGAGGACAGTAAGGAACAAGGTTGAGAGCTCAGAGGAGCAGGAAAGCAATGGGCAAGCCCACAGGAGCAGGGCTGTAAGGTAGAGAGCCCAGAGGGAAAGGGCTTAGGGCAGCAGAGTAAAGCAGGCTGCACGGAAAGGAACCCAGAAGGACCGGGCAGCAAGGAGTGAGCCCTGAGGGGCAGGGCCGCTGACCGTAGAAGGTTGCAGAGGACTGTAGAGGGCTGCTAGGCCGAGAACCCAGCGGAAAAAGGTAGGTAGTAAGCAGCGGAGCGTGATCAGCTGCAAAGTAGGAACCCCAGAGGACAAGGGCTGTAGGCAGCCGGAGTGAGGCAGGCTGCAGAGCAGGAAGCCCAGAGGTCAAGGGCTGAGACTGGAAAGCAGCAGAGTGTGATCAGCTGCAATGTAGAAAGCCCAGTAGGGCAAGGGCGGAGGCTGGAAGGCAGCACAGCGTGATCGGCTGCAATGTGGAGAGCCCGGCAGGGCAAGGGCGGAGGCTGGAAGGCAGCAGAGCATGATCAGCTGCAATGTAGAAAGCCCGGTAGGGCAAGGGCGGAGGCTGGAAGGCAGCAGAGCGTGATCGGCTGCAATGTGGAGAGCCCGGAGGACAGGGCTGTGAGGAAGAGAGCCTGGAAGGCTATGGCTGTAGGCAGCGAAGAGTAACAGGCTGCAAGGCAGGAAGCCCAGAGGAGCTGGACTGAGGCAGAGAGCCCAGAAGGCTAGGGCTGTAGGCAGCAGGGTGTAGCAAGCTGCAAGGCAGGGTCCAAGCAGGAGTGATGGTAAACAGCATACAAAGATCCGTAGAAAGACACGAAAGGTGGAGGAAGGTCTCTCAATGCAAGAGGCTGAGCCACTGCAGGCAGCAGCCTTTTATACTGCCTAGCCCAGCACAGAGGCAGGCTAATTGGTTGCACCTGGCTAAGCACACCTGCAGACAATCGGCAACCTCCCTCTCTGTTCCTGAGTTGGTGGAAGCAGAGCCAATCCCTAGGGCTTCTGGGGGGTGTAGTTCCTTTGATGACCAATAGGAACAGCCAGGAATCGATGCTTATAGCCAAGTGCATTGTGGTCTGCGTAGTTTGTTGGAAAAAATAATAAAGCACCAAAGTCTCGCAAATAGGAAATAAAGTCCCCAAAGTAAATATAGATTAATCCAAGAGTCTGTTGTAAATAAATGATAAACAAATAGTCCATATTGAGCGCAAATGGATGCGCCCATGGCGCAGGCATGACACATTGGCCCAGTTCTCCTCTTTCCCTTGATTGGGGAAACTGAGTTGTGAGTCAGAGTGATGAGGTAGGTTTATGGTCAGAGGATCCACCCCTTGTCAATTTGCCCACAAATCTATATTTGATTTAAATACATATTTCCCAGATACACAAGTGGTTGACATTACATGTACATTTTACAGATGAATTAAGACAGGTTTCTGTTCAAGCCCCATGTTCCTGCGAGCTGGGATTCAGAAATGACAACATTTTGTTGTTTTTGGTCGGTTTACCAATATCGGACATTTACCAAAAATTACACAAATGTGCGCAAGGAGTATGGACATTAATTGATGAAGTGTCAGATTTTTAACATGCATACATTTGGAGTAAGACCCTATTTTCCGCTAGCAACCCCTCAGAATACACCAGAGGGTCCTAACACCTCTTAAGACGTGCACAGAAAAATCACCAGAATAATGATATTACTTATATAATTCTGACAAGTCCGTACTATGAATTATCCATCTTTTTTAAAATTATGATCTGGCCCAGATGGGTGTGGTTTAGTTTCAAAGCACATGGGGGAAGCTTCTGTCTGTCCCCGCCTCCAGCTCAGGTGGCTCTCAGAGGCACTTCTCCTCCCACTTCTCCCAAGAGGAAGCTATTTTACGACCCCCCCAATATAACATTTGCCTGAGCCCAGGACAGTGCATTGTTCTGTGTCTCTGCCATCTGCAGGTGCCCCTCCCCTAATCTAATCTGAGAGGTGTCATCTCCTTTTGGTGGGGAAGCAGGAGGCAGCCAGGCCTGGGAATGCAGTTTGATCAAGTTTCAACTCCTGTCGGGGGTTGTTGCCGGGCAGAATTCACTCTCTTTAAGCCAGGCTTCACTCCTGTCAAAGTTTAGACCATTAGCGCCGGCTTGTGTCCACAGCCGGTACTGCACCCCTTTTTGGGAGTTGTCTTGATTTTAACAGGAGAATTTTGCTATTGTTTTGATGGGCATCCTTACAGTAGAGTGGTGATGTGGAACCCCCCACAAGAAGGTTGAATCTTTGAGTGGTCTTGTGCCCATGATTTTAGCAAATTCTTGACATTAAGAAAATGAATTCCCAACAGCTCTGGGTTGCTTTTGCCAATCAGCATTGCCATTTGTAGCAGGGCTTGGATGCATGGGTAAAAACATCCCACAAGAGGGGCGGGGAGGGTCTTAAAAGTATGTGGAAAAATAGTATTTATTTGGGTTTTATTGTTAGTTGGTTGCTGTTGTTTTAAAGAATGTCTTTTTAAACATATACCTATCGAGGTTGACGTCACAGTAACATTTAACTTGGTACTATGATGTGCATTTTATAAACTATTGGGTGAACAGTATGCGTGGTGTGAATTGCTGGCAGAGGCTATTCACATATCTGCGCATTTATCATTTTACTGGGACAAGTGCAGTTTAAAATATTAAGAAGTCCCATTCCCCATTTCCTTAAAGGTGACATTGTTTGAGGGGGCAGACGTCACGCAGTTGAGGACTCCACATTAAGGCCATCAGTTAGGTTGCACGAATGGCAAAAGATATTTTGAGTAAGTGCTGTTAATTGCTGCTCGGTCACAGCTCTGCTCAAGTAGGTCACTTTGAAAAACAGTTGTTGCTTTAAAAAGAAAAAGGGGAGTTGGGGGCTGTGAGGAGTGCCGGCTCATCACACTTCCTCTAGTATTGGAGTGAAAGGTAGCCTATTTAAGGGAACATCATGACACTACTTTATTTATTTTTACTTATTTTATTGTTCATTTATGCAGTGCTTATATGCAGGTGGAGTGCTTCAAATCGCTTCAAGGTGGGAAGGGAACAAGGAAATACAGTAATCACTCTTAGGCCTTTAGGTTTCTGAGTGATTGACAGAAAAACTAGCATACTCGGCCTGACAACATTTCTCCTAGTGCAAGTGCATGAAGTGTTACAGTAGTGACCAAGCTAGTTAGAAGGGACACAAAAGGGGGGGGAGCAGGACGGTATGCAGTGATTATCATGAATACCAACATAACTAATACCATTATAACAAACCTAAAATAACTAATTCCAAAATATTGAATTTTGAAAAAACAAAAAAGGGGTTGGGAGGGGGTAGTGGTTTTGGGGGTGGGAGAAAAGTATTAAGAACAAAATAATAGGGGATTTTGGTAGAGGACTTTATTTGAGAGCAAGTCTTCACGGGTGTTCAGAAGAGCAGTTTCCATGCCTCTGGATACTCTAAAGCCAGACTAATGGTCACAGAGACAACCAGCAGATTCAGGGCCTCATCACGAGTTTGGCGGTAACCCTTAAATCCGGCGGTCGCGCTATTACTGCCGGATTTAAGGGTCCACCAAATCAGGGCTTCGGCTGATTTCTCCCCAGCTCTGAGCTTGGGGGAAATCCGCCAAAAATTCACGCTATTACCGCCGGCAGGAAATCTGCCGGCGGTAAGAGCGCGAAAATTCCCCATTGAGCCCAATGGGGAATGGGGCATTCCCGAATGGGCTCAGTGGGGAATGGGGAATTCTATTACCGCCAAACCCGTGATCCTGCACTAATAGCGGTGGGCTAATACCACCAGCGGTATTGAAAAGAAAAGAAAAGAAAGCCAGACTGTGTTTACTTTACTTTATCAGCCAGCATCAGTCATCAATTCAAGAAAAGCCTGTTGTGTGCATCCCTATGTATAATAAGTGTCACACTGACATGAACACTACATGCAATGTGAAAGAGTCCCTTTGAATAATAAGCCTGCACAATCGATTAGCTCTCGGTTGCTGTTCCTGGTCATCTCTCAAACTGCCATCACCCGCTGCGAGCATGTGTGCAGCTGACACACAACCACATTCGAGAGCCTTCACAAGGCAACCATGTGTTAGGTGATTTTAATGTAATGGGTTGCAGCAATCAGTAACAACATGGTGACGGTTGGGGTGAGAATGGTTAGGACCCAGAAAGATCGTGCTGGGGGGCGCCAATCTGATATTTGGCCTACGGTGGCAAAATTCTTTGCACCGGCTCTGATAGTCCTGAGCCGGACATACACATGAATGCAAGAAAGAGGACCTTTTTCTAGCAGATTCATTATGCTAATATTGGTTTTTCCATCTACCACATCATCTAAACTTCAACTTTCCAGAACCCTGCTACAAGAACACGTGGATCATTGGAAGTTCATTTTCAGGCTCTAAGCTCAGACTTTGAACTCTTTCTATACTTAAGCCATTATTCACGCTATCAAATAGAAGGAAATGAAAAATATGACTGCTTTTCCAATCTGATTAAATATCAACTAGCCATTATTTGTTATCATCCTAGTGCTTTCAGATCTTAAGATGCTTGTGCCATTACTATTTTATGAACATAACATTTATCCTTGACAATCTAGACTGATGAAGGAAAACATTGACCGTCTAGAACTGGTCATCTCTTATAGTAAATACCTCTTTAAACCAATCTCCCCTGAAATCAGCTTGGGTTACCAATCTCTTAAAGAAAGCCTCTTTAGATCCACATGTGCCCACTAATTATTCCAAATATCTCTTATTTGCTGATTTTCTTGGCTACGTGGGCTACTTTACAGTTGCAGGACCTCATTTAATCCACCAAACTTCTGGGAGATTTGTGATCTAGGTTTTGTACTTTTAGAGGTAAAGAGACTGCCATTTTTGACATCAGGGGAACCTGACTTGGTATCCTGGGTAGAGTCTCTGTGGGGCTGCTAATGCTATTAGATGTCTCAGCAGCCTTTGCCACGATTGATCATAACCTTTTTCCTCTCTTGGACCAGGGACTTCTTAAATCTATCCTCCAGAGTGACCAGTTGGCTTTTCTCTTTTTGACAGGCAGATAAATACAAGTTAAAAATGAATCATTTCAGCCAGTTACGACTCCTGTTGAATATGGCATGCCTCTGGGAGCTTGTCTGTCTCCATTGTTGTTCAATGTATGGATGAAGCCAGTGGCATACACAAGCTCTGGGGGCCCCCCTGCAAGCCATGCTGAGGGGGCCCCCCCGGCAACTCTGCAACAAATCACGAGTCGCACCACACTCTGGGCCACCCTAGATTACCACGCAATCGCAATACACAAAAACGTGTTGCTTAAGGGGTATGCCACACACTGTACTAGGAGAAAGATATAAATATGTGTTTTAATGCAACATACAGCACACTTTCTGAGAAAATTGTACTAAAAAGCCACGTTTGCTATTGTTGTGTAGGGTAACATCAATCCAAAACATGTAAGTCACCAACAGTGCACATGAACATTAATGCTTTGCTATTACAAATGGCATGGCACAATGAAAACATGTCCAACTGGCTGCACAATGTAGACTAGTGTAGACACATAATAACATTACAGTAAAGCATGCCAGGCCACATTCAGACATACCTAGACTGGTTGCACCAAAATGTCAGTCGAAGCAATAAGACTCATCAAGAAGAGAGCACACATTCAAGTCTGAGTCTCTGCGTCCTCTAACAACACAGCCAAACTCTTTAAAATCTGCAAGGAACTGGCCAATCCTGTTACAGTTTCTACCTCTTCTGTTCCCTCAACAGGCCCTCTGTACGGCTTTGGCTTCTCGCTTCTCTGCTAAAAACTCAGGACATCCTGTCCACTATCTCCTCTTCCTCTCCCTCTTCCTCTCCCGGCCCCTTTTGGCCATCTCTCCCTCTCCTCCTCCTTTCTCCTCTTTCTCTCTAACACCTGACAAGATTTCTAGACAAGTCCCATCTATGGAAGTGTCGTCAAAACAGGTGCTCGCCTGCTCCTCCAGAACCATTCAGGACCACATTGACACCCTTGATCCAGCCTTGGCCAATTTCTGTAATCATTCTTTGGCCACTGGAACTTTCCCCTCTCCCAAATTCTTGGAAAAGCTGGCCAACTGTCAGCTTACTCTCCACACTGAATGTGTTGGTTGTCTCCATGACCATCAGTCTGGCTTAAGAGCTGCCAGAGGCATGGAAACTGCTCTCCTGAACACCTGTGAAGATTTTAACTCTAACCTTGATTCCAGTATTCCTTCTGTCCACATCATCCTGGAACTTTCTCTGCTTTCCACACGGTCAACCACACCATCCTGATCAATTGACTCTGTGAGAACCTGGGCATCATGGATGAGGCCCTGGAGTGGCTGACCTCCTTCCTCTTGGACAGCCCCTCCCAGGTCCAACTTTGTCCCGTACACTCCGCCACCTCTCTCTACATGTGGCGTTCTCCAGGGCTCTATACTCTCACCCTGGTTTTTCAACCTCTACTTGGCCCCTTTGACCCACCTGATCTCTACCTTCTCCTCTAACTTACAGTGTTATGCGGATGACACTCAGCTTTCCTTCAGGCTCCCCCTCAGCCTACTCTCCTCTCTCTCTCATTCCTGGTGTCATCTTCAACTCCACTCTCTCTTTCACTCCTCACATCTCGGACGTCGCCAAGAAGTCCCACTACCAGCTGCACCTCCTCAAAGGGACTCTTCCATTTCTCAATTCCGCCCAGAAGTTCACTGTCTCCAGAGCTCTGGTTCTCTCTCTAGGCTGGACTACTGCAACAACCACTTTCTCAATCTGCCTTCCTCTACTCTCCACCCTCTGCAACTAATCCAGAACAGGACTGCGAGACTTAGCCTTGGCCTCAAGCCCAGGGACTGTATCTCTCCAGCCATGAAATCTCTCCACTGGCTCTCAGTGGCTGCAAGGATCAAGATCCACACTACATCCAACGCTATCTTCCAAAATACCTTCCTTCTAGAGCCCAAAGGGTTATATGCTTCTCTGGGCAGAGAGTGGGGGGGGTAGATCCTTCTCCCGTGCAGGTGCCTCCCTCTGAAATGGCGTCCTTGCCCCTCCCAAACTTGAGCCGGACCACCTGAAGTTCCGGAAGCAGCTCAAAAGTTCCTCTACTCCTCTGCTTTCTCTCTCTCCCTCCCCTGCTGAACTACCTGACCTACCTGTCCGCTGTACCAACTGGTTGCTTGGCTACCCTCTGTCTCACTGAGTCCAGGCTCTTTCTTGATCAGTCACCCTTGCACTGCCTCCAGGCCTATCACGCAGTTAGGGGCTGTAAATGTAACCCTACAGTCCCTTGTTCTCCTTGCACTAACCAGAGCAGCGCTGCCCTGGTGGCACTTACTCAGAGCATTGCTGCCCTGTTTTCCCCTCCCCTCTCCCTTGCACTTCCCCTCCTCCCTTTCCCCCTTGCACTTCTCGTTCTCGCACTTGCACGATCTGAATGACACAAGGCTTAGTAAGATAATTTGTCTTGTCTTCCCTCAGTTTTACTTCTCTTGTCTTGTCGTGCCTAAAAACACTTGTGTACAGGTGCGTTATATATGACTTATAATATCATTTTATCACAGATGCCCAGAAAAATATACAGTGCCATAGTAAAAAACGGCTAGACTGGCAGAACCCAAATGCCAGTCTAGCCAGGTAATTACACTTAGCAGGACTGCTTTATCAGAAATGCCCAGTTAAAAAAAGTCATACCAAACTGAGGAATGACTAGACTGGCTGCACCAAAATGCCTCTCTAGCCACTAATACCACATATCATGCCTGCTTAGCATGGACATGGACGACCATTATAATGTATTGCACAACCCCAACCCCCCCACACATCCCTTCTCCCTCCCATCCCCTACCCCAACCTCCAAAATCAGCTAATTGGACCAGAATTACCTCAGTCCCTCTTCCTTGTCCCAGTGCTTATGTATGAGGCTCCTTGCCTCACTGGTAAGTGCTGGAGGAAGAGTGGGACTAGGAGTAATGAAGATTACAGGTAGCTAGGTCAGGCATTACCTTCATGTACCTCTACCTTATCCCAGTACTTGTGTATGAGGTATAGTGCCTCATACACAAGTACTGCCTCATACACAAGTACTGGGATGAGGAAGAATAGGGCTAGGTGTAAAGAAGATTACCAATAATTAATCAAGGAATTAAACACAAGTAGTGGGGCAACACCATTGAGCTGACTGGGCTGCAGCACTCCTCCCCACTGAAATTGTGGGCTATGTTGACTTGACCTGGCTGACCTACAGAGCAGTTGCCGGACAGAAAAGGACATGGATGTTAAACTGCACCTGGGTTTTGTCATTAGCAAGGGCCCGGCCCAGCAATTACTAATGTACAACATTTCACTGTTTGTACCTGCATTCAAATGCCACATTTTTTAAGTAACTGAAATTGTGTGGGTTTAGTACTTGCATGGCATGGTTTAGTACTTGCATGGCATGGGAGTGATTGGAAGGTTAGAGCGGAAACAGGAGACCAGTCGTTCTCACAGCAGCCCATAAGTGGGTGCTTTCAGACATAAAGGAGAGAGTTAACTGCTTGTAACATTGAAGCTGCACTAGAATAGTCTCATTAAAATGCGTAAAGAAGTTAGATGCCGCCACACAAATACGTTTGCTCCTCCCCACCACACATGACGTTAGCACCACTCCCAACATTTCAAAAGTTAGCCCCATGAAATGTAGGTTTTGTTGCGCCCCTGAACACAAGCACACACACCATTCACCATATTTACACACGCAGACCCAGCCATCCATATATTTAAGAGTGCACTCTTTCACCATACAGGCACACCCAGGCAGCCACTCATACATTTAAGTGTGCATCCTTTCACCGTACACGCACACCCAGCCACCCATACATTTGTGTGCACCCTTTCACCATACCCTCACACAGACAGTCACCTATACATTTAAGTGTGGACACTTTCACCATACAGGCACACCCAAGCAGCCACCCATGCATTTAATTATGCATCCTTTCACCGTACACGCACACATGTATACCCAGCCACCCATACATTTGTGTGCACTCTTTCACCATGCACTTACACACGGACACGCCATGGGTTGAGGGGAGCCATAATACTTCAAAAATACATTGGGCCTCATTAGGACCCTGGCGGTGACGGTATGAATGGTGCCGGTAAGGCACCGGCACCGTTCATACCGTCCCGCCACATTACGAGTTCTGTTCGCGGGTTCCCGACAGCCCGCCAGGTCTTACCTGGCGGGCGGTGCGGCACCCGCAAGCATAACTCATAATTGCGCCGGCACCGTTATCAACGGTGTCGGTGCAACCATGCTCCCCACCCCCATTCTGCCCTATTGGGCAGAATGAGGATCGGGAGCCTGGCAATACCGCCACCCGGGAATGGACAATTATCGGCCCATTCATCTCGTTATTGGCCGGTATTGCCCAATCGCGGGAG
The DNA here is from genome assembly GCF_040938575.1 of Ambystoma mexicanum. NCBI lineage: Eukaryota > Metazoa > Chordata > Amphibia > Caudata > Ambystomatidae > Ambystoma > Ambystoma mexicanum. Next base: position 163,471,724 of record NC_090941.1, on the reverse strand, counting down.
GCGGTGCCGGTAGCAAGCATGGTGGTAGCCGTGCCTGCTATACAGGCACGGCTACCGCCATGCTCGTAATGAAGCCCATTGTTTCTTTTTGAAGTCACTCTGACTTCTTAAAGAAATTATTTCCGTTAAGGACTGAACCATAACAGAAATAATGTCTTTATGAAGGCAGAGTGACTTTTTTTTATTTTTGAAGTCATAGGGTTCCCCCACCCCATGACATGGAGGCCTCCAGCCTAGGGTCTTCATGTCATGGGGTGGGGGGTAGCCACCGGACTTTTTGTATTCACTCTGCCTTCATAAAGAAATTTAGAAATTAAGGGGTGCCCTTTCTAGATCATGTGGTCGCGGGGCTCCCCCGCACCCTGTTACGCCAGTGGATGAAGCCAGCCTTTACACAATCTCTTGTCTAGCCAACAAGTATTGTTTCAAAACTATGCAGATGACATTCACATTGTAAATGATGAACCACATAGAGACAGGGGGCATACCTGAGGAAACACAAGACCATTTGCATGTGAATATTAGCTACATACAGCTTTCACAGCTCAAACTTATGTTTCCTGTGAAACATGACAATTAAAGTTTATACTAGCACTAGAACATCTGTTTGAATGGGGAGATGCTGTTGGGTACTGTCCATGCAGTGGGCATAGTGGCATTGTATAGCTCACACACCTATCTCCGCAGATATTTTGGTGACCTGGTCAAATTTAGTGGGGCAACCCACAGGCCATTGATGTCTGGCCTGCCTCTCAGGGGATGCCAGGATCTACTGCACAAGTAGTCTGCAGTGAAGTTGAGACTCCAAAAAACGCTTTCACAATTTACCTCACATTAGACAGGATTCTGAAGACGGGTTAGCTAATGTTGAGAATTCACATCCTACTTACACGCCTTACCATAGCTAATTCCACCACACACCCCGCTCCTCAATGTCCTTGCTTGTTTTAGGCCTCTTTATAAGCAGGCTATCTTCTTCAGTGACCTTCATTCATGCCTAACAACTCCTCTCCAACCCAGAATGGTTCCATGTAATAATGTCCCCGCAAAAATGTCCCCGGACAAAAAAGTTGCAATTTTTTGCGGAGACATTATTACGTTGAACATGCGGGGGACAACCCTGCAATGCATGTTTTTTTTAAAAATGGGAGCACGGGACATGCCCGCAACCTGTCCCCATACATAATGGGCCTCATTACACGGTAGGCGGTGAGCCATGGTGCTATTAGCGCCATGGCTCATGCCGGTAAAATACCGGCACCGCCTTGGCGGAAAGGGGATTTACCGCCCCATTCCAAGGTTGGAGGGGCGGTAAATCCCCTTTCCGCCATTGCCCTTCCCCATTCCCATTTCTGCCCCATAGGGCTCTATGGAAATGGGGAAGGCGCTAATTACGCCACCGCAATTTTGCGGCGCCGTAATTAACTCTGAGGTCCCTTAGCGGGTTGGATTTTAACGCCTGCAAAAAGCAGGCGTTAAATCCTCCAACCCGCAAAGGGACCTCGTAGTACGGCGGTAAGGGTTAACGGTCACCGTTGCCATTAACGGTGACCGTTAACCCTTACCGCCGTCCGTGTAATGAGGCCCAATGTCACCATATATAATGTTGCCAATGGCTTTTCCCGGCGACATTATGTATGGGGACATTATTACCTGATACCGCCAGTACACGCTCATAAGTCACTATTCTGTTGAAGAGATGGCCTCACTAAAAAAGGGGAAGCACACAAGTTCCAAACTCCTGGCAGCATTACTACTTTAACCCTTGTAAAAGTAAAAACGATTTGGCAGATTAAATGACACTAGAATGGCTCTTTGAGGCAGTCACAGCTATGCTCACCAATTGAATAGACTTTGAAACAGATGTGAAAGTCCTGAAAAGGGAATTCCCCAATAATTCTGTGAATGTCTCAGACAAGGAGGTTAGAATGAAACAATGCTGCAAAGTTTTAGAAGCAATGGATTGTGTGATAGCACTAATCCACCTGATGTGCAAGTCCCTTATGAATCTAGACAACAGACGCTATCGACAACACCTGCAGATTTTCAACTTCTCAGAAGGGTGTCAGAGAGACAACTAAAGAAGCTACATTGAGAGGCTAATACAAAGGCCACAAAGGTCAGGTTCTCAGCCCCTTCTGAAGTCGACAAGGCCCACTGGAATCCCCCCTGGCTAATACTAGATCATGAAAACTCATCAACAGAGTTTTAAGGTTCTGCATTACTACCCACTAGTCTTAATCAAGAATGCCTTCATGGATATCCTCAGACTGCTGATGGCGAGATCCACAGTATACATTCATACCATTTATGATGAGGCCCATACTAAAAAAAAGATGAGACTAAGACAACGGTTTAGGGGGCCGTCAGTAATTCAAGTTTAATGCATTACCGATGATGCCTTGAAATGACACTTTCATGGCACCTGAAGATCTGCACAAATTCCTGGACTATAGCTGTCTGGATGAAATGGATTTCCAACTTCACATTAGGAACTGTTCACCTTTCTCTTGTGTATGCTTTGGTTATAGCTTGGCATTGGTGTAGCACTACTCTTCATGGGAGTTTTCACTCAGGTTGATTCTCTGTAATGGGACATTATCTTGAAACAGCTATTGACCTATAACTTATAATGTTTTACAGTTGTGGTCTCATGCATCTACTGTATCACAAAGGAGATTTCTATTTTGCCCTATTAATGCTCACCTCAACATATAAGCTCACACACACATGTGGTGGCATTGGGCTGCCCACGTGTCACCATTGTTTTGTGGCCCCTATACCCTTCCATGGTAATGGCTGTGTCTACATGTTATTTAAACTTTTCCCCCACTCTTCTTTTCTCCCCATTTATACCATTAAATGTGTTCAGTTGTTTAATACATTACTACACTTTAATCCAGAGCTGGTAAATTCTCTGAGCATATGGCACCCAACCCCAGTTCCTCTGCTACAGGGACGGAGAGGGTTAGGACCAACCTATTGCCATTGTTGCATAGATGCGCTAAAAGTGCTTTTCCTAGACTCTTAACAGTCAATGAAACACGATTAAAAGGACACCAATCCTAAATTACTATAGACGTATGGGGCCCAAATTGTACTACAAGGAACACACTCTTTCAGAAATCAAGACACTTGGGGGCCAATATCTGAACTATAAAGTGGGGCCTTTTGGTGCAAGCTAAAGAGGGAGCATAGCCATTTTGATAAACAGATGTCCTAAATTCCAGTAGGGGTTTGGGGTTTAGACCACAGATGTCCTAAATTCCAGTAGGGGTTTGGGGTTTAGATTTCTACACACACAAATATTGATTAAACAAATGTCCCTCAATGTGGTCTGCCTCTACGGTCCAACTCGAGATGGGACAGAGACCAGAGCGTAGCTTTTAGAACTCAAATCTGATCCTCTGTTAAGTTTTTAACCTGACCAAACAACCTATTTTTTCTTCACAACAAAAAGGCCTTTTAAAGCTCCTTGATAAGAAGTGTAAATGAGGGTCTTTCTACACAATACAACAATCTGTACAAATATATATACTTTAATTAAATACACCATACCTAACTAGGAAACCATTGCACAAAACCCACCCTCGAGTAAAGAGCACAGAATAAGCAAATTTAGCAAGATAAGCAGAGTAATGAATCAGGGGTGTAGGGCAAGTAATAACAACACTGTTATTTAAAAAATAAATGTTTGTTGTGGAGGCCTCAAATCCCCATCCCCCCAGCATAACACCAAGATGACAGCTGCCTCTCACTGAAGCAGCCCCACAGACCATAACCGGATGACATCACCAAAGTAATCATAAATAGACGACATGGCTGCACACATATGTGTAGATGCATTAGACATGAAGCACATTCATTCCTGCATGAAGCTACGCAGACACTTAGGCCACATTACTCTTAGGCACGAAGAACATGCTTATAACTCACTTAGCTAGTTGCACAAGAACACACATGTTCTGACGCCTAAAGACGCCTAAAGGCAACTAACATGAATAGCCATGAAAATAAAGATGGAAGACACAGCCTCATTGAAATTAATGGATGGCACAGGAAAGTCTCAAAACACAGGGAGAGGCCTGATACACTGATTTCCCTGCGAAACGCAGACAGAGTTGGCAGTGCAGTTTTTTGTGCCAAACCTTGCCAAGGACATGGAGAGAGATTGTTTCAAGTCAACAGAAAAGATAGAACACCTTCAAGGGTAAGAAGCTGAAATTCTTCATAAGTGCAAGCAGAGAAATTCAAATGTATGGTCCCTCCACATGTGATCTGACCTGGAGAACAAGGCCCATTCAGTGAAGGCAGGCAGAGATTGTTGTTCCAACCAAACTGAAGACAGAAGGCACAAAAAGCACCACAGCATGACCATGGGAGCTAGAATGTCCTTGCTCAAGGCCAGAGGAGTCAGAGAGGTGGTAACCTCATTGGGAAAAGGCGGAACTCTGAGGCTATTCTCCCCACCCTTCATTGTGCTCATGTGCTGGTATTTTTCCCAAGCTGAGAAAGCTCATGCTGGCCTCTTGTGGGTGGCCCTAGGCAGAGCTACCTAATATGGCCAGACCAATTAGAACATCTATCCCCTACCGGATGTATGTCTGTCCATACTGTTCACCTAATCCCATCTCATCTGAAGTACAGGAATGAATCCTTTGCTTGTGATGTCATTGTGTAATAAAACCCTGGTTACCATCCTGTAATGAGTTGAGAGTACATTGGAATCTGCAGATGTCTGTGTGCCTATCCCTGCTTTTGAAATCTATTAATAAAGCAGTAATTTGTCACATTTCTGGACTCCTCCATTTCTAGGGCATGGGGGATTTTGCCTCGAGCTGACCTCTGGTTTCTCACTCCGCTTCATGATCTTGGATTCACAAAAGGATTCATGTGACCTATGGTCTCTAGGGCCCAAATTTTGACCAAGGGAGCAATTAGCTGTAAATAATACCTTTCCCTGTTCTTGGTGATCTGGTGGGGCAAGCCAGAGCTCTTGCCACTTTGCCAGCAGTTTGAAGATCTGCAGAGTGCAAAAGGCAGCACTGAGGGTCTTGGTGGTTTGAATGTGTTGAACAGTTCTTGAAACATGGCTCTAAGCAGTTCAACAGTGAAAACACTAGGATCCTGGCTGTATTGGTTCTCAGGGACCTGTGAGTCCCAGTCCAGGGGCTCAGGAACAGGATGAGTAATTTCCTCATGCTCCCAAACATGGGGAGGCTGGAACCCAACTTCAGGGGTTCTTTAACAAGGTGAGCTCCTGGATACTGCTGTGGCTGGCAAAGGGGCGGGTATTGTCCCAGCAGCCAGTCACCCCCAATGTTCCCTAGGGATGGTTAGGGAGTAGAGCTTGCCTCTGCCTTGAACTACCTGTCTTCACCTGCTAACTGGAAAACATTAGAAAGGATAACTCTGAAGCACTTTCTAAAGCTCTAACGAATTATTCTTCAAGTGCTTAAGACCAGAGATGGATCAAAGAAAGAGTGGGAGACCCCTTCTTTTAAAGACATGAGCTCAGAGGTGATTGGACCAAAGATCACCTGCTTTAGAGGTCCAATCTCTGTTCCTAGAACAAGTGGACTTTGCCTTCTGAAACCACACCCAAATTGCTTTGTGCTACAGGAAGTGGAAAGGACAGGAAGGAAAGATAGAGGTAGAAAGAAATCATATGGTTTCCATCCAGGTGTACAGAGCTCCCTATAACTACACTAGCCCCTCCCTTCTCAATAGGATCAAAAGCTTTTAGAAATGCATATCCCTGGTGTGAGGTTGAGCTTTTTGTGAATGTGTGCTCTGTTTGATTCCAGTTCCTGGGATGACTTCCTTTGTGGTGATTGTCTCTCTGGGGGCTGTGTTGCTTGCCCTCCCAAAGGCAAAAAGTGAGGAAATCGCCAGTGCCACAATCCTGCCAGCAGTGGCAAGACAGCTTTGTCTGGGAAGAATACACATAATTCTATCACAGCAGAGGTGGGCTCACAGGGCTGACACATATCCAATATCACATTGTTTTGGTTTCAATAATTATGAGAAATACCTTTCACTGTTACACAAGTCAGGTATGGCTTATATTTAAAGATATATCTGCCACCAGAACAGTAAACACATAATGGCACGGTTTTCGTACATGGGTACATGCCTTCAATATTGTTCCAATGCAGACGGTTCCTTGAAGTGCCCAAACACGAGATCTAGGAAGTGAAAATGAATATTAGTTCCAGCGCTGGCACATAAACTCCCATCACACTGTTCGCCGTCCTCTGCTGGGCTTCCATTACCAGGACCAGGACAGCACGAAGAACTCCTCGAATGGGGTGCAAAATCCTCTGCTGGCAGACCCCACCAGGACCATCCACCACCCCTGACCGCATTGCTGAAAAGGAAACATCCACGGCATTAGCCACATTGCCGTACTTCTGCATCACGTGACCGCCATTCGTATCCTCCGGAAACGAACTACGAAAGTTAGCATTGACCTTAATGCTGACGTGGACAGAACACTTCCCACAGGAACACCAACGTCCTTGGCGGTAATTGGCCAGCTTAGTGAGAGCCAGAGACAATGTCATCATTCTTCCTCCAGCCTTCGACCTGGCAACAACGCTACCGAACATTGCTGAGACCTCCTCCGTGGACTTCCCATAATGGCTCTCGCCCGGATTCTTGGCTGCTGAACTCTGTCCATGGAAGGAACCAGGCGCCCACAACTGCCGCCCGCCGGACAGACGCCCGGACCCGCTCCTCCTCTCCATGCCCAGAACGAGCCCAATGCTGACTGCTGACCACTCTCCTCTACTCAGCTGCTGGAAAACTTCGGGAACCCGCTCCAAACTCCTAAGCGTTGCCACACGGCAACGAACGGGACCTCTACCGCGAGCCAGTCTCCTTATGAAGTGACGCAGGTACATGGAAGAAACTCACTCACCACATGGCATAACCGCTGCTCACGGACCATGCACTGAAAGCGGGCCGGATGTCCACACGGGAACTACAAGCATGGCAAACCTGCGGCAGGGCTCCAAACTGCTGAAACAAGGAGCCAACAAAGAGAAAAAAACAGCTCGGGGTTAAGCCACGGACCCCCGGACGACACTGAACAGCTGTGAAGCCGGTAGTCGCTCCTCTGCCAATCCTAAGCGGCGCTCCCTGCACAGGGCCTGCACAGAGGATTGGCCTAACCTCCGTAGTTGAATCTGCTCGGGGTGTAGGGCTTCCTTCGGGGGCAGTGTACTCCGATAGCACAGGGCTGCACCCCCCCCCCAGCAGCAACAGTCTCCTCCTACAATCCCATCCTCGTCGCCAGTGTAGTAAAGTAAGCTCTCAAGGTAAGTTGTACTCTTTAATGTCCAGGTCCAGTTCCTTCTTCACATAACAGGATTGTAGGGGAAACACTAAGACAAGCAGAAGGGAGAAACACTGGGACAGCCCCACACCCCATAAGCACCTTAACTCCACTGACTAGTCCCAACTGTCAATAGTAGAAGACCTGAACCCACACATTCCACACGATGACACCCTCATCATTCCCCAAGCTCATAAGCCTACATTATAACAATCTACTTGCTTCTTATAATAAATGATATGTTTGTGTTGTTCTCATATGTCCAGAATTGTTCCTCTCCAATCTGCTCCCTTGGCCCACATACTGATGGGTTTGTGTGCCGCCTGCACGGCTGTTTCAGCGTGCTGCCTTCGGACATGGCCCGTCCAAAACGCCTCATGCATCTCCCACGTGACTCCCCCCAGCCTAATTTACATGGGGCCTCATTACAACCTTGGTGCTAAGTGCACCAACTTTACCACCATGGTGTAAACTCTGTTTACACCATGGTGGATGGCGGATTTACCGCCCCATTCCAAGGTGAGTGGGGCGGTAAATCCCCATTTCCCATTTTCCCTTCCCCATTCCCATTTTTGCCCCATAGGGCATAATGGGAGTGGGGAAGGCGCTAATTACGCCGCCGTAAATTATGGCGGCATAATTAGCACCATGGCAGGTTAGCGCCATGGATTTTAACGCCTGCTAAAAGCAGGCGTTAAAATCAGAATCAGGCGTTAAGGGTTAACGGTGGCGTTAACCCTTAACGCCTGAGTTGTAATGAGGCCCATGGTCTGTAATATCGTGTGACCTCCAAGGAATCCTGCCACATTGGTCACCGTTGTCATGTATGCAAGCCGTGCAAACTGACTACCCATTTGACAAGATACACCGAGTGGAGCATGTGCTTGTGGAAGGCAAATGGTAGTGCTACAGTTCTACACTCGACACTCTTCTGGTGCATATTGCACTTGATCAACACAAATGCAAACGATCAAGGTTGTTCTTCTGCGCTTGACGGGTTCAATGGTTTATAGCTGCTCTTTTTCGGTTTCTACTTTCTGTGCCAACAGTATTTCCATCCATTCCTCCCTCTCCACTCAGAACAAACCCCACAGTGGGCTGTGAGGATGTTGCTGGCTGCAAACTCACCAGATTGGAGTTCTGAAGTCGACAATGGCACAAATCCACATTCAATCCATGTCATATGGTGTATCGTCATTACAACTTTAAGATAACCTCATATGTTGTTATTCTGTTGTAATTTGGGCACACATTTCCAACTACGTGTTCATTTAGTAATATCATTTGCAAAACCCTCAAAGTTATACATCTTTAGAGAAATGGCAACTTTTTGCAGAGTTAATTAGTGTACATGATTCAATTTTGCAATGCAGCGCGCTTTTCATTATTAAAAGTGCATTATTTATCAAGCCTAACATTGTTGTCCCATCGTGAGGACATTTACATATCAAACCGATGTGCCGCGCACAAGGAGAGGCGGAGGCACAGCAAACCTGCCACGCGGCGGAAGCTTCTGCTGGAGAAACATCTAGAATTTCATTATCTGCTGCAGATTCTAACTATGACAAATGTCTCTGCATTCGGGTGATCTCTTTTCCTCAGACATAATAGAATTCTTGCAGGTGGTGGATGAATGAATATTGATTACAATCCTCTTTTGCATTCTCACCCGTCTCCTCCGCCCATTTTATCTTCAGCACAGCGTTTATTCCCAGCGACAGGCAAGGACGCCTGCACTTTTAGTTTAGGGCTTTTAAAAAACACATATTGAATACTATTACTAATAATATTAATAATAACAATAGTAGTAGTAGTAATAATGATAATAATAATGATAATAATAATAATAACGGTGCAAGAATAAAAAAAATAGAAAAACAAATAATATCAGGATTTTATACAGTCCCTTATGTCAGATGCATCCCATTTCTCGGCACTGCAATATTAGTTCTTATTATTAGCAATTCAAAGATACTCAATCTATTGAATTTTGTAAGGTAGCTCTGCAATTTTCTATCCCAGGGAAGAAACCTGCAGTACAGATATGTGTATTAACACCATCTAGAAGAAGGACATTATGGGGAATTTGATTATACCAAAAAAGGGGGTCTTCTTATAAGTTTAAAATCATCTAAAACATTGGTGAAATAATGGTCATCAAATACTATCCATGCTATGGTGACTGGAGTTCAATTGTCTATGAAGCCCGTTTATCTGGTGGCAATTAGCATCTATGATCCCCAGGCAGTGACCATAATGAGGCTATTAAACTGGATGTAGAAGAATGGCTGGCAATTATGACTGGAATTTTACTGCCCTGATGGTACTGGGCGATTGTAATGCCAACATCCCAATAACAATGTGTTACTGTGACATAGACTTGGCTCACTCTTTATTGAACATGCCCGTGCAGTCTCTTAAACAAAAGGAAGTCCACTCTAAGTTTAAAAAAATGGTACATGGTATTTATTTCTCTGGGACTGCGTATGGTAAATGGAAGAGTTAGAAATGAATAACTGGAATGTCTGCCTCTGCAATTGATTATGGGCCTCTTTACAATTGTGGTGGTCCGGAAATAAGGGTGCCGGTCGCACCGTACCCGCCCGCAGAGCAACAGCGCTGGTGCTTCTGTGTCCCCATTCCCAGGGAGTCCAATGGGACACCATGGGAATGGGGACTTACACGGTCCGCCGTCTGATTCCCAGGCCGCTGGGACTTGTAATGTCCCGGTGGCACCGGGATCTCAGATGGCGGAAAACGGTGTTACGAATCCGGTGGCAACCCGCCGGTAGCACTTGCGGGTTACCGCCGGACTTGTAATGAGGCCCTATGTCCTCATAAGCAGGGCCAATGTACAATATATGGATGATACGACTATCGTTGCTAGGGGAGGGAAAGCCACTGTCATCTGATTCTTTTGAGATGGGCTGGTGCACAATTGTCTGAGCCTGAATATGATAGGGCTGACATGGTGGCAATGAATTAGCCTACCACCCATATTAGATAGCCAGCAAAAAACATTGATAAGACTTCTATTAAGGGCTATGACCTGGGGCATTTATCATTTGAAGGATTGGCAGGTATGAAACATGGCAGATATGGAACAAGTGAGGAATTATTGGTACTGCACACCTGAGATTTTCCCTACCATATAGGAGAGGCCACAACATATGAGCTGTACAAGGGAAGGTATGACGAGTTCATGGACAACTTGATCAGAACATGTGGCTATGGGACGCAAGTAAATACTAGACATGCTAGTATTAATAGCCCACATAGCGACACACGTGCCCCAGGCATTGCTCACACAAAACAGCTTCTTAGGATGCATTATGAGTAGGCCATATTATGTATCGTTGACCTGTAATGATTGACTTGTAATAATTGCATCTAATGAATGTGTATTCTTCTTTTAGAAATGCATTATATTGAGATTAATATCTATGTTATTATTTTTGTGTTTTTTATGGATAAATATAGCCCGACATAAACTCGACTTGAGTAGGCCCATGTGTCTTAAACAACACATATTGGCATGCATGCAGAGGAAAATGAAGTATTAAAAAGGTTAAAAGTACACACACGATTCATAAATTTGAGGGGGTGGGAGGAAATGGTAAAGATCATGAAAGGTAACAACACTCGCAAATTCTGGAGAAAAGGTCCATGGCGAAGGGAATTCCCCTACCGGAAATGTCGGTGCCTCAATGCAAAGCTGCGAGAGGTGTATCCTCTCTTACCTGGGTGCCAGATCTATTAATACATCAGACTGTAAAGTTAGCACTTCTGCTAAATGGATCTACACCAGCACAACTGAGGCAATTCCTAGGCTGGTGAAGAGTGTTACAGATTCCACTGCCCCTGGCCTATTCAAGGTTTTGTTAAAGAAGGGTTCAACAATATGGGAACCAATATAGCATCAACTATTCAAATCTATTAGCAACGTTGGTAGATGACCAGATAGCCGGCTGCACAGTATTATTGTGCCTTTCTACAAACGTAGGACCAGAAATTATTCACATGGCTACAGAGTTTTGGCCATGCTGGACACACCTGCTAAAGTGTTTGCACATATGATATTAATTGAATTAACAAGCTGGATTAACAGCAAATCAATTCTACTTGTGCACCAAACTGGATTTAGAAAAAGATCTGCTATTCTCACTACTATGGGTTGGTTACTGCTGCAGATTTTGCAAAAGAAACATAACTCTCCAGTGTATGTGGCGTACATTGATTTTAGCGTCACATTTGATATGGTCCGTCGACAACTACTGTGGTCTAAATGATCTAGATGGGGCATTCCGGAGGGACTCCTGGGGATGTTTGTTGCTCTCCATGAGAACACTGCAGTGGCTGTTCGATTGACCAAGACATGATTTACAATGCCACCTACATTGACTGGCCTCAAAAAAGGCTGTGCACTCGCAGCAACTTTGTGCAGTTCATACCGTGCTGAACTAAGACTGGATACTGTTCATTCTCCTTAACTTCATACACTGCAGCAGAATATATCCAAGCTGAATTTGACCTCATTTTCATTACGAGGTTGGAGGTAGCCTTGCCGGTTTTTACCAGCAAGGCTACCTCCATACTGGCAATTACTGGGGTATTCCGGCCCGCCGGACCCGGTAATTGCCCTTTCGTGGGTGCCGGTGCCGGTATATTCCCATTCGAGCCCCATAACGGTGCCGGTGCTACAGGCCTGCTGTGCTCGCGGGTGCCTTTCATGCCGCCTGGCGGAATGAAAGGCACCCGCGAGCACAACTCAGAGTTTGCCGGTCCGGTAACAATGGTAACACAAGTATACCGGTACCGTTGTTACCGGACCAGCAACCTCGTAATGAGGCCCACTGTCAGTTGACCAAGCAGCGCTTACATTTTGTCAACAAATTGCACACAGCCAAAGAGAACACAAATGCATTCTTTATTGACAATCTGTTTCCCTGACATCAAACGGCACAGGAAAGCTTCCCTTGGGCAGCTGCAGTACAGCACATCCTACTGGTTGAATTATCTTGCCATAAACGTCAAGGGAAGCAATGAGGTGATACTGATGTTGTTAGTTGCTGAGCTAGCACACAATCAGCCTAAAACTGATTTGGCTATGGAGATTGATTCTTGGTGAAATTGGCCTTGTTAATCGGTTACTCCAATTGTTGTTTTCCTTTCTGTACTGTAAAATCAGACGTGATTTTTTCAGGACTCAAATGTCATAACTTACTGACCTTAGCAATGAGTGGTGCCTAGTATCACATAGCTGTTGGAAGTAGGGCGTGCTGTGTTTGTTCAGGCGAGAACATTGAGCCTGTGAAACCTTTTAATACATCATTGCAATGAGACCAGATGTTATTGAATGAAATGTTCTTAGGGAATACTGTACACTACATTTGGATGTTCAAGGTAAAGAAACTATCTGGCTTAGAATACTGGAGGGCGAGATTGCTACATGATATATCGTGCATTGCCTGTATGGTAGAAGACTGGTATATTATTAAATTAATTGGTCTAAATACAATTATGCAATCTTCCATTTTCTTTTTTTAACTGACTAAGATCGATGTTCCTTTTTTAGAAATTATTAGGAATTTCTGTATAAAAGGTTATGCATTAAATAGCTGTTTTATACTGTTTTTCTTATCGTATCGGGGTGTGCTTTAAAATCGAAATTTGGTGTTTTAGCATTGTGCACCATTTACTTTGCATGGTTTGCTGCCTCCATTTTTAAAATCGAATATGTATGTGCTTTAAAATGGAATTCTGGTGTTCTAGCATTACCAGTGCACCTTAGTGTTTTGCTGCCTTCACTTCTTTGTTGCCTCCATTTCACATTTGATTTAAGTGTGTATAGTTTATACATCTATTTATCACCTATCCAGTGTAATTCTATTCATTTCTGAGTTTTCACTTTCTCTCTGACTCAATCTACTAGGCCTCCTAGTGAGTGTAGCCAGGACTCTGCGGTGCTGCCACTCCTCCCTCACTCCTTGGCTAAACCTTTGCCCTCCTATGGCTCTCTCCATCTATCCTATATTCTCTAACTCCTACACTATCACCTATCCACCTTCTCTCTCCAAATCCTGCCGGAAAAAGCACAAAAAAGATATCCTGAGTGCAAACCCTGGACTTCCCATTGCATGCCAGTGCTTCCTCCAGAGAGGTTTTCATTGATATTGTTTTCTCTGTCCACTCTCCTGATGGACCCCCCATCTAATCTCCATTCTCTCTCCGTCCTCTCACTCCTCTATTAACAGTGGCACCAAGAGGGAAGTCCTCTTGGCTGGATTCACATCCTCTTGTTGCTTCCTTAATGTCTATCACACTGGCAGCATTCTGGTTCAGGGTCCTCAACCCAACCTCCTTCTCTTTGATCGTGTCCTGCCTTCTCTCATTAACTTACTTTCGTTGCCTGCATTGCCCCCTAATACCTTCTCCCCCCCTCCTCTGTATGATGTACCACGCCCCTGTATCCCACCTCAGAAATCCTTCAAAAGCACTGACCACCTCCACCTGGTGACTCTCTATGCCCGTTCAGCCAACAAGCACTCCTCTGACATCTGTCTCCTTGAAAACATTGACCTCAACATTCTTGCTCTTACCGAGACTTGGTTCACTGCCAGCTCAGTCACTGCCTTTGACTCTCTCCTCCCTGATGGCTTCAAGATCATCTCCAAGCCTCGACCTCACCGCTTTGGCGGGGGGCGGAGGGGTTGCTTTAATCTTCCCTGCGTGGGTTCCTGTTTCCATCTTACCTACCCAGAACTATTTGTCTTTTGGAATCCTGGCTTGCAAACTGGTCACCTCTCCCACCTCCACCCTGCCCATCGCTACCATCTACCAGCCCCATGCACCTCCTCCCTATTCCTCGCTGAATGGGCTGATTTCTGCTCTTCTTTACTTTCTTCCACCTCTAACCTTCGCTTTCTGGGTGATTTCAACATTCAACTGGACTCTCCCTGCTCTGCATCCACTCTATTCGCTGACCTCTGCTCCTTGCTTTCCCTCTCCATCCTCCCCTCTGGGCCAACCCACAAAGCTGGACACACTTTGGATGCCCTCATTCACTCTGACCTTGCTCTCTCCCCCATCAGTCACCCCTCTCTCCTGGACAGACCACTCTCTCTGCTCATCCCATCAGGGTTCAATTGGCCCCCTGACTATCCCCAAAAAGGCACTCCAGCCTCGGACACTAACAACCACCCTATGAAACGAGTGACTGCAGCTGCTTTCACGTCCACCTTCACCCCCTCACGCTCCAACCCCTGATTCTACCTCTGACTCTACCCTCAGCAGCCTCATCTTTCCATTACCAACGCCCTTGAAATGTTTGCCCCAGTCATGAGGATCCGTCTGAAACCTGCCTCTAAGCGTAACACTTGGTACAACGCTGAATCTGCAGCCCTGAAACAAAAGTGCAGGGCAGCAGAACAGAAGTGGCAAACCTCTGGCTCATGCTCTGACAAACTGGCCTGCCGCCTCCTCCAAAGGCAATACAGACCCACCATCTGTGCACAAAGAAAAGAGCTCACATTCAGGCACAGGTCGCATGCGCATCCAATAACTTGGCTGAACTATTCAAAATCTGCAGGGAACTAGCCAACCTCTCTGCAGACTCCTCCTCCCCTTCTCCATCCCAAGCACTCTGCAATGCACTGGCCACACATTTTGCCACCAAAACCCAGGACATTCTGACCACCCTCTCTACTTTCCCTCACATCCCATCTCTCACCACTCCCTCACACCCCTCCTCCCCTCTCTGTCCTCCTGTTCCTCCTTCTCTCCTGTCACACCTGAGGAAGTTACTGGAGTTGTATACCCCATGAAGGCCTCTTCCAAACAGTTTTCACCTTGCTCATCCAGGACCACCAAGGATAATTTGCCCCAGCTCTCTAGATTTCTGCAATCACTCTTTTAGCACTGTTTGTCCAATTCCACCTTAAGCACTCCCTTGTGCGTCCACTCCTGAAAAGAACTTCCTTTCACCCTACCTGCCCTGCCAGCTATCGCCCTATCTCCATCACCCACTTCCAAGGCAAGCTACTTGAGAAGCTGGCCTTGCCAAACTTAACTCTCACACTGAACTTGTTGATGGCCTACACAATCACCAATCTGGATTCCCAGCATCCAGAGGCATGGAAACTGCTCTTCTGAACACCCTTGTAGAACTGCTTGCATCTCTGGACTCCAATTCCCCAGCTTTCGTATTCCTTCTTGATCTCTCCCCTGCATTTGACACTGGTAATCATTCCATCCTCATACAAAGGCTCCATGATACACTTGGTATCTCGGAACGGGGCACTGGATTGGCTGTCCTCTTTCCTCACTAACCACTCTTCCCAAGTCATCCTCAGTGCCTTCTCCTCTCCTACTTCCATCTCCTCCTGTGGTGCCCCCAGGGCTCTATACTCTCCCCCTGGCTTTTTAACAGCTACCTTGCTCTTCTAGCACACCTGATCGCCACATTCTCCTCCAACTTCCAGTGTTACGCAGATGACTCACAGCTCTTCTTCAGACTCCCTGCTGGCCCTCTTTCACCCTCCATCATCCATGACTACCTATCTGCCATCCAGTGCAGGTGCACCTCCCATGATCTCTGCCTCAACGTCTGTAAAACTGAGATCCTTCCATTGGGACCCCTGCTCCCTCCTTCTTCTCCTGCCTATGGCCCTCATGCTTGGGCTCCCCCCTACACCCTCAAATGAAGCCAGAAACCTTGGCGTCATCTTCGATTCTTCTCTCTCCTTCCTACTTCACACTCTGGACATTGCCAAGAAGTCTGACTATCAGCTCTTCCTTCTCAAAGGAATTCTATCTTTTTCACTTTCCCTCAGAGACTCAACGTGACTTAAGCCCTGGTTCTCTCAAGGCTTTACCACTACAACAGCCTCCTCCCGAAACTGTCCTCTTCCACTCTACGTCCCTTCAGCTTATACAGAATAGTGCAGCGAGATGTATCCTTGCCCTGAAGCCCAGGGACCGCATCTCTCCTGCACTAAAAAGTCCTACTGGCTCCTGGTTGCTGTATGGATTAAATTCAAATGCCTCTGCATCATCCACAAGGCTGTCTGGGCCAGTGGACCACAATATAGACAACTTTATATCACTAAATACTCTCCCTATAGACCTCTTCGCTCCTCTGGCACCAACTCCTTGTGTGTAAAGCGTTTTGCTAAACAGAGGGCAGGGGGTCACTCTCTTTCCTCTGTGGGCTCCCTCCTTTGGAATAACTTCCCCCACTCCCTGCGCCTTGAGCAGGATCTTCTCAAATTCCGGAAGCTCCTTAAGACTTTCCTCTTTTCTTCTACTTTCCCCCCTTCTCTTCCCTGCTAATCTCACAGGTGCTGTATTGGTGTCCTTGGTCCTTATGCATCTTCGGGCCTTGACCGCCCCCACCAATTCTCTCCAGCTCCTGTCTTCCACAGCACTTGCATCTGCACTGCCTCTGCCATGGAGACTCACACTTACACCTCCCATGGCCCAGGCGATGTACCACTCAAACATTCTTAGCCCATCGTCCATGTCTCACTTTGAACTCAAACTCCCCAGCAACTATCCCCTCTTCCTTCTTCCTTTCTGCACTTGCACGTTATGAATACTCACAAGGCATAGTAGGTACGTGTCTACCTCTCTTCCCCTTCTGCTCTTAATATTGTGTTGTAACTGTATTTCCCTCCCTGCCCTGTGGATGCTTTAAAACAGTATGTTCTTATTGTATAAGCGCCTCACAAGCAAACAATAAATAAACAAATAAATACATACATTTAGTGGCGTCCAGTCACAAAAGTATTGTTTCCTAATGAATTTCCTCCATGATGGAATGTGACTACAGGGCTTCCCAAGTAAAATTTCCATGAACGGTCCACAGCTATCACATTACAAGCGTATTCCCCTTCCCCTTCACTGGACTCATTCATTAAGGGTCTAGGAAAAAGTGTACGCTCTCAAAGAAGGAGGCATCCTTGTTTTTTATTTTTATATATTTATTTGCATGTATTGTGTACCATGCCACAACCAATTGCCACATCAGGACAGATCAAGTCTAAACATATATCAGTGAAAAACTGTGGGAAATCCCACTTTCTTCATCTTAGCTTTATTTCTACAATATCTGTCTTTCGAGCAATAAATAAAGACCTCTCTAATGATCAAAGCAATTTGTAATAAGACCATGTTTACAAACATAAGACTGAAAAGCAAACATCTGTTCAGAAACTAGTAAAACATTGTATTCACATATTCTGCGCTTTTGCAAGGGAATTGTAAATAGTTGAACCACTGCGGGTAAAGCCAATGTGGTTACAGAGACCTTCTTCCACCTCTGGAGGTCTGTGGCCATGGTTAATCAGGCAGGTTTTTAAAACCTCATTATATGCAGGACATAATATGAGAAGGCGTTGTGGGATTTATCAGAATGCTGGTATTTCTAGGAGGGGCAGGACACACATCAGAGATATGGCAAACGGTTGTTTTGATACCTGGCAGATATAGCTCAGGCCTAAAGTCATCTTTGAGGAACAAATAGGCCAAGCCAATTGCGGAAGCAAAAATGTGCTTAATAGCTTGTTCTGGGTCCAGGTCAAAAAGGCCTGACGTACCTGTTGCTTGGTGCTATCATTAATAGTTTTCAGTACCTTCATCATTCTTCTAATCCCAACAATAAACATAAGTGTCTAATATTCTTGGCCATAGTAACAATGACCCCACCTGGGATCTCAACACTTCCTTTGTGGGATCTCTGTATTTCTTAAGGGGAATGTTTGCCCAGAGCTCTAGACAATTCTGGAACTTTTATATCTCCAATGCAACTCCGCCCTACTTCCAGATGGACCTGGGCATTAAGAGCACTCTGAGGAGCAACCAACCTTTTTTGTAAAGTTTTCTGCCACAGTCATTCCTGCCGATTTCCAAAAAAACACATGTTTCTCTGCAATAAGGTGCAACTGTTGTTGCCTGCTTCCTATAGAGTTTCAATGCTGGTACAACAGAGTTGTTCCCAAAAGAGTCAGAGAATGAAAGTACCCCTGAGCTTCTCCAATCAAAGGCCTGTTTACTTTTCTCAATGGGCTGCCCTCATTTCCTTTTGCGGGTTAATTAAATCCCAATGAAGTTAAAAAAGGCATCAGTCCCATTTAACTGCAGGTTCAGACATTTGCAGTTCGTTGCTGTTTCACTGCAAGAGAGAGATTCCAGATTCGGTTTTTGCAGTGTCTGCTGCAAGGTCATCCACAGGAAAGAAAATGGTAAAACTTCCTGATAGTATCCTTTTGCCTATTAGGGTTTGGGAGATCAAGACTGCTTCACTGTTGAACAAGAGAATTCTTTCTCCATCTTAAGTTTGAGCATCTTCTTTCAATGTAATTATTTCTTCAGCAGTCTCATTTGCATATGGGTAAAACTGTGCTGGTACCAAGAGGTTACGCATTTGTCCTTTTGTCACCTAACCTTCACCACACAGAATCAGTATTAGTAGAGTATAGATAGATTATGACCTTGAGGGTGGGAAATGTTTGCATACAATGGCCAAAGGTCATGTCTCTCCTACCTCAGGGGAATAGACAACACCGGCTGATCTTAAGGGAGGTCGAGAGGACCAATCAGAATGCACAATACCTTCCAAAAGTCTGTTTTCAACTGTCCCCAGTCTTTCCCTTCCTCCACTGTCCCACGGCTGAAGAGGAACACAAATATATACACACACACACACACACACACACACACACACACTCTCTCTCTCTCACTTTCCCTCTCTCTCCCTCTCTCTCTCGGCATGGCAGAGCTCTTTTCTGAGCCAGATGCACTTGGAACCGTGTCTTTTAAACCAGCACAAAGTCTGTTGGAATGAAGAGACTCTCATGTGTTGCACTGCTTTTCCATGAACAAGGAGCTGGCATCCTTCCCAAGAAAGTTTTTTAGACACTTCCCATCATGGTGGTTTCCTCCCATGTTTTCAGGTTTTGTGATTCGTCCCCCTTTTGTCGCCAATGGCCTCTGCGTTTCAAGTTATGGCACGCACCAGCCACCCCCTCTTCCACATGGCAATTCAGTTTACCGGAAGACCCTTTTGCACCTATCACATTGCAGTTGTGGCACTTTTGAGCCCTTACCATTGCCACCATTCGTTCTTCCCAGGGCCAGTCCTACTCCATGACCTGAGTGCATACAGAGCATTCATTATAGGTATCACACTCTGTAACTCACAAAAGTGAATCAATTTTGCATCTGACAGGCACACATTGGTGATGTCATGAATGGTGTCATTGTTGAGGTTATGTGTGAAGTCTTCTGTGATATAATGTCGATTTCAAAGGTGTTTGTACAGTCCACATATAGCACTAGTTTGACTTTGCACTTGTGTCCTTGGCGGAAAGTCCATTAGCTACAGCAGCTCGGATATCTGAAACATTTGATTCTGGTGTGGATGGTGCTTGAACATGATAAAATCATAAGCTATTAGGTGCTTCATACTACATTCCTCTATTCTAAGTGTTGTAATAACATATGTTCTTATTACCAGACCTAATGGTACTAATTTCATGAGGTTGTCCAGTATTCAGTGATTTGCAATTGTAAGGTGGGTTTGGAGGGATATGCCATAACTGTGGTTAAGTTGAACTGAGGTAGTCTTTGTGATGCGTGGTTTGTGAACTGATTGCTGCATGGTTGGCTACTGCTCTGTTATCGGGTTGCTTACAGCTTCCTTTGGAGCACAGGTGCATGACACTATGCGTTAGACTAGAGACTCGTGCAAGTGTGAGGGTTGGGCTTAAATAGATCAATTCATATTTGTGGGTTGTGTGTGGAATGGATCATGTCGGTGATGTGCTTTGCACATGAAGCAGCTCACTAGTTTTATGCAGTTGGCCCATGCATGTGGGCTGGTGCAGCCTGTGATGAATTCCCATCTCTGAGAACAGTAGATAAGAAAGAAGTACCCTGGGTCCAGAAGAGGCCAAACACTTGCTCCATGAATCCAACTATGGTATAATTTTTACAAATTAAATATCTCTCAACTTTTTTCAAGTTTCCCCCGTTTTTCCCATCAATGTTTGATTGACCACATGCTGATATTGGGAAATGTATGGAGTAGAAAGAACCAAAATGTAAAAAAACATGAATCACTTATAGATGTGCAGGAACCTATTTATACAGAATTGCCCGCCTCTAACCTGGTGCTTCTCAAGGAACTCAAAGCAACCCGCCAACAACTAATCAACATGCCCAAGGCCTCCTACTATCAGAATACCATAGTGGAAGCCTACAAAAAAAGCCGAGCCCTCTTCAAAGAGGTCAAGCACTACATCAGCCCACTATCAACCCTAACAACATGACAAATACTCCCTTTACTAAAGAAACCCAGCCAGAATCCCGACAACCAAGGTAATGATTGCCCCCATAACCCATCTTCCCTTCCTAGGTAAGATCATTGAGAAAGCGATAGCCACACAAATGCAGCAACACATCAACACCAACAATCTCCTTCAAACGTACCAATCCGGGTTCAGACCCAAATGCAGAACAGAGACATCAACCATACAGGTGATCAACAATGCCCTCAACATCCTTGATGATGGCCACCCTGCCTCCTGGTTCTACTTGACCTCTCGGCTACTTTCGACACTGTACACCACCAGGCGCTTACAGACACACAACATTGGTGCATAAGGATCAGCAATCTTGGCCTACACTGGTTCAAGTCCTATCTTGCCAAACACCAGCAGTTTTTCAGATTGACTCCTCTAGATTGCCAATGCTACCTGCTACCTATAGCGTTCCTCAGGGTTCCATCCTCTCCCCAGTGATCTTCAATCTATACACAGAGCCACGGGGGGCCCTCCTAGTCACACACAACATCCACATCCACCAATACGCCGACGACACACAGCTATACCTCAAAGTTGACTATATCAAGGATATCCATAGGCATCAAAACCTGCCTCTCGCTGATCCAGTGTTGGATGTCCAGTGCATATTTGAATCTCAACCCCTCCAAGACCAAATTCCTACTCCTCACCAACAACACTGAACAACAAGACATACAGACCTGGCTATCAACAATGAACTCTGAGGGCTTCACACCCAAGCTCACCATCTGTGCCGAGTCCCTTGGTTCCACATCAACAAACACCTCTCCTTGAAGTCACACATAGCTAAGAAAACTCAGGCAGCTTGCTATCAGCTCTCCCTCCTGCAGAAATTCAAGCCCTTCCTCCCTCCGGACAGCTTTATATGCACTGTTTCTTGCACTGGTCCTATCCCAACTGGTTGGGGGCAATGCACTCTTCGAAGATCTCCCATCATCCTCCCTTCTGCCACTGAGAAGTGTCCTACACATGGCTGCATGCCTCATCAATGGTCTGTGCAGATACAACCACATCACCCCGGTCATCATCGACCATCACTGGCTCCCACTG
The DNA here is from genome assembly GCF_040938575.1 of Ambystoma mexicanum. NCBI lineage: Eukaryota > Metazoa > Chordata > Amphibia > Caudata > Ambystomatidae > Ambystoma > Ambystoma mexicanum. Next base: position 163,449,974 of record NC_090941.1, on the reverse strand, counting down.
CATGAAAAAATCACCTTCAAGTTTTGTTGCATAACCTATAAACCAGTCGCACCCAAGTCACCAGCTACCACTCTCTCATCTCTGGTGGACAGCGCACCACCAGAAGCCAGGACACATGCAGACTTGAAATCCGCTGCTGCAAAAAGGAAAAGATCAGAAAACAAGCCTTCTATGCGTATGCCCCAAAACTATGGAATCTTCTGCCCATCAGTAACAGACTCACCTCACGCTTCTACAATTCAGAAAAGAACTCAAGGCCAACCTCTTCAAGTCGTCTCTCCACCTCAACACATTGGCCATCATGCCACCCCTTGCGCCATCTGACTCGCTAGATGCCACCTGCCCCAGTCATCCCTACCACCGATTACAACTGTACCCCATATGTATTCTGCTCCCTACTGTATATCTGTTCTGTTGTTACCTGTGAAAAGTGCTCTGTTATGCATCTGTACTGTTGTATACCTCTGTAAAGCACTCAGTTATGTATCTGTATTCTTGTAAACATCTGTAAAGCACTCTGTTGCACCTGGAAGCTAGATACGCGCTCAATAAATACAATAATAATGATATTAATTTTGATATTAATAATTCAGATATTTATATGAAGAGGATATTTGAATTGAAAACTCAGGAGTTTAAGGGGTCTTGATATTTTAGTAAAAATAGTAAAAGATCACTACCAGCCTTCTATTGCTGAAGCCTGCCATATGTCAAAGCACCATTTCCGCCATGTAGCATCTCACTCTATCTCCTGTCTGCTTGATGGAATTTTGGTGACCTCTAGCACTTACACTCGGCATGAGGCCTGTGTCTGCTCTGGGTAAAAAAAACACTTCCCTCACTGTTCAATTGTCCTCCAATCACATAATCATACTGACAATTTCGGAAATTCGATTGGTATTTTATCCAGTTATTTTCTTGTATTAATGAAGTATGTTCAGCCAATCCCCATAAGAATTACCCCCACTCTATGTTAGCCTCTATGAAGCATAGTCATTTTATTTTATAATATATCTCCATACCACTTTTCAATCATTTTTCAAACCAATTGGAGTAAGTGCACGTAACATCCTGCACATTAACATCTCCCTCCCGGCTATCGTACAGCAGCGGTGTGTCGGAAGCTGCTGTTTGCAAAACTGTTCCTTCTCAGCATGGCTTGACATGCTCAGCACATCGGTGGGGCCATTCCTCTACCTTACTCATAGATACTCGGCGGAATGACAAATGTACAGCAAAGGTCTATTTAGAATATCTAATATGTATGCGCACAGATTAAGACGTTGCCCATGCCAAGAACCAAATGAATTTATGAATGTGAAGGCCGGGAACTAAATCTGATCAAATTATGTCTCTCAAACACACATACTTCTGATCTGGCGCAAGGCAATTATCTTAAGCTTGTGGTGGGGCTGGTAAACCTGGAATATCAGCCTCAGGGGATTATCCAAAGGGGATCAATGGGAGACTAAACCCTGGTGGAAGCCACTAATACCAACAATCTACACCCCCAGGAAGAGCAGGATCTCCTGTATCAACAGAAACATTGACTGCCAATGTTGATACCAGTAACCAACTATTTTTATCAGGTATCCCAAATATATCACCAGACTTGCTTATGATTTCTGCCTCCCCAGATTTGTTTATAGGGGAATCATTGAGATCACCTATTCCGACAGACTATGCATAAATGCCCCTCTCCTCAAGACGGGTTTAATTTTTTACTCATACCTCACCAGCCTCTGGTTACAGGACGCCGAATCAGCGTTTTATAAGCTGAAATTTGCTTTGACTTTGTTTTTTAAATTATTTGAGGTTATAAGGGACTATTTTAAGGGACAGGCCACTACATTGTCTTCACTTTTATCAAACATGAATTATATTGAAGGTTTTAATGCTGCATCGAGTGACAAAAGTCATCTTGGAACAGGCCCTGAGTTGAATGTACACGCATCTTTTTTTTCCCCCTCAATGTTGAGAATAGAGAGAATAAATTGGTCTGACACTTAGTGATGGGATGATGCAGGACTGGTATGGAGAAGTTGTAATTGGCCTGTAACCTATTGCCCGGTCTATGACACAACCAGATGGTTCACTGTTTAATGGGGACTCTATTCAAATAGTGGGGAGATAATACAAGTAAAGGGCTTACAGAATTGACCACCTATATTCTTAGAGCCGAAACCACTAAATGGGAAGAAGCAGAAGAAAACAAATAAGAATAAGGTTCAAGAAAAATGTTCAGACGCACCTAAATAAATGGCTGGCAGAAAGAGAGACAGTGATTAAAGAAGGTGTAGAATCTGTAGAAAATGCAATTATTGCACCCCTTTTAATTGCCACTACTAATAGGATTTGTGGTAGGAAAAATGAAAAAGGAAAATGATGGGCAAGGGGGCGATTTCTCACTTTTTAAAAGCTATTCAAGGGGCGCTGTTGCGCAGAAGACCAAGATGGCCGCTGCCTGAAACGCTCCGGTAATGGCTTGTACGAAAATTCGCTGAACTTCCTGCCTTCTCAACCCACGAGCCTCGGCACCCGTGAGTGCTATGTGAACATATCAAGCTCCCCCCGAAGAATTTGTGTGGCTGTCCGCTGCTCCGGAGGTCCGTTAAAGTGATCCGTCCCACCTGGCGTGACTGAGGAGAGTGGGGGAGGAGCAGCCCGCGTAGCACAAAGCGGCTGAGGTGCCTGTGACAGTCGCCCGACCAGCCGTCTGGAGGAACTGCCTTGCATAGGATAGCGGGGCTGGGCTTGCGAGCTGGAGCTGACAGGATTGCGTGGGTGATCGTGTCTGTGAGGGCTGGCTGTGGGCCTGCAGTGATGGTTGCACAGGCCTTGGCGAACTGTGCGGCACATGGGCGAATGCCCCCTGACTTGGCGGGGCCGGCAGATGAGCTGATACCTGCCTGGGGAACAAGTGCCCTGCTGCTGGTGGAGTGGCCCTTGGAGACTGTTGTAGGCATCCTTCCCTACTGCCCTCCCCCTCCTGGCCTGCCCGCTCCTGCCTGGGGCTCAGTGTGCTGGCCCTGCTTCCCCAGGCCAGGCGGAGTGGGTTCTTACTATTGAAGCCAGTCCTCTTTCTATTTCTACTGAATACTATATGTGATCCTCTCGAGCTCCTAGTTACTATCCCCAATGACGCGCTGAGAACATTTCCCTTGTCTCGTGCCTCATCACTGTTTGATCCTCCGACCTAGAGGTAAGAGCATTAGATATATGTATACACTGGGCCTCACGAGTTAGTTGCTGCTTTATGCCGTTAACTTCTTCCCTTCTAAATCACAATAGGATCTGCGCGGTACCTTAAAGTACGTGGCTTAGACTACGCTGTCATTTACAGTGCAGGATGCCTGTTCCCTTCACGATCGATGTTGCTCTGTGAACTTTTACCATTACATAGAGGAGCCAGTACCTCTATTCTGGCGGTCAAACTGCATGTAAGAACATTTTCTTTGTGTTCATACATCCTGTCATTTTCTTTGTGCAAAATTGTTAATATTTATTTTTATATTCGCTTATATAGCACTCTTGTGTTCTTTCAGTAACGCTGCTGATACAAGCATTAAAGAATACACACTTGGATATTTCGGCACCCCACGAGCTGTCTCACTAAGCCTAGGCCTTTCTCCAGTTAGACCGCGTGGACGCGGGCATCATATTTTTTTCCTTACCAAAGGTATGAATTAGTTGGTATTGGATATTTAGTTACCCTGTGATGGTAGTCTCTTACGTTTTCACCTTGTATCTATTTTTTCTTCATACATAACGCAGTCGTATTTGTTTAGGGCCACCTCTTTAGATTCATACGGCACTGCTTATTCAATGCCTTAGATTACGGCCATTTTGTTTAAACTTCCTAAGATTCGACTATGTATGAAATAGTTGAGGACGAGCTGTCACTAGTTTGATCTAGGCAGGTTTGTTTGACATAAGCAGTCGCGGACTGTGCTTGTAAACTTTTAGTTTAATATTCTATTTTTCTCTGTTAGGTTCTGAAATGGAGTGTGGTTCACTCCATAGAACTTCAGCAGTTCTGGCCATTGTTTTAGTTCTACCTACATCTTTACATGAAATCTGGACACTACTAATTAAGTGAGTATTTCCATTTGCCATTTCTTTTCTTTATCGCCTTGTGATCTTTTCTTTTGAACATTTGATCCAGTATTTTACTTAGCACCTAGGAGTCTTTCTTGGCTCTAATTCCATCTAACAGTCAGCATGATGGGCTCCGCCTATATATTACTAGTCGACATATATCTACATTGACATCACTTGTGTTAATGTAGTACTTACCCACTTTGAACGCCTGTTTTGTCCCGTGGGTTACATCTGGAAGATTATTTCTTTAGGAACCAATTGAATTCAGGTTTAGGAACTAATGATGAACAGACACATGGTGTGTTTTCTTGTGTGCATGTCATTTACTTTCAATACTGTGTAACTATGTGATTTGTCAAATGTAAGATTGTATATCGTCACTAAGATCAGCTAACCTGATACATATGCTATCTCATCTTTTTCTCCAATGCATCTAAATCAATGAATTTGTCTGCTACTCTTGGTGGATCACCGACAGTTCAAGCCCGGCTTCTGAAGAAGAGGGAAGACCCTCGAAACGCGTAAAGCCACAGTACCTTATATCTTGGATTTATGAATTACATGTTTGCCTACGATCACAGTTTGTGATTAAAAAAATGTTTTGTATTTTATTGAATACAGTCTCTGGAATCCTTTTGCTTAATTTGTATTCATGGAATAGTGCCTATTGAATCCCATTGAACCTGTATTTCTTTATCTCTACCTATAACTAATTACCACCTTTGTGGTGGATTGTTGACAGTGTGCGAGGGACGGGAGGATTCCTACTGTTGGATCCTTTTTTCTCTTTATGTATATATCAGGACCTTATGCCAAGGTCTTATTTCCTCCCTTGCACCTCGATATTCTAAATACCAGCCTGTCTGGTCCACTCAATTAAATTATAATGTAATCCTACATTATAGGTGTGCACCTATCTTCCCTTTTTTTCTCTTTAGATGAGCTGATACCTGCCTGGGGAACAAGTGCCCTGCTGCTGGTGGACGTGGGCAGAGCGGTGGGATCCTGAGAGTGGCCCTTGGAGACTGTTGTAGGCATACTTCCCTCCTCCCCCTCCTGGCCTGCCCGCTCCTGCCTGGGGCTCAGTGTGCTGGCGCTGCTTCCCCAGGCCAGGCGGAGTGTTATTTGTGGCCGGTCTCACTCTGGGCCTGGCGCTGCACCCGGGCTGGTTGCCTTGGAATGTGCGGTTGCTGCTGAGTTTGGCGATGCAGTGGGCGCCGGGCTGCGCCGCCGTTGGAGCTCTACCGTGCCGTAAGCTCTGTTAGAGTCTGCTGGCGGGCTGCCCCTGTGGAGTGAAGAAGTGGGCAGCCGACCCATAACGACACCTATGCGTCCTGTGGCACTAGGGACGGCGGTCGCGGATAAGGTGCTAAATGCTACCACATGCTCTAGGATGATCATTGACCTGCCTGAGCATTATCCTAGTAGCAGGGCCGGAGTGAGATTAGGCTGCTAGATCACTGGACAATTAAGGGCGCTAGGACACGTCGTGCACCAGAGAGAGGGATAATACGGCTACCCTGGACCCTGTGGGCTTGGCGCTGGTGTCTGATAAATTCCTCAGGGCCCGCAATTATAGCACTGTCAGAAGAGAACACTGAAAAGCATAGCTGAGATGTGGTAAGCTGTATTAGTGCGAAGAAAGGGTCCTGGGCCTTGGATGTCTGTATCTCCTCCTGAGGTGCGGAGTACATGCTGACCAATACATACGCTGTCAAATCCCCTGAGTGCCAGTGGAGGGCCGCCGGCAGATGGGTGATTTGTGACCTGGTTCCTGCTGGAGTATGGGGGGTTGAGTGCGTATAGCTCCCTGCAAGCACGAGACAGCGTTGTGGGAGGTGGGACGCTAGGCTGACTTGGTGGAGTGAGAGGTCAGTCAGAGGCACTCAATTACCAGGGCCGGAGATAATGGGACTGGCCCGTTTTTCCCCTCCTGTCGAGGGCGCTCGAGGAGGAACAATGTTAGAATTACTAGGGTCCCGGAAACTACACACATAGACAATATGGAGAAATTTGCTGAGCAGCTCTTGGTAGAAATTCTAGATAATCCGCTACTATCCAACATGTATATGGTCGAACGTGCGCACTGCTCTCTGTCGCCCAGACCTCTTCCGGGCGCCCCAGAACACCACATCATTTCAAGAATTTTCTGCTACCGGGACAAGGACATCATATTACGAGCATATTACGAGAAGAAAGAGCTAAGGTGGGAGGGCTCCGCCATACGTCTATTCCCTGATTTTAGCCCGGCAGTCCAAGACGAAAGGAAGACATTCCAAACAGCTAAGTGCATCCTACGGAGTAAAGGGGTAAAATACTCCATAATGTACCCAGCCAAGCTGCGTGTGCAACATAAGGGGTCAGCAATTTTCTTTACGGCTCCGGAGGCGGCGGAACAATTTGCTAGAAATTTGGTGGCACCGGGGAGATCTCCCCGAACCCATCCTGACCTGGTACTGATATCCTGTGGCAAGAAATATTGAACCTGGGGGAGAGTACTGGCAATCCTTGATTCGTGGGGGATGGGGGAGCGGTGGGGAGGGGGCTTGTGTGCAAAGCCATTGCCATACGGAGCGCTGGAGCTGCCCTCAGAGCCCCAATTCCCGCAGACACTGAGGTTCAATATAGTTGCAGTTGAAGTTTGTTTGGAAGGGTGGGAAGAGGGGAAGGGTGAGGATAGTGTGTAGAATGACAGTAGATTATGTTTTCTGGCGTGGGTGGGAGCGGGAGGTGAGGCGAGGGTGGGGTGTGGATGAGGCTGTTCACAGTTGTTTGTGATTTTCACTGGGTATTTTGTTCCTGGTTTGGGAGGAGGTGAGCAGGGGGGAGCCTGTGTTCGGGCTTGAATGTATGTTGGACTTTGCCACTATAATCTTGGTTTTGTTTTTTGTGACTCACACAGACTGCATCGATACTGCACATATAACTGCACGGGTAGTCATCATGCATGTCTCCTATACATGCTACCTGGTTCAGCGGCTACACTCCCACCAGTGACATGGCCAATTCAACTCTAGACAGGAAGCCTGTAGCAGCCTTGACAATCCTATCATGGAATATACGGGGACTCACCAATCCAAAGAAGTCGCGACTTATTGCGCACTATAGCAGAAATCACGGGGCGAATGTGCTGTGCCTTCAAGAGACCCACCTGACCCGTGGCACTCCCCTTCCCAGGCTCCCTACATGGGGTATACATAGATACGACTCCTCCTTCTCCATACACTCTAGATGAGTGGCTATTTATATACATACCTCCCGACAATATAAACTACTTGAAAAGATTCAAGATGAAGAGGAGCGGTTCCTTATGCTCTTGGGTGAGGTGTTAGGTATTAAGCTTCTCCTGGTGAATACATACACGCCGAACACTGATTCCCCGGAGTTCTTTCACCAGTGTGCCAGACATATACATAGGTTTCGGGACCATGCGATAGTGTGGATTGGTGACTTTAACCTTGCTCTTACGTTGGATTTAGATAGGTCGGTTACGACCCAGCTGTCCCCTCCACAATCTGTCTGAGCCTGGAGCACCATTTCTCAATATCACGGCCTGATTGACAAATGGCGAAGCAGGCATGTTCACAACAGGGAATACACATCGAATGTACACAGTAGTGCATCCAGGATCGATTATGTAATGGCCACCGCCCCTATGCTGTGTGCGGTTACTGAAACAACCATACTGCCTCGGACATTGTCTAGCACATTTTGAAATAGCCTGCCATCCCCCTGGCCCACTCCATTGCCGATTTAGGGCCGCAGGCCTTAAGGATGTGGCATTCTGCTCTGGGATAGAGCAGGATATTGGGATTTTCTTCCAGGCAAATCAAGGGTCGGTTCCTGACCCCGGAACAGTTTGGGAAGCCTTTAAGGTTTACATACGGGGATGTTGTATCTCAAGGGAGGGGGGGGGGGTCCTGAAGGCCATTCGCCGAACCATGCGGGAGCTGGAGCTTAAGATTTGCAAAGGGGAGAATAGCAGGGTTCAATAGACATGCCTGAACTACGTCGTGAGTTACAGGCCCAAAGGGAAGAACTCTTGAAACTGGCTAACAGTGAGGAAAAATATATCGGGGACCCGATAATGGCAGCACGATATGGGGAAGGGGACCGACAGAGCAAAATGCTAGCTTGGGCCATCCGTAAGGAGCGCCTGACCGCTAATATAGCAGAAGTCAAAGACATAGACGGGAAACTGGTTGGGGACTCACAGGGAATCAACACTGCATTCAAGGGACTACTATGAGCGGCTGTATACATCGCGACCCACACCCAGGCATGATGAGCTGATGCGATATCTAGATGATTTAGCCCTGGGTTGGCTGACCTGGAAGCTAGGCTGTGCCCTTAATGATACCATATCTAAAGATGAAATTTGAACTGCGATCAAATCCTTACCTAGCGGGAAGGCCCCCGGAATGGATGGTATAACAATAGAATTCTATAAGGCGTATACTGATCTGGTACTCCCCCACTTGACGTTCATGTACGACACTGCATTGGCTGGGGCTCCCTGCTAGAGTCCACCAGATCTGCTCTAGTCAATGTCCTCCTAAAACCTGGTAATAATCACATGTCGTCTTTGGTCCTCCCTGATCAGGCCGGCTTCATCCTGGGCAGATCTACCCAAAATAACCCTAAGTGTCTATTTACTCTTGTACACAATGTTGACCCTGAGATACCCATGGTGGTCGTCGCATTGGACGCTAAAAAGGCCTTCGACTCAGTCGAGTGGCCCTTTCTATTCGAGGTGCTCTGTCGGTCTGGGTTAGGGCTTTGCTACATGAGCTGGGTTAGGCTATTATACACAGCTTTGTGGGCAGACGTATACACCAATGGGACGATCTCAACATACATACACCCCACGCGGGCACTCGTCAGGGGTGCCCCTTCTCTCCTATACTTTTTGCTCTGGCGATGGAGACCTTGGCCTGTCACGTTCGGGAATTACATGCGAATCGCAGGATTCGCATTCAGACTCAACCCTTCACTATATCACTATATGCTGACGACATCCTACTATATGTCAAACACCCTCGGCGGAACTTCCCTTGATGCAGGAAGTGATCAGATTTGGGGAACACTCAGGGCTTAAAATTAAGTGGGACAAGTCCGAAATTCTGCCCTTAACGCCGGTACAGCCACAAGATGATGTGGGTAACGGGTTCCGATGGTGCCCAGGTGGGATACGGTATTTGGGCATTATAGGCTCCACGACCAGGGACGGGCTGTACAAAGACAATTAAGTTGCCCCTTACAGGCTATAGAACATAAAATAGAGGCATGGATATGATTACCGATTACCCAGGCAGCGCGTGTGGCTTTGGCTAAAATGGCGATACTCCCTAAACTCCTGTACATATTCAGTAATGTACCTGCATGGCCCCCTCTTAGGTACTGGACTCGGATACATAGCATGATGTCTAAACTGGTTTGGGCAGGGAAACACCCTAGGATATCCCTGGGTACACTAACTTGATCGTACAACTTTGGCGGGCTGGAATACCCTGACATGTATATATATTACTTAGCGGCTCAGATGCAATATATTGCAGGCTCGAACATCCCAAATCCAGACTCAGCCCACACCCTACTAGTGAAAGCGACTGTTGCTCCTAGTATACCGATGGGCATGCTTTGGGGTAAGAGAGACTCTGTCCCGAGGGGTGAGATTCAACCCATGGCAGTAACGTGTAAAGCTTGTGGACAAATGAGCCGAATGTTGAAGACTGCATCCTCCTATGTAATATAATGTAATCGGCATCCCGCTTACACAGGAACGGTCATTTAGGGAACACTTCCAGCCTCTTGGCGTCCAGGCATTAGGAGACATAGTGCAAGATGGACGCCTAATACAATGGGAGGAGCTGCGCACAAGGGGTCCACATAACGCAGTGACGTTACTTTTATACTTCAGATTGCGTAGTGTGCTCAAAAATATATGGCCCAATTTCCCACTAACTTCTGCACATCACCCTGCGCAATGCTTCGTAGCTAGTCCTGTCTCGCCCGGGAAACTGGTATCCACCATTTACAAACTGATCAGATCTGGGTTGGGTGTGAGGGATAATTCATACAAAACCAAATGGGAAGCTGCCTTGAGCATAAGCTTCAACGAGGGTCAATGGAAGCTAATTTGTATGCAATCATGATACATATCTATAAGCTGTCGATACAGTCTGATATATTATACATTTCTTCACCAAATTTATCATTCTCCATATACCCTACATAAATACTTCCTGGGAAGGCCTTCCAATTACAAGAGATGTGGCATCGAACCAGCCGATTTCTACCATGTAGCATGGGATTGTCCTCATATCAAGGCTTATTGGGCAGCTGTAGGGTAGGGAATGGCTGGAATGTTGCCCCCTGCTATAGGCTGTACACCTGAGTTATGGCTGCTGGCTCTAACCAAAGGGGGGTAATGCACCGAGAAAAAGCCGCTGGGAATGGCCTCTGTGGTGGCTAGATATCTAATGGCTAGAACATGGGGTTGGCCTAATCCCCCACCTTTTCAAGGTGGCTGGATACTATGAGACTATGTGAACAAAGAGAGACCAGATACGCTATGACGCTACCAGCCTCAAGTCCCCCATTCGATTATTGGCCTTCTTTCAGACAATTCTTGATGGAAACAGATCAGAGGCCTCAATCTCCAGAGCCAGCTTCAGGCTGTTGATTGACAATTAGTAGCCATGCAACAGTGGTGGCTCTCATGTGATATGATAGTTATATCCTTGTATGATTACCTGGAAGTAGCTGCAAACTCTACAAGCATTGTTTAATTGCTGATGGTTACACTTTCTTTCTACTGGGCTCTTGTGTGAGTCGACTAGGGGGAGTGGAAGGAAGGGTTTTCTACTTCTTTTGTTTCTCTTTCTTTTTTCTTTTTATTCTAGTAATTGTTGATGGTGAAAACAAATGAAGAAGGTTTTTAAAAAAATGAAAAAATAAAAAAACCTATTCAAGAAACACGGTCAAAAGAGATAGATTTGAGCATTCTAATTTGCTTGACTGCTTGCATGGAAATGAATAATTTGAGGAGCAATAAATGGAATATAATCAAAAGGATGTGCAGGATCAATTTAGGGAAGCTTGCTCGTGGATTAATGGGGGAGGTGGTAGGCCCAAAGATTCGCAAAGACACCCTCTCCGCCACTTGGCAAAAAGTGTGTCACACAGGTTAGGCATGATCGGAGTATGTTTGGCCAGGAGGGTGTAAAGAAGAATGCTATTGCTGCTAAAAAAGAGACTTACAGCATCCTTAGAGGAACCCCTGCAAACTTGTGTATACATTCCATAAAGGAAATGGGGAAGCCTCAAGGATCTATTCTGTTTGCAAAATTGACTCGAGGACTCCAGTAACTCAATACAAGCACAAGATTATTAATTCCCATCGACTCCTGTTAGAAAATCTATCTGCTCAGGATGACCGTAAATTGCTTAATCGCTCTTTTCTATTACCCCTCTTTTATGAGGTCCCTAGCCTGCGAGCCATAGTCTCAAGCGGCATTGACTATGTTGAGTTTATCGATGACCAATACTCTGGTATGCTAGTGTAGAATGGTGTTTCAAAGATTGTGCATGATGCAATCCAGAGGAAATCATGTCTGTAAAGGCAAATGGGATTTAACATATTACCCTATGTGACTAACAATACATGGAGTCTGATTTACAGGGGTATCAAGTTATGCTCACAAGTGTTGAAACTCAACCGAGAGAAGTAGCAAGGGCACAGGTGCCTAAGGTAGCCAGAATGGGACAAATGGGTTGGTCATAGCTTGCAAGGGCATTAATGCTCGCTCAGAATATTATAACCAATACCACCACCTCAAACCTTTGCCTTTAGTCCAAAAACGCTGTCCATTCTGTATTGGAACACGAGGGGAAACCTCAGCTAAAATCAACTCAGCAGCTCGGTTCCAAGTAACGTGAAAGTAATATTGTAATTTTGCAAGAAATATGGTTATTCGATTGACCGCTTATCGATGTATCCAAAGTTGCCATTGAAGTGGCCCGCAAATAAGTTAAGGGTCGACCATCAGGGGGTTTGCTTATGACTGTGAAGATTGAATGTGGGATGTGTTTAACTAGATAATACAATATTGCTAGAGGAGCTTTGCATGTGGAGTTGACATGTGTGGGGGTGAATTTTAACCTTCTACTACTGCCAATAAATGTATACTGGCATGAAGTTATAGCACTGTTGTTTGAATGTTTAGAGACCCTGAGATTAGATGCTGAAGGGTGTTTTGAAGTAAACTCAGAGGGTCATATTTTGTTAGAGAGGAACTTGAATTAATTGTGCAATGCTCCTGACTTGGTTGATATTTGGATGGAAGGAAGTATTGCAAATCACAAAGACAAAAATAAATAGAGAGGAAAGATGTGGGAGAACTGTATGGAATCCCTAGGTCTGACAATGTTGAATGGCAATATCCTGGGTGATATGCCACGACAACCATCATGGAATCTCAGCAATTATTTAGCACTTTCAGATTTCAAATTTGTTGTGCACGTTTTTAAAGATGTTATCGACACCTTTGGGTGACCACTGTATGTGGCGATATTTGCAGTTGTGGTAACTGTGCCTGAGGTTAATTCCTTGCCACAAGGCATAATGAATCCAGACAAACTTTGCTTTAGTTATAATACTGATAGAATCAAGCATGTGAATGCATACTTAAGGGAAACTCTGGTAGACACCACAGTATGATTGGAAAATTGCTACAATCAGTTCTGCTTCTTTTCCCTTTTTTATAGATTCCTCATTGAATAGACTATTCGCCAAATTGAATAGGGGCCTAGTTACAAATGTAGAAATAAACATGCATTTGATCCAGGGGTAAGAGAAAGGAAAAGGAAATTAAGTGCAGACATAAGTAAGCTTCAAACTAAATCGAATATATTATTGATGGTTGTTACAAATATAAAAACACTTAAACAACGGCATCGGAATTGGCCGAAGAATCATCGTAGTATCACTCTGCAGAGAGATGCAGAACTGATGTTTCGTTTATTAGCTTCTAAGAGTGATATTAGCTTCTGGAGTGTGATAAATGCATTGGATGAGCGACAGCCAGAAATACAGGCTACGCCTATTTCTGCGACAAGCTGGACTGCGTTTTATGCTACACTATACAAAAAGGTCAAAATTGTCTCTGGCTCCTCTGTGGATCTGAGGGATGATCTGAGGGATAACTGGAATGTCTCTGCTTATTTCACCTCTAGGGATCAAATATTGGAAATTATTAAAGGGGCTAGTGCACCTGGCCCGAATGGATTGGCAAATGCTCTATTCAAGTCTTCTCCTGAAATCTGGGCAATCATTCTAACATCCTTGAATCCACAACATATCCTAAGTCCTGGGAAGCATCATATATTGTGCCCATGTGTAAAAAGGGATTATGCACAGATCCATTGAATTACCGCCCTATTGCATTCATGGATGCGGGCAGCAACATTTTTGCGGCTGTTCTATTAACATATGTGACTGCTTGGGCGGATAGGGTGGGTAGACAACGAACATTTCAGATAGGATTTCGAAAGTACATGGGTACTTCACTTAAGGGATTCATTTAAAAAAGTTTTTCTGAGATGTGTTGTGGGAAAATATATAAAACAGTTAATATAGCGTCTATTGACTTCTTTAACGCTTTTAGATTGAGAAACGTTGTGGTCAAAATTGGACAAATGGAGAATTTCCACAGGGCTACTTACCTTCATTATTAAACTGTACTCAAACTCCAACAAATTCAAGTGAGGCAGGGCATGCATGGTAAATTTACAAAACGTATTCATACAACATATGGTTTTAGAGAGGGGTGCATTTTGGCCCCCTGTCTTTTTAACTTACACATCTCTGATCTGGAGGAATACCCGTCTACGGCATGTTTTGTCGCTCCAAAGTTGGCCGCAACCAAAATAATGTATCTCACCCATGCAGATGATTTTGTACCTACACTGCGATTGAGTTACAGAGACTATTGCATGCTTTTGATTACTCCTTAGAAGACAATGGTTTGAAAGTAAACCCTGGTAAAACTAAGACTCTACAGTTTGGCATTGATCCACAAAGAAAGAAACAGGCAAGTAGATGTGTATTAAATAGGAATACATTAGACAAGGTGGTTTGCATAAAATACTTTTGTGCATCTGGTCAAAACCATCAACAATAATTGCGATAGAATTTTTAAAACAAAAAGCTATTTCATTAGCAGGCCAAATGTTACGTTTGAATCTCAAGTATGACAGGTTTTCAGTGCACCCTCTTATCAAGTTCTATGTGGGCAAAGTTGTTCTGAAGATTTTCTATGGAAGGGTGGTGATACCAGTTGATGTGAGTGCAGCTCTATAAGACTGTCAATCATTCATTTGGCATAGTGTCTTGTAGTTGCCGAGTTGTATCCCATTGGTGGCAATAAGGTATGAGTTGGGCATCAAACGGTTGGTGGCACGCCAGGATGAAATGGTTGTCCCTCTCATTCTATAGGGAGATTCTGTTGTCCCCACCAGGTTCTTTGTTCGAAATCACACAGAACGGCATCACGTCTGGTGTACATCGGTTATAAAGTTTTCCACACATTGTGATGGAATGTTATTGGATATTGATTGCACTGTATTTGATTTGATCGAAAATCCGATGAGGTATGATTGGACAGCAACTATAGAAAAAATGCACTCTCATGTGTCACTTGCCAATCTTAACAAGGAACATAAGCTTTTGGGTTATTTGACATTGTATCTCTATATTTTCCCAGATAAGACTGCGCAATATAATTTTAAGTGCTTTAGGCTTGACATATAAATAATAGATCTACACTCCTTTGCTGGAAACGAATTACGCATGAAGAAGCCTACTGCAGATTCTGCAAGGATCGAACTATTATTGAAAGAACCAAACATGTTATTTCAGAATGTCCGGCCCTATTAGTGCAGCAAAACATTTATTTTAGGACTTTAAGTGGCCCAGTTTATGGCAACACGGATGCGGTAGGGAGTAGATTACTCATGGGTTATCCCACATCAGTGGCATTGGCGATAATTGGATTCCTCATCTTAATCTCTATTTATAACAGTGGTGCTGTGATCATTTATAGTTATGAAAATTAAGTGTGCTTTTAGGTTTTTCTTAACATGTGAAATCTACAGTGAATTTATTTTATGCAGGACTTGGAGTTTTAGGTATTGTTAAATATGTTAAATTTGTTGGATGTGAAATCTTTGATGAACTACGTTTTAATGACTGGCTCGTCATTGATACTTGACATCAATCTTTGATACGAAGACAGTGCAAAATGAAAAGGATTTTGTTTTGTTCATGTTGTGTAGTATGTATAATATTTTAAATGTAGAACAAAATGAATGTCTTCCTTTTGTAGAGGTTGACATCTTTTAACCAAATGCAAAAAAAAAACAAAGCCTGCTTACAGTGTTTTTGTGCATGCACATGTTGTATCGGCATTTATGCTCTGTTTACCGCTGCCTAAGCAAAGCACTTGTTTATTATCAAAGGAGAAAGACTGCATTCATGTGGAAATACTAACAACGGCATGCAGATTTAATTGTGAATTATACATAAATAATCCAAAAACTTGTTGTAATAGCAGTTTAGTTTGTGTTCTTTGCCAGCATCTCATACATTAGAATTAGAATGTTATTGTAATACATTTTGTTTTGGTCTTTTTACAAATGAGACAGCAATTCGCTGTGTTCATGCACCAAATTGACTAGGTGGTAAGGGAAATGCCCCTCTTAATTTAGGGTTAGTTTTACGTCCTATTTATTGTGCCGTCATCAATATAATTACTGCACGCAGAGATTCTAGCCTGACCATTACCACCACTTTTCATGGAGGTATTACCACTATGTGAAAGCAGGCGGTTTGCAAATTTAAGGGTTGCTGAACACGTAACCAGGTGTTGCAGTACTATAAGTGGTATTTTGAAATACTACCAGTTCCTCACAACTTATACTGAGGGCCGCGGAAGTGGCTCTCTATGCATGCTATGCATTATAAAAGCATAAATACATATTGTCCTCTTTATCAACCTATACATAATTCTCTTAAGATGTCAATGCACACTTTTCTCTAAGGGGAAAGGAAACATGCTCTCCAAATAGTCTTTGAACAACAATGGAGTAAGTGATGTTACTGCAATTCTATCCTCACATCCAAATCCTACTGCTGTTCAAGTAATGTATAGAGATCTTACTTAGTGCTCTTCTGTCAATAATCTTGGCCTTGCTGTGCATGACTGTGTAACAAAGGAGGGCACAGTGCGGTGGCCAGATAGTGGGAATGCAGATGCAGAAAATGTGGTGTAGATGGATGCAGTTCAGAAGTACCCATGCTGATAAGAAAACTTTTAGGTTGTTTGTGGTTGGTACGAACCAGGCAGGTTAGCTATATGGACAGGCCCCGAATTGTGGAGTGAACAAATTGACTGAATGGTTGTTCATAGAAGATGGATAGGGTTTCAGTCAGTAAAGTGCCCTTGACCTGGTCATTCGTCTGAAGGAGTGTGGGTAGTGTAAGGATGAAGGATTGTAATAGCGAGGAGTGGGATGAGTGGGGTTGGAGTTAGGGTATTGCTTCCTGACTCTTGCACTGAGATTTAGCTGTGTACCAGTGTCATGTAGCAGAGTATCTATCAATCAAACCTATTTCCTACTCATGGTAGTGCGAAGAGTTTCGCATGGGCTTGTTATAGAGTAGGCAAAGTTTCTGGTGCACATTTTATGTTGTGTGCTATACGATTTCATTTCTTTCAAAGTGACGGTCAAGAAGCCAAGTTTTGAGCAGTTTCTTGAAAGGTGATTCCTTTTCCAGGCAGAGAGGAAATAGTACAGCATTAGTGGACCTAAGTGTTCTGGAGGGAGTGTAGTGTTGGCATTTACTTCTGAAGGAGGAAGGGCCCTCTCAATGGTAGGAATGAAGAGCGATTCACCTCATTTAAAATTGACCCTTTTTTGATGGTTAGCCAGTGACGAAAAAGTAATGCTTGTGTGAATTGTTCAAATCACTTCATTCTAAGAAGTAGTCTTGCCACTGTATTTTGAACTCTTTGAAGTTTCCCCGTTAGGTAGTCTAGGAGTCAGATATAGAGGCTATTCGCATAGTCTAGCATACATGCCGGTACATGTTGTACCAGCATGTATGCTCTCTTTACCGCTGCCTAAACAAAGTACTTGTTTATTATCAAAGGAGAAAGACTGGATGCATGTGGAAATACTAACAACAGCATGCAGATTTAATTGTGAATTATACATAAATAACCCAAACACTTTTTGTAATAGTAGTTGAGTTTGTGTTCCTTGCCAGCATCTCATACATTAGAACTAGAATTTTATTGTAATAACACGTTTGTCCTCTTTGCAAATGAGGCAGTAATTAGCTGTGTTCATGCACCAAACTAAGTGGTAAGGGTAATACACCACTTAATTTAGGGTTAGTTTTGTTTCCTATTTGTTGTGCCATCATCAATGGAATTGATGCAGGCAGAGATTCTACCCTGACCATTACCACCACTTTTCATGGAGCTATTACCACCATGTGAAAGCAGGCGGTTTGCAAATTTAAGGTTTGCTGTACACATAACCAGGTGTTGCAGTACTATAAGTGGTATTTTGAAATACTACCAGTTCCTCACAACTTATACTGAGGGCCACAGAAGTGGCTCTGTATGCATGCTATGCATTATAAAAGCATAAATACATATTGTTCTCTAGATCAACCTATACATAATTCTCTTAAGATGTCAATCCACATTTTTCTACAAGGGGAAAGGAAACATTCTCTCCAAATAGTCTTTGAACAATAATGGTGTAAGTGATGTTGCAGCAATTCTATCCTCACATCCAAATCCTACTGCTGTTCAAGTAATGTATGGTGATCTTATATAGTGCTCTCCTGTCAATAATCTTGAGCCTCGCTGTGCATGGCTCTGTTACAAAGGAGGGCACAGTGTGGTGGCCAGATAGTGGGAATGCAGATGGAGAAAATGTGGTGTTGGTGGATGCAGGTCAGAAGTAACCAATGCGATAAGAAAACTTTTAGGTTGTTTGTGGTTGGTACGAACCAGGCAGGTAAGCCATGCGGGCAGGCTCCAAATTGTGGAGTGAAAACATTTACTGAATCATTGTTGATAGAAGATGGATAGGGTTTCAGTCAGTAAAGTGCACTTGATCTGGTCAGTCGTCTGAAGGAGTGCGGGTAGTGTAAGGATGAAAGATTGTAGTAGCGAGGAGTTCATTGAGGAATGAGTGGGGTTGGAGATAGGTTGTTCCTTCCTGACACTTGGTTGTAGATTTCACTGAGATTCAGCTGTGGACCACTGTCACACAGCAGGGTATCTATCAATCAAACGTATTTCCTACTCATATTAGTGCAAAGAGTTTTGCAATTGCTTGTCATAAAAGTAGCCGAAGTTTCTGGTGCACATTTTTTGTTGTATGCTATACGATTTAATTTCTTTCAAAGTGGTTGGTCAAAATGCCAAGTCTTGAGCTGTTTCTTGAAAGTCAGATTGTTCCTTTCCAGGCATAGAGGTACTAGTGCAGCATTAGGCTTGGGAGGATAGCTCAGGGGCAAGGTGCTTGCTTTGGAAGCAAGACGACATAGAGCAACACAGGTTCGATCCCCGGGTCTGTGCTTAGAAACCTCTGGATATGAAGCGTGTAATAAATAACCAATCATATCATATCATTAGTGGACCTAAGTGTTCTGGAGGGAGTGTAGTGTTGACATTTGCTTCTGAAGGAGGAAGTTCCCTCTCAATGGTAGGAATGATGAGTGATACACATTTTAAAAGGTATCCTTTTTTGATGGGTAGTCAGTGACGAAAAAGTTATGCTGGTGAGAAATGTTCGAATCGCCTAATTCTAATTAGTTGTCTTGCTGCTATATTTTGAACTCTTTGAGGTTTCCTCATACGCAGTCTAGAAGTCACAGAGATAGAGGCTGTTTGCATAGTCTAGTTTGGACAGTGTTAGAGACATTTTAACAATTGCCCTGTGGGTGAATGTAAATAAGATAGAATGCGGTGTAGCATGCACACCTGTGAGAAACAGCCTCTGACTACGGTTCTTATCTGAGGATTAAGAGTGAGGGTGTTGTCCATTGTGGTGGCAAGATTCCTAACTGTGGTTGACAGAATTGGGCAAGGACCCATGCCTTCAAACCAAAGGATTGTGGTAGACTTAGATCCTGTAGCATTGCAGATCAACAGTTCGATTTTGCTGAGAGTTTTAATGTGTTTTCAGTCATCCACAAGCCCACCTGTGCATGGCAGGTTTTAATGTCTGGAGCTTTTGGTGACAGGTGGTTCACATATGTGTTGATTATTTCTGTGTCATCCTTTTAGTTATAGCAAGAGAGACCAGATCTATTTATGAAATCTAGTAGGAATGTCATGCAGATGTTGAAAAGTAGAGGGGTAAGGGAGGATCATTGGGTACTCAAAGGTAAGTATGTGAGGCCGCAAATTTTAGGGGCACGCGATATTGGTTTCTATTCTACCTGAGAGGAAGGCTGAGATCCAGTGTAGAGCTAATTCCTCAATAGCGTTATCTTCCAGTCTTTTTGTGAAGATCTTGTGACAGATGGTCCTAAAAGAGATCTAGAACGATGAGCACACCATCAGAGTTTTCATCCACATTGTTTTTAAGTGTATCCTAGATGGATCACAGAGTCGTTTCTGTATTCCAAGAATGTGAAAGACTGTGCAGTGCATCATTCAGGATCTGGTTTGTTTTCATGAAATTTGATGAGTTGACCATAAACAACATTTTCCAGACGTTTCCCATGAAAGGGGTATTTGAGATAGGGTGATAGCCGACTGTGTCATATGGGTGATCCGTAGGCTTTTTAAGCAGAGTTATAATGCATGCAGATTTGAACTGAGATGGGACTATTCTGTGGCTGATTCATTGAGGAGGGATAGGAAGATGGGTGTTAAGTCTAGAGATTTCATAAAGGATTTGTAATGATTGGTGACAATGGCTCCTTAGGAGATGCTGATGGGTTGCATGAGTCAAATTCTAGCTTGTGGGTCCTCTTCTGAAATAAGTGGGAAAGATGATAGACAGGAGGTAGTGGGAGGTGTTGGTGGAATCTCATTGGTCTTGTGTGAGTGTGACCGTCCTTTATTGTTGAAGTGATTCTGGATTGTCAAGGATCTTTTGGTTTAAATGTGCAGCAATCTGGTAACAGAGCTCTTGTGTAGAGGTAGGGGTTGTGTTACAGGCCATCATGTTTTTGAATGCTCTGATGATTTTATACATTTCACTTTCAATGTAATGTGCCAAATCAATGCATTTGGAGTAATGTGCTTTCTTTGATGTGACTACTTCAGCTTTTTAATTGTGTAAATGTTGATGGTAGGTGAATTTGCTAATTTGCTAGTGAGTAGATTCAAGCTTAAAACTAATAAATAATACCTCAGAAAGGACACAAAGGGCTTTTTTTAAAGTTAAAAAATTGAGTGAAAATTAGGGTTCTATCAACAACTGCTGCTTTGACTACACACTTGTCTGTGTCTTTGGTCAATCATGGTGTATCTAGGCAAGGTGCCCAAGAGCTGTTGGGTAGTCCTGGGACAGCAGCCTTAAGGAGGTGAGTACCTGATGATACTGGAATGTCTCCCTGCACCACGTGGTTGCTTCCCTTGATTTACATTTTAAATTTGTTTTTTAATTGAATTGGTTATTTATAATGCACTTAATACCCAGAGGTTCCTAAGCGCAGATCCAGGGATCGAACCTGTGTTGCTCCGTGTCATCTTGCTTCCAAGGTGACCATGTTACCCCTGAGCTGTCCTGCCAGCCTGTGATGCGAGGACAGTGCAAACACTGACAGGGAAGAACCTTTGATGATGAAGAGGTCGGAGACTCCACAAGATGGCAGGAGGAAGTCAACCAGAGGAGCAACAGAAAGTTGATGGACTAGTGGAGAGAACAAAACAGGCCGGGAATTGGGAACCAATTCCAGGAGGAACAAGGGCAGGCAAGGGAAAGAGAAGGGATAAGATGGGGCAGAACAAGCACAAGCTCTGATGTGACAAGGACGGGGGAACTTAAAGCAGGTACAAGGCAAAGGGAAAAGAAGGACAAGGCAGGGAGCAAGACAAGGACAACAATGGGCAAAAGGATAGGAAAGCACACAAACAAAAGTAAGGACACTGGCAAGTAGACTACTGACTGAGTGCATTAAGACACACTCAGCCGAGTGAGAGATTGGTTTGAATACCCATCCCCTTCTAAAAACGAGGCTGGTGTCACGGTGTGGCCGTTGTCATGGTTACTGTTATATGTCTCTTCCCACAACTATTTCAATTAATGTATAACATTGGTAAGAGTATCATTATATGCATTTTTACCTTATAAGGTCATTAGCATCTGTTGCATTTAATATGCATCTGTAGACTTGTAATTAGCAACCTATAAATAATAAACTTGCTATGATGCCATTAACTTGTATGGGCATAAACAATCAGTGTAACTATAACAAATAAACATGCTGTGGTTCTTGCATAAACTGTATGCATAAACATGTTAGGATCTCATGCTCCTTTTGAATGTTTATCTTGCTGTTGTTGCCATTCCTGCACTAAATAACAATAAACATGTTTGGTGGTTTCCCAGGAGACCTGGAACCTTCATAGGGGCGACAGTACTCTATATATTTGAGAAACTCTCCTAGTTGCCAGATGTATATGCAACTAGAGGGCCTCCATTTTAAATGAACATAAATACTTACCAAAACTTACCATGACTGTTGGAAGTCCCTCACTTCAGTTACCCATGACTTTGGTGAATTACGTGCATGCCCGACAGCCCATTCACGATGCAATCAACATAACTGCACCCAGGGAGAGCGGATAGAGGTGCCAGGGTAGGTGCTGCAGATAAGTGATGTTGTATGTATGTGTGCGTGTGAGACTTCTGGATGTGGGTGGCCGTGTGTGCCTGCGTGTGAGTGGTCTGGATGTGGGTGCATGTTTGTGGGAGTGGGTGTGTGTGACAGATTCAAGCTAAAAATAGAAAATACAATTTTTCTGCTTCACAGGACTAGTGGAGGACTCTGGGTGTTTTACAGGCCTGGATTTCTCAAAGGGATTGTTGGGCTGGAGGATGTAAAATGGCTCTTGCAAAGTGATCATTATTTCAAAGGATAAGAAAAGAGAGGGAAAAAACGAATCCAGCAAAAGGCACTCAAAAGTCTTTTTTAAAGTCTAGGGTGGAAGAAGGTTTTAAAGAAGGGTAGGAAAATCAGGATCCAAGCTAAAAACAAATAGAAAATACCTAACGCGGAAAGAGCAATAAGGGATTTTGTAATGGTTTCAAAAAGGAAGGGGACATCACGATTCATGTTAAAAATATATCAAAATACCTGAATCAGTACACATATAACATTTCCTTCCAAACAGCAAAACTCAGCTCCACACACAAGGCAGTGCATAATGTTCAATGTTACATTTGTTTTAATGTTAGGGCGAGTTATTTGACAAAATAAATGAGCACCAAGCCCAGTGTGCATTATGAACTTGTGCTCCAAGCACACAACTTTTTCATCACAGGCATATTTATCAAATGCAAAGATCTGTGGTCATTCTTATGCTCCCAAAATGATCTTTGAGCTTATGAATAGCAGGTTGGAATCTTATCTGGTGTCATTTTTCTCCTTCCCTTTTTTGATAGGATATTTTGAAAGAAAAAGGAGTACACCAAACTGTCGTTCTAGGAACGATAACCTAACTGATGTTTATTTTTGGTTTTGATAATGTCCTTAGTGAACAATTATGTCTACAATATACACAGGAAGTGATCATTACAAATAAACATTTTGAAATTTTAAAAACCCATTAGTTTACAATATTAGTTAAATTAAATATATGTTTTCACTTCTTAGTAACTGCTGTTTAACTGCTGTTTTAAAGCCGTTTTCTTTTTCCCTCTGGTAGCACAGCTGACAGCAACGGCTAGACTGACATTAGCAAACAAGCATCTGAAAACACGATTCTCTCCCAGAGAAAAAGAGCTAGAGACAGGGGGCCTAGATTTTTAAAAATGTACACAAATTGAAAATGCTCAGGGGATGATAAAAAAAATATCCATCCCTGTTTGGGGGATGGAAATGCAAGTGTTACAGGCGTATTGTAAACCACGGCTGTTACACTTAAATAGAACAAGCAAGAAAATGTCAGAAATTATGATAGCATGATTTAGGCCTACCCCTGTTGTTATTATTATTTTTATTATTGTATTTATTGAGTGTGGACCTAGCTTTGAAAAGCAACAGAGCGCTTTACACAGGTATATAACAGTATAGATGCATAACAGAGCGCTTTTCAGAGGTAACAACAGAACAGATATACAGCAGGGGTAGGATACACAGTACAGAGGAGAAGTACATCTCTACCGGGAGGCGGGGAGGAGACAGGCAACCGTTATCTAGCGAGTCAGGTGGCACGAGGGGCAACGTGATGTGCTAGTTTTTGAAGAGGAGAGAATCCTTGAAGAGGTGGGTCTTGAGTTTTTTTCTTAATTGTAGGAGAGTGGGGGCTAGTCTGATGCTGATAGGGAGGAGGTTCCATAATCTTGGGGCGTGGGCAGAGAACGCTTGTTTTCTGGTCCTTTTCTTTTTGCAGCAGCAGATTTCAAGTGTGCACACGTCCTGGCTTTTGGTGGTGCGCTGTCTGCTTGAGATGCTGAGATTCTCCACGAGGTAGCTGGGTGACATGAGGGCAACTGCCTTATAGATGATGCAGCAAGACCTGAAGGCGATTTGTGCATGCAGCGGGAGCCAGTGATGGTCGATGAGAGCCGGGGTGATGTGGCTGTATGTGGGTAAACCTTATAAGGCATGCGGCTATGTGTAGTACACTTCTCAGGGCCACAAGGGAGGACCACAGGAGGCCTTCAAGGCGTGCATTGCCCCCATCCAGGTGGGGTAGTACCGGTGGATCTAAAGCTGTGTGGAGGGCAGAAGGGCATGACTTTCTGCAAGAGGGAGAGCTGATACCAAGCTGCCTACGTTTTCTTAGCTATGCGTGTCTTGAAGGAGAGGTGTTTGTTGATGTGGAACCCCAGGGACTTGGCGCAGGAGTTGAGCTCAGGTATGAACTCTTGTTGGCCATTCATGGATCAGACTTTGCGTGGGTCTGCACTCACTTTGTGTGGGTCTTTTCCTACTTTGTGTGGTGCTGAGCACTTTGTGTGACAAACAGCGCAAAGTGTGGGAAGGGCCAGCACAAAGAAACAAATAGGGGGCAGAACATGCATATTCCACATAAATTTGCGCAAAGCGAGGAAGAAAGAGGAATAATGTGGGCATATTGAGGGACACACCACATAAAAAACTAACAAGCCCAGTCAAGCACAAACATATCCCAATTCATGGATTCCTAACTGCAACTTCCCAGAGTGAAAAAGCACACGCAAACCTCATGACCTTACCGCTACATGATACTTGATGCAACATGCAAAGTGCAAAGGCCACATATAAAAGCAGGCAGTGCACACCATTAAACAATTGGGGTCTTCCAGGATGAATCCCGTTGTAGTAGCTGTGAACGTACATGTTCATGGAAGAAGGAGGAGGGGGAGGAGGTACGTGTGGGACAGGATTTTCCATGCTCGCACAATGCTTTTTGGGATGTGTGAGGGGTCAGGAAACAGACACAGTGTTGGCTGCTTGAGAGTTTGTTTATTTAAATCATAAAGGGGTTAGGAGACATTCCTCAGTAGCCCTAACTCTCTGAGTGGTTTCCCTGCCTAAACAAAAGTAACTAGTGGATCAATCATGGTCAGGATGCCCAAAATAATGTTCAGGGTCCTGTGTCCAAAACCTGTTCTCACCGTCGCACTCTAAAAATCTACTATACGGGTAAAATAAAGTGTCTTTCGACTGCTCCTCTGCAGCCTTCTTCAGCTCACATCTACAAAGTTCAAATGTGGAGAAAAAAAACGCAAAAAGGTGTTTCAAAAGAAAGTTCCAACCTATCTAAGTAAGATTGTTGTTCCACTAAGGAAAGCTTCTTCTTTCCCATGAATAGTGTCTAGTAATGCCAAGTGGGACAATCCACATCCCCTGGTCTTTCCACTGCTTGTGTTAAACTTGAGCAAATACTTTTATTGTGGATCTTCCTGGTGTTTGGCAGGTTTGGTTTATTTTGAAGAAATGCCAATTTTAGATCCTTCCGGGCCCTGGCAGATTTAGTATATTCTCCTGCCAAGTACTGCCTATGTTATGCTCTTCTATCACTGGGCCGAGGAAGAGTGGGGATGTTTTTCTATATTTTAAATAGGTGCCTGTGTCAAGAATTTCCCTATTTATTTCTACTTCTTTGGTAAAGTGGATTTACTGTTCTGCCCACTTTACCACTCACTTCCCAGTTGTAATGTTGAAGTTATTTTGTAAGAGATAATTTCTTTTCCCCTTGTTGTTCACTCTCCCTGTGCAGCACCAGTGCCCTCTTTGGTTCCCAAAGCCCCTTTTCCCTGATAGGGACCCTTTGAAACGGTCCTCCTTCAGTGTTCCTTCCCAAGGCGGTTTCTTGGTCACTCAGGGGCTTCCAGGGATGTTTGCCCTTCTGGTCTGTCATTTGTGGAACCACTTTGTGAAGCCGTTGTTCTCTGGGCTTTCTCGCGGTATGGCTGTGGCTCGCAATTTGATCGGCCGAAGTTCCCCTTCTACCTGTAGGCAGCTTGCCTCTGTTATTCTCTGGGGTTGGTTTAATGACGTTGGGTGGATGCCATCCACGATGCGCTGCCGGTTGTTAATTTCTCCAGGAGGCCACCAATGGGCTTTCTGATTAACACTGCCTGTGTTCAGAGACTCAGGCTCCCTCTTTGGGGGAGGTGGCACTGCCGTTCGTAACTCTTTCTCGCACTCTCCTTCTTCCTACCATCTTTTCTTCAAGCCATTATTTATTACCTGGCTTCCACAACTCCTACTTCCATGTTGCTTCCAACTCCGTACTCTTCGGCCGCTGCATCCACGCCTCTGATGGCTCTTCCAACTCCTTTTCCTCCTTAGTCAGCCACCACTTGTTCCTGCCTCTGCTGCTAATAAAACTACTTTTATAACTACTACCACTTCTATTTTGGCTTAGTACTTCTTTGCTTTTTATTCTCTGTCCAAACTCTCTGACCACTGAACAACTAGAACGCTCAGTAGTAGTCCTGTGCCTCCTATTATGGCCTATTCATTGCAGTACTACACCTATTTGGCATTGATGTAATTTCAAACAAATGCACTACTTGATGTTAAAAATGAGTCTTTAGAGTAGTGGAAGTGGTAAAAACTGGTTGTTTTGGAATTTCAAATACTAGGGTAGTATTTGTTAGATTCGTCACAGATGCCATATGACGCGGTTAATGCAAGGTACAGATGCCCTCCCCATGTCATTGTAGACCTTGTCAGGAAGTGGGAGGAAGACCTTGCATCAACCACCATATGCTCCAATGCACTGACACCCCTGGAGAAGTTGCTGACAGCCCTACATTTGTTTGATTATGGACTCTTTCCAGCACACTTGTTCCATTATCTGGGGCATATTGCAGGCAGGCCACGCAATCCTGGCACCTACACCAGGTATTGCGCTGCATAACATCACATGTGAGTAGGCACATATGCATGTCAGCAGTATGCATGCCATGCACACTGCTGACAAGGTATAGAGTGTGCCAGGAGCTTTAGGCCCTAGCACACTTCCCACGGGTACTGGAAGCCATCGATTGTATGCATGTTGCGCTACAGCCTCCCAGAGCAAGCAAGCTCGTGTATCGCATCTAGAAGCATTGGCATTCTATCAATGCATAGGTCATATGCAATGCGAATGGAGTTATCGCCATTCTCCACTATCCCAGGCCTTGGCATTGAGAACCTTGGGCAACACCTGGCTCATCTGTGATTATCAACTATCAGGCACATGCAAGCGGTCACATGACACAGAATAATAGCCCATGACAAGCAATGCTAACAACATCCATTTCCACCTTTGCAGGGGACAGTGGCTACCCGTTCTCCCCATTCCTGATCACGCCATTCAGGAAACCTGCCACCCCAGGTGAGGTAATGTATAATCCTGCACACATAGCTACTAGGGGCAAAGTGGAGTGGACTGTTTGGGGAGCTTAAGTCCCGCTTCCGCTCCCTTGATCACTCTCTCAGCATATTGCTCTATGCCCTGCTGGTAGTATGCAAGGTCATTGTGGCATCTTGTGTCCTGTGCAATGTTGCTACATGGCGTGGCATAGCAGTAGAGCTGCAGGAAGGACTTCACCCTCAGCCCCAGGCACTACCCATCCTCTTGGCAGGCCAAAGGGCACAGGGACAGGATTCAGGAAATCAGGTTGTGCAAACCTACTACCCCTGTGGAGCACATACAATGAAGCCACAACCCTGCTGCCCTTCAATGATGAATCAGGGCTAATCCACCTTGCACATAACAACACCCTGAGAATGTGTGTCTGAGAGAGGAAAACTGTTTGTGTCCATAGCCATCAAATCAAGTACAACTGACACATAGTAAATGGAAACCACTGTATCCTTGTCGCTCACAGAAAAGCACACAACACAATCAATGAAATCTGTTACAACTTCACATGCTCGCCACCAATAATTGTGCACTCAGACACCCAACAACAGATAGAAGAACATAAGTAGAAAGGCACAGCATATAATATAGGAAGGAACAAACACTTGTAAGGACTGCTCTGGCCAGCCCTGGCTTGTCTCACCCTAATATACAGGTGGAGTGACTACTCCATTTCCTGGCAACAATACAGCTCATAAAACACATCTCTATATAAATAGTCATACAGACTGAGAAAAGTGCAAGTTCAGTTTAAGAAAGATGTCCATCTCATGTCAGCTTTTCCCCTTGAGAGGCTGCTCCAGCTGTCCCCAGTCACACAGCAATGCACTTCTCTGTAGGTGCCTAAACCAGATTAGACTGCCGAGGCATGGCATGCAGGCATTCCACAGTCCTGTGTCCTTGCATAGCAGCAACCGTCTCCCCTTTCAGAATACCTCATAAGAAAGGTAAACACAAGTTAAGAGCAGGTAACACATCCAATTACACTGTACCCTGTGCTCCCGTGAGTGCCATGCAACAACTGCAATCAATGACTCACAAGCCTCCCATCTCCATGTATCCCTCCACACCCATGCAGCTGGACCTGCTCACCTCAGGTCAATGCACTGAAAGACACCCCACACATTGACAAAATCTCCGCCCACAACAGCACCGTTGTGTGCCCACCTGAGTGCCATGAAACGACTGCAATCAATGACTCACCAGCCTCCAATATCCATGTCTTCCTCTGCACCCATGCAGCTGAACCTGCTTACCTTCGGCCAGTGCACATGAATACACCCAACACAGTGAACACATCCCTGCCACCAATGACACCATACCCTGTGCTCCTCTGAGTGCCATGAACCAACCTACAGAAAGTACACACCTGGCTCCCATCCACATAATTTCACCCTAAATCGCCTTCTAAGCTTGCACAGACAATCAGAGTGTGAAAGATATGATAGTTTATGATAGCTTATTTATATAGCGCCTATACACAATGTGTTTCAAAACGCTTCACGGCAAGGGAGGGAACAAGGGAAAAATACAATGACATTCTTACAGGCCATGAACAACAAGAATGTGAAATTAACTATCGTACTCGGACTGGCGACATTTCAGATAGAGCAAGTGCAAACACACAGATAGGAAGGAATGGGAAACAGACAGGTGACTAATGTACTAGGCCTGATGACATTTCTGGTAGAGCTGGAATTTTACAAGAAGAGAGGGAGAAGGGATGAGAAGGAGGGAGAGGAACAAAACAAGCGACTCTCGTACTAGGCCTGAAAAAATTTCAGATTGTGCTGGAAGTGGGGGAGGAGAGCAAATATGGGAGGGGGGGGAAGGAGGAGACAAACATTGGACAAAGATTAACAACTGTACACCCTTGTGGTGTCCTGTATGGAGCAAGGTAACTTGACAGCTATGGTCTACCCAGTGGTACCAAAGGGTGGGGTAGCACCCCAAGCCATCCATGGCCCTGCCTTCGATGTCATTGAGCTTTTCGCTCCAGAGTTCACTGGGTCCCCTGTGAGGATCTCTGTTGAGTAACGTGGCAGGCACACTGCATCAGAGGCAGGTGCACACACTGGCTGGGTTAGCATCCCTGGAAGGCTAGGGCACTGGCTGGGATACCTCTGAGCCACGCCCTCTGGAGAGGCCTACAAAGGGCTTGTCAAACCTCCCCGCCTGCTCCAACAGGCATGAATCTGCGTGGCTGGGGTGAGCCCCTAGGCCTGCAAAGCTCAAATGCATTTAGCAGCTGCCTGCCCTGTCAAAGTACCCGCAGCCACCCCCCTTACCATAAAACCACCTGCGCATTCACTCCGGGGGTCATGCAAAGGGGGTGGTTCTGTGGCAGGAGGCCAGGGGGATGTGCCTGCTTAGCTTTGCAAGAGCTATCTCGTGCCCTGGCCTGAGCTCCATGATGGCTGGGGCTGCTGCCCCCTCCCCTGAGCACCTGCCTTGAATGTGGGTTAACCGTTTGCTTGGCCAGAAGTGGACCCGGAGCATCCTACTGGGGTCCCTGTCCCTCCCTGGAGGGAAAAGCACGAATGCACCCTGGCCAGAGCACCACTGTCACCCCTAACGCTTGTGCCCCTGGTTTGCATATGGGCCAGCGGTGGCCCTGCCCAGCTGGTCCTGCTGGCCCTTGGCCAGGGGACCACATGGAACTTCCTACCCAGGACCATTGGAATGCATTGCACTACCAGACAGATGCCCTTCTATGGAAGTCTGGATGGCTGTCAATTTAACAAATCAATTTCCAGCTGGGTCCATAAGGAGACAGGACGCTTTTGGCCAAAACTCCCCTTCTGATCCCCAGGGTACACATAATACAAGAAAGCTCTTTCACCTTCCTCTAGATTACTGTAGACAGTGTGTAAGGGACCATTATGTGCCCCACTTGGTTCTCGCTGCCCCATCTGGGCTTTGTGGTGAAACCACTGTGCCGGTGTGCTTCATGTTGAAACCACTGCACCCCTCCAAGTTGGCCAAGGGCAGAGCCCCACACGATGTCACACCAGAGCATGGCCTGCTTGGGGTGTCCTGCCGCCTCGCATTGGTGGGAAAACAAGCCTATGGTAGCATTACAAGAGGAAAACCATTTTTCTGGCCAGCAGGGTAACTGGCCGACAAAAGTACCTCATCTGACTTGCATGTGGATGTCAGGGTGGTCTGCCCATGTGCCTCCCTGCAATCCACAGGACTGATTTTACACACTTTACTTGTCTACGGTTGGACAGCTTGGCTAGCCTCAGCTGTTGATCCGAGCAATGACCTTCCACCTGCCCTGGGACCGTGTTAACGGCATACCCCCCTTGGGAATGGACTCTCAGTGTGTGTGGCTCTACCCTGCAAGCACAATGCCTGGACAAGCCGCCTACAGGAAAACAAAGTCTATGGGTACCGAAGGGAAGTATGGTTTCAAAGCTGAAATCGAAAGTAATAGATGGAAGGGCACCACCAGAAGTGGAGCATACAGAGTTATTTGTCTGATAATTCTGATTATAAGAAAGACTCCTCCATGGCAACTACTTCGGTGACCCCCAGTGTTTGCTGCTGGGCTGCAAAGATTGAATGTGGGAGCTGAGGGCAACCCGTCTGTTCTCAAATGATGCCTTCCCACGTGGATGGGGGTCTGCATGCTGGCCGAGCTCACAGCCATGGTGCAGCCACGCCTACTCCACGGGTGGACATTGAGGTTCGGGTTGCCCACCCCTGTGGATGAGCAATGGCCATGCTTGTCGGTAAAGCAGGAGACATACCCTTGTGACCAGGTACCTGGAGCTTAGCCTTGTGCAGCTTGCCTGGGGTTCAAAGACTGCAGCAGTCCCACCCAACCCACACCCTGCCTGCCTCTGGACCTCCTTTCCTCCTCCCGGAAAGGAGAGTGGAAGGACATGGTTGTGGAAGAGGAATGGATTGGTCATGTTCGCCGGTGGTGGAGCTGCCTGCCCCATCACTGTGTGCAGCCCCTGTTGCGCTGCTGCAGAAGATGGTGGGTGGACTTCCAGAGCTGAGGGCCCGGAACATGTTCCTTTGAAAACCGCAATGGTCTTGGCCAACTCCTAAGTGGAAAAGCTGGACGGGTCACCAGGCTGTCTCACTGCATGGGCGGGACGGATATAGGGGCTGTGAGAATCAGTGTTCATTGCAGGACACAATGATCGACACTCTGAACCTACCTTGTGGCCTTGTATACCCCCTGGGGCTCTGCCTGTCAGAGGGTCACTTGAATGTCAATAGCTATGTATGTAGCTCGGGTTGTTCCAGGGCCCTGTTGACTTTGTCCCCCTAAAGGTCAGTCCCTGATCCACACCTTTGCAGGATCCATGGACCCGGCGTGGAGGCTTGGTGCTGGAGCCTTCCAGCTGTGCAGGCCTTGCAACTATGTCCGATGGCCAACCCCTTATCAGTAGTTCTTTCTGTTCTGATTGGGACAGTGAAGGCACAGTTGTGCCAGAGGCACAGGGCTGGGGGACACCCTTTCTAACTGTTCCGGCCGTCAAGAAGGCTGCCTGAGCTATGGCTCCCCAACCATGACCTCAGATCAGACGTGGCGACCCGCTGAATTGAAGCATATTACTAATTTGAGAAAAGGAGACTAACCAGGCTTCCCTCACAAATGTCAAGTGAAGAAGGAAGAACTCAGTGCGAAATCCACATCTGGCAGCTGGGTGACGCTGGTGCCATCCCGCTGGGATTGGGCCATCTTGGATTTATGTTGCTTGGGAATGCAGGCCAAAGTGGGTGCCAAACTCCACTTAAGGCCAAATACGGACACAAGACCGATAGCCAACAAACACCATAAGTGAACGTTCAAAAGAACTTTGAAAACAGAGGGAGTGAAACTGTTGATAGGTAAATGGGTGTGGTCATGCAGTCCGCTTGGAGGAATGAACTCAGCGGGCTGGTCGTTTGGCCAGAATGGTGGATCCTCTCATAGGACTGCCGCCCGGGCCCACACGGTCCCTGATGTTTGCATTCCCTCCCTGGTGGTGCACTCCACACGCTCTGGGTCAGCTGATAAGGTCCTGGGGGCGGGTGGCTGTCCGATCTGGCAGAGAGTGACACAGCCCCCTGGAAGCAGTCTCGCCAAATTTGTGGGGCCAAAGTGAATTACTTCTGCTGCACCCTCCTCCACCAACAATCCTGGCCTCTCTCGGGGTGTCACTAAGTCAGTGATGGATGAGGGGGCCCCCCGATTAAAGTGCGACTGTCGGCTGGGGAGGACTGTCCTCAGTGCGCACAACCACGTTGTGCTGCTGGGCAGGGAGGGTGATGAAGGGCGCCAGGGGTTTGCAATGATGTCAGTTAACCACCCGGCATGTCTACAAAAACAGACAAGGAGTCAAACGTGTCTAGGACTGACCAGCCTGTACCAATCCAGTGAGGGCTTGTGCACACTTCCTGAGGCGGGATCCCTATGTGGCATTGTGGCAGCGGCAACAACAGCCCATCTACCCCGCTATGTTGGCAAAGTGGAGCATGAACATGTGTGATAGGACCCAAAAAATGGTGAACAATACCTGGGCAGGGCAAAGCCAGAGGAAACACTGGTGGAGGTCTGTAGTGTTCCTGACGTGCACATTGGTCGGATTACCTGGATATATGGATATATGGAAAAAGGCTAATCAAATAATCTAGTAGCTGGTTCCCTCTGAAGTTACTCCCATGAGAGCTGGGCCCACATTCACCTGGTAAAGCAAATGATCAGAGGCCTTGGAGCGATAGTATCTTAACCTATTCTCACTTTAAAATGGCCAAGAAGCCTGGCTCACTAGTGTGAAGCCAGGCGTGAAATGCAAGTACGCAGTGGGCCACTTTTGGGAAGAAGAACTTGCACTGCAGGATGAACCTATCGCTGGGTTAAGGCGACCCATGCCAACGCCCATTAGACTCCAGAAAAAGGTGTTGGATGATACTGACAAAGGGATGGTGGCCAGGGAAGCAGGAATCTGCAAAGAAGTGAGTAACAACTCACCTGCTCAATCAACTGGCCATGAAATGGTTAGAGCTGACGTGTCAGGCCCATACTAGGCCATCATCAGTGCGGAGAGCCATGGGAGCAAAGCCTTTATGAGTAGGAGGGCCGCTGTGGTATGCACTGGCACCTCGGCAGAGGCCTCGGTTGTGTCGCCACAAGTGCAGATTTTGGTCAGGGTAGCAACATACAATAATATAACTTTGAAGACTGAAGTGGTGAAGGGTTCCATGTGAACAGCAGTTGAAAATGAGTAAGTCAGTCCTCTCGGGGGGGGGGGGTCAAGCTCCAGGGTGTGGAGGGTAGAGCGCCGGACGGCAGTCCTTTTTTTGCAGATTCCCCACAGTGCATGTCTATGTGAGCGGATGAGGAGATTGTGTGATCCCTGCTGGTGCCCCTGACCAACTTGTCCAGCCCCAGTAGCACTTCCCTGGGAACCCTACTGGACCATTGCTCTTCAGCTGCTGTCTTGCTTAGCCTTTCCCTCTGTGGCCAGGCCTGTTGGTCCCCACCTGCTCTGAGGACACTGTCTGAGTACGTATGACCCTGCCCAGCTCCCATGACAGAGATGTCCCATGGGGAGAAACCCCACACATACTATCATGGAGCCTGGCTGCAGACAAATATAGGAGACAGCTGTACCAGGTGTGACTCAGGCTATCTGGTCTGACTGTTGTGGCCATATGGCAAGTTAGGCCCAGTCAAAGGACCAGATGGCCTGGGACAGTTACCCACTACCACATGACTGTGCGGCCATGAGTTTGTGCCTGCCTTAAGGCCACCATCCAGGAATTGGGCAGAAGCTGCAATCTGCAACCAAGGCCCACCCTCTCTTCCCTGACTGCCATGAGTTGGATCCTGCTAATCTGCTGCTCGATGGACCAATCCCATCTGGCGTGCTAGGCTTACCGGAGAGGGAGAACAGTGCTCAACCCTCATCCCACATCCCTGCAGGTGCACCCAGGGGGCATGGGAGTTTCCTCTGCACACTGTTATGCAGCAGGAGGAGTAAAGATAGAGACCCTTGTGACACCAGCACTGCAGCTAGATGATACTATTGGTACTTCTCAACTTTTTTGATATCTGTGGCGTGTATTGCGAGGGAAAGAGACAATGGGCCTCATTCCAAGGCTGGCGCAAAGGGATTACCGGCACCGGTAAGGACACCGGTGCCGGTAATCCCTTTGCGCCCTATTCTGAGGTCCCTTAGCGGGTGCCGCAAAGGGTCCAGGGAGCCCTATGGGGGCTCAAATGGGAATGGGGCATGGTATTTTCAATGGGGACTTACCAGTCCTGCAAAGGTCCGACTAGAGCGGTGAGTCCCCATTGAATAAGGGCGGACTCTGTATCGTTATTGGAGGCCATGTGCCATGGCTACCTCCAATCTCAGAATGGGGCCCAATATAATCAAACACAAAAATGGATACAGGCTACCTCCCTAAATAACCTTAAACTATGCTATGTGCTATGGCTGAAAAATCCACTGCCCTCTGCCAGTTTGATATGTCATACATTTTTATAAAACACAATTCATATTAAACAAAGGATACCATGGATGCCGTCCCCTTGACAAATTTCATGGATGCCCAAAAACATATTTAAAAAGACTTTGTCACACTGTGAGGTTAGTATACAAAAGTGACAGTATTCTTATATACCACAAATATGTGGGCCTCATACGTAGTTCCTGGACCGACAAACTACAAGTTGTGCTCACGAGTGCCGTTGTGCCTGCCAGGTCGGACCTGGGCGGCAGAAAGGCACCCGCGAGCACAGCATGTCAGATGCACAGGCACTGTTGCAAACGGTGCCTGTCCATCCATCCTCCCCATTCCCATTCGACCCTATGGGGTCGAATGGGAATGGGGAGCATCATTTTTTCCGGCGCCCGCTAATGGGCAATTACCAGGTCCGGCTGGGCCGGAATGCCCGGGTAATTGCCCATTCACAGGCGCTGGAAAATATTGCAAGTTTGGCGGCAGCCTGCCGGTTTTACCAGCACGGCTAGTGCCAAACTTGTAATGAGGCCCACAGAATAGTTCTGGTACACTTACAGCCTAGATCAACCAAACAAGCATTCCAGCTATCGTGTACTTGAGAGGATTGTTCAGATCAATATCTGTATAACAAAACTGTTCATGTTGTTCAATGATGTACCTTCTACAAAAGAGGGCTCGTTGTGAGAATGACCAAATCAAACCAAAAAGGACAGCTGACTCATGTCTATTTGGTCAGACTATAGGTCGACACATTGTGTTTCGGCCACTAAACAGGGACGTCATTTGGGGGTCGCCAGAGGTCGCAGGTGCGACCTCAGAGGTCTCCCCTGCAACCTCTAAAAAAAACTAAAATATATATATATATATATATATATATATATATATATATATATATATATATATATATATATATATATATATATATATTTTGGTTTTTTTTGCAATGCAAGCTCCTGGGCTGTAGCCAACACCATGTGGCTCTTTAATTCTGGAGTGGCTAGCTTTCTTGCTCAGGCCCCTTAAAAAAAGAAGAAACATAAGAACATGAGGGCCGCAAGTCTAACACTTTCAGCACTGAACCTAAATAAGAAAGAATAGGAATGCCAAAAAATGTGTCTTTCTGGAATTCTATACAATAATTGCTAGACTCATTAAAGGTTTATTTCAGGCACACTTCAGGGGATGAGTCACTGATTTAGCCTGTTCTCAAACGCCTCAACTCAGCCTTTCATCCTTCTGAGATCGATAAATGGGTACCAACACAGGTTGGGTGATATTGGGTGTATATTTCTTCTATGTAAAGCGCTTAAGCTTAAGTGCTATATAATAACACATCATTATCATTTGGTCATGGACATCTGCTTTCAATAACAGTCATTTGGTAATATGGGCCTATACACACTGATCTTAACGATACATATGGCGATCCATTCAGGTATGAAAGGTACATCACATTATAGTGATATCGTAACCATATTTTTCGTAGTGTACAATGCTATGTGATGCCACTTCCTGTTTTGTCAACGGGTGAAAGGTCGTGTTCCATCGCTTCCCGCGATATCACTTTGGGGTGGGGTCAAGGGTCATGTGATGTCACTTCCGCTACCCCCGGCATTTTGATGAAATGACGTCCCTGCCACTAATATGAGATATGTCTGTCCTAGACATTCTCATCTGATCCCAATGGGGCATTCATCGGGACATAAGAAATCTTGTGGTAAGTGTAGTTTGTTGTCGATTTGCAAAACACTTTTTTTCATGTAGAGAACTGTAAATGACATAAAAAAAAATACCAAAACAACCCATTCAAAACTGATTTATGGAGTACTGGTTTTAGTTCCAAGGACAAAAATCTAACGTAGCTCAACGCTGACCTCTTTATAATTTGCGAGTGTTTAGGTCAATTTCCCTTTATATGTTTTCTTCCGGTGGATGATTAAATCCGCACCAACATCAAAACATTCTCCTTAAAAAACAGAGACTTACATTACTAAATTATTCTGATCTCCTGTCAATCACAAGTGAGCTATGGGTAATCTTTCCCTTCTTTTTTCTTCTCCAAGTTAATCTGCATATACGTGGAGGGAGTGGAGTAGTCTTCCTATTTATCTTTATCTTCTTGTCTCCTTTCCAAGAAGCAGAAATGTGTGTGCCCAATGTTACTTTTTTAAATTGTATTTCCGCATCCACAACACCCAAGGACTATCTACATTCAAGTGCATCTACCCAGCAGAGATTGAGCCTCTCTATCAATTATAAAAGGCATTCAGGCACACAAAATATTGTTAAAGAAAAATCCCTCAACATTTATTATATGAATATCAGAGCTCTTTCCTATTAGCCTGTTGGACACCCAAAAACTGCTATCATGTTTTCACCCACCGTTTTTATTAATGGGCAC